>NC_084834.1:59382720-60042442 GCF_033115175.1 Lepus europaeus | reverse complement strand
ATTTACCCAACGCGCCACAGCACCGGCCCCGAAAAAATCAATTTCTTGGTTTACTTCTCATCCTGATGACAATCTACTAACTAGTTCTCTACTTATCATTTAAGTTAAAGATATAATAAAATAAAAAAACTGCATGATAGGAACTATCTGTCATTACTTAAGTTTCAAACAACAAAGTCTTTAATATCCATCAAGAAAATCTTGGGTAGTGGTCGGTGCTGTGGTGCAGTAGGTTAATGCCCTGGCCTGAAACGCCGGCACCCCATATGTGCACCGGTTTGAGATCTGTCTGCTCCACTTCTGATCCAGCTCTCTGCTATCGCCTGGGAAAACAATGGAAGATGACCTAAGTCCTTGGGCACCCACATGGGAGACCTGGAAGATGCTCCTGGCTCCTGGCTTCAGATCAGCACTGCTCCGGCCTGCAATTGGGGAGTGAACCAGCGGATGAAGGACCTCTCTCTCTCTCTCTCTTTCTGCCTCTCCTCTCTCTGTGTAACTCTAACTTTCAAGTAAATAAATAAATCTTTAAAAAACAAAAAAGAAAATCTTGGGTAAGTACAAGTCTAGAAATCTATAGACACTATCTTCCTTTCTTTTCTTTTAATAGTTCACCTCCACCATAATTTCATGAGAGTGAATGTGCACCAGTTTTTTGCTTCAAAACTTTTCTGTTTACCATCAAGATTGGCTAGACTGAATTTGGCCAATTCAGTTCAGCATTCTCTGCTGAGCTTAATTCAACTATGCATAAGGAGAATTCAAGCTTGGTCTTGGAAAAATAAATAAGACTTTTTATTTCTTGGGATGAAAATGTGCCTTTAAAAAACACTACGTTTTGACCCCTTTCTTTCATAGTTGACTCAAGCTCTACTTAAATCTGTTACATTCTAGTGCCTGATCATTATGCTAACAATTTTCCCTTCAACTAATTCCCAAAAAGCTATTTCTGAATTCATTTCAATGCTGATATACCACAGAGCAAGAATTACACTGATGTTGCAGAAAAATAAACAGAAAAAAAAAAGAAAAGTGAGCACGTGGCAACCACATACTGAATTGCTATTATTGCCTTGGCACTCTGCTAGGTGTTTCTTTCCAAACCACATGAGAGCTCCACTCTTTGAGATAACATGAAAGTAAATAACATACAACTGGGAGATAGAGATTAAGCAAGAGATCAGGTGAGGGGAAATAATTATCCTTCCGTTTAAGTAAACAAAAATTGAAAGTAAAAATTATGAAGGTCATCTTTTTTCTTAAGGCTCTTTTGTCCTACCATTGCCAGTTATTGGCACATTCCTGATATCACCTGATTTTGTTTTCAGAGAAGTATAGTCATTGACCAAGGTATTTTTCTTTGAGAGCAAAAAAAATAGGTGGGGCTGGCATTGTGGCATGGTGAGTTATGCTGCCAACTGGCACGCCGGCATCCCATATGGATGCCAGTTCTTGTCTAGGCTGTGCCTCTTTTAATCCAGCTTCCAGCAAATGGCCTGAGGAAAGCAGTGGAAGGTGGCCCAAATATTTGGCCCTTGTCACCCACGTGGGAGACCTGGAAGAAACTCCTGACTCCTGTCCTCAGCCTGGCCCCATCCCAGCCATTGTGGTTATCTGGGGAATGAACCAGCAAATGGAAGATCTCTCTCTCTCTCTCTTTCTCTCTCTCTCTCTCTCTCTCTCTCTCTCTCTCTCTCTGTGTGTGTGTGTGTGTGTGTCTTTCAAATACATAAATATCTCCTAAAAAACCCACAGGGGATAACATTGAAAATTATACTTCAGATAAACACTAGATCTTGTAAAAAAAGGAACAATATGATTGCCTTGTCAGTGAGTCTCAGTCTTTTTACACGTTGCTACTTATTCTTCCTAAAAAATAAACAGGTTGTTAAATATTACATCTGAATAAAAAATCAAGCTTTTCAAAAATTTGAAAAATAAGATGGTGTGACTGTATATACTTTTTATCTTTTTTTCAGTAAGTTCATTTATTTGGTAAAACTATGGATTTTGATCTTCTGCTATTGAGTGTCTTTGAAATACTTTAGAGGTAACATCAGTGTTTTTCAATTTAAAAGTAAATGTCTATAATAACCTTTAAAAGGTGACCTCCAACAATATATAGTGAGTGCTTAAAATTAACTTTGTATCCTTAAAACATCCTACTTTTTCCTACTTCTTTAAAATCCCTGGACCAAAAGTAAAATATATTTTGTTCAATATCGCTTTTATTTAAAGAACTTACTTTAGCTCATTGTCCTGAAAAAAATTGGGAATTTAAAAAAAATAGTAAATCAAGAAAAAATAAAAATATTCATAAATAATTAAGAAAATGTCCTCTACAGATACACATAGATTCTGATTTCCCTATAAATTATACCTCCTGGATGTTTTCAACTTGCTCTTTGTTAATAACTTCAAAGGTGAAAAATATTTACAAAATATACAAGTGGAAAGCTTCAGATTTTAAATAGACAGTATATATGAAAGTAGAGTAATGTCTTTTATATCTAAAATTAATTCATTAAAATGTTTTTGGCTCCATATATTCAAAATACCAAACCTAACACTGTTGTTGGGATAAAGGTAGCAGTTGTAAGTGAAGTGAGAACAAGAACCTCAAAGATAAACTCATGGGTGAAAAAAGACTTCTGTAGAAGTCACTATATTTAATATTTGCTATCTTTTAGAATGCGAAATGAATAGTAAACCGTTACCCAGAGACAGGTACTTAAGATTATTTTATACATGCACAATAGAACACACCTTCTCTTCCCCAAACTATTAGCATTGATACAAAACCTTTCAACAACAACAAAAAAATTCTTATAAACAAGATAAGTATCTTGGGAAAGAAACAAACAGAATCAGAAGCTATGATTTGGCAGATATATGCCCACTGAATTCAGGAGCTTGGAGCATCCAGTTCTACTCTACATTTTGGATGCAATAGGTAAAAGAGACTATAGCAGTCCACACCCAAGCTGTAAAAAAGATAATGGTGCTCTACGGAGGCCCAGTGTTTTCATTTGGATTTCTCTTTTTGTGAGAAAAGAGGAAAAAGCAAAGGGAAAAAAAGTTTACCAGAATTCTATACCGTGGTTTTTAGCAACAGATGACTATACTATTTCAGAGTAGAAAGATAAAGATATTACCTCTGAACCAAGAGTTGAAACAAGCTGACTGTAACCTGATCTGTGATATTATTGCTGTCACAATCAGGCTCGGGTCCCACATTTCCCATATCCTGGAGGATGACAATGGACTACTGTAAACTCATTGAGGATGGTTCCAGTGGCAGAGGTGTGCAGGTGAGTTGGGTTCTCTTTTCTAGAACAAACAACATTATAGACAAAATGTACATGGGCACTGATGCACATACATTTTATATCTTTACAGAAGTGATATTGACAATATCATATTAATTGGACCAGATAAGCAAGAAGCAAGCATGTTGTAGTCCTTGTTAAGACAAACATGCCAAACAGTAGAAGATAAATACTATGAATCAAACTACTGTCACATCAATTAATTTTTAGGGTTTCGATTATCAAAGACATGCGCTATACACCTAACATGAAATAAAAGACAAATTGTTGTATCCTGCAATCCAAAGAAAGAGGTTCTGTATCTATCAGCTGCAATGTTCATGCTGCTGGGAATAATATGTGGACCCTATTCTAAATCAAATGGAATGTTGCTATCTTTGAGTGCAACCCAGTATAGGAAAGGGCTGTGCAGCAGGTACAGACTATATAACAAGTTGCTCTGCCACCTGGCTCTTTATTCTAATATATCCTATGATGTGGGAGATATCACTGGTAAAAGAGATAAAGTGTGGAGTTTATGGCAATCTTCAGTGAGAGAATCAGTTTAGCTTTTGGATTCTGGAACAAACATGTGCCATCTGCAGGAGAGAATTATATTCCTTCTAAGAAACAGCTTCTGCACTAATAGGACCTGGCAGGATACCTAACCATTTGATATTGCTGTAAACTGTCCATTATAAATTGGGATTTAAAAGACTACCAGTTCATAAAGTTGGGCATGTTCAGGAGCAATTCAATAAAATTTGAAATAGGGCATCCATAATTGAGCCTTATAAAGACAATGGGTTATGAAAAAGCAATATGACTTCATGGTCCATTTAATCACCCACAGTTGCACCAACCATGCTTCATTAGGTCATATTTGTGGCCTCAAGATTTGGAGTCTTTTATGACCATCCGGCAAAGGTAGAAAAATCTGATTTTTTTTTTTGCATGAATAGATCAATTTGTGATATGTATACATCATGAAAATGGGCCGCAGCTGCACTGTATATCCATTATTAGAACTCTGAAAAATAATAAGATATTTTCCCAATGGGAATATTTAGGGCACTATATCTGGTTACTTGTTTGGCTAGAAAGATAAATGCTCTAAAGTTAGATTATACTTAGGCACGTGAGTGACAGTGGATGGCCTGGGTGGTTGGTGAAGGACACTAGCATAGAATTATTAAAAAGATCTACACTACGAGAAACAGTGACTTGAACAGCCCTTGTCCTGACTGTTGATGTACAATTTAATACTTTATCTATTTTAGTATTTTTTTGTTCTGGTTAATACTATTGGTTGAACTCTGCAATTAACACACATTTATTCTTAAGTGTTGAAATTTAACTGAAAAGTGATCCCTGTTAAATATAAGAGTGGGAATAAGAGAGGGAGGAGATGTACAATTTGGGACATACTCAATCGGACTTGCCCCAAATGGTAGAGTTATAAACGTGCCAGGGAATTCCAATTCAATTCCATCAGGGTGGCATGTACCAATGCCATCTCATTAGTGCAAGTGATCAATTTCAGTTCACAATTGATCACACTGATAGGTCTAAGAGTCAAAGGGATCACACAAACAAGACTAGTGTCTGCTAATACTAACTGATAGAATCATAAAGGGAAAAAAAACGATCCAACATGGGAAGCAGGATACACAGCAGACTCATAGAATGGCAGATGTGATAAACAGGACTCTGGCCTCAGAATCAGCCCTTAAGGCATTCGGATCTGGCTGAAGAGCCCATGAGAGTATTGTAGGCATGGAAAGCCAAGACACTCTGGGGGGAAAAAAAAAAAACAAAAAAAACAAAAAAACAAAAAACCTAAATGCAAGATCTCTGTGAGTGAGATCCCAGTGGAAAGAACAGGCCATCAAAGGAGGAGGTACCTTTCACTGAAGGGAGGAGAGAACTTCCACTTTGACTATACCTTGTCTAAATAATATCGAAGTCAGCAAACTCAAGCGGCTTCCAGAGCCTTGGAAACTCATGACTAGAGCCTAGGGAGATTTCTGATGCCATAAACAAGAGTGTCAAATTGTTAAGTCAACAACAGGAGTCACTGTGCACTTACTCCTCATGTGGGATCTCTGTCCTTAATGTGTTGTCCAATGTGAATTAATACTATAACTAGTATTCAAACAGTATTTTACACTTTATGTTCTGTGTGGGTGTAAACTGATGAAATCTTTACTTAATATATACTAAATTGATCTTCTGTATATAAAGATAATTGAAAATGAATCTTGATGTGAATGAAATGGGAGAGGGAGCGGGAGAAGAGAGGGGTGCGGGTGGGAGGGAAGTTAAGGAGGGGAGGAAGCCATTGTAATCCATAAACTGTACTTTGGAAATTATATTTACTAAATAAAAGTTAAAAAAAGATCTGGGAAAGAGACCTGGCATGGATAACTTTTAATCATATTTAACATCTATCAGGAAAGTTTGAACTTGGAAGAAGCTTGATATCCCAAGTAAAGATAATAGCTTGACCAGTTGTCTTAGATGCCATTTATCAGCAGATGGCCAGGGTATTGGAAAATGAATATACCAACAGAATAGTCACTATGACCAGAATAGAGGTTGGGTATGGGTTTATATTTCACTGAGGCCAAGCTAACAGTGGATAGAAAATGGAAAACAAAAAGTACATAGGCTTGAAAGAGGAAAAAAAAGTAATTCTATTTGTAGATCATGTGATTGTTTTATCTGAAATCAAGTTTAATTATATTTTTGCTTTTGATATTTGGCAACCTTGTCCATAATTCACATAGCATCCAAGGATATCAAGCATCTATGAGATACAATGTAAAAAATGAAAGCAAAAAAGTACCCAAGAAATAAACTTTATATTGAGTTATCATTTAATCACATTGGTAAAATATATTTTAGTTCAATAGCATACCCTACTGGAACTCTTGCAAGAAAATAGGCACTCTCATATGTTGTTGATGAAAACTAAAAAAAATAAATAAATAATTTTTATGTACCTTATGGACATATTTAATCTGTAGTACATGTCAGAAGTTGGTCCTAAATATACAGTGGCCAAAGTAAAACATAATCTACTTGTGAAGTTAGACATTGCAGATTTTTAAAATTAAGACTGGAAACAACTCAGTTAGCTAACATAGGTTAAGAGAGAATACTAAAGCCACAAAATGATATATTTTGTGGTTAAAAAAAATTAAGACCATATCATTAGGAAGTAACACCGAGATATTTAAGTCAGAAAATGCATGCTATAGAGCATTATATTTTGTATAAGAAAGGACACACATATACACACTATTTGTTATATTCGCAAAAATAATAATGCTAAAGATAAGCCAAAAACAAATACAAATAATTAGAAATGGTAAGTAAAGAATAATGGTAATTAGAGAGATTTTTAATAATACTTTTATGTGATTTTTAGCACTAGAAACAAAAAACTTTGATATAGCCAAAAAATAAACCAAATACAAAAAGATGAGCTCTAAACATTGAAAATAAACAACTAAGCTCTAAATGTATATAAATAATTGCAGATCATCTACTGAAAAAGAATTACGTCATGTGACCATAAATACAGAATTTCCACTGTACAAATGACACCTGATTTATGAGTGTTCAGCTTAACATTTTTTTATCCCGCAATGAGACAAAACAACATACTTTCATTAGAAACCTTTCTCTGAACCTTCACCTTCTCTCAACCTAGTAGTACGTGATAAAACACTCTCTAGAAATGCTGGTTAGTGGTGCCAATCATAAAGGGAAACAACAAATACTCTACAGCATACTGCATTGCTAAGCTAAGCTATTTGATTGAGAATATTAAATGTAATTCCAATATAATGATATTTTTGACTTATGGTGGATTTGCCAGAAATAACATCATCAAGAGAAAAAAGAATACCTATATATATGGGGTGGAATATATTTTAAAGAAACATAGATCTGTAAATAAAAATCTTAAAATGTATTCATATGTTTATTAATGAAGTCATATTTCAATTAAATTGTGTATATATGTATATGAAGAGATGGATACTATAAACAAGCAATAATCCATATTGATAAGAACTAACCATTTCCATTTGAAGGATACAATTAAGAAATCAAAGAAGTTAATGTGAAAATGCTATAGTATTTCATGGAAGTTCAAGTTATCTTCATGAAGACACATTTTATCTTCCAGAATACTTTCTATTTCAGCCTTGAAAAGACCTAAAAACAGTAATAACTTGAAAGAACGAATACAGCCAGTCCCCAGATTGTATTTCCATGAAGGAAACAGAACTTTTTCAAGATTGGCCAATGAGTTCAGAAACTAACCAAGTTTCACTCAGTGTATTTTATTACTACGGAAAGTAAAGGTGTCAAATATTAATGCAGTCCTCTCACAAATTTACAAAAGCCTATGTCAAGGACTTCCAATGACCAAATTTGACTGTAAAAATAATTAGACTACAACCAATTTTTATGCATTTAAACACACACACACACACACAAAGAAAAAAACAGTGGAAGTTCACAATCAATTTTATAAAACAGAAATAATTAGGACATCATCAAGAGAAAAGAAGCAAGAATTTTTTCTATAATATACTACCTTTCATGAGTGAATTGCATTTAATTTTTTTTTAATATTTGTTTATTTGAAAGTCAGAGTTACACAGAGAGAGGAGAGGAAGAGAGAAAGAGGTCTTCTGTCTGCTGTTTCACTCCCCAATTGGCTGCAACTGCTGGAGCTGTGCCGATCCGAAGCCAGGAGCCAGGAGCTTCTTCCAGGTCTCCCATGTAAGTGCAGGAATCCAAGCACTTGGGCCATATTCCACTGCTTTCCCAGGCCAAAGCCCGGAGCTGGATCGGATGCGGAGCAGCCAGCACTGGAACCAGTGCCTCTATGGGATGCCAGCACTGCAGGCAGCGACTTTACCTTCTAAGCCATAGTGCCGCTTTCCACCCCGCCCCATTTTTTGTAGTTGTTGTTGTTAAAAGTCACCATTTTGCAAGTATTATGGGGTAATTCTTTCATGTAATTGTCCTCACCAACTGAAATTATTTCCTGAAATTTCGTAGCAGGATTCACATTGAGGGCTAAGGCTCCAGTGATCTTTTTCTCCTGAATAAATGTGAAGCTGCACCCCCTGTGTAGAATTCTTATCAAAAACTGGACTCTGACTTTAAGTAACTGTCTTAATCTATTTTCCATATACCAAATAGATTGAGGATGACACTATGAGGAAGCAAACAGAAAAATGCAGTAAGTGAGACAACAGTCTCCATTGCAAAGTGAGAGGGAACAGCTATAGTTTAACAGAAGTAACATATAACAATGTTCAGACCTTCTTTGGATCCTGATTGAAATCAATTGACTAGTTTTTTTAAAGACTTATTTACTACTGTAAAAGAATGACCGAGAAGAGAGAGAAAGTTAGACACCTAAAAAATAGACAACTGCAACAGCCAGAGCTTGGCCAGGCCAAAGCTGGGAGCCCAGAACTCCTTCTGGCTATTCCATGTGTGTGGCAGGGATGTAAGTACATCATCAACTACTGCTCACCCAGGAGCAGTAGCAGAAAGCTGGATTGGAAGCAGAGATTTAAGACTTGAACCAGGCACGGGATGCCAGATCACACCTTAGGTTTATCTACAGACCCACAGTGTCTTCCCAGTAACCAACTGACTTTTATACACACACTACTTTTTTTTTTTTTTTTTTTTTTTTGACAGGCAGAGTGGACAGTGAGAGAGAGAGAGAGAGAGAGGTCTTCCTTTGCCGTTGGTTCACCCTCCAATGGCCGCCATGGCCGGCACACTGCGCTGATCCGAAGGCAGGAGCCAGGTGCTTCTCCTGGTCTCCCATGGGGTGCAGGACCCAAGCGCTTGGGCCGTCCTCCACTGTACTCCCGGGCCACAGCAGAGAGCTGGCCTGGAAGAGGGGCAACCGGGACAGAATCCGGCGCACCGACCAGGACTAGAACCCGGTGTGCCGGTGCCGCAAGGTGGAGGATTAGCCTATTGAGCCACGGTGCCAGCCACACACACTACTTTTAAAGAACATAGAAGCACTTTGACTATCCTATAATCGAATATATCTGTTTAATCCATCCCATGTGGTGCTAGCGTGTATCCAGGATGCTCCACTTCCAATCTAGCTCTTTACTAATGGCCTGGGGAAAAAAGCAAAGAATGGCCCAAGTACTTGAGACCCTGTTACCCACGTTGAAAGACCTGGAAGAAGTTCTTAGCTCTTGACTTTGGCCTGGCCCCACCCTGACTATTGCAGCCACCTGGAAAGTGAACCAGTGGATAGAAGATCTCTCTCTCTCTGTCTATCTCCGTCTCTCCCTCTCTGTCTATGTCTCTATGTCTCTATCTCTCTATCTCTCTCTCACACTGTCTCTGTAACTCTTAAAAAAAATAAATCTTTTTTTTTTAAAATACCTGTTTAAGGGAATGTGAAGTATGAATGGGCTTAGCCTTTGACATACAACTTCATATGCTTACTTGACTTTTCAAATTTGAATTTACTTTTCAGGTTTGATTTCATTCCTTCTGGCCACCTTTTCCTATATTTTGGGATATGTAAACTATTACACAGTGATGTCTTTATCATTCATAGGCAATTTGTTGAGTTCTAGTAACCTTGTTTATTCTTTAAAATTATTTTCTCCTACTGCTTATATCTTACTGGTTGAAAACCTGATACCTCGAATGTTTAAGCAACATAATTTTATTTCTGAATAACTACATTTTTATAGATTCAATGTTTCAGCAGGACTAAATAATTACTTCTTAATTAAAATTATTAAGAAAATAGATATTGTAGATATTTATTGACTTAGAGCATTTTTATTTGTTATTGTCTGATAGCATTCTAGGGATTTATTATCTTATTTATAATATTAAAAATATCTTCTTTAATATGTACTTTATAGAAAGCACACCATTTTCATAAATTCACCAAATTGGTGCATCTATTTTTAACATTTATCCCAAAACTTACTTTGATCACAAATAAAATATAGAATATAAAATATCCCATGTCCAGAAATTTCTTCTTTATCCTATTTTCCAAATAATCTTCATGAATTTTGAGTACATAAAGATCACAAGACATCACAGTCAACAATTTTGTACATGTAGTCCCTATATTGTGATTTTATGAAACTGCTTCTGAAAGAAATTTTTAAGAATGCTTTTCATTTTATCTCAATGCCCAAAGATTTCATTTATGAACATTTTTATATATTTATATGCAAATAGTGTCCTTCTTTGATGTTTTACTTTCTGAAGGCAAAGAGAATATGTTTTGCCTCGGGCACTTCATTCCCATTGTGAGCTTTATGGCGACAGACAATAATGTATTTTAGCACTTCTAGGGAATTTTTAAAAAAAATTGGAGTTTCCTCCTGTTTATAGAACTCTGGTGCAGAAAAAAACTTGCTCCCCCCAAAATACATTATTTAAAAGTGAAAGTGAAATATTTATGGACTAATAGATTCATTTTAATACCTTTGGTATTTTTTTTATTAAACTTTTATTTAATGAATATAAATTTCCAAAGTACAGCTTATGGGTTACAATGGCTTCCCCCCTCCCATAACTTCCCTCCCACCAGCAACCCTCCCCTTTCCCGCTCCCTCTCCCCTTCCAATCACATCAAGATTCATTTTCAGTTCTCTTTCTATACAGAAGATCAGTTTAGTATATATTAGGTAAAGATTTCAACAGTTTGCCCCTATATAACAACACAAAGTGAAAAAAATACTGTTGGAGTACTAGTTATAGCATTAAATAACATTGTACAGCACATTAAAGACAGAGATCCTACATAATATTTTTTTAAACTTTTATTTAATGAATATAAATTTCCAAAGTACAGCTTATGGGTTACAATGGCTTCCCCCTCCCAAAACTTCCCTCCCACCCGCAACCCTCCCCTTTCCCGCTCCCTCTCCCCTTCCAATCACATCATGATTCATTTTCAATTCTCTTTATATACAGAAGATCAGTTCAGTATATATTAGGTAACGATTTCAACAGTTTGCCGCCATATAGCAACACATAGTGAAAAAAAAATACTGTTGGAGTACTAGTTATAGCATTAAATCAGAGTGTACAGCACATTAAAGACAGAGATCCCATTTCCAATTTAACACCAGGTTTTTTTTTTTCATTTCCAATTATCTTTATATACAGAAGATCAATTCAGTATATAATTAGTAAAGATCTCATCAGTTTGTACCTACACAGAAACACAAAGTATAAAAATACTGTTTCAGTACTAGTTATAGCATCACTGCACATTAGACAACACATTAAGGACAGATCCCACATGGGGTGTAAGTACACAGTGACTCCTGTTGCTGACTTAACAATTTGACACTCCTGTTCATGGCGTCAGTAATCTCCCTAGGCTCTATTCGTGAGTTGTCAGGGCTATGGAAGCCTTTAGAGTTCGCTGACTTTGATCTTATTCCGATAGGGTCATAGTCAAAGTGGAGGTTCTCTCCTCCCTTCGGAGAAGGGTACCTCCTTCTTTGATGGCCCCGTTCTTTCCACTGGGATCTCACTCACAGAGATCTTTAATTTAGGTCTTTTTTTTTTCTTTTCCATGGTATCTTGGCTTTCCATGCCTACAATACTCTCATGGGCTCTTCAGCCAGATCCGAATGCCTTAAGGGCTGATTCTGAGGCCAGAATGCTATTTAGGACATCTGCCATTCTATGAGTCTGCTGTGTATCCCACTTCCCATGTTGGATCCTTCTCTCCCTTTTCGATTCTATCAGTTAGTATTAGCAGACACTAGTCTTGTTTGTGTGATCCCTTTGACTCTTAGACTTATCAGAGCCATCAATTGTGAACTGAAATTGATCACTTGGATGAATGAAACCCAGTCATTTGCAACAAGATGGAGGAATCTGGAAAACATCATGCTGAGTGAATTAAGCCAGTTCCAAAGAGACAAATATCATTTGTTTTCCCTGATCGGTGACAACTGAGCACCAAAGGGGAAACCTGCTAAGTGAAATGGACACTATAAGAAACAATGACCAGATCAGCTCTTGTCCTGACTCTAGATGTACAATGTAATACTTTATCTTTTTTAGTATTTGTTGTTGTTGTTGTTGTTCTAGTACTAGTGGTTGAACTCTGTAATTAACACACAATTATTCTTAGGTGTTTAAATTTTAACTGAAAAGTGATCCCTGTTAAATTTAAGAGTGGAAAAAGAGAGGGAGGAGATGTACAATTTGGGACATGCTCAATCGGACTTGCCGCAAATGGTGGAGTTAGAAATGTGCCAGGGGATTCCAACACAATCCCATCAAGGTGGCATGTACCAATGCCATCTCACTAGTCCAAGTAATCAATACCTTTGGTATATTAATGAATTAATGAACAAAGAATATGATGTAAAATATTTTTACAAAACAATGTGCCATGAGCAATGTCACCAACACAGCAAAGTAGAAGCAATCAGGTTCCAGTTTTCCCCACACCACAGAAACTAATTAAAAATATGCAGTGGCAAAATTACCATGTGGAATATGCCAAAGTTCAGACCAGAGGCTGCAATGATTCCTTGGGCCACAAAGTAGTGAGAAGCATCAAGCAGACGGGTAGTAAAAGAAACACGTAACTAAAACCATAACTTCCATGCTGATAGTACTTCAAGGAAATCACCCCAATCTCACAATTTATAAAAGAAGAAAAGAACATTAAGGTAAGCAATAAGATCCCCCCCTTCTCCTTGTCATGAATTTCCCTACAAGAAAATCATTATTGTCTGAGCTCCCTGGAAGGATCCACAGTCCTGACACCAGCTGAAACAGAGTCAGGGTAGGCCAACCCAGGGAACTCTGGCAGCACTCCATTTCAAACAGGAGATGCCTCACATGTGTAGGGTTCTTTAGCACCCAGCCAACTGCAGGAGACATGCTCTACAGGGCATTCAAGAATGAATACTGTACATTCTCACACATTCTTAGTAAAGCTTGGAGTTCTACCCACAGGCAACATCAGAGTCAGACAGCTAGCCTAATTCAGCATCTTTCTGATGCCAATGGCAAACCTCTGGGTAGCATTCAATCTAGTGTTGAAAAGAACATATTACCCCTGTATTAAAGGAATTCAGCAATCTGCATAGGCCCACCAACAGGCAAAATTTTGAAAAGACAGAACAAAGCTAAAAGGTGAAGATGGGAAGAAACATTCAGTTCTTCAATGAGCAAGCATAGATGTGTGACTAAAAGAATCAAGAGTAAATAGAGAATCATGAGCTCATCAAATGGAACAAATAAAAGATGTAATGATTCATTCTCATCAGATGAAGATAGTGGGCCTCTCAATAAGAATTCAAAATGATTGTTTTAAGGAAATTCAATGAGGTCAAGAGAGCAACAAAAATTAATTCAGAAATTTGTCAGAAAAATTTAACAATGATATTGAAATCTTTTTTAATTAAAATAAAAATCCTGAAGCTAAAAAGTACAGTGAATGAACTTAAGAATTCAGTGGAGAACTTCAACTGCAGATATGATCAAGTGGAAGAATCAATGAGCTCAAAAACAAGGGAGTTGAAAATACATAGAGGACAAAATAGAAAAGAAGAATAAAGAGAAATAAAGAAAATACATGTGTTATATTGGATAATATGCAAGAATAGATTTCGTGGTCCTAGAGGCCAGCACTGTAGCATAGTAGGCTAAGCCTTTTCCTGCAGCTCTGGCATTCCATATGGGCACCAGTTCAAGTCCTTGCTGCTCCACTTCTGATCTAGCTTTCTGCTATGGCCCGGGAAAACAGTAGAAGATGGCCCAATGCTTGGGTCCCTGCATCTTTGCGGGATACCCAGAAAAGGTCCCAGCTCCTGGCTTAGATAGACTCCTCTCTGGCCATTATGGCCATTTGGAGAGTGAACCAGTGGATGGAAGACCTTTCTCTCTGTTTCTCCCTCTCTCTCTAACTCTACCTGTCAGATAAATAAATTCTTTTTTAAAAAGAAAAAGAATCTACTGGTTCTTTGGGTGTAATAAAGATCTTAAAATGGCAAAGAAATAAAAAGTCTATTCTATAACAGAAATTTTCCAAATATGGAAAAGATGTAAGTTTTCAAGTACAGGAAGATCAAAGGTCACCAAAGAGATTCCAAAGAAATTGATTCGAAATATAACAATTCAACGTCATAGTATAGTCAAATTCTCAAAGATCAAGTACAAGGAATGGATGCTGAAAGCAGCTAGTTAAAAGAAGAAAACACAATATACAAAATCAACCCGATAGACCTGCCATCAAACTACTAGTTGGATACTTTGCAGGCCAAGAGGCAGCAGGTTTATATATTCAGAGTGCTAAAAGGGAATAAAACAAAGCAAACACTGGGATCTCACTCACAGAGATCTTTCATTTAGGTCTTTTTTTTTTCCATGGTATCTTGGCTTTCCATGCCTACAATACTCTCATGGGCTCTTCAGCCAGATCCAAATGCCATAAGGGCTGATTCTGAGGCCATAATGCTATTTAGGACATCTGCCATTCTATGAGTCTGCTGTGTATCCCACTTCCCATGTTGGATCATTCTCTCCCTTTTCGATTCTATCAGTTAGTATTAGCAGACACTAGTCTTGTTTGTGTGATCCCTTTGACTCTTAGACTTATCAGAGCCATCAATTGTGAACTGAAATTGATCACTTGGACTAATGAGATGGCATTGGTACATGCCACCTTGATGGGATTGTATTGGAATCCCCTGACACATTTCTAACTCTACCATTTGTGGCAAGTTCGATTGAGCATGTCCCAAATTGTACATCTCCTCCCTCTCTTTTTCCACTCTTAAATTTAACAGGGATCACTTTTCAGTTAAAATTTAAACACCTAAGAATAATTGTGTGTTAATTACAGAGTTCAACCACTAGTACTAGAACAACAACAACAACAACAAATACTAAAAAAGATAAAGTATTACATTGTACATCTAGAGTCAGGACAAGAGCTGATCTGGTCATTGTTTCTTATAGTGTCCATTTCACTTAGCAGGTTTCCCCTTTGGTGCTCAGTTGTCACCGATCAGGGAAAACAAATGATATTTGTCTCTTTGGGACTGGCTTAATTCACTCAGCATGATGTTTTCCAGATTCCTCCATCTTGTTGCAAATGACCGGGTTTCATTGTTTCTTACTGCTGTATAGTATTCTATGGAGGGAGGAGAGAACGTCCACTTTGAATATGATCCTATCGGAATAAGATCAAAGTCAGCGAACTCTAAAGGCTTCCATAGCCCTGACAACTCACGAATAGAGCCTAGGGAGATTACTGACGCCATGAACAGGAGTGTCAAATTGTTAAGTCAGCAACAGGAGTCACTGTGTACTTACACCCCATGTGGGATCTGTCCTTAATGTGTTGTCTAATGTGCAGTGATGCTATAACTAGTACTGAAACAGTATTTTTATACTTTGTGTTTCTGTGTAGGTACAAACTGATGAGATCTTTACTAATTATATACTGAATTGATCTTCTGTATATAAAGATAATTGGAAATAAAAAAAAAAACAACCTGGTATTAAATTGGAAATGGCATAGAAAATTAATTAATTTTAAAAAAATATTATGTAGGATCTCTGTCTTTAACGTGCTGTACAATGTTATTTAATGCTATAACTAGTACTCCAATGGTAGTTTTTTCACTTTGTGTTGCTATATGGGGCAAACTGTTGAAATCTTTACCTAATATATACTAAACTGATCTTCTAAAAAAAAAAAAAAACAAAGCAAACAGCAAGGATGCCTACTGTCACCATTGGTATTCAGTACAGTCCTGGAAGTTTTAGCAAGAGCCATTAGGTAAGAAAAAGAAATCAAAGGGATAAAAATTGGAAAGAAGGAAGTCAAACTATCCCTATTTGCAGATTACATGATTCTATACATAGGTAATACAAAAAGAGTCTGCTAGGAACTCATAAAAGTGTTTGGTAAAGTGGAGTATACAAAATTAATGTAAAAAATCAATAGCTTTTGTATACACAGACAATGCAGTGGATGAGAAAGAACTTTTAAGATTAATCCCATTCACAAGTGCCACAAAAAATTAAATGACTTGGAATAAATTTAACCAAGGATGTCAAAGATATCCACGATGAATATCATAAAACATTAAAGGAGGATAGAGAAGAATACTTTAAAAATGGAAAAATCTTCATGTTCATGACTTGAAAGAATCAATATCATCATGGGACTGGTGCTGTGACATAGCGGGTAAATCCGCTGCTTACAGTGCCAGCAACCCATAGTGGCGCCAGTTCGAGTCCCGGCTGCTCTACTTTTGATCCAGCTCTCTGCTATGGCCTCGGAAATCAATACAGATGGCCCAAGTCCTTGGGTCCCTGCACCCATGTGGGAGACCCGAAAGAAGCTCCTGGATCCTGGCTTCAGATCTGCAAAGTTCCAGCCGTTGTAGCCAACTGGGGAGTGAACTAGCAGATGGAAGCCCTCTCTCTCTGCCTATCCTCTCTGTGTGTAACACTCTTTCAAATAAATAAATATTTTTAAAAAGAATTAATATCATCAAAATGTGCATACTACGAAAAGCAATTTGCAGATTCAATGTGATCCTAATCAAAAAAACTAGATTCTTCTCAGATCTAGAAGAAAGTGATGCTAAAATTCATAAGGAAACACAAAAGCCCCTGAATAGCTAAAGCTATCTTACACAAAAGAAGCAAAGCCAGAAGCATCACAATTTCATGACCTATTACAGGGCAGCTATAACCAAAACTTCCCTGGTACTGGCAAAAAAAAAAATACATGTAGACAAATGGAACAGAATAAAATCTCCAGAAATCAATCCATGCACCTACAATCAATTTATTTTTAACAAAGCAGCTAAAAACAATCCCTGGTGCAAGGACAGTCTCTTCAACAAATTGTGCTGGGAAAACTGGATTTCCAAGTGCAGGAGTATGAACTAAACCCATACTTTATACCTTACACAAAATCCACAAAAAATAAATCAAAGCTATACATCTACAACCTGACATCATCCAATTACAAGAAAACATTGGGGAAACTCTGCAAGACATTGGCATAGCTAAAGAATTCTTGAAAAAGACTCCAGAAGCACAGGCAATCAAAACAAAAATTGGCAGGTCAGATTGCATCAAGTTGGGAGGCTTCTTGTACTATAAAAGAAACATTCAGCAAATTTCATGTAATTCATATATACGACTTAGGAACATAGTGATACTTCCCACCCTTTATATATATAAATTTTATATATTACATATATATGAAATGTTATATATATGTGAAAGTACACCACACACATATACACTAACAACAATATGTTTTATTCTCAAAAGCATAAAGGAAGTTCAAATTTTCTATGGATATTATCTTACATTTGTTTCAAATTACATTTTTTTAAAGATTAAAATGGTTATAGAGAGAGAGGGAGAGAAAGAGAGAGCAAGACAGAGAGAGAAAGACAGAGAGAGAGAGAGAGAGAGATCTTGTATTTGCTTACTCACTCCCTAAAAGCCACATAACTAGATCTATACCAGAATGAAGCCAGGAGGCTCTTCCAGGTCTCCCACTTGGGTGCAAGGGCTCTAACTTGGGCTATCTTCTGCTGGTTTTCCCAGGTGCATCAGTAGGTAGCTGTACCAGAAATGGAGCAGCTTGTACTCTAACCAGCTCCCTTATGAGATCCCATGTCACGGGCATTGGCTTTACCAACACTTTTATAGATAAAAATGATGTTATTAAATTTCTGAAGAATTTTGTAAATATCTAATTAAACATATTATTGTATAATAGCCTGAGGTTAGCATTTTTTAATGACATGCATACTTGTAGCTATAATTTCTTTTGTAATAATAAAAGACATACTGTATGAAACTGATTTTTTTTTTATTTTACAGGGAGGGACATCCTTCCAGAATAAATATAAATGAAATAAATATTTTGATTTACACAAATATAAATATTAATATTTGCACATGTATGTAACATGCATTTATGGAGAATATGTTTGTTTAGTATGTTTTGTATAGATAATTTTATGCATTAATATAAGACATCATTAAAATTAACAGATTTCTTTATGCATATCAAATACTGCATACAATGTGAGAATAAAATTTCATTGTGTCTATCTTCAGTCCTAAATGTATTTGAAAATTAGTATCTTATTTTTAGT
The DNA here is from genome assembly GCF_033115175.1 of Lepus europaeus. NCBI lineage: Eukaryota > Metazoa > Chordata > Mammalia > Lagomorpha > Leporidae > Lepus > Lepus europaeus. The sequence goes on along the minus strand of NC_084834.1, from coordinate 60,023,922 downwards.
TATGAAAAAATTTCCAATTGGTAAAAAATGTGAAGGATAAAAATAGGCAAATTGAAATTAGAAGCATGATGGATTAATTTCCTTTTGGGTATCCTTATGTTGTTTATTTTCATGCCAAATACATGAGCCAATAGTCAGTGAAAAAACACTAAAAGTAAAGACAGGGACAGGAAATTTTCTAAAGTAATTTTCAATAACATCTGCAATTTGAAAATCAAAATTGCTTCCACAAAAATATCTTGGTTCTCTTGTCATGTTTAGATTTTCAAAAAGTATGTCATAAACTTAAATTGTTTCCTTCCACATGCTTTTAGAAGTAAGTTCCCATTAGATGATTACTAAAAATAATGTGGTCGGAGGTGGAGACACAGTTTGCCTGAAAAAAATGAACTTTTCTTCTGTCATCATATAAACAACAAAAACAACAAAATTCCTAATTACAATAGACAATTTTTCCTTGAAAAGTAATAATGAATTTATCAAATACTCATGAAACAAATCAGGCAGAAATTAAGAGGAGTGTAATATTCTCAAGGATGTGATTAATTTTTCATTAAGTTTCATTTTGATGTCTAAAATTAATTTCTGTCAGTAAATATATGTTTCCACAATAACCCAATAAAGCCACCATAGTTCACTAGCAATGTTCTTGATTTGCAAAACCAAAAATAAAAATTGGCTTTAATTGTTCCAAAAGACCACAGGTCTTTTCTTATAATCCTTTAGTTAAAGACGACCTGTGGACAAAACCTTTGGCATATATTGGACCCTTTTATCCTGGAGGAAAATGACACGAGCTATCACATTGATGATACATGTGTTAAAATATAAATCTATGAAAAAGCTCATAAGAGGAATATTTGGACATCTTAGGTATTTGAAAATATCTTTCTTTACTATTTATTACTTATAATTATTGTATTGCAATATTCCCCAAATGTATTTCTTTTTCTTTTTTTTTTTTTATCTGACAGGTAGAGTTAGACAGTGAGAGAGAGAGAGACAGAGAGAAAGGTCTTCCTTCCATTGGTTCACTCCCCAACATGGCCACTACGGCTGGTGCTGCACTGATCCGAAGCCAAAAGCCAGGAGCTTCTTCCTGGTCTCCCATGCGGGTGCAGTAGCCCAAGCACTTGGGCCATCCTCCACTGCCTTCCTGGGCCACAGCAGAGAGCTAGACTGGAAGAGGAACAACTGGGACTAGAACTCGATGCCCAAATGGGATGCTGGTACCACAGGCGAAGGATTAGCCAAGTGAGCCACGGCGCTGGCCCCCCAAATATATTTCAAACTGCCTATAAGCTATACTATAAGCTATACTACAACTATAAGCTATACTAAGACTAAAGCTTCTATGACTTAATATCTCTGTGGTAAGTTAGGATAAACACACTAAACTTTCATGCCTTTGGTATAAACATCCACAACAACTCAGCAATTAACAAACAAACAGTCCAGTTAAGAAATGGCAAAGGATCTGAAGAGACATTTTGAGAAAGAAAAAATGCAAACCTGGGCGGTAAAACTACCATCTTAAGTGTTAAGGTGATAATATGGATAGGACTGAGTGGTACTAATAATAGATAGAATTAAAAAGGAGTGAACGCTCCCACGTGGGAAGCAGTTGACACAGCAGACTCAAAGAATTACAATCACTATAAATAACACTCTGACCTCAAAATAAGCCCTTAAGACATTCTGATCTGGCTGAAAATCCCACGAGAACATTTCAGGCACGGAAAGCCAAGTCATTGTGGCAAAGAATGTCCTACATGAAAGACCTCAATGAGTGAGACCCCATTGGAAAGGAGTGGTCATCAAAGAAGGAGGTACTTTTCTCTGAAGGAAGGAGAAAACTTCCACTTTGCTTTCAGCCTTGTCTAAATACTGATGGAGTCTGTGGACTCTAAAGGCCTCCATAGCCTATGCAGTTCATGTCAAGAGCCTCTGGTGCTGAATGATATCATACATAAAAGAGTGTTAATTGATAAATTAACAAGAGTCACTGTGCACTAACTTCCCATGCATGACCTCTGTCCTCAAAAGGTTATATTATAATTATGTCTAAGTGCTTGCAAAAGATGTATAATTCTTGGTTGTGTCTTTAAAGTTAATTAAATTTCTAAAAAAGAGGGGAGGTGAAATTGACTTCCAGATGCAATGATTTTGAACAACCCTTGTCTTGACTGTTGCGAAAGTTTCTTATTGTTGTTTTTGTGTGTGTGCAAATTGTTGAACTCTTTACTTAGAATAGAGTTGGTGTTCTGTGTATCAAGTTAATCAAAAATGGATCTTAGTGGAGAATGAGACTGAGGATGGGAGAGGGAGGAGAAAGAGGGAGTGGGTGTGAGGGTGGGTATGGTAGGAAGAATCACTGTATTCCTAGAGTTGTACTTGTGAAATGCATGAAGTTTGTGTTCCTTAAATAAAAGGTATCTTTGGGGGAAAGGGGAACCACCATAAGGGGCTGGCACTGTGGTATAGTGGATAAAGCCACAGCCTGAAATGCTAATATCCCATATGGGCACCAATTTGAGTCCAGGTGCTTCACTTCAGATCCAGCTCTCTGGTATGGCTTGGGAAAGCAGAAGAAGAGGGCCCAAGTTCTTGGGCACCTGAACCCATGTGGGAGACCTGGATGAAGATCTTGGTTTCTGGCTTCAGATGGGCTCAGCTCTGGCTGTTATTGCCATTTGGGGGTGAACCAGCAGATGGAAGACCTCTTTTACTCTCTCTCTCTTCCTTTGCCTCTCTGTAACTTTGCCTTTCAAATAAATAAATAAATCTTAAAAAAAAAACACCATAAGATACCCTCCAATCCAGTTCAAATGGCTTATTAAAGAGATAGAAGCACAAATGCTGTTGATTTAAGTGTGAAAAACAGGATATGCTTTTACAATGTTGGTGGGTATGCAAACAAGTATAGCCATTATGGAGAACAATATTAAAATTCCTCAAAAAACTAAGCATAATTCCACCATTTGATCCAGTTATTACACTTCTGAATATCTATCAGAAGGGAATGAAATTGTAATATGAAGGAAATACCTGGTTTCCATATTACTTGCAACACTGTTCACAGGAGCCAAGATATGGAATCATGGGTAGATAAAGAAAACATATATAACATAATATCACTGAGCATAAAAGTAATAAAATACAGATATCTGATGCAAAATTTATTTCTCTATAGATCATTATGTTAAGGGAGAAAGACAAATCCTGCAATGTTCTCTCTTCGAGTGCAACTATAAAAAACATCAATGTGAGGGTTCGATATTGTGGCATAGCCAGTTGGGCTGCTACATGAAAAGGCAGCATCCCATGTAGGTTGCTCCACTTCTCTGGATCCCTGATGATGGGCCTGGGAAAGCAACAGAAGATGGCCCAAGTTCATGGGCTCTGCCACCAAATGGGAGACCTGGATGGAGTTCCAGGCTCAGCTACACCCTTTGTGAGTATTTGAGGAGAAAATCAATGAATGGAGGATCTCTCTCTCTCTCTCTCGCTCTCTCTCTCTCTCTTACCCTCTCGCCCTCCCTTCCTCCCCTCTTCCTCTCTGTAACTTTTTCAAGTGAATAAACAAATACATTTTTTTTAAAATTTTAAACAAATTATAAAAAAATCAATTTGAATTTAGAATAGTGATTACTAATAGTTGGGGAGCCTGAGAGGGGAGGTAGAAGGAGGTTAGATAATGGGTACCAAAACACACTCATATAGAGGTAATAATAAAATGTGCCATAGCACAGCGGTGTGAATGTGGTTTACAATATATAGCATAAAGAACTGGAAGAGAGATTCTAATAAGTTTCAAATATAAAGTTAAGGAAACAGAAAAAACTAGTTGATTGGTTTAATCAGTTTGCTGTGTGTGTTGAAATTCTACACTGTATCCCATGAAAATATACAAGTATTATATGATAAGAACAATTATTTTTAACATAATAAAATCCTTAAGCATACTCATAATAACATGCCATTGAGTTCCACCTCTCTCCAGGAGGGCATTATTGCCTGTGGCTGCTCTAATACATATGTGCAGCTCATACATCACCTAGACTCTCCTTGTCCTCAATTCATAGGTACGTTGCCCCTAGCTCAGAACTCTTGTTATGTGAATTATGAAAGTTTAATGCCTGCTACCAAAGTTTTATAAATTCCATTACAGATTTGAGACAGGTTGGAGAATTGAAACTGACAAGTTTTGCGATACTGAAGCTTATTTAATTTTATGAACACTCTTCAAAAAAATCAATATAAAATTACTACCTCATATCAAGGCATTAAAATTAACATTTGTTAGAAAAGAAAAAATAACTACTAACAATTCGCAATTTTTAAATCTGATACACTCCACAGCTTCACAATGTCTAGAAAACAAATTTTTTTTAAATTTTTATTTAATGAATATAAATTTCAAAGTACAGCTTATGGGTTACAATGGCTTCCCCCATCCCATAACTTCCCTCCCACCCGCAACCCTCCCCTTTCCCGCTCCCTTTCCCCTTCCATTCACATAAAGATTCATTTTCAATTCTCTTTATATACAGAAGATCAGTTTAGTACATATTAGGTAAAGATTTCAACAGTTTGCCCATATAACAACATAAAGTGAAAAAACTACCATTGGAGTACTAATTATAGCATTAAATAACAATGTACTGCACATTGAAAACAAAATTTTAAAATAATCTGAAGCACCTTTATTATACTTTTCTTTTGATTTTAAACTGTGTGTGCTTTGATAGCTTCTCTCTATAAAAGCAATTCTGTAATATTTTTCTGTTTAGAAAGTACATATTAGACCCTGCCATAGCTAATTAAAACTTGATTTTGTTTTGTTTACATTTTTGAATGTTTATAAAATTACTTTCAATGTAACAAACTGTTTTTAATGATGTAATTTAAGTTTGAAACATGAGAAACCTGTTATGTTATTTTCTTATATAAACTGTAACATTCAGAGAGTTTCTACTTTTCTTATGTGTTGACCAGTTTTTGAACTGATGGTACTTCTTAGTTAATTTGTCTTAACTAACTTTATTGAAGTGACATTATGTTTATGTATGTTATCTTTATTGAAGTCAACATTTTATGTCAATTTAATAACTTAATGTGTTACGAATCACAACCTTCCTATCCAAACTATCACTATTCACTACCTATTTTGGATATTATTTGGTTTTCTTTTGATTCTCACCTTTGACATATATCATCTTCAAATGGATTGTTTTGTGAGTGAAATTTCTTTTAATTCAAGTGTTCTTTGCTAGAAATTTTAGGAAAAGGGACTTTGAGAAATTAAAAGGGGGGAAAATTCTTTCTGCAATAGCAAAGAAAAGAGATGCCAATGCCTTTTGGGATACAGTGGTGAAATTGTGAGTTCTGACTAGATTCCACTGTTACCTTTTGATCTTGATTAGAAAATGGCACAAAGTAGCATCCTCATCTGTTCTCTGTAGTCATAACAAATGTATTTGTGATTTAGTGCACAAAACAAATTTTCCCAAGAAAGATCCTAAAATGTAAAAGTCCTAATATAACAAAATCATCAACATGAAATAACTAGGAACATTACACTATATGTATATATGTTTATTTTATTGTCACTGACCAGTTTTCATAATTGTCCATTTCTGACTCTTTGTCTTAACCAAATTTTGTGCATGTCTCTAGGAACCGTTAGCCCTAATTTCCTCAAAGTCACCTCAAGACTTTTCTTAAAGATTTTGTTTTTCTATCTTGATTGTTTTTAATATTCAAGATAACAAATGTATATCATTGCCACCTTAACTACATCTTGTTTGTGATTTTTGTTTCCATTTAAAAATTTTTATAAAAATGAAGAGAACAGATTTCATATATTTAATTGATACAATTCTGAAAAGATAACCATACTTCCCTCCCTCCTTCTGCCTTCCCTCAATCCCTCCTCATTCCTTCCTTTTTTCCCATTAATTTTTGTAAAACTATAACTTCAATTTAATGCACCCCTGACCAGAATGTCCAGCAAGTGACAAGTAGAAAGTACCTGTTTCACAGTATAGAGGAGCATAAAAAGCTAATCAAATCATAAAATGTCCATTTCACTCTTACCCTTGTTTTATGTTTTACATTAACTGCCACATATCAGAGAAAGCATGATATTTGTCTTTTGGGGGCTGGCTTATTTCACTAAGCATAATTATCTCCAGCTGTATCCACATTGTGGTAGAAGAGAGCATTTCACTGTATTTTGTTACGGGATTAATAATGATCAACTAGTAAGCCAATGTTTTAGTGGGGATATCCTCAGTAGTCATAGGATATAACCAGGATTTAAGAACAAGAGACACACTGGAACAAATGACATCATGCAAATAATTATTGTTAATTGCCCCAACATGGGACTATGAGAAGCATTAAATGTTTAACTTCAATAAGAAGATACATTTTCAGGAAACTGACATGTCAAAAAATAGATAATTAAGAAAAACTGAGCTCGAGCGAAAGTAAGCAAATAATGTCTTTTAAGAATTATCTTGCGGCTGGTGTCATGGTGTACTGGGTAAAGCTACCACCTGCAACACCAGCATCCTATATGTCCTCTAGTTCAAGTCCCAGCTTGCTCCACTTTCAATCCAACTCCCTGTTAATGACCTGAGAAAAGCAGCAGAAGATGGCCCTAGTGTTTGGGCCCCTGCTACCCATGCAGGAGACCCAGATGACAGTCCTGGCTCCTGGTTTCAGCCTGACTCATAGCTGGTTGTTGCAGCCATTTGTAGAGTGAACCAGTAGATGAAATATCTGTGTGTGTATGTGTGTGTGTCTGTCTGTCTTTCCCTCTCTCTTTGTAACTCTGACTTTCAAATAAAAATATATCTTTAAAAAATTATATTTGCTCAAATATAGCATGTATGTGGAAGATTATAAAGAAAAATGTTACACTAAACCTAATGCTATGTAGAGTTTATGAAAATTATAGCAAATTTCTTAACATGAAGATCAGGAGGAGAAGGAAGAACATGAGGACAGAAATAATTTTGTTTTCCAAAATATCAAATGATAAGGGTCAATGCCAACTTAAAGACATTTTCCATGGTTGATACTTGGTAAGTAAAATTTCAGATTCATATTCAAATAAAGCACTCTATTCCTAACTCTCATGTTATGTTTGTTGACATGGAAATGATTTATTTATTAGGAAGTGAGAATTTTTGAAAATTTGTTTTTAGTAAGATTATAATTATACTAAGAATTCTATCTAAATATCATGATTACCATTAAATATAATGTATTACCTACAAAAAAAAAAAGGCAACAACCCCAGGTAAACCATGAGGAAATAGTAGGCAAATTCAAATTCTAGAAAATACCAGCTATCAAGGTCATGCAAAACAAGAAGATAAAGAAAGCCTCAAAGAGTGGAAAAGACAAAGCAGACATTAAGATTAAATCAACATGGTATCCTGAACTGGATCTTTGTATAGGAAAAAATTATTACTGGGAATACTGACAAAATACAAATAAAATCTGTAGCTAATGGCATTGTACAAAAATTGATTACTTAGTCTGACAGTTATGACATGTTTAATATTGATATAGGAGAAAAGTACAAAAGAATACTTCATACTATTGTAGCAACTTTTATGTATTCATGGATTATTCCAACATAAAATTATATAATTTTTATATAAACAGTAATACATTTAGTGATTTTGTTGGCATTTCCTTTATTGTTTTCTTTATAACATATTTCCTTTATTACTCAGGGCTAGGTAATATTGTATTAGTTTCATGATTAAAATATTCTATTCATGATGTTCTTATTATTACTACTACTGAGATGGCTAAAATGATGAAGACTATAACACATAACATATCACATATTCTGAATATTAAAGGTAAATAGCCTTTTTTTCATAGAAATAGATTTTATTTTCAGAAGTCCAATGTGTATTTAGCTGAAACTAAGGTGTCCAAAGAAAGAATGTTACCAATGGAGTAAACACTCAAGAAGTGGGATAGACAGCAGACTCATAGAATGGCAGATGTTCTAAACAACACTCTGGCCTCAGATTCAGCCCTTAAGGCATTCGGATCTGGCTCAAGAGCCCATGAGAGTATTTTAGGCATGGAAAGCCAAGACACTCTGGAAAAAAAAAAAAAAAAAAAAAAAAAACAAAACCTAAATGAAAGGTCTCTGTGAGTGAGATCCCAGTAGAAAGAATGGGCCATCAAAGAAGGAGGCACCTTTCTCTGAAGGGAGGAGAGAACTTCCACTTTGACTATGACCCTATCAGAATAAGATCAAAGTCGGCGAACCCTAAAGGCTTCCATAGCCTTGGCAACTCATGACTAGAGCCTAGGGAGATTACTGATGCCATAAACAAGAGTGTCAAATTGTTAAGCCAACAACCGGAGTCACTGTGTGCTTACTCCTTATGTGGGATCTCTGTCCTTAATGTGTTGTTCAATGTGATTTAATGCTATAACTAGTACTCAAACAGTATTTTACACTTTATGTTCTGTGTGGGTGCAAACTGATGAAATCTTTACTTAGTATATACTAAATCGATCTTCTGTATATAAAGATAATTGAAAATGAATCTTGATGTGAATGAAATGGGAGAGGGAGAGGGAGATGGGAGGGGTGCGGGTGGGAAGGAAGTTAAGGGGGGCAAAAAGCCATTGGAATCCATAAACTGTACTTTGGAAAATAATATTTACTAAATAAAAGTTTAAAAAAAATAAAATTTTAAAAATTGTAAAATTTTAAAAGTTTATAGGTGTTATTGTCACCCAAAATTAATCAATAAAAATACATATCTGGTATTAATTAAAACGCTTTATTTACTGATTGTTTAACAAATATTTGAGTTCCTACCATGTATTTACCACTTCTACCAGAGATACACTAATAAACAAAAGATAGCCTCTGTAATGGTATTTACATGCTATTAGGGGATGGGCTGTAAATAAATATATAACCAATTTACAATGTCAATTGATGGTAAGTAAAATCAGGAAAAATCACCCCAGGAAAGAAGAAGGAACAGATGTTTAATGAAAGTGACATCTGAAGAGACCTAAGTGAAATGAATGGTGCAATAACAAAACACGGGTCGTTTTTGAGAAGCCCATTCCAAGCAGAGAAATGGTTATGTTGTAAAAAAAATTATAAAAATAATGTCTAACATGGTCTATGATTGATAAATAAATCACTGATAAAACATAGTAGTTATGGGAAATACTTCCAAATACCTCTCATTAAAAAATGAGAGATTTCATATTTTATTTTCATCCCTCTGAAACATTTGATGCCTAACTATGTGCCTATATTATTTTGCAAAAAATCTCTAAGACTTCATCCAGTACTCCTGTTCATTTTATTCCTTATAATGCAATTATTTTATCAAATTTATACCTAATTAAATTGAGGTCATGACTACAGGAAACACTACTTAAAAAAATTAATTAAAACTCCTTATTATTAATTTTGCAGAGTTGGATATTCACGTAATTTGTCCTTCTATTTTCTATTTTCTAGGAGGAACCTTTCAGTAGTGAATATGCTAGTACCTATAGCTTCTTCCTTACTTCAATCCTACTTAGTCTCATCTCCCTTCAAAAGTTTTATATAATTTGTAAACTTTGAACAAAAATGCACAGTCCTCATCAGAATTAAGAAACTCTAAACATAACTTCAATTCTTAAACATATTGCCTAGCTTAGAATTAAAGACATGTTCTAAATACATTGTGAATATATCAAAGTTCGTATTTTCTTTGCTCTGTGTCAGTATCTTACAGAAGTCTGCTAAAGAATTCTGGAGGAGAGCAGTAGTAACCACCCATGCAGAGTAAAACAGGAAATATGGAAATAAGTTCTAAAAATATTTATCATGATAAATCTTTACGAGTTGCACATGTATTATTTCCCTGGTAACTTTTTTGGAACAGTACTTTTCAGAGATGTGTCATAGGCAGTCAAAATTAATGTGTCATATTTTCGTGAATAAACACTGAATTCTATAGAGCCAGTGCTCATTGTTTTGATTCAATGTCAGAGGCATTATCAAGCTGCTTGTAGGACAAGTTTAGATATCATCCCGTGGTTAAAAAAAAAAAAAAAAAAAAAAAAAAGGAACACATCAGAATCTCTCTTTTTTTCTCTCTCTTATAACTAAATTCAGAGGAGGGGTGGGCATGATGAAGACACTGGTTAAAATCTCAGCTCTGGCTCTTGATTCAAGCTTCTTACGAATGTGAACGCTGGGAAGCAGAGGTGATGGCTCAAGAAACTGGGTTCATGCTGCCTATATGGGAGTTGAGTTCTTGACACTTGGCTTTGTCCCACCCAAGCACCTTTCATTGCAGGCATCCAGGGAGTGAACAAATAGATCAGATTGGTGCATTTCTCTCTCTCTCCCTTTCTCTCAATGTCTCTCTCTCACTCTCTCTCTCTCTCTCTTGCTCTCTGTCTTCCCTCTCCCTCCTAAACCAATCAATCACTTTTTTTGAAGTAAAGAAAAGGATGGAATTTAATTTTTATTTATAGGATACTATAAGATAAAAAATTCAATAGAAATAAGAAACCTGTTCAGAGCACAAGATTCATACAGTATGTATGGTTTGGAGCTGTTCAAGTATAGTTTTGTTGTAAAAGTGTTATAATAGCAAACTGCATTTATTTTAAAAATAAAAGCCTTTTTAAAATGTGGGAGCACATCTTTTTCAGTTCTTTCAAATAATAGTTGATGGTAATGTTCTTCTTAAATATCTGATTTTAATATGTATGTCAATAAGTTGAATTATTTAAGAACAAGAAATAAGAGCAAGTAAAGTTAAATATCTTTTCCCTAAATCAAGAGTCAACAGTCTTGGCTGGCCGGCGCCGCGGCTCAATAGGCTAATCCTCCGCCTTGCGGCGCCGGCACACCGGGTTCTAGTCCCGGTCAGGGCACCGATCCTATCCCGGTTGCCCCTCTTCCAGGCCAGCTCTCTGCTGTGGCCAGGGAGTGCAGTGGAGGATGGCCCAAGTGCTTGGGCCCTGCACCCTATGGGAGACCAGGAGAAGCACCTGGCTCCTGCCATCGGACCGGCGCGGTGCGCCGGCTGCAGCGTGCCTACCGCGGCGGCCATTGGAGGGTGAACCAACGGCAAAGGAAGACCTTTCTCTCTATCTCTCTCTCTCTCACTGTCCACTCTGCCTGTCAAAAATTAAAAAAAAAAAAAGAGTCAAAGCATTGAAAAGTGTTTCTATTTTTAATATTCTCTAAATAATGTCCCATAATCTTTATTTTTTTAATTTTTTAAATTTATTTGACAGGTAGAGTTACAGACAGTGAGAGAGAGACAGAGAGAAAGGTCTTCCATCCGATGGTTCACTCCCCAAATGGCAGCAACGGCTGGAACTACTCCAAACCAAAGCCAGGAGTCAGGTGTCTCATCCCGGTCTCCCATGTGGGTGCAGCTGCCCAAGCACTTGGGCCATCCTCCACTGCCTTTCCAGGCCACAGCAGAAAGCTGGATGGGAAGTGGAGCATCCGGGACTAGAACCCGGTGCCCATATGGGATGCCGGCGCCACAGGCATTAACCTAGTGTGCCAAGGCACCAGCCCCCCCCCCCCCCCATAAACTTCAATATTCTTTAAATTTAATACCCCTTATTTCTCTAATTATTCATTTTTCTAAAGCATCTAATATTGTATATATTCTTTTAAGATTTTATTTATTTATTTGAGAGGTAGAGTTACAGACAGTGAGAGGGAGAGACAGAGAGAAAGGTCTTCCATCCACTGGTTTACTCCCCAAATGGCCACAACAGCCGGAGCTGCGCCTGTCCTAAGCCAAGACCCAGGAGCTTCTTCTGGGTCTCCCATGTGGGTGCAGGAGCCCAGGCACTTGGTCCATCTTCTGCTTTCCCAGGTCATAGCAGAGAGCTGGGTCAGAAGAGGAGCAGCGGAGACTAGAACCGGCGCCCATATAGGATGCTGGTACTGCAGGCAGAGGATTAACCCACTGAGCCACAACACTGTCCTCAAATATTGTGTATTTACTTCCAGATGTGCATGTCCAAACTTAAAGTAATTAATTTAGCTGACTCCACATTAACCTTCGCTAATTGTTGTTAAAGTAAAGCAATCAAATGGTTGAAGGAGAGAGTGAAAATAATTGGCAAGCTATCATTTAAGCTAAGCTAGTATCTTCATTCAATATTGTCAAAAAGAAATCTTTATTTTTAGTCACTCATTACAAAATAATTCATTTTGTTTTAAACATTTTTCTTATAAAAGCATGTTATACTTGTGTAAAGTTTACTATAGAATAGTATTTTTAATCTATGTCATTCTTTTTTAAGATTTACAGAGAGAAGGGGAGAAAGAGATATCTTCCATCTGCTGTATCACTCCCCAATTGGCTGCAACAGCCGGGGCTGTGCCAGGCCAAAGCCTGGAGTCAGGAGCTTCATCCAGGTCTCCGCTGTGGGTGCAGGGGCCCAAAGACTTGGCCATCTCCACTGCTTTCCCAGGTGCATTAGCAGGGAGCTAGATTGGAAGTGAAGCAGCTGAGACTCAAACTGGCATCCCTATGGGAGGTCTGTACAGCAGGTGGAGGCTTAACTCTATAAACAACAAGGAATTTAAATATAAATATAGCTCAAGTACACATTCAGTGATAAAGCATTGTCACTTTTAGCATGTTCACATCCAAAAATCAAGAAAAATTATTTTTAAAGTGCCTAAGATATGCAAATATAACCTAATGAAGATTATCATTTATTCCTCAAATATATGTTATGTGTCAACTATGTGTCCAGTGTTATCCAATGTGCTTCTGATTCAAAGTAAATGAAACCATGCCCAAAGCTCTTAATATATCAGTGGAAACAGACAAAAGAATGTTGTTCATGGGAGAAGTTTACTGAAATGACGTTTTGAGAAGTGACCAGCGGAAACCATCCAAACAAAGGAAGTCACAAATCCGACAGCTCTTTTTGGAGATCTTGTGATGGGTTGCTATGGTTTGCACAGGTTTGACTTTGCTCCAAAACTCATCCAGGCACTCAAACCTCAAAGTCTTATGTTAATGGTTAATAAATTAATGTAAGTAGTTACTGGAGAGGCTGGTGCTGTGGCGTAGTGGGCTGGGCCTCTGCCTGGGGTGCTGACATTCCATATGGGCTCTGGTTCAAACCCTGGCTACTCCTCTTCTGATCCAACTCCCTGAAATGGTCTGGGAAAGCAGTTTAAAATGGCCCAAGTCCTTGGGCCCCTAAACCCACGTGAGAGAATCCAAGAAAGCTCCTGGCTCCTGGCTTCAGATCAGCCCAGCTCCAGCCATTGCTACCACTTGGGGAGTGAACCAGTAGATGGAAGACTCTGTCTCTCTGTCTCTCTGTCTCTCTCTCTCTCTCACCATCTCTCTCTCTCTCTCTGCAACTCTCAGATAAATAAAAAAAAAATCTTTTAAAAAAATAGTTACTGGATTAAGGGTAGCAACTTGATCTAATTATGTCCTTTGGGAGGTGGCCCTATTGGAAAGTCTTTGGGTCAATGGGAGCTTGCCCTTGGAAAACAGTTCTTGTGAAAAAGTTAGTTATATAAGTTGAACACAATTTTCATCTCCCTTGGCTTCCCACCTTGCCATGTGATATGCTCGTCCGTTGCCAGCCTTCTTCAGACTCCAGATGGGGTTGCCCTATTTTGGATTGTGAATGTCCAATACTATAAAATGAAATAAACTTTTATCCTTCCTAATTACCTCCTCCCGGGTATTGTTATGTGGTAACAAAAAAGCTAATCGTTGTAAGACTAGATTTTGGTGAGATTTAAATGGAAGGTGGGAGTTGTGGATGGAAAACCAAACAAGAGATTTGCTAAAGAGGTTGAACATTTATGTATATTTACATGTAAGCTCACTTCCAAAATTTTATGGAAGACAGAATTTAAAAATAACTTAAGTGCAAAAAAAATTGACATCCACTCATAGTTTTTTTTTCATTATGCATTTTATGAATTATCTAAAGACCTCATGCATGCATATGCTTCCAAAATTTTGTACTGAAGTAAATTTATCTTTTACTTCCATTTTCCAGAAACTTTTTGAAATGCCCTCATATGTGTGTGTGCGTGGGTGTGTGTGTGTATCTGTGTACCGGAATTACACTGAAGGTTTTTTAGCAAGAATTTGATTTATGTTACTACATAAATATCTAGTATCAAGGAAAGAATAAAGATTTACCTATGTATATAAATAATTATTTTAATATTTTTATATCAAATTAATTATTTTTCTTATTAAAAGCTCAGTTAATTCTACTTCCTCTTATGTCTCAATTATTATTGTCTAATATAAACAGACATGTAAAGGTGCCTTTCTTTAAAGTGATGATATATAGATTCACATCAGTTACCTCTTCCTAAACTAGATTATCAGAAATCTCATTGTAACAAAATAAAATGTTGAATTTTATAATTTTATACCACTGCCCACATTACTTTAATGATCCAGAAATGGAGGCTGGGAGAAGTCACTTTCCTCAAGTCAGACAACTTGACATGGATTGCCAAATTTCCTTAAAAGATGGCTTGACTTTGTGTAAATGATGCCTCAATAAACCTGACTCCCTCTCCAAAAAAGCCATGTATTATTGGCCTTTACAGATTTGAAGGAAAATATTAAAAAAACATTTATAAACAAGATGGTAGGTAGGCTAAGTACTATACGTTGGGAAATATTTTTGACATTTAAATTTTCTGTTTCTTCTTTTTATATATGCTTTCCTCTCAAAAATCTAGGCAAGTAGGCAGAGAAGATACTATTACATATTTATAGGTAAGGACAACAAAAACTCTAAAGGATTAAAACTCTTGCCTTATATAATACACCCCGGAGAAGCAGAATATGGTCTAAACCCTGGTCTTTTGGATTTAATTCAGGGCCCTTGCAAGCACATTTTCTGTCTCCTATCCTGTTCTCTTTACCCAGCAAAATACAGTAAAGATGCATATCTAAAAATGGATAAACCATGCCAGTTCAACTACACAGATCATATCTGCCTACATATCCACTGTCTATAAAAATCTAGTGACAATAACCCGCGCTTGAGGATTTGTATGATTCATGCTAATCCCTGGCACACATTATACGCTCAACAGATATTAGCCCCATTCCACCATCTGCCTCCAGTTTACACTCATGTTTCCAAATTAGGCTAACTCCATTGTTAGGAGATAGTATATCAGAGTATGCACTATTACTGTTCTGGAATAATTACTCTTTTGGAAGTTTTGATTTTGCTCGTATTTGGCAAAGATATTAAGTAATTGAGATTATCAGTAATTTCACCTTTTTGAAATATAGACATGTAAGGAAATTAAAAATAAATGTGACATAAACTTCTAAGATTTCAAAGAATTTCTAATCTTGCATGTCACTTTGAATAATACCTGTTTTTATTCTGTTGTGCTGTAATTGGCATTATGGTGAAAAGAAAGCAAGAGAAAAATTTTAAAACATGCTATATATAATCACTTTGGAAAAACTCTTTGGCATTATCTAAAGCTGAGCATATGCCTCTAACAGCAATTCCATTCCTAGGCATATGCCTGGCAGGGAAAAAAAAAAAACTTGCAATTGTCTGTTTATAGCAGTACCCTAGCATATCTCCAAACTTGAAATGAGTCAAAATGCCCACAAGAGTATAACTGAAAACCATGGCATAACCACACAAGGAAGACTTCATAGAAATGAGAATCTATGATGTAAAACTCTATGTAGGACAGAAATGACTTTCACAAACATCACATTGAATGATAGTGGTTATGTACATAACACTACATACAGTATTAGTCAACATATGCAGATACCAAAAATAAGCAAACTCTGTAGGAATTCTAGTGCAGCAGATTAAGTCACAGCTCGTGACCCTACATCCCATATCAGAGTGCTGATTGGAGTCCTACTTACTCTTCTTCCAATCCAGTTTCCTGTTAATGCACCTAGGAAGGCAACAGATGATGGCAAAAGTAGTTGGGCTCCTGATGTTCTGAGCTTTTGGCTTCAGCCAGGCACAGCCCCTGCTGTTGTGGGGATTTGGGGTATGAACCAGAGGTTGGAAAATCTCTCTCCCCATGCCTCTCTCTCTCTCTCTCTCTCTCTCAGTCACTCTGTCTTTCCATTAAGTAAGTAAATAATTTAAAAAAAAAAAAGCTATATTATTCGGGGCTGGCACTGTGGCTTAGCAGATACAGCCACCACCTACAGTGCTGGCATCCCATATGGGCGCCGGTTCGAGTCCCGGCTGCTCCACTTCCAATCCAGCTCTCTGCTATGGCCTGGGAAAGCAGTAGAAGATGGCCCAAGTCCCTGGGCCCTCATACCCATGTGGGAGACCTGGAGGAGGTTCCTGGCTCCTGGCTTCAGATCCGCACAGCTCTAGCCGTCGCAGCCATCTGGGGAGTGAACCAGTGGATGAAAGATCTCTCTCCCTGTGCCTCTTTTTCTCTCTGTGTGTAACTCTGACTTTCAAGTAAATAAATAAATTGTTTTTTTTTTAAAGCTATATTATTCTATGTCAGTTGATCTCATGGTAACATATCCTTGGGAAGGCAAAGTGATGGGAGGAGGCTATGGGGGGAATTTTGACTGTTGGTAATGTTTTGTTTTGCATCTGCTGATGATGACATGGGTTATTTAGTTTGAGAAAATTCCTTGAACTGCACTTATACAATAAGAACACCTGCCTGTATGCACACAGTTGTTTTGTTTAATAGAAGTAGGTTTTTTAGGTTAAAAGAAATGTAAATGGTGATAAATTTTCACAGATGTTTTCCTATTCTGTTTATTTTTTATTATGTTTTATTATCTTTTTTAAAGACAGAGGGAGGGAGAGACAGAAAGATCTTAAATTCTGCTGGTTCAATCTCTAAATGACCACAGCAGCTGTAGCTGGGCTGATCTGAAGCCAGGAACCAGCTTTTGTCAGATCTCCCATATGGGTTTATGGGACTAAGCACTTGGTCCATTTTCTACCGCTTTCCCAGAACATGGCAGATAGCAGGCAGAACATGAACTGGCACCCATTTTCGATGCTGGTGCCATAGTTGGAGGCTTAGGCTACTACGCCACAGCACCAGCCCCCCAGTTCTGTTTAGAGATGTGGCTGAGGATAATTTTTAGCTTTTAAGGAGATGGAAAACAATCTTAATTGGATGAGAATTTTCAATACATTATATGTGGATTATAAATCTCTACACTTAAAGGTATGAAGAAATTTGAAATGATCTTAATATATCTGTAAAAATTTTAAAATCCTATGCTAATTCAATATTATTTGGTGTTCATTTTAACAAAAGAAAGTACATAACTTGCTGTGACAATAATTTTATAAAAAAGATATATTTAATAATTTATAGGGGGCTGGTGCTATGGTGCAGCGGATTAACGCCCTGGCCTGAAGCACCGGCATCTCATAAGGGCACCAGTTTGAGACCCAGATGCTCCACTTCCTATCCAGCTCTCTGCTATGGACTGGAATAGCAGTAGAAAATGGCCCAAGTCCTCAGGCCCCTGCAGCCACATGGGAGACCCGGAAGAAGCTCCTGGCTACTGGCTTCGGATCACCACAGCTCCGGCCATTGTGGCCAATTGGGGAGTGAACCAGCGAATGGAAGACCTCTCTCTCTCTCTCTGCCTCTCCTCTCTCTGTGTAACTCTGACTTTTAAATAAATAAATAAATATTTTTTTTAAAAAAAGAGAAAAATAATTTATAAAGGTGTTTTCAAAGAACTCTACTTTGTGTGTGTCAAATACATCATTTTCCCACCATACCAGAAAGCTATGAAAAGTAAGAATTACATCTTATTTATTTTGCTATTTCCACCACCTAACGTAGTTTTTACTGTTTAGTACATTCTTGACATGTGTGTCTGAATCATAGAATAAGATGGTGTAGATGAATTACAATGCTTGGAGATAACTATTTTGTGCTCATAAGATATTCCATGGAACACGTTCTAATTTCCATGTTACATGATGTAAATCCTTACATACGGTAATTTGTAACACATAAATAAATACTCTACCAAATTTTTTAGATTATGAATAAAGCTATTATAAAAATTAGGCATTTTGCTGGTGTATATTTTCACTTCTTTGGGTAAATAGATGTGAAACTTATGGTTTCTGTGGTTTATGAACATAGCTGTCCAAAATTTTATTTTCATGGAAATATGAAGCAACAATGGCACTGAAACTTATTAATATTGGTAATTGCAATTGTAGGTTGTTGTTTCGATGTTTTTGTGTTTTTTTTCCCTCAAAGATTTGCTCATTCACTTGAAAGGCAAGAGATACAGTGATAGAAGGAGAGAGAGAGAGAAGCAGGGATCTTCCATTTGCTGATTCAGTCCCTAAATGGCTGCAACAGCTAGGGCCGGGCCAGGCTGAAACCAGGAGCCAAGAGCTTCATCTGGGTCTCCCATGTGGGTGGAGAGGCCCAGGCACTTGAGTCATCTTCTGCTGCTTTCCCAGGCACATCAGCAGTTTAGCAGCCGGGACTCAAAGGGACACCCATATGGGAGAGGCCTAATCCTCCATGTCACAGCGTCAGCCCCCCTTTTTTTGTTTCTTTTAGCTATTCTAATAGTTGTATAGTGGCAATTCAGTGTGATTTTAAAGTGTGCATCTCTAATGATTAGTCATGATGAGCATCTTCTCAGGTCGTATTTTCTCACACTTTCCCTCTTTGTATAGCATCTTTGCTAGTCTTTTGGCAATTTTTAATCAATTAGCTATTTTTGAATCATTGATTTTGGAGAGTCTTTGTTAAGTGATGAATTTATAAGTCCTCATCAGAAATCTGTTTTTTGAAAAGAATCTTGTAATGTCGATGCAGCCAAAATTAATATTGTTTTCTCTTATGCTTCATAACTAATGTGCACTAACATCAATTTTTTGCATAAAGCAAACAATTTCTTCTCTTTTTTAAAAAAAAGATGTATTTATTTTGTTGGAAAGGCAGAGTTACATAGAAGCAGAGATAGAGAGAGACAGAGAGAGAGAGAGAGAGAGAGAGAGAGGTCTTCCATCTGCTGGTTCACTCCCCAGATGACCACAACAGCTGGAGTTGCACTGATCCGAAGCCAGGAGCCAGGATTTTTTTCTGGGTCTCCCATGCTGGTGCAGGCGACCCAAGGACTTGAGCTGTCTTCTATTGCTTTCCGAGGCCATAGAGAGAGCTAGATTGGAAGTGGAGCAGCCGGGACTTGAACCAGAACCCATATGGGATGCCATATGGGTTGCAGGTGGCAGCTTTACCCGCTAGACCACAGTATTGGTCCCTTCTCTTTTTCTTGTAGAAATTTTAAAGTTGTTGGTTTTAGAATAAGGCTATGATCATTTCCATATAAATTCCAAAATTAGATTGTCAATTCTGACAAAACTCTGCTGGGATTTTGATTGCAGAAGCTATGATGACTATAGATCAATTTTTTTTTTTTTAATTTTTTTGACAGGCAGTTAGTGAGAGAGAGAGAGACAGAGAGAAAGGTCTTCCTTTTTCCATTGGATCCGAAGCCAAGAGCCAGGTGCTTCCTCCTGGTTTCCCGAGTGCAGGGCCCAAGCACTTGGGCCATCCTCCACTGCACTCCCGGGCCACAGCAGAGAGCTGGACTGGAAGAGGAGCAACCGGGACAGAATTCGGCACCCAGACTGGGACTAGAACCTGGGGTGCCGGCACCGCAGGCGGAGGATTAGCCTAGTGAGCCACGGCACCAGCTAACTATAGATTAATTTTCAAAAAATGATTATGATAGTGATTCTTTGGTCCACAAGCATGTTATAACTCTCCATTTCATCAGTTCTTTTTCAACTTATCATAGCAAGGATTCATTTTTTGATAATATACAAGGCAGGTATACGTATTGTTAAAGTTTTACACATTTTACAAAACTTTTCCTTTTATGTCCATTTTTCTATCCTTTCATTGAGGTTGTATATTAATGTTATATTCTCAGGTTGCTAAATACCTTTATTTCTAGTGACCTTCTTAAGTACATTTACAATGTCTAGATCCAAGGATACAACTGAAGTCACAAAGAAAGCAATCATGGAGTAGTCATTATTATTAAGAAATTAGTGAGTACAATGTTGCCTGTGGGTTGTTCAAAAAGCTTAGTTGTCATTTGATAAGGTTGAGAAAGTTTCATATAATTACTATTTTTCTGAAAAATTGATCATGAATACCTTTTGAATTTTTCTCAAATGTCTTTCCGCATTTACTAAAGTTAACAATACTCCTTTTTATTATCTTAGTTGAAAAACAGTGTTTGGGCTTCTTCTATTCTTTCTGAATTTTGCAGGATTCCACTTAATAAAACTATGTTTAAAAAACATACATCTAATTTCACAAGAAATTTTTTGTTACTTGTAATTTCTTTTTTGGGTGGGGTTTGTCTGAGTGTTAAGATAATAGAGTTCCCTTTGAATAAGTTGGAATATATTCTCTACACTAGTTTTCTGGAAGTGTTTGTATAGCATTGGCATTCTTTCTTCCCAGAACACTTGGCAGAATTTCCCAGTGAAGACATCTGGCCCTAGAAGTTTCCTTTTGGATATACTTTAGCTTAAAGAAGTCAGTTTCTTTTTTAAATCAAGAGATATTCAAGCTCCATACTTGTTCTAGACAAAATTTTGAAAATTTGTATTATTGAAGAAATTTGTTTCATAATAACCTTGAATATGTATATAAAATTCATGTCAAAAATGTCTGACAGAGGAAATAGACAAATTTATATAAATTTATATAAAGTTAAAGACTTCCATACTCTTCTTTCAGTATTACATAGAATTAGCAGGAAAAAAAATCAGAAAATATAGATGGATCAAGCAACATCATCAACAAAGTACGTCTGGTTGACATTTATAGAATATTCTTCACAAAAACACATTTTTCAAGTGTAAATTAAATATTTACCAGGAAAGAGTTCTGAGTCATAAAACAAATCCTAGTATATTTATTTCTTTAAAGATTTATTTATTTATTTAAAAGTCAGAATTGCAGAGAGAGGGAAAGAGAGAGGGAGACTCTTTCGTCAGCTGGTTCACTCCTCAAATGGCTCTGGCTGGGCCAGGCTAAAACTTGGAACCAGGAGCTTCATCCAGGTCTCCCATGTGAGGTCAGGGGCCCAAGGACATGGGCCATCTTCTGGTTCTTTGCCAGGAAGCTGTAGTAGCAGGGAGCTGGGTCAGAAGCAGAGCGGCTGTGGCTCAAACAAGGCACCCATACAGAATGCCGGGACTGAAGATGGCATCTTAACCTGCTCTGTCACAGTGCCGGCTCTCATAATATGTTTAGAAGTTTTAAATTCATACAATGCATGTTCTCAGATCATAATAGAATTAAACTTGATGTCAACAAGGCAAAGGTAATAAGATAATCTCCAAAGACCTAGAAATTAAACTAACGTACTTCTAAATAACCCATGAGTGAAAAAGAAAGTTTCAAATGATGTTAAAATATATTTTGAAATAAATGAAAATGAAAACATAAAGTATCAATGTTGGGTAGATCTAAAAGTAATGCTGAGAGGGGAATTCATAGCACTACATGTTTACATCAGAGAAAAAGAAAGAACTTTTGTCTGGTGTTGTGGTGCAGAGGGTTTAACTGATGCTTGTGACACTGGCATCCCACATAAAGTGCTTGTTCAAGTCTAGCACCTCTGTTTCCAGGCCAGCTTCCTACAGTTATGCCTGGGAAAGATGGAGTTGCTGACTCCTGCCTTCAGCCTGGCCCATCCTCGGTGATGGTGGCTATTAGGGGAGTGAACCAGTAGATGGAAGATTGCCTCTTTCTTTCTGCCATTTCTTTTGTCCCTGTTACTCTGCATTTCAAACAAGGAAAAAAAATGTTTTAGAAAAGGCAAAGTAAAGGTCTTAGATTGTAATCATGGCTTCCACCTTCATAAAATAGAAAAAGAGAAAAATAAATCTATAACAATCAAAAATAAAAAACAGAAAAGCATTCACAAACTTGAAACAGAAAATCAAGAGAAAGGGTTAAAAAAATCACAAACAACCCTACAAATTTCATAATTTATATGTGATGGATCCTATCATTGAATATCATAAACTTATAAAACTCATAAAGATGAAATATATAACCTAAATGGCCCTAAAACTATTAAAGGAGTTGAACTGACAATTTAAAATTTCCAAAAACAGAAAATAATATTTCCAGGCTACAATATCTTCAATGGAGAATTTTTAAATAACTATGACCAATTGCAGGCCATCACTTTATAAAAATAAAAAGACATTTCTCAATTCATTTTATGACACAGTATTTCCTTATGTGCAAAAAATAGAAAATAAGAAAGCAAAAACATAAAATGTAGAAAAATATAGGATAATATCCTTCATGAACACAGAATTTAAAAAAATTCTCAATAACATTATGAATTTAGCAAAGGAAAAAAAAAGGTGGGTTGTTTCCTGGAAATACAAACCTAATGAAATATCCAAAAGCCATTTATTTCATCCAATTTATTAACAATTTAAAGAAGATAACCACAGGATCATGCCAAATAATGCAGGAGGAACAGTTTAAAAATCCACATCATTACATGATAGTACTCTCAACAAATTAGAAATAACACGGGACTTTCTCAGCCTCATAAAAGATGTTTGAAAAGAAATTCTAACTTTTTTAAAAACAAAGAACAATTTTGAAAAAGGATTTATATCTCTGCCGGCACCACGGCTCACTAGGCTAATCCTCTGCCTGCGGCGCTGGCACACTGAGTTCTAGTCCCAGCCAGGGCACCGGATTCTGTCCCAGTTGCCCCTCTTCCAGGCCAGCTCTCTTCTGTGGCTCAAATCCTTGGGCCCTGCACCTGCATGGGAGACCAGGAGAAGCACCTGGCTCCTGACTTCAGATCAGCGAGATGCGCCAGCCGTAGCGGCCATTGGAGGGTGAACCAACGGCAAAAAGGAAGACCTTTCTCTCTGTCTCTCTCTCTCACTGTCCACTCTGCCTGTCAAAAAAAGAAAAAAGGAAAGGAAAGGAAAGGAAAGGAAAGGAAAGGAAAGGAAAGGAAAGGAAAGGAAAGGAAAGGAAAAAAAAGAAAAAGGAAAAAGATTTATATCTCATACTGCAGCCAAACCAAATTATAAATGAATCAGAGATTAAGTGAAAAAGAAAAATCTGTACAAGCATTAAGATAAAATATAAATACTCTATATTGCCAAAATCAGAAACAATAACAGACGAGATTGACATATGTGACCACATGTTTTTAATGGCACTGCAAGAAACTCATATGTCAAAATACAAATGAAAAACTAGATGACTATATTAAACAAAATATTCTTAAAATTAAACAAAAATGACCAAAAATAAATGAATATATGCATCCTAGAAAGAGATATACAAATGATCTTTAAACATATGAGACATGCAATGTTTCACTTATAAAAAAGAAATATTATTAAAATGACAGTTTAATTTTTCATTTATAAAACCAGTTAAAAATGTGAGATATATATATTTATATATACTCACATGCATACAATGGAATAGCTTTAAACCATTAAAAAAATGAAACCCTTTCATTTGCAGCAAAATATACAGAACTGGAGAACATTATATTGATGACATAAGGCAAAAACACAGACAAGTACTGTGTATTCTTCCTTATATGTGGGAGCTAAAATTCAAAAAGAAAAGCTACATCTGAACACAGAATGTTGATTACTAAAGGCTGAGAAGAAGTTAGATTAAGACAATTCACTAAAAAAAATAGGTAGGAATGGTTGGGTGTGGTTCATTAATTGTGACAAATATACTACTATGAGATGATGAGATGTTGAATTGGAAAATGGGTCATTTTTGCTTTGTAAATTTAAAACTATTTAAAACTATTATTAAATATTTTTAAGTAGAGCAAAGAAATGTGAAAAACAGGAAAACCACCAAATAACAGAAAACTCATTGTGCTGACAAAGCAAACAGGCAGTCTCACACAAGGAATTTTGTAACACTCAATAAATAATGTTGGTATTTGAACCAGTTACCAAACTTCAAGGAACTTACCATAAATATATAACTCCTAAAATATACTACTTGAAGGCACAAAACCAGTCATTGATAACAAAATATTGGAAACAAGTAAATTATTCAACCATAGAAAACTAGATAAATGTTAGTCTCTCTGTGTGTATACATATATATATATATATATATATATATGATATAGTACTATGCAGTCTGAAGAATAAAAAATGTTCCCATTAACTAATTACAAGTGATTATACACATTAATAGCTAAGTAAACAAAAGCAATAACCCTTAAAATACCTTACAAACTACAAAAATAACAAGCAAACAACTGAATAGATGAACCAAGAGTGGCAAACTCTTAAATATTCTAGATTTTCTACTCCCATATTTTCCTTGCTCCATTGGCTATTTTTATGCTAAAAAGTCTTAAACATAGGAAGTTTTAAAGATAACATATAACAGTTCTTTTAATCATGGCAGCTTCTTTATGATTAGGGCTATAGTTTCAAGCAAAAGAATCATAACTGTTTAGCTACCCATATTTCCTTCCCTAAGGTGTCAATTGGAAAAGAAACTGAAGAAGCATACTTTTTTTTTTTTTTTTGACAGGCAGAGTGGACAGTGAGAGAGAGACAGAGAGAAAGGTCTTCCTTTGCCGTTGGTTCACCCTCCGATGGCCACCACGGCCGGCATGCTGCAGCTGGCGCACCACGCTGATCCGAAGCCAGGAGCCAGGTGCTTCTCCTGGTCTCCCATGGGGTGAAGGGCCCAAGCACTTGGGCCATCCTCCACTGCACTCCCGGGCCACAGCACAGAGCTTGACAGGAAGAGAAGCAACCGGGACAGAATTCGGTGCCCTGACCGGGACTAGAACCCGGGGTGCCGGAGCCACAGGCGGAGGATTAGCCTATTGAGCCATGGCGCCGGCAAGAAGCATACTTTATTACCTAGCTGGATTTCAGTTGTTCTCAACCCAATGTGGCAGAGAATCACTCAATTGAGAAACTGTGTTCTACCGTGTTTTTCCTCATGAAAATCTCTAGAGATTGCCAGAAGAGCATGGGCCTGAATGCCTGCAGCATGAGGAATCGTGCCATTTACTGATCCTGGAAGCGTACTTTGTATTAGGCTGCTATATTCAAACACTAAAAGACAAGCTGCTCTACAGTTCTCTTTAGAAAAAAATCAATAATCTCAATTCCGTAGATCCCAACGGATTAAAAAAGCATGGATGGTTAATGGCGCTTACAAAATTTTATTTTGTCAGTGGAAATCAAAACTTAAATGCTCAACATCAAATATTGTTTAAAACAATCTTAGAGAAAAAACAGGCCAGATACCTACTCCCCCATGTTAAACAAAACCTATGACTTTTTTTGTGAACATAAAGAGTGATATTTAGAATTTGGACATCCAGTAAAATGTAAAATTCCTTGTCTCAAACTTCTGCTGTGATTTTTAAAATTAGAGTTACTTTGTCTTTATTTCTATGGACCCAGAATGGACTATTCAAACATTGCCTGTTCAATGAAACAGGCCATGCAGCTGCCTTCAACAAGCTGTTGATAGATTTTTCTCACTTTCCCTCAAGGCTGAAAGATATTTTCTAAACTTCACACTTGTCTTGTTCATCCTACGAACAATGATTCTTTTGGAATGAAGAGACTATGGAAGAAAGAAATGGCACACATCTTTGTAATTTACCAGAAACAACCACCAGCATAGATTTCCTGATTTCTCTTGCATGTTTAAAGAGTAGAGCCAACTTAAAAAAAAAAAAAATCATCTAAGAGAAACACTTTTCCTCACCTTGTCCCCATCATGGCTTTGCGTTATGTGTTCCTGTAATACTGTGGACACTTATTTGGTTAACTGTGTTTAGTACTATTAAATTGTCAGCCTCTTGAGAATAGATCATCTGTCTTTTTTGTTTATCCACTACCTGAAGGGGCTCAACAGGGGCCAGTGCTGTGGCACAGGAGGGTAAGTCACTGTTTAAGATGCCAGCATCCCACCTGCTAGTTTGGGTACCAGCATCTCGGCTTCTGATCTAGCTCACTGTTGATGTGGTTACAAAGACAGCAGATGGTCCAAATACTTGGGCTCCTTCCACCTGTGTGGCAGGCCCAGATGAAGTTCTGGCTCCTGGCTTCAGCCTGATCCAAATACAGCTAATTTCCTTTGAAGAATGAACCAGAGGATAGAAGATTCTCTCGCATGCGCTCTCTCTCTCTCTCTTTCTCTCTCACTCAAACCTCCCACCCCTATATTGCTGTGCCTTTCAAATAAATCTATTAAACTATTTTCATACATAAATAAGTGAATGTATACAAATGGATACTGTGAAGGAATGTCTGACAGTAGCATTTCTCTAATATGCTCAGGGTTCAGTGTTTCTCCTCTCACGGCCTCTGTCCCCTGACAGCTGCACAGCACAGGGCTCTCTGGGATCCTCCCCTCAGCCCTGCTCTTCATCTCTTTTGCTATTCAAGGAAGGCGTTGTAACAGAATCATGTAACAAAACAAAAACAGAAGAGGATGCACTCATTCTTGAAGCTTCCCCTTTAGCTCTGGCCCTCAGGACAGGCAAAACTGGCAGAGTTATCTTTTGTTTTATGCTTTTCCACCTAATCCAAAAATAAAAGTTGTTTGCTTTGAAGCAGAGTTGAATATTACTGCCTGTCAGTAATACTGTGAAGCAAACAAAATTTGAGGCAATATTCAAATGATATTAGACATGCTAGAGACCGATAAACTCCATTTAAAAAGCCATTCTTGGCAGCTAACTATAATTGTTATATTTGACATTTACTGAGCACTTAATGTGTGCCAGATACTTTACTAGACTCTTTTTTAAAGATTTATTTATTTATTTATTTGAAAGTCAGAGTTAAAGAGAAGCAGAAGCAAAGAGAGAGGGGGAGGAGAGAGAGAGAGAGAGAGAGAGAGAGAGAGAGAGGTCTTCCATCTGCTAGTTCACTCCCCAAACGGCCTCAACTGTCCAAGCTGCGCAGATCCAAAGCCAGGATCCTAGAGCTTCTTCTGGGTCTCCCACATGGGTGCAGGGGCCCAGGACTCTTCCACTGTTTTCCCAGGCCACAGCAGAGAGCTGGATCAAAAGTGGATCATCCAGAACTGGAACCGGCGCCCATATGGGATGCTGGCACTGCAGGCAACAGCTTTACCCGCTATACCACAGTGCCTATCACCTTTACTAGACACTTTACACTCTATCTCCTGCGATTTTTTGAGATAGGAATTACCTTCTCCAGATGAGAAACAGTCACATGGCTGACATTCAAAATAGGTTTATCTGGTATCAAAAAGAAATCAATGAAAACACTGGTCAGCCTCAACATAGCACAAAAGCGGTACCCTTTTTATCTTAAGACATTCACAAGATGTATTGACTAGAGGACATGGATTTAGAGTTAACAATTTCTATAGGAGTTATTCCAATGTGAACTTGGGAGAAGTGATAGGTCCTGGAATCCTGTACAAGGACTGTGTCTCATAAAAAAAAACAATATATACAAGCAACTGAAAGAAGCCCAGCATTGTTCTCTGTGGTGTGCCATTGCTTTCTAATTTTTGTAGCAATAATACAGTATCAGTCATTAATTTTCATAGCATAATACCATTTTAGCTATCATAATTATAATTATTTTATTGATTATCAAGGTGGCTACTGTCTACAAAGTCTTTCACTCATTTAATTTTTATAAAATTTTACAAACTAGCATAGCTAAAATACTCAGCTAGAAATGTTCCAATAATTTTTAGCTATTTGGATTATTAGATTTGATTTTATAATATTATAAACTCAACATGTAATATTCTTTTTTAAAAAGGTGACAATCTTATTTTCTTTTGTCCCAGATTTATTAAGGAATAATTAACAAAAAAAATTTATTGTGTATCATGTGATGATTTGATATACCATAAGGAATGATCAAACTATTTTAATTAACATATCTTTTTTTTGTAGTGAGAACTCTCAAGATCCAGTCTAATTGCAACTTTCTGATATATCATTCATTATGGTTAACCATGCCACCATTCTCTGCCACAGGTTTCAGAGAATGGGGAGATGGTGAAAGGGTATAGTCCCAGCCTTTAAGAAACTTTTATGGGGGCCGGCACTCTGGCACAGCGGGTTAATGCCCTGGCCTGAAGTGCTGGCATCCCATACGGGCGCAGGTTCTAGTCTCAGCTGTTCCTCTTCCGATCCAGCTCTCTAGTATGACCTGGGAAAGCAGTACAAGATGTCCCAAGTCCTTGGGCCCCTGCACCCGCTTGGGAGACCTGGAAGAAGCTCCTGGCTCCTGGCTTCGGATCAGCGCAGCTCTGGCCGTTGCGGCCATCTGGGGAATGAACCATCAGATGGAAGACCTCTCTCTGCCTCTCCTCCCTCTGTGTAACTCTTTCAAATAAATAAAAATAAATAAATCTTTAAAAAAAGAAATTTTTATGTACTAGAAAGAATTAACAAACAACAAAACTGGAAGACCTGTAATATCTGAGATTTTATGTAGTTAACTGATTTCAACTAATATGAACTTTAGCTTATTAATATGCATAATACTTTTCTTGCTCTGATTTTCCAAAATTTTCTAGACCACTTTTAAGAATGTTGAGCTTCTCGCCGGTGCAGCAGCTCACTAGGCTAATCCTCCGCCTTGCGGTGCCGGCACCCCGGGTTCTAGTCCCGGTCGGGGCGCTGGATTCTGTCCTGGTTGCCCCTCTTCCAGGCCAGCTCTCTGCTATGGCCCGGGAGTGCAGTGGAGGATGGCCCAAGTGCTTGGGCCCTGCACCCCATGGGAGACCAGGAGAAGCACCTGGCTCCTGCCATCAGATCAGCGCGGTGTGCTGGCTGCAGCGCGCCAGCCACGGCGGCCATTGGAGGGTGAACCAACGGCAAAAGAAGACCTTTCTCTCTGTCTCTCTCTCTCTCACTGTCCACTCTGCCTGTCAAAAAAAAAAAAAAAGAATGTTGAGCTTCTCATCCTCCTTCCAAACAATTTAATGCATTGCAAGTCACCATCTTTTTTTTTTTTTTTTATTTGAGTTATAGGCAGTGAGAGAGAGACAGAGAGAAAGGTCTTCCTTCCATTGGTTCACTCCCCCAAATGGCCGCCACAGTCAGCACTGCACCTATCCGGAGCCAGGAGCCAGGTGCCTCTTCCTGGTCTCCCATGCAGGTGCAGGGCCCAAGCACTTGGGCCATCCTCCACTGCCTTCCCAGGCCACAGCAGAGAGCTGGACTGGAAGAGGGGCAACAGGGACTAGGACTGGTGCCCATATGGGATGCCGGCGCCGCAGGCGGAGGATTACAGCGCTGGCCCAAGTCACCATCTTTTCTTTAAATTCCCCTCCCACACTGTTGTGGCCATATGGAGAGTGAAACAGCGCATGAAAGATCTGTCTCTCCTCTGCTTTGCCTCTCTGTAACTCTGCCTTTCAAATAAATAAATCTTAAAAAAAAAAAAACTCCTTTATAACAGCAATAGAAAACAATATTTCTGCTCTTGCATCTTCCAATATATTCTTTAAATGTAATCTAAGAAATGAAAACAAACAGTGTTTCATACTATCATGATTTACAATCTGTAATTACATGATACAACCCAGTGGCATTGGGATTGGGTATTTTCAGTTTGATCCAAAACTACCAAGGGGAAATAACCATAGTGATGGCAGTAAAATTAGAGTGCTTACCTGGGAAAGATTATGAGAGCTATAAACTTCATTGAACAGTAGCTGACACATAATGTGTCATCAATTAATTATTTCATGTTCATCACACACATAACACTGACAAAAACTGCAGTGGAGATGAATCCCTTCAACAAGAAATCTTTCTCTGCATTCTTAATCATTATCAACAGATTTTCATATAAACCTCAGGCTGATATCAGAGGAATACATTAATTCATATGCATACATATTAATTTATTATGCAATCTAATGAGAGACTTAAAGAACACTTAACTGAGGTAAGCACACTATGAACATAGGAATTAATTTTTATTGATGAATAAGTTTATCTGAGTATATACAATCAGAATAATGTATAATAAAATGAGTTGAGTAAGTTATGAATAATAAATGTATAAACTGATGTTAGGGTAATTTAAGGATCATTTTATTCAAGAGATACATGGGGAGATAAGTTTTGCCACATCACCAGAATAAGTGTATGCAATTCTCCTTAGTTTTACTTACAGATAAGTGATAGAGCTTTAATGTATATAAAAGTTAACAATTCAAAATCCTTTACCTATATAAATCATAAAATGCCCTTGCAAATATCAGATACTTTACTTGTATCACAAAATATTAGTGACTTGTGTTTTTTTAAAAAAATGATTTCAGAAAATATATGTGCCTAACTTTCATGCATGATTTTAAAAAGAACTAAAAACAACTCAAAGAAATTAATAGTATCCATCTGTTCATAAAAACTAGACATTTGATTTCATATGCACAAAGAAACACCTTTTTAAACAAGATAAGTAACAAAAAGTTTTGTTTTCACTAATCTTGATAATAGAATATATCTACGTTTATAAGAAGGCACTTTAGAATGTTTTCTTCTCTCAATGTACAATTGTGTATATTTTCTGTTCTTTCATAATGGCCCCTTAATTGGCCTTCTAGACATTCCTGCCACTACATTTCCGTTTGGAGGCATTCTATTAATAATGTCTTCATGCATGTTTTGGTTTAACTAGGTATTGTTAAAGGTGACCTTTTGATTTCATTGTTTAACTGACTTTGGTGCTAATAAGATAAAGAATGAGGTGTCTAATGAACCTTGTGTATGGAAATAATGATAGATGGCTTATTTGGAATTCTACAGACGCAGCACTGCCAAGCCTGCTGAGGAGTCTTTGGAACCTAACTAATTTTAGAGAGAGGTTTTATTGATTACACGAAGACAGGGCACATTTTAATCATTTTTACAGCACTATATTGCCTGAGGTACCAAAATCCATTAAACAAGGATTATAAACTTTGTTTTAAACTGGATCCTAAATTGTTTCTTGATGTACAGTCAACAACAGCTCTGTAAGATCAATCACAGTCACTAAGGCATATTAAAATCAACTTGTTTAATTTTAATTGCTCGTATGCCTGACCCGCTGAGGTGTAGCTGCTCATGAAGCTAAATTACTTTTCTCCCAGATAAGAGTTTCATTTTAGTTTACATTGCAATCATTTCCTTCCTCAGGCCACCAACATGTTCTACTTTTTGCACCCTTAGTTTCCTCTTCCTATTCGTAAAAATGTACTAGAAACAACTTTTAAAAATGGAATTTTTGATTGAGAATCAAAACTTAATTGTAGCTTAGACAGCACCTTTCTTAGCTCCTCTAATAATGACTCTGCTCTTTGTTCTGGACCCTGTCTAGCGTACTTGGGTCTCATTCCTTTGTAATCATAACCTCTACTCTACCACCAATGGCTCTACTCCCAACCTGTGTGTACTGATGGTCCTCTTCCCCACTTAATGCTGTATAATTGTTCAAACCTGGTAAATGCCACTCTTAGGATTATTGGTTACTATCCTCACTCTGTCTTTTATGACCTAGTCTTAATATGATCAGAGTCGGCAAACTTGGAAGGCTTCCATAGCCTTGGCAACTCATGACGACAGCCTAGGGTGGTTACTAGCGCCATAAACTAGAGTGTCAATTTGTTGGGTCAACAACAGGAGTCACTGTGCACTTGCTCCTCATGTGGGATCTCTGTCCTTAATGTGCTGTACATTTTGATTTAATGCTATAACTAGTACTCAAACAGTATGTTTCACTTTGTGTTTCTATGTGGGTGCAAACTGTTGAAATCTTTATACTAAATTGATCTTCTGTATATAAAGAGAATTGAAAATGAATCTTGATGCAAATGGAAGGGGAGAGGGAGTGGGAGAGGGTAGGGTTGCGGGTGGGAGGGAAGTTATGGGAGGGGGAAGCCATTGTAATCCATAAGCTGTACACTGGAAATTTATATTCATTAAATAAAAGTTTAAAAAAATGGAATTTTTGTCATTCTTAACATCTTTTAACCTTCCTAGGGAATGATGGTTCCAATAAAAATAATTTGCTTTGGTGTTAGAAACAATGTGTAACAACACACAAACACATATTCAAATTTTTTATGTGGGGTGGGCACCTTGGCTCACTTGGTTAATCCTCTAACTACAGCACCAATATCCCATATGGACACTGGGTTCTAGTCCCGGTTGCTTCTCTTCCAGGTCAGCTCTCTGCTGTGGTCCGGGAAGGCAGTGGAGGATGGCCCAAGTGCTTGGGCACCTGCACCCGCATGGGAGACAAGGAGGAAGCACCTGGCTCCTGGCTTCGGATCGGCACAGCGTGCAGGCCTCAATGTACTGGCCGTAGCGGCCACTTGGGGGGTGAACCAATGGAAGGAAGACCTTTCTCACTGTCTAACTCTATCTGTCAAATAAATAAAAAAATTTTTTTTTTTCATGTGGATATAGACCTGTTGACTCTTAGCATTTAACTAAACCATGATACTCCAGGGAGTAAAAATACTTAGTATGTATAATGAAAGGTGACTTTTCTTGCTTCAGATGGGTATTCTGTGTGTTTGATACATTACATACATATAGTTGAAATGCATGTACTTTTTTAAACATTTTATATAATATAAAAGATTATGAATCAATACCCTTATTCTATAATACATGAGAGAAATAGGGAGAGAAAACAAAAAAAAAAATAGAATAACTTTACCAATTAGAAAATCTGGATTCAGGGCCGGCACTGTGGCATGGTGGATAAAGGGGCCGCCTGCAGTGGCAGCATCTCATATGGGCGCCTGTTCAAATTCTGGCTGTGCCACTTCTGATCCAGCTCTCTGCTATGGCCTGGGAAAGCACTGGAAGGACCCCTGCACCCACGTGGGAGACCTGGAAGATACTCCTGGCTCCTGGCTTCAGATCAGCACAGCTCTAGCCATTGTGGCCAACTGGGGAGTGAACCAGCAGATGGAAGGCCTCTCTCTCTCTCTCTCTCTCTCTCTCCCTTTCTCTCTCTCTCTTTGCCTCTCCTTCTCTCTGTGTATAACTCTTTCAAATAAATAAATAAATCTTTAAAAAAAGAAAATCTGGGTTCAAGACCTAGATTTGCAATTAATTATATGACAGTAGTTTTGTTCATTCCTTTAGGCCTCCATTACCGCATCTGTAAAATAAATACATAATTGGGAAAAATAAGGTAGAAAAACTTGAATCCCAGGATGGCAATAGATCTGGCAATGTTTTAGAAATTTAAGAGTCCATTATGTTCATATTGTTTACATATATATATATATATATATATATATGCTGACTAGGATATGCTATCTACTTAATTTGCCAAAGTCTCAATGAATAAAATACTTGTAATGGGGAAAGAGGTGAAGAAAGATAGTAATATGAGGGATAATTAAGCTGATTTTAAAATCAGACATTTTGTGTTATAATGCTTCATTCGTTTCTAAGTAATAGGTGCAAAATAACTACATCAACACTTAAAATTTTAGCCATGCTAGATTACTAGTGATCTAAACACCAAAGCTGTATTAAGACAAAATACGTCTGCTACATATATATAACTTAATTTTTCTTTTACTCTCTAGTTTAAACTCAATAAAAGTGATTTAAAATTAGCTTCAATATTTTTTATTTCAACTGAAGTTGATTACCAGTGTTGATAATGTGCCATAAAATGAACAGGAAAATTACTAGCATTATCATACCTAGTAATATGTATATTAGTTCATTTCTTGAATAGGAAAGTGTGCTTACTATGCAACTAATAAACTTATGAATCATTGATTATTCTAATTAGATTATTCAAGAAACAAGAATGAAATGGCTATGTAACATTCAGATTTTCTTTTTTTTCAGTCTGTAAATGAATTATAAGTTAACATCAGTAAAAAGTTTTGTCCATTTTGGTAGGGAAAAAATGAGTATACCATGACATAGTGTATTAAGTAGAGTTTGATAACTAGAAGCATCGACCCCAAGATATATTGTATATTAGCTGAAACAACAAACCTTAGTATTTCACACAGGGCTTGGGGAAAGCGAAGTCAGACTTCCCATCAGAGGCAGCTCAGCTGGGGCTGATGTCCAGGGTCACCTCACTGACAAGTGCAGGGCCTCCACTGGAATGATTGGAGTGCTGACTACATGGTCTCTCATGCCCCAGTGGGCTAGCCCAGCCTTCTTCACGGTAGTGACAGAAGTACCGTTAGCTCGAGAACAATTCCCAAAGTGTAGGAAGTTTTCCAACGTCTACTTCTCCCACTTTTTCTATCGTTCCATTTGGCAAGTCTCATGGCCATGGCCATTTTTTGTAAGGTATAGGTATAGGAAGGCATGAGTAAGTTAAAGTCCAATATGATACACAAAGTATAAGGTACTGTTTCACATGCTTTTTATATATTCATATGTAATAAATGTATTGATGTCCACTCAG
Organism: Lepus europaeus; assembly: GCF_033115175.1. NCBI lineage: Eukaryota > Metazoa > Chordata > Mammalia > Lagomorpha > Leporidae > Lepus > Lepus europaeus. The sequence continues at coordinate 59,989,374 of NC_084834.1, read as the reverse complement.
ATCCCATTCTCACATCAGTACTTTCATTCTCCATTCAATGTGACCCATGCTTCTAAGAGCTTGTGCTTCTTTTTTATAATTAGCTGCAACCAAAACAATTCTGTCTGGTACTTTATTATTCCTTCTTTCTATAAACAACAATGACTATAGTTGGTTACAGTAAAGTCATCTTAAGTACTTAGTTTGGTATCAAATTTTAGAACTAAAAATAGATAGCTGCTTTTTTCTTTTTTTTTTTTTGTATGATTCAAGCCTGTATGTAAGTATTCTGATGGGTAATATGTACTGATAGTGTGACAGCTTAAGAAAGCAAAAAATCCTTGTAAGGGCCATGTGAAAATAAAAACTGGAACCAAAATAATAAGGATCTATTTTATTTTTAATATAATGATTAAGAAAAAATCAATATAAAGAGTAGAAATATGTTAGCACCATTCTAGAATTCAAGAAAGTAAAAAAAAAGCATTATGAAAATTTTGCATATGTTTTCTAAAGTAATATTTTGTATAAACAACTGTGAAATTAAAAGAAATAATGAAGTATATGAATCATCTTTATTACATTGACATAAATGGAAGAAGGAATCCAATAGTTATAATGAAGTACATTCCTTCCTAATTCAAATTTTGCTATTTAAAAATTTCCTTTCCCTTGAGACTCTTCCATTTTAGTTCTAATTTCCCAACATGTATAGTTCACATAATACATTGCTTACCACATTCATTTATTAAATTTTTGAGCTGCATAGAAATGTTTTCTTAGCTCTGCATTTTTACAATAAGTCTGAGGCTTATTTTGTAAGTTTTTAAAATTTGAGACTATTTTCTACTTCATTTTAAATGATTCAAGAGTGACAGTTGATACATTACTCTTTCCTGGGACTTTTGCCCTGTTGATACAAGTGATGCCATTGTGCTAAAATTAAATGCCCCAAAGCAAAGAAGTTAATGGTTATAAAAGCAAGTTTGTTAGTTAATAAACAAACACTTTAATTTTTCAATTATTTCTCTTCAATCATTTTACTAAACATACATGATTTCAAATGTATAGATAATCCATCTATGCTAAAAAACTCCAAAGAATTTTATAATGGCTAATTAATATGTTCCACAAAATTTACTGAGACTTCTTGTCTCAGTAAATTCAACTAGAATTATATGTAAAGAAGTCTTCTGAAACTATGTCTCTAAGCAGGTTAAAAAAACAAAACAACTGGAGATGCAAGATGAGTGAGTAGGGGAAAGTCGTGATGATTTTGACTTTGGAAAGACAACAGAAGGAAGGGGGAGGAACTACATTCCATTCCACGCAGACAGTTTGAGAGAAGTTTGCAGTGGAAATTCTACAGAAAAAAAAAAAAGAGAGACACCATGGAGCAGGGACAATACAATCATGCAGCAGCGTCCAGTATACTGCCAGCAGCTCCCACAGCCAGGGAATGGAGGTGACATCATGTTCTTGCAGTAAGCCGCAGAAGCGGCTGTGGCCTGTGAGTGACTGGGAGATTTTATTGGAGGGATATTTCCCAGGTCCCTACTGATGTGTGTCTGGTGTATAGGGTTGGCAAGGCACTCACTCAGACCTAAGAAGCATTCCAAGCATTCCACTCCCCTCTCTCTATCAAGGTGCTCGAACTCAGCTTGCCAAGGCAAAACACTCACATACTTCTATGGCTCAGGCAGCTGGCTCTGGGGATGCCACATGGAGAAAGCTCCATGGATGAGGGAGGCTCATGGAGCTGAGAGTGGATCTCCTGCTTCCTGTGCCCAGCAGAGTCATGTGTGGTGTGACTGTGAGAATTCTGTGATTCTGGTGTATGGCTAGGTCTTTGGGCAATCACTGGGTCTGGCTCCAGGGACTCAGAGTTCCCTGAGTGCTGGCATGAGCCATGGCAGAGGGCTCCATGCTCACACTGAGGAATACACAGATCCTCTGTGCCATTCAGCCACCTGTGTGGATCAGGTACGTAGGTTCTATGGGCTCACCCTGGGTAGTAGGTTCAGTTTGGCAGACAGGGTTGAGGCTGTTATAACAACAGCTGAAAGGACCCGGTAAGAAATGTGCAGAGGACATGAACAGGCATTTTTCAATAAAATACAAATGGCCAACACACATATGACAAGATATTCAGGATCATTAGTCTTAAGGGAAACGCAAATAAAAACCACCTCACTCCAGTTAGAATGGCTATCATCCAAAAGTCAAAAATTAACAAGTGCTGGTGAGGAAATGAGGAAAAAGGTACTCTAACACACTGTTGGTAGGAATGTAAACCAGTACAAATATTATGGAAGACAGTAAGGAGATTCCTCAGAAATCTGAAAATTAGATCTACCATATGACCCAGCAACTCTACTCCTGGGAACTTACCCAAAAGAAAGGAAGTCAGCTTATGAAAGAGTTCTCTGTCTCTCCATGTTTATAGCAGCTCAACTCTCATTAGTTAAGATATAGAATCAACCCAGGTCCATCCACTAATGGGTGAATACAGAAATTGTGGGGTATATATGCACGTAGATATACTACTCAGCCATAAAAAAGAATGAAATCCTGTCTTTCACAACAAAATGGATGCAATTGGAGACTATTATGCTTAGTGAAATAAGCCAGTGCCAAAAGACAAATATCATGTATTTCCCTAATTTGTGGTAACTAATAGACAGAGTTCAAAATGTAATATATATGAGTGGGATTGAAAGTTTGATATTTGATTTTTGGTAATAGTCTTTGTCTATCCTGCTAAGGAACAATATTTTTTCTACTTATTATTTGTTGAGTTGTTTATTAATGGAGGTTTAAGCTTGAGTTATAAAGTAAATTGAAAGGATTGCAAGCATCCAAAAAAAAAAATAAGAAAAAAAGGAGGAGGGATAGCGGGTGGGAACTCAAAGAGAGGCACAGAGGGTGAAATGGGAAGTATTACGCTCTTAAAACTGGATACATGAAATGCATAAAATTTGTCCCCTTTATATAAATAAAAAATCAATGTGGGCAAAAATAACAATAAATGTTGTGTGCTAAAAATAAAAACTTTATCTTTTACCTTAAAAGAAAAGTAAATAAATAGTTTTGTGTGTTTCAAAACTCCATGTTATAGGCTAAAATCAGCCTACAGTTACTGCATGGAAGGTCCCCTACAATCTGACTTGCATTCTTCCCTAACTGTCCTTAAAAGCATGTCAAAGGAGGAAGGGCTTGGAAAATAAATTTTTATCTTGTAAGATGATTAATGTTCTGTATCATGCATGAAATGCTTATCACATCAAATTCACCACATGTTTCTTACTCTGACAAACTAGTGCCCACATTTGACTAAGGTTTGAAGGTCAAGTCTTGCTAAATTTCAAAGCTGGGTAGGTGCAGTCATAGAACATGAGCCTGAGCTGTCCCTTTTCTCCTCTAGAAAATTATAAAACATATCATCAAATGATTTTCTCAATGGTGACTATGACATCCAAGAAAGCAGAGACCACATTTTGACTCACTAAATTATCTCCAGCACCTAGCATGATCCTAGCACATAGAAAGTAGGCACTCAATACATTTGATAAATGTATATTGAATCAATGAAAGAATGCACATCTAATAAAATTATAATCTGGTAAAGATTTTATAATAGATAAAATGATAGGTAATATTGACTGGTTTTTTATTTATTTTGAAGCCTCAGGCAAGCAATCAAATATGAAGTGATGAGCCTCTGAAATAGAGCAGTGAATGGGGGAATAGAATAAAAACTAAAGAGGCATTACTTAGAAGAGTGCATTCACATGTCTATCTAGGGGTTAATGGCTATTACCTCAATCTAGAGAGCCTAATCTCTAAACCCTCTCCCTTTCCCTTTTCCTATAATCTAATCTCGAACAACAACAACAACAACAACAACAAAAAAACCCAGCTTAAATCTTCTAATTCCATTAGGTTTTCTCTGTTTACAAGATCCACATAACTTGTTTTCTTCTCTGAAGTCTTATTAATGTCTGTGTGAGTGTCTGTATGTGGTATGTGTACATGGGAGAGAACGACAGAGTCAGAGCGGGAGGAGAGAGGAAGCTTACATCTGCAGCTGCAACAGAAGGACCATTAGCTTTAGGGAGCTGCAAACCCTGCTAAAACACAGCTGTCAATTACTACCTCTGTGGCTCTAGGCAATTTTTGTAATGGTTCCCACACTCAGTGTCTTTATATCTTACAGGATTGTTGTCACTATTAAAATTAATATATGATAATTAATCAAATCATTCTGTACAGGAAACACTGACCCTTCATTTCTACTGTACTTAAAATGAAATCTCTACACATTTGTTCTTTTTTTTCTCTAAATACCTCATATTTTTCACTTATGATATTTAATGAAATTCATATAGATCTTTGTAACCTCCATGGTACATAGCTTGTATTTAATACTTTATTGATTACTATTTGCAATCTCTGCAACTAGCTCAAAGTGATATATACTTTTATTTTCTAGTATTTGATTTAGAAAGTATTCTAGTTTAATGGTCTCAGAAATATGGATATTTGAATCTTCAGAATGACGTAAATAACAATGTGTTAGTTAATAGAGGAGTAAATTGCTAAAATTCCACACATTGGGACTAGCTTTTGAGGTACAGTTGAATAAGCTAGATGTTAATCATGAGATTGTTTAAGGTTCTTTTTCAACTAATGGTAAATTAAAATACTCCATTTGTATACCAAAGTACTGAATACAATAGAAGTGGCAGGAAAAAGTCCATAGGACTTTTTCTGTAATAGCATAGCCAAATAAGAACTTAAATAATAATCTCATAGCTAGATTCACTTCGCCATCAGCGAAGTATACAGTAAGTAGAAAAAACCTCCCTTTCAGACCAAAGGGAAAGAAAGTTTTAAAATGAGAATATAATTTTCCTCATGGGCATTGTCTACCTTAGAAAAACTACTACAGAACATGCCTGTGACTATAGACTTGTAGTTCAGGCCACCGAAGATTAGAGATGAGACTTGGGCACTCCCTTGACTTGCATCCTCTGGTCTGCTTTAACACAAACCAGGAGGAAAAGAAAGCTAGGCATCAGAAGCAATGGGTGGCAGGCCTATTAATGGCTGATCTGTACAGTGATCTGCCCTCAAGGAGACCCAACAGGCCAGTCCACTGCAGTGGCTTTCAATGTGGTAAGCCTGGGCTTCAGCAGAAGTCAGCTTGTGAAGAGCCCTGGCAGCTCTGCCAAGAGTTGGATCACTGGAAATGGACCTGCCCTGGAGTCAAAGGATGCCCAGGTCAGAGCCACAGATCTTATTGGCTCTAAGCTGAAAAGCCCTTCACTCAGCCCAACTTCCAAAGTGACCACTGCAGCTGAGGGGATGGTCAAGTAGGGTCAGCAACATTGCAGGCAGAACTGTACATTTCTTGTTAGAGATGCCACCTGCCTTTACCTGGCCAGCTCTCCTCCCAGGCCACCCAAGTAATGAAAGTCAACAGAGTGCCTTCCCCTAGGAGGTTCACACCTCCGTTAGGATATACCCCATGTGAAGAGATAGATAGGCCTGGGCCTCTGAATTTACAAGGCCTAAAGCCCACCAGATTATTATCAAGCCCCTTCTATCAGGTTCTATTTGCCTCTCAATCAGAAAACTTAATTGTAGCTTAGACAGCACCTTTCTTAGCTCCTCTAATAATGACTCTGCCCTTTGTTCTAGACCCTGTCTAGCGTACTTGGGCCTCATTCCTTTGTAATCATAACCTCTACTCTACCACCAATGGCTCTACTCCCAACCTGTGTGTACTGATGGTCCTCTTCCCCACTTAATGCTGTATAATTGTTCAGACCTGGTAAATGCCACTCTTAGGATCATTGGTTACTATCCTCACCCTGTCTTTTATGACCTAGTCTAAATATGATCAGAGTCGGCAAACTTGGAAGGCTTCCATAGCCTTGGCAACTCATGACGACAGCCTAGGGTGGTTACTGGCGCCATAAACTAGAGTGTCAATTTGTTGGGTCAACAACAGGAGCCACTGTGCACTTGCTCCTCATATGGGATATCTGTCCTTAATGTGCTGTACATTTTGATTTAATGCTATAACTAGTACTCAAACAGTATGTTTCACTTTGTGTTTCTATGTGGGTACAAACTGTTGAAATCTTTATACTAAATTGATCTTCTGTATATAAAGAGAATTGAAAATGAATCTTGATGCAAATGGAAGGGGAGAGGGAGCGGGATAGGGGAGGGTTGAGGGTGGGAGGGAAGTTATGGGAGGGGGAAGCCATTGTAATCCATAAGCTGTACACTGGAAATTTATATTCATTAAATAAAAGTAAAAAAAAACATACTCCATTTGTTATCAAATATCAGTGTCTTTTCGTTCTTGCATGAGCTTCCTTAAACAAGTATCCTCTAGTTACAAAACTCAATCCAAAACTTTTACACATCAAATCACATAGTAAAGTTGATGATAAAAGTTATTGGCTTCTAATAAAAGGTAGAAATAGTAAAATAGTCTAGCTACACAGTTGTTTCCAAATTTCCTATGAATTTAGAACTTTAGTAAAATTTTCACATATGACTCCAGGAATTTCAAGTATTTTACATACTTCCTAAAGTCAGAAACTATTGTGAAGCACATTTCTTTTTGGTACAAATTATAACTTATCTTCAGAAACTTAACACTGCATGGGTTTTCCTTGTGGCATCATGTACATGTTCATCTCCTTGCTGTCCTATTTATCTCATTCAAACATATAAGGATTAAAGTTCTTTTGAGTTAGAACCACCTGTTTCACTGCATTTTTTAAACTGCTTTTTCCTAAATATCTACAAGGAAATTTATGGAGGCTGATTATTTATAAATTAAACAACTTAAAAATAGCAAATCAAATCAAAAACAGATGATCATCTTCAAAGTTATCAAAGATTACTGTATTTTACTCAATTCTACTTAGCTCATTTTAAGTTCAAAAATTTTAAAATACACATGTAAGCTGGCACTGTAGTGTAGCAGGTAAAGCCACTACCTGCAGTGCTGGCATCCTATATGGACACCGGTTCAAGTCCCAGCTGCTCCACTTCTGATCCAGCTCTCTTCTATAGCCTGGGAAAGCAGTGAAAGATGGCCCAAGTCCTTGTGCTCCTGCACCCTAGTGAGAGACCAGGAAGAAGTTCCTGGCTCCTGGCTTCAGATCAGCGCAGCTCCAGGCGTTGTGGCCAATTGGGGAGTGAACCAGCAGATGGAAGACCTCTCTCTCTCTTTCTCTCTGCCTCTTTTTCTCTCTGTGTGTAACTCTGACTTTCAAATAAATAAATAAATCTTTTAAAAAATACACATGCAAATTAAAATGCTACATGAAATCTGCGATTGAGGCTTAGGTACAAAAATCATTCAAGTGAGAAATGAGATTCTTTTTTTACTCTCACATGATTTCTGTTAGTTATAATCCTACATTGATCTAAATGGAATATGCGGCACTTCTATATATTTCATGTCACAATTTTCCCATGAGTTCAGCATTTCCAAAGAATTAAATGATATCTGTTGGATAAAAAGTCCTACAACACCCATGAATTTGAGAACTTTGGCCAATATGAAAACTGTGGCAGACATTTTGATGTTCCTTAATTAAAAAAGAAAAAAAAAAGTAAGAATATAATTGCTTTGACATTTGCCTAAGTGTCTGCTAATAATATAAATTTAATTCAAGATTTTCAATAAATTAACAAATGCATAAATAAGAAGGTTAATATTGTTACTTGGAGAGCCCTTTGTGTGATATTTAGATACATCCGGACCAAGCACGCAGAGAAGTGATTCAGCCATGACTCCATCACAAATAGCCAAGTTTATATCATTTCAGAAGGTCAAGTGTTCTGCTGCTTCCTTTAGTAATATTGGATGGCACATATTTTATCAAATTTTCACTCTTTTATATTTATTGGGAATTTTCCCAATCACATTTAAAAGTTATTACATTGTCCACTTGTCCAAAAATCCAGGGACCCCAGCCAGTGAAGATTACCGAGTTTCAACTTCATCAACCACTTTGACAGCCATCGGGATGGATAAGAAACCCATAAGAAGTTGCATTATGTTGGAAAACCAACTCACTAGAAAATTATTTAAAAAGAAAACTTTTTATCACCTTCACACAGTCTATCTACTATTGTTTAATGTTTGGTTTTCATTTATTTTTTCAATGAAAAGAAAGAAGCCAGTGAGTACAGAATGGTAAAGACAGGTAAAAAATAAAATTCAGTCATCTTTCATTTCTCCCATCACATTTTAACTTGTATTTATTTGCACTTCCTTAATCTTGTGTTTCAAGAATTCTATATTTTCCAGATTACTTATGTGCCTATATAATAAATACTTTGATATATGAATTAGGAATTCCTCTATATGTTCAGAATGATGCTTCCTTTAAAATACTGTTTTGTTTTTTGCACTGAAATCTTATCATCATGTCTAACTAAAAACCCATTAATATTAGCTCATACAAAATTTTTACAAAATTGGGGTTTTTTAGACAATGAATGAAGAAGAATATAGACAAAGTGCAAGGCATTTGGTTAACTTTGAGACGGACAGATTTTGATTTTTTCAACTAAAACTATTCTGATCAGAAGAAAAAATCTGTTCATTGATTCAGTAAGAAACATTTAACTAACATGCTGGAAATATCTTGTCATTTCCACCTACATATAAGACCTGTTGTCTACACTTACAAAGTCAGAATAAAATTTCTTGTTTTTTCCTGGAATACTTTGAAATGAACTTGTCTAAAAAAAAAAAAAACAAACAAACTGGAGTTAAGAAGTTGACTATTAATCCAAATAAGAACCTTTTAAACACTTCTTTCCTAATCAATTATTAAGACTTTAAATATTATTGCTTAAAAGTGATATTAGCATTTAAGGTATGTTTTCCCTTCATTGGTTTTTCAAATTTTTGAAGCCAGTACACTTTTACAAAATTGTTGCTGTTGTTATTTTTTCCTAGTAATAAGCCTACTTTGAACTTTTAAGCATAGATTTTTTTCAAACATGTTTTATATTGATAAGAACTAAAAGTAGCTAAAAACGTTTAATCTTTCTACTTATTTCAGAACTTGAATTAATTACTTCAAACTAAGATCTAGCCTGAAGCACATATTGAACGAATGAATAAAGTTATGGTAAATAGTGTAGGGAGTGTTATCCCGCTTCTAAATGGTTCACTTTCATAAGTTTAAATGGAGTAGCAAATAATGTTGCTTCAAAGAACTTACATGAAAAAATTTTAAAATCTTGTTAAGGAATGAGGGAATAAATGAAAGATTTAGAAACATAATCACAAAATATAATTACTAACAAATATCTGAATATAAAAAGACAAAGGGGATATACTAAACAATCTTAGTTGAAAACAATAGCTTTTAAAGAACTCGTTTGAATTACAGTTCAGATTTCCTTGACAGTCCTCTGAAAACATATAAGTGGTACTTATTTGTGGAAGATACACAGTCTCCTGACAGTCTTGTTTCACAGTCATTGCTTGTGGGCTTTATCTATTAATAGAGCCAGTTCTGTTACTCTCATTATGTCTTCCCAAGCTTTGACTATTCCAGCAAATATCGATCTGCAAGTGGGCTGCTCAAGGACAATGACACCATTAATTGCTAAGTGATCTGAAAAACAATTCAAGACCTCCTGGCTCATGTAGAAACGGATAGTCAGAGCTGTCAGCCTGATCAGACACGGTTGGGCTTGCCGGTGGACCAGTGGACTCTTCAGAAATCTTCTCCACATCTGTCACTTTCCCATTTCTCACAATAAGCAGTTGTCAAGCCTTACAGTCCTACAGTATTGTTTTCTAAGAAATCTTTGTGCATATCCATAAGCAGGAAGAATATTGGATCAACATTGTATTTCAAAGCTCAAAAGCCAGGTTCAGAAAACATATTAAAGCGCATAATTATAAGAAAGGCTCAATATTCATGTCAACAGAAATCTTTTTTAAAAAACAGCTTTATTTTTTATTTATTTGAAAAGCAGAGTTACTGAGAGAGGAGGAGAGACAGAGAGAACTTCCATTCACTGTTTCACTCTCCAAATGGTCACAAAGGCTGGAGGTGGGCCAGGCCAAAGCCAGGATCCTGGAGCTTCTTCTAATTCTCTTATGTGGGAGCAAGGGTCCAAGCACTTAGACAATCTTTCTCTGCTTTCCCAGGTTCATTACAGGGAGCTGGATCAGAAGTAAAGTAGTCAGATCTGGAACATGCTATGCCACAACTGCAGCTCCAATATAATTTTTTATTGGAGGTCAATGCACCACCATTTTAGAACCATGCACACCAGTTATTTCCCATTGTATACAAAAGCAGGCTAATGTTATTCAGCTCTGAAAATTAAAATCTCAAAAATTTTGTGAAAGAGTTTCAATAATTATAAAGAATTGTGGCACCTACCTTTAAAGTTAACATACACAAAATTCATTACTTTGCTTTATAAAATAATAACTGAGGAAACAAGGACATAAGCCTCAGTCATTCTTGCTCATTGTCCAAAAGAGATAAACATTGGAATGTATTCCTTGCTCTTGAATCTCAATTGGGTCTCAAGCCCTATTTCCTTCCCTCCCTCCACGGCCACCTGAAATACCTGTTGCTGGAACCCTTGAAAGACCAGTTCTAGGAATTCCCCTCTGCCTGCTGCCCCCTACCTCACCCCCACCTCTAGCTCTCCTAAAATATAAAAAGGCCCGGCCCCTGTGGGTCAGAGCCTCCTGCCACGTGTTCCATCAATGTGCACACAAGCAGTTGGTCACTCACCTCACAAATTTATAATCTCTGAATAAATTCAGTATGGCTGTAAATTCGTACACTGCCTCCTCTCTAATCTGCACGTCTTTTTCTAACATTTTGATACCCTGTGTGAAGAGGCAGTAATCTTCAACACTTTCCCAACAATAACAATTATACCCCTCATTTCTCTGTGATAGATAAAAGTAGTTTATAATATAAACATACAAATTATCTTATACAAGTATACACTTTAAAATTTTATATGCAATTCTTATTTTAATTCATGCAACATTATCTTTGTACTTGACTATTTCACTTTAAAAAAAAAAAAACTTTTATTTAATGAATATAAATTTCCAAAGTACACCTTATGGATTACAATGGCTTTCCCCCTCCAAACTTCCCTCCCACCCGCAACCTTCCCTTTTCCTGCTCCCTCTCCCCTTCCAATCACATCAAGATTCATTTTCAATTCTCTTTATATACAGAAGATCAGTTTAGTATATATTAAGTAAAGACTTCAACAGTTTGCCTCCACATGGTAACACAAAGTGAAAAATACTGTTGGAGTACTAGTTATAGCATTAAATCACAATGTACAGCACATTAAGGACAGAGATCCTACAATATATTTTTTAAAAATTGATTAATTTTCTATGCAATGTCCAATTTAAAACCAAGTTGTTTTTTTTTATTTTCAATTATTTTTATATACAGAAGATCGATTCAGTATATACTAAGTAAAGATTTCATCAGTTTGCACCCACACAGAAACACAAAGTATAAAAATACTGTTTCAGTACTAGTTATAGCATTACTTCACATTGGACAACACATTAAGGACAGATCCCACATGAGATGAAAGTACACAGTGACTCCTGCTGCTGACTTAACAATTTGACACTCTTGTTTATGGCGTCAGTAATCTCCCTAGGCTCTAGTCATGAGTTGCCAAGGCTATGGAAGCCTTTAGGGTTCGCCAACTTTGATCTTATTCCGACAGGGTCATAGTCAAAGTGGAAGTTCTCTCCTCCCTTCAGAGAAAGGTACCTCCTTCTTTGATGGCCCCATTCTTTCCACTGGGATCCCACTCGCAGAGATCTTTCATTTAGGTCTTTTTTTTTTTTTTTTCCAGAGTGTCTTGGCTTTCCATGCCTACAATACTCTCATGGGCTCTTGAGCCAGATCCGAATGCCTTAAGGGCTGATTCTGAGGCCAGAGTGCTATTTAGAACATCTGCTATTCTATGAGTCTGCTGTGTCTCCCACTTCCCATGTTGCATCATTCTCTCCCTTTATGATTATATCAGTTAGTATTAGCAGACACTAGTTTTGTTTGTGTGATCCCTTTGAGTCTTAGACCTATCAGTGTGATCAATTGTGAACTGAAGATGATCACTTGGACTAGTGAGATGGCATTGGTACATGCCACCTTGATGGGATTGTATTGGAATCCCCTGGCACGTTTCTAACTCCACCATTTGGGGCAAATCCGACTGAGCATGTCCCAAATTGTACATCTCCTCCCTCCCTTTTTCCCACTCTTATATTTAACAGGGATCACTGTCGCACCGTGGCTCAACAGGCTAATCCTCCGCCTAGCAGCACAGGCACACCAGGTTCTAGTCCTGGTCGGGGTGCCGGATTCTGTCCCGGTTGCTTCTCTTCCAGGCCAGCACTTTGCTATGGCCCGGGAGTGCAGTGAAGGATGACCCAAGTCCTTGGGCCTTGCACCCCAAGGGAGACCAGGAGAAGCACCTGGCTCCTGCCTTCGGATCAGCACCGTGTGCCGGCTGCAGTGCCAATGGCACTGGAATCAACGGCAAAGGAAGACCTTTCTCTCTGTCTCTCTTTCTCTCACTGTCCACTCTGCCTGTAAAAATAAAATTTAAAAAATTGATTAAAAAATTGATTATTTCACTGTTTTTAAAAAATCAGGAATTTATCAATTACTACTCTGATTTCATCATCCCCTATTATCAATTACCTCGTCAATATGTATTGTGTTCATCTTGCCAACTAAACTATAAAAACAGAGGACTTGTTTTATTAATAATAACAAATTAACTGTACAAAGCCTAACCAAGTACAAATACATGATTTATTTATTTAAAAATACTTATTACATTACTACTTAAAATCTATGCTGACTGGAGACACCAGTACTAAATAAGAAAATAGATCTATAGACACATATCTGATTCAATTGTATACAAATATATAAATAGATTTGTGCAAGTAATTTGCCTATATTTCATTCTGTCCATTTCAGCCTATTCTTTTTAAGTAAATATGGAGTACAATGGTACCTCATTAATTTCGTGGAAAAATGGAATTGAAAGGTAAATTTATTTTTCTGCAAAAAATGAAACTGTCCATATGATAGGTCTTTAAAGGCTCATATAAAAACCACATTATGAGAAAATTGTGTATGATTTGAAAATTTTTGCACCAAAATATACATCTTTTATTTTATATAAGAGCATAGTCCTGGAATTTGGGAAACCTAGATTTAGAAAACTAGGATTCTCATCCCTGAAACTGACTAAGAGATTTACTTAAACTATGTTTCTGTTTTCTTTTTTTCTTTTTTTTTTTTTTACAGGCAGAGTGTATAGTGAGAGAGAGACAGAGAGAAAGGTCTTCCTTTTTGCCGTTGGTTCACCCTCCAATGGCCGCTGCGGCCGGCGCATCTCGCTGATCCAAAGCCAGGAGCCAGGTGTTTCTCCTGGTCTCCCATGCAGGTGCAGGGCCCAAGCACTTGGGCCATCCTCCACTGCCTTCCCGGGCCATAGCAGAGAGCTGGCCTGGAAGAGGGGCAACCGGGACAGAATCCGGTGCCCCAACCGGGACTAGAACACGGTGTGCCGGCACCGCAAGGCGGAGGATTAGCCTGTTAAGCCACGGCGCCGGCCTGTTTCTGTTTTCTTATTTGCTACATATTTTCTTCATGGTCCTGCCCTTGAAAAAGTCACATAAGCAGGAACAATTGACTATGTTTAATTTTGTTTTGCTGTCTCTGTGGCTTAATAGGAAATAGTATGAGTTCAACTCATGTTCTTTCAACATAAGCACAAGTATAGATAAGATTAGTATTTAACGAACTACTAAGCTATCTTTAATATATAGACATAGTTACAGGTAGTATTGATTTTAGATCAACTTTTATGGTAATTAAATAAATAGATAAGAAACTTAACATTTAGGTTATATTTTTTTTTGACAGGCAGAGTTAGATAGTGAGAGAGAGAGAGAGATACAGAGAGAAAGGCCTTTCTTGCGTTGGTTCACCCCCCAAATGGCAGCTACAGCCTGAGCACTGTGGCCAGCATGCCGCGCTGATCTGAAGCCAGGAGCCAGGTGCTTCCTCCTGGTCTCCCATGCGGGTGCAGGGCCAAAGCACTTAGGCCATCCTCCACTGCACTCCCGGGCCACAGCAGAGAGCTGGACTGGAAGAGCAGCAACTGGGACAGAACCAGCACCCCAACAGGAACTAGAACTGGGTGTGCCAGCACCACAGGCGGAGGATTAGCCTAGTGGGCCGTGGCGCCAGCCTCTGGGTTATTTTTAAGACTTTTTTTTTTTATTAAACTTTTATTTAATGAATATAAATTTCCAAAGTCCAGCTTATGGGTTACAATGGTTTCCCCCTCCCAAAACTTCCCTCCCACCCACAACCCTCCCCTTTCCCACTCCCTCTCCCCTTCCAATCACATCATGATTCATTTTCAATTCTCTTTATATACAGAAGATCAGTTTAGTATATATTAGGTAACGATTTCAACAGTTTACCCCCATATAGCAACATAAAGTGAAAAAAAATACTGTTGGAGTACTAGTTATAGCATTAAATAAGAGTGTACAGCACATTAAAGACAGAGATCCTACATAATTTTTTTAAAAAATTAATTAATTTTCTATGCCATTTCCAATTTAACACCAGGTTTTTTTTTTTCATTTCCAATTATCTTTATATACAGAAGATCGATTCAGTATATAATTAGTAAAGATCTCATCAGTTTGTACCCACACAGAAACACAAAGTGTAAAAATACTGTTTCAGTACTAGTTATAGCATCACTGCACATTAGACAACACGTTAAGGACAGATCCCACATGGGATGTAAGTACACAGTGACTTCTGTTGCTGACTTAACAATATGACACTCCTGTTCATGGCGTCAGTAATCTCCCTAGGCTCTAGTCATGAGTTGCCAGGGCTATGGAATTTATTTATTTGAGAAGTATAGTTATAGACAGTGAGTGTAAGAGACAGAGAGAAAGGTCTTCCGTCCACTGGTTCACTCCCCAAATGGCTACAATGGCCAGAGCTGAGCCAATCTGAAGCCAGGATCCAGGAGCTTCTTCTGGGTCTTCCTGTAGGTGCAGGGGCCCAAGCACTTGGGCCATCTTCCACTGCTTTCACAAGCCAAAGTAGAGCTGGATCAGAAGAGGAGCAGCCCAGACTAGAACTGGTGCCCAAATGGAAGCCAGCACCTCAGGTGGAGGATTAACCTACTGTGCCACAGTGCCAGTCCTTAACACTTGTTTTATGGGGTCAGTGTTGTGCTGTGGCTGATTAAGCCACAGCCTGGATGCTGGATGAGATCATGTCCCAGCTGCTCCACTTTCTATCCAGCTCCTTCATAATGTGCTTGGGAAAGTGGCAGAGGATGGCCCAAATGCTTGGGCCCCTACCACCCATGTGAAAGACCCAGAAGAAACTCCTGGCACCTAGCTTCAACCTGGCCCAGCCCTAGCTATTGCAGACAATTAGGGAATGAACCAGAAGATGGAAGATCTCATTCTCATTCTCTCTCTCTCTCTCTCTCTCTCTCTCTCTCTCTCTCTAAGTTTTCCATTCAAATAAGTAAATACATCTTTTTAAAAATGTATTTATATTCAGGTATTGACCTTTGTGCTTTATCTACATTTTCAACAGTGATACTGCTAAGAAGAAAGAGTAAAAATGTAGTCAAAGAATTCAGGACACACTTTCAAAAATTTGTCTAAGTTCTTCCCAATTATGTGAAGTCCTTTCCATCACAAAAAGTCACTACCAACTAAGTTATCTTTGTATTTTTTCTTTTTTCTTTTCCTAATTTTCAAAAACAGAAAACAATAAACACAGAAAAACAGAGAATAATATTATGCTCCATGTCAATATGTAGCCATCACTTTTCTTGCTTCACTGAGTTATTTCAAAGTAAATTCCAGAAATAATAGTATTCCACTGTAAGGAGGTATCCCCAAATGTAATTATCAGACCTAAAGAAAATAAAAATGATTCATTAATGTCATTTATTACATGTCTACCAAGGTTTAAATTCCCCCAAGTGTCTCCTACTGTTTCAATTTCCAGTTTATACAAATCAGGATTCAAAGATACATATTTTCCTTCTTTCAGTAACTTTCTTATAATATCTAATATATATGCTAGGTCTTCAATCCTAATGCTTATTTTGATAATATCTCATTATTTCCAATTCCTTCTTTCACACCTCCAACAACCCATTAGTCTTAATACAGGAGCAGCTTATCTTCCTCTCATAACCTATATTGCTATACAGTTGGAATTCAATATATTTAGACTGAGTCTGTGTTGTGTCACTTTTAGGAGAAACAGCAATGTGTTAATTGATGATCATTCTTAATTCTCACTAAAAGAGTTATAGATCTTCTATGCACAATATTCAATAATTTACTATCCTAGATCTATTCCAACAAAGGAGCAACTTAATTCTATCATTGAGGTTACAGTACTTTTTGTTTTGCTTTAATAAATGTATTTGTAGCAAATACTTAAGTCTCGATAATAAAGAACAAAATAAAATTATTTAATGGATCCAGCCCCATCAGAGAGAACTATCATTGCCATTTGGCTCTACTCCATTTTCTTGATTATACACTTGTGCAAGAAATATAAAATCATGGATCCAATTTAATGAAATAATTACAATTATGGGGCAAACTCTAGAATTAGAAAATATTAACTCAAACCTTGCTTAGAACAATTATTAGCTTTTTGATATACAAATCTTAATCCCTTATAGTAATAGTTTTCCCACTTACAAGTGAAAATAATATTAATATTGACATTTTATGAACATTTTTAAATGTTACATGGTGATTATGTATGTTAGTCCCCTCATTAAACTCCATAGATTTGATTGTAGGTTTAATTTTTTACAAATTAGACAATAGTTTTGCCTTCCAAATGTAAGTTTTCTCACCTGTGGAGTTAATAAGATATAAATGGATATTTTATTGAGAATTTAATAAAGCGAGTAGCATTTAGAAATATATATATACATATGTATGTATATATATTTTAAAAGACAGCTCTAGTCTCAGAGTGCTTCCTTTCCACCACATAAATGAATATTTATCACTGGAACATGAACTAGTGGACATTCTCTACAAAACCATTCACTTCAGCCTTGCAGCTGTGTGTACAAATAAAATATTCCAGATTTTGAACAATTTACACTTATGGTCAGACTTACACATGAATTTTTAGCCACTCCAGAGAACTTGTACCCAGAAAACCTACAAAAAACAGATTTTGGTTTTTATTTTTATTAAAATGTAAGCATAGTCAAAAGATTACTTTTGTGTTAGAAATAATTATTTTCATAATCCACAATAGTGTTTCTGTTTTATCTAACTTCATTGATGTTTGAAAAAATTCCATTAAAATTTTGAAACAAGAACATTTTTGTTATAATCTATGTTTTTAATTCATTTTGTATAACAAGTAGTATAACAAAATATTTCCATAAATAACTTATTTCAAATAATTTACGTATAGTTTAGAAGAATAATAGTTTGCCTTTAAGGGTAGAAGCTAAGTATATTGAATATGCTAATTTTTTATTTTAATAAACATTTAAAAGATTCAATGAGATTTGAAGATACAATTCTAAAAACATAATGGTATTCCCTTCCTCTCTCCCTCCCTCCTTCCCTGTCCCTCTCTCCTACTTCAAAATTTTTAATGCGCCTTCACATAACAATTCAGAGTCCCAGGAAAGAAAATTCAGGGAGCCCCCAGGGAAGCAGCCCAGATTTGACACCTCTGGTTTCCACCTGGGCAGTTCCATTAGCACATTTGAAACACAAGAGCCTCTTCTGAGACGCAGCACACTGTTTTCTCTCACTGACTTCCTCTACCATTGGACAATCACCCTTTGAAATCCTGAACTAGAATGAATCAAACTACAGAAGAGTATTAATAGTTATATTAACTGCCTCATAAAGAGAGGGCGTGATATAAGGAAATTAAATGGTGTAATACAACTAAACAAGTATAATGCGCCCAAAGGCTTTAGAAAATAATTCGGAAGTGTAAAATTAAAAGTAAATCAAGCAGTGTTCCAGGCAAGCGTGAGTATGTGTATGGCTGAGCAGGACAAGGGGCTCAGCTCTGAAGACAGAAAATGTCAGGCGCGGTAGAAGTGAAAAGAAAGGCTGTTTTCACAGTATCAGCCAGATCAGTGAGAAACCTGTGGGGGCGGGAGGGAAAGCAGATGGTTCACACTGGCGCCACTGACAACAGCAACGCAGCATCTGAAGGCCAAGCTCCTGCTGCCTGTGTTTTCTTCCCTCACTCAGTCCACATTTTCCAGGCCTTTTTGCTGTCAGTGCAACATAAATACAAAGTCCTTGGAAATTTTTTAATCCTTTCTCTTCTTATTCACAATTTTAGAAAGGGAAATTTTTATTACAATGTAATATCCTTTCAATGAGAAAACTGGCCAGAAGATAGTTTATAATAAACCTTTTCCTTATGTGAATAAAAAATCAAAAATTTAAATCTCTAAAAAAATCATAGTCTATGGTACTGACGTTCATGGAAAAACCATACCTTTACAGAATAACGGTCGGTATTTTAAACATTTCTATTATGTTTTCCTTAGACATCTCTGAAGTACAGAAAAGCAAAGTAAAATATTGCAGCAGTAATGTATGCTTAAAAATGCACTCTTCTATATAATGACAATGTCCGCTTGACTTTCTGCCCAACCTTCCACACAACTCAATTACAGACCTACTCAAGAGCAGGTGGAAAAATCAGTAAAAGGCTAAATAATTCTTATTTCGTAGCAGTTGGTAAAGCAATAAGTAAAATTAAAATGCTTTACGGTACTAGTAATATTAGGGAAAAGATAATAATAATAATGATTGAGAAGGCAGTGTTGTGGCATAGCAGGTTAAGCTGCCTTGCAATGCCAGTATACCATACTGGGGCCGGTACCTGTCCTCACTGCTCCACTTTCAATCCAGATCTCTGACAATGGCTTGGGAAAAGCAGTAGAAGATGGCCCAAGTGTTTGGGTCCTTGCCATCTATGTCAGAGATCCCAATGAAACTTCTGGCTCCTAGCTTTGGCCTGGCCCAGCCCTGGCCATTGCAGTGATCCAGGGAATGAGCTAGTGGATGGAAGATTTCTCTTCCTCTTTCTCTCCTTCTCTCTGTAACTGTGACTTTCAAATAAATAAATAAGTCTTTTTAAAAATAATAAGGATGTATAATAGACATGATTAGTTAAGAATGCATAGTATAACCTCTCAAGTTACCACTACTAGAACAGTAAGAAATGCATCACTAATAAGATAATTTTGTAGGAGAGAGATGGAGGGAGGTTAAATAATTAAATATTCATATTTGATTAATTTAAAGACAAGAAAAAAAGGAAAATGATTATAGATGACACAAGACAAAAGGGGAATAACAATTTAAGACTCTAAATAGAAAAATCAACAAATGCATTAATAAGAAAATAAATATTCCAATTAAAAGAAAAATCAGGCTATATTAAATAATTAAAACTACTTAAAAGAGGCACACTTTATAAGGCATCATAAATTCTGAAGAAAAATAAAAAAATAAAACTTTAACAGAAATTTGTATAGCTATGCCAGACAATATACTTTAAGGCACTAAGTATTCAAAATTTTTATAAAGTGATGAATCTATTTGGAAGATAAAAAATTCTAAATTTTTATGGATATAATAAGAGCTTCAAAATTATACATAGCAGAAGTAAAAAGTAAAAAGCAGAATAGAGGGGCCAGCTCTGTGAAATAGTGAGCAAATCTGCTGCCTGCAGTGCTGGGATCCCATATGGGTGCTAGTCCAAGTCCTGGGTATTCCACTTCCCATCCAGCTCTCTGTTATGGCCTAGGAAAGCAGTAGAAGATGGCCCAAGTCTTTGGGCCTCTACACCCATGTGGGAGACCCAGAAGAAGCTTCTGGCTCCTTGTTTCGGATCATTGCAGTTCCAGCCATTGCAGCCATCTGGGTAGTGAACCAGCAGATGAAAGACCTCTCTTTCTCTCTCTCGCTCTCTCTCTCACTGTCTTTCTCTGCCTCTATGTGACAACTCTGTCTTTCAAATAAATAAATAAATAAAAGCAGACTAGGTTACTCTTGGTTGTTGTGAGAACATATTTCTCATTAACAGATTAAGTTATACATAAACATTAAATTAGATTATAATTAATGACAAAAACAAATCTGTCTTAAATCACAGGTATAGAATACTACATATTCAACAAGAGAATACATCTTCTTGCACCTGATCATTTATCAAAATCAACCAAACATCAGATCATAAAATACATCTAAACAAATGCCAGATTTATACAATTTATTAGGATCTCCAGCCAGAGCAAAATTGAAAACAAACAAAAAAACAAAAACATTCCAGCTTCTGAAAACCTGTCAAACAAAATATTTGAATGAAAATTAGGAGGAATTTCAAATAATTAAAAATGAAATTACAATATATCAAAGCTTGAAGGAGATAGCAAAAACAGTGCTTAAATGGAAAATCATACTCTCAGAAAATATTTGCAAACTATACAACTGAAAAAGGATTAATTTCCAGAATCTATAAAGAGTTCAAGAAATTCAACAACAACAAAACAATCCAGTTAAAACACAGGCCAAGGACCTGAACAGACATTTTTCAAGAGAAGAAATTCAAAAGGCCAACAGACACATGAAAAAGTGTTCAGGATCACTAGCCATCAGGGAAATGCAAATCAAAACCACAATGAGGTTTCACCTCATCGTAGTTAGAATGGCTCACATACAGAAATCAGCAAAAAAAACTCTGAGGATGTGGGGAAAAGGTATTCTAATTCACTGTTGATGGGAATGTAAACTGGTGCAGGCATTGTGGAAGACAGAATGGTGATACCTCAGAAAGTTGAATATAGACCTAGATTATGACCCAGCTATCCCACTGCTAGGAATTTACCCAAATGAAATGAAATCAGCATATGAAAGTATTATCTGTACCCCCATGTTCATTGCAGCTTAATTTACAATAGCTAAGATATGGTATCAACCCAAATGTCCATCAACTGAAGACTAGATAAAGAAATTATGGTAGATATACACTATGGAATACTATACAGTGGTAAAAAATGAAATCCTGTCATTCACAATAAAATATATACAACTAAGAAACCATTATACTTAGTGAAATAAGCCAGTGCCAAAAAGACAAATATCATATGTTCTCTCTGATCTGTGGTAACTAATAGAGTAACTAAAAGATAATCTATAGGAGTGAAATTGATACTGTATGATGAGATGATTTTGAACTTCCCTTGTCATAACTGTTGAGGAAAAATGCTTTTTTGTTTATTTGTTTTATATTTTCTTTATAATATTTGTTGATCTCTCTATTTAGTGTAGGTTTAATATTATGAGTAAAAAGTTAACTGAAAATAGATCTTTTAAAAAATAAGAATATGAATGGGAGAGAGGGTAGGAACAATGGTGGGAGTATGAGTGGGAGGAAGACTGGATGAGAAGAATCACCATTTTCCTAAATTTATGTATATGAAATGAACAAAGTTTGTATTCCTTAAATAAAATTTTAAAAAAAGAAAATCATACTCTCATACACATATATTACAAAAGAAAAATCAAGGCTCAATCCATCTCTGGAAATTTTTTAAAAAATAGCAAATCAGATTAAAATAAATAGGAAAAGAATGAACAGCAGAAAATAATGAAATAAAAAACTTATAATAATTAAAAATCAGTTAAAACTATGAATTGAATGTGTGAAAATGTAAAAAGAACTTGAACTACAGCAAGACTGAGCAAAGGAAAAAAAAACCACAAAACATTCCTTACCAATATGAAGAATACGGAAAAGGATATCTTTACAGAGCCTATTAACTTTACAAGAATAAAATATAAGTACACATTTATCATTCAACTTTAAAATTACATAAACTGGAAAAATTTCTAGAAAAAAATGTCAAAATTAATAAAAGAATATGTAGAAAACTAAGTATTTCTATAACTGTTAAATATCTACTGTAATATTATTTATATAGTCTCCAGACCCAAATTTCCTTAACAGGAAATTATCCCAAATATTTAAATAGTATCCCATGCAAACTCTTCCACATACCAGAAAACACAGTAATCTCTAGCTCATAGGGAAGTGGTATAAACTTAACTTGAAAAATGTGATAAACATATTGTAATATCTGATAAGGTAATTTAAAGACCAATATTTCTAATGAATACAAATGAAAAAAATTGTTAGCAAATCAAAGCAACCATATAAGGTGAATAAAAACCTTATATTTGCATTGAAAGTTTGCTATAATTGAGAAATTGATGGCCTTTAAAAAATTAAAACATAATATTTGTGTAAAATTATTGACAAGCTCAATTCAAAATAGATTTCACGTGTAATTTTATGGTTTATGCCTATAAACCAAATAATAGAGATTCTCAAAGTAGTGTAAATCCTAAACAAATTAACTGCTAACTGTGTCATCCATACCGTGCACCTTAGTTCCTGTTGTAACTTCCCTCACCACTGAGTTCTTGTGACTATGAAACATGAAAGAGCACTTATATAATGAAGCAAGGTTTCCCAAATAACTTCTGCAGATTCTGGTGCAAGTTTTAAAAACTATGAAGGGATTTGTTTTCATTAAAACTGCCTTGTTTCCTTATCATTAGATAAAACTGATTAACAATAAACTAAATCAAAGTAATCAGTTATTTTAAAAAGTACACCTTAGAGTTTGATATACTGATATGTGTTCCAGTACTCAAAGAAGAAAATAGTACTTAGAGTTTCACAAGTCTGAGAGATTATAGACCTACTCCTTCCCTTTCTTGTCACGCAGGGGCACCCTTTGAGTAATTCTATGTTAAGTAAACTTGAGGTAAATCAGGGTTCAGAAAACATTTTGAGGTTGGTATGCCAAATATTGTACAAAAGCTCATGATTCAAATGCAAAGACTAAAATTCAGAAAAGCAATGAGATTATCTGCACATTTCATTGTCATTGCTTCATGAAGTCCAAATAAAGTTTAAAACATTGTTGTTTTTATTTTTGTTTCTGGATTCTTTTCCTTTTATACTTTGATTTTGCCCATCTGCCTCACCAGTTTCCAGATGAGGCTCAAACCCATCCATCCATTTCTTTTGTTCTTTTGCAAGGTAACTAGGAATTTAGTAGCTGATTATCACAATTCTTTGAACATTTCACAATTCCCAATTCTTTGGTCAACTACCAGTAGGATAGTTCAAAGCCAAGTTTCTGAAACTACTCTGCAGATGTACTTGCTTCATATTAACAGGAAACAGAAATCGTCAAAAGCAAATAGCTTCAAAAATCTTCTCCATCTCAAAGAATACCAAGATTTCACTTGTTTTGATTTCCCTTCTTCCTTTCTCAGTAAAAAATTTGATGACTCTGTTTTTCCATAGTTAAGTATCTATCAATTAACATCTGTGTACACTATTGTTCTTAGAAGAATATGTATTTCCCACTGTCTCTTTCCCACTTCCACTCACTCTTCAATTCACTACAAGCTACTTTTCAATCTGATCAGTCCACTGAAATTTTCTTAGTATAAGGTCTTCTATTATTATGTCATAATTGTGAATTTCATGCACTTCCTTAATATCCTTATCTTTTTTGACCCTACAGTCCAATTTACTAATACTGAGTGTCCTCTTTTTCAAAAATTCCTGCTTTTTGTCTCCTGTTTCAACTTTTTTTCTCCCCATGGCTTCACTAGTTCTCTGATTATGTTTCATTTTCTTTATTAGTAAGCTTTTCCCATTTGATACTAAAATAATGGAATCTCTTTGCAATGGATGGGGTAGGATTGTTAATTGATATCTATCTTCCCTTTCCTCCATCTTCTTCTACAGATAATCTAATGATTCACACAAGTTCATCTATCAGTTGCATAGTTTGAATTCTCAAATTTGCATCTTGAATTCTGGCCAATCTTCTGAGTAAGAGAGTTGTGTTTTCAAATGACTATCTTATCTGAATATCCCACTGTACCTCCAATTTAGCTTGCCAAAAGCTGAATTTGTCATCTTCCCTAAAGCCTGCCTTTATATCAGATTTCCCATATAGTAATAAATTATAGTCAGTCATTGTAATTAAAAATCTATCATTTACAGATTTTCACTCTTCTTGAACTCATTCACATAAAGTTTTTGCTTCATATTTTCTTAAACTACTTCTGTAAATGATTTTATTATTTCTAGTTCCATTACTCTTATAAAAAGAAGTCATCATGACTATTTTGAGGATAGGAACACCTGGTTCCACTTTTCTTACATCAAAAATATCTTTCATTTTGCTAATAGAGTTATAGATTTCTTTATGTATTACAATCGTCTTCCATTTGAAAGATTGAGTTTTTTTATTGTCTGCAGTACACAGATAAAACTCCTCACCCTAAAATTCAACACCACTGGTAATGTAGCCCTAAACACCTGCCCAGTCGTGTTTCCAATTGCTACCTTCATTCACTCACTCACAGGTACATTAACCTGTCAGTAATCACAACACTACTCACCTTTGCAGGCAATACCTATACAGTGTATGTGTGTGTGTGTGTGAGAGAGAGTGAGAGAGAGAGAGAGAGAGAGAGAGAGGGAGCTTGGACATTACATGAATGTATGCATGTAATAAAACATCACACAGTTCCCCATAAATATGTACATTTGTATGTGTTAATTTAAAAAAAAACAAAAATTCCATCTTCTTTATTTAATATCTTGCTAAAATGCACTGGATTTTTGGAAAGCAAGATCCTGCTCATCTCTCCTATTTACTCAACAGAATCATTTTCTTTTTTCATCTAAAAATCACATGCTCTTTATTGACTTTTAATGTTATGTATAAAATGAGGTAGTGAAAATAAAGCAAAATTAGAGATGTCTTAAATTTTAATCCCATACTATGGTCCTATAAGCTTTGAAAGCTTAGAGAAATTATTTTCCTGTGCAAAAATGTTTACTCATCTGTCAAATAAGGGACAAAAATATATGTTTGAAATAAAGACTACACAGCACCTAGAATTTGTTGTAAAAATAAGAAAAAGAATTGTAACATCTACTAGGTACATGCAATGTGCTTTACATTTTCCTAAGCACTTTTACAGGTATTAATTCATTCAATGATCTCAACAGCCATCGATGACTATTACTATAATTTTCCCATTTTATATATGAGGAAGCAAATAATTTAAAAGGCTAGTTAACTTTTTTAATGCCACAAGTATTATAAATAGGAGAGCCAGGATTTTAATCTAGGTGGCCTAGTTCCTTGTTTCCATTAGCTTAAGAAATAGGATCTTGGGACCAGTGTTGTGGCAAAGTGGGTTAACATACTGCTTGTGACACCAACAACCCACATAGAAGTGCTAATTTGAGTCTCACCTGCTCTACTTCTGATCAGACTCCCTGCTAATATGGCTGGGAAGGCAGAAGAAGATGGTCCAAGCATCTGGGCCCCTGCCATCTGTGCAGAAGAACAGATGGAGTTCCTGGCTCCAAGCTTCAGCCCTGGCTGTTGCAACCATTTAGAGAGTCAACCAGTTGATAGAAGATCTCTCTCTCTCTCTCTCTCTTGCTCTTTCTAATTAATTAATTAATTAATTAAAAAATCTTGAGATATCCTTTGGTGTTTGTCCTGTTTCTCCAAGCATTCTCCTTTTCTGCTTTGCCATTGGCTCCAATTCTGACCCCATCCCTGTCCAAATTTTGCCAGATCTCTCATTCTAGTAGTAATATTCAGTAACTCCAGTATTTCACCATAAATTTTGCCCAACATATTCTTGGTTTGCAGATCCACAGGCATCTCTAGAAAACTTAAACCATCTTTCCAATACCACCATCACTGACTTCACAAACACAGTAGCCTACTCCACTTCTAACAATTCAAACTATGGACTCATGGATCATATTCTATAGATAAGTTCCTTCATGAAAACAGATAAAATGATGATTCTCATCATTTTTTGAAGTAAGGAAAATGAAAACTAAAAGAAATTTAATTTTATTTAGGTCTTTAAATTCCTAGTTAATGTCTATTATTTTATTTCATTTAGATTTGAAAGACAGAAAAACATGGAGGGAGATCTTTCACTGCTGGTTCATTCCCCAAATATTTGCTAGAGCTGTGATTGGGGCAGTCAGAAGCCAGCAGCCAGGAACTTAATCTAGGGCTCCAATATGAGTGGCAGGGACCCAAGGTTTGAGCCATTACCTGCTGCTTCCCATAGTGCATACCCAGCCCAAAGCTGGAATCAGGAACAGAGCTAGGACTCAAACATAGGCACACATAGGATGACAGCAGCTCTCAACCTGCTTCTTAACCATTAGGCCAAATGCGCACTCCCTCCCCTCAATTGGTGTCTTAAATGACCCTAAGTGATGGTTTGCGGAAGGTAACACAGTTTCATGATGGATTTCTTGTCGATATAACTTCTTTTTTACTGTTCTCATGAAGTTCCATGCTTCTTCTGAATATACTGCTTCTCTTGCTAAATCCATGGTTGCTACAATTCCGTCTTCATAACCAGTTCTCTCTTTTGCATCTCTTTAGATTATCTTCCAGAAAACATTCAAGACGTAGGTATGCAACCTTAGTATTACCCAAATGGCCTTAAAGCATTTTTTTCTCTCTTTTTAAATGTCTAATTGTTTGCAATAATTTTATGAGAGATTTTTTAATTTCAATTAATTCTTGTTGTAAGAGTTTCATTATAGCAAGAGCTATGAAACCATTTGAACTATCAGTAAAGAAAGATAATTAAATAAATGTTTGCAAAGAATCTGCCCTATATCTCTTGTTAACTGATTTGCTATGAATAAGTTTTAGCAAGAATCATTAATCCAATAATTCCAATAGTAAAATAGATGAAGTTATAAAGTCAGATATTTATTAAGCTTTAAGGACAGGTCAAAAGCAATTGCTTTCCTGGATATGTAAAGAGGAAGAAATATTGAAAGTCATAAAAGGAATCTAAGAAGTAGAAATGCCGGCATCTCCAGCAAGACTTTCCTGAACTGAAACACTTTTTTAAAAAATGCACACTCTGAGGCAAGCAGAAAAAGAAGAATTATCTGGTAATCTTTTACTGGGATGTTGGATATGTGGTTTGTATTACACAAAATTCTATTTGGATGTCTAGCAACAAAATAAAAAGTATGACGTTTGTGTTTCACTTGACCTAAAAAGTTTTCAAGGAACATTATGATCACAAAGGCTGATGATATATCCAGGAGTTTGCCCTAGAAGATATCAGCCCTGAGCATTAACTGTATGAAGAATAAAGTGACCTGTTCTACTTATCTAAGTCATTAGAAAAAAATATTTTGCAGAAACATGTTTTATTAATTGTAGCAAG
Source organism: Lepus europaeus (assembly GCF_033115175.1). Taxonomy (NCBI): domain Eukaryota; kingdom Metazoa; phylum Chordata; class Mammalia; order Lagomorpha; family Leporidae; genus Lepus; species Lepus europaeus. The sequence goes on along the minus strand of NC_084834.1, from coordinate 59,961,902 downwards.
TTTTTGCAAGGAAACATATAGATTTTAGAAAATTCAATTCACCTTAGTTTCAACTTTAATTGAAAATATGTAAGGACAAAAATAGTGAACCTATATTAGAAAGTAAAGTTAAAATATATGGCCATTGAATTCACAGTAATAAACTGTCATAGTAGCATATTTTTCATTTTATATTGTTAACACTGCATAACAATAAGACTGCCATACTACAGAGAAAATTAGTAGCTGGATCTATTATAGGAGGAAGAAAAATGCTTATAACTGGGCTGAAATAGTCACATAGAAACACTTGATCTATATTTAATCAGTGCCATTTGCTAGCGTAAGATCTTCATCTTCATTTACAGCTTCTACCTAGGTAGAGCAGAATGCTCATGATATGTTTCGGATGGAAGGCTTTCAAAACACTTTTTTTTTTTTTAGAAAATAGAGCTTTCAGCATATATCCTGTAACAAGAGAATCATCACTATAGCACTAAGGCATAGTCCCCAAGGGCCCACTAAAGGCCAACGATCAAAGTAGGTTCCTCTTTACAAAAAGGAACTTTGAGAGAGCAGGACACCAAGCTTTCAAGTGTGAGTGATGGCAGGCCAAATTAAAAATGAATGATACTGAAAAAGGAAAGGCGAATTTTGTTCAGAAATGTGTCCCGTTCCACACCATGGAAAACAGGCAAGCACAAGAATGGGCCCAATCTCCTCGGTCTGTTTGAACAAAAAAGTCAGGCATTGGATTCTCTTACACAAACCCCAACAAGAACAAAGTCATCACTTGAGAAGACACTCTGATGGAGTATTTGGAGAATCTCCAGAAATACATTCCTGGAACCAAAATGAAGTTCATTGTCAATAACAAGAAGAATGGAATGTACTAATCTGCTGTCTTACTCATGGAAAGCCATTTTAGTGTGATTTATATAAAACTTCTCAAATTTTATATAAGATATATAAGATCATGTGCTTTGAAAGTCAGCATGACAAGATAGTATAACAAGTTAAATTTCTCATTTGAATTCTTTACTAGCTTAGACTAAGTTAGAATTCAGGATTATCTATAAACAGCTATTTGGAAACACATAAAATTGGGAAACTACTGTGTATTTGTGTTTAGAAATCATGCTTTTTGGGGCTGGCGCTGTGGTGTAGGGGGTAAAGCCTCTACCTGCAGTGCAGGCATCCCATATGGCACCAGTTCAAGCCCTGGCTGCTCCACTTCCAATCCAGCTCTCTGCTGTGGCCTGAGTAAGCAGTAGAAGATGGCCCAAGCTCTTGGGCCCCTGCACCTGCGTGGGAGGCTCCTGGCTTCGGATTGGCGCAGCTCCAGCCATTGCAGTCAAATAGGGAATGAACAAGCAAATGGAAGACCTCTCTCTCTCTCTCTCTCTCTGCCTTTCCTTCTCTCTGTAACTCTGACATTCAAATAAATAAATAAATCTTAAAAAAAAAAAAAACAGTACTCATGGACAGATGCTTGCACAGTGGTTAAGCCACTGCTTGGGACACCTGCATCCCATATTAAAAAAAAAAATGGTGCTTTTGCCAACTCATTAGAAGGACTAAAGTACAGGAGATCAGACCATTTTTTTTGACAGGCAGAGTTAGACAGTGAGAGAGACAGAGAGAAAGGTCTTCCTTCCGTTGGTTCACCCCCCAAATGGCTATCACAGCCAGTGCACCAATCCAAAGCCAGGAGCCAGGTGCTTCCAGTGTATTTTCTTCATCTCAAACCCATTTTTCTACTTTAGAAGTTTGATTTGTGTTTTTTATCTCCTATCTACATCTCCTGTATGCTCATGCTCTCCTCTCCTTACTCAAACCTATGAAAACTAATGTTTCAATAAATATCCATGACTAATTACAAAAAGAATATAAAATCCACAGAGGCTGGCTTTATACCTCAGGAGTAAAGGCTTTAAGTTACTGGGATTTAAACCCTCTGTAATCATGATATCACAAATTGGCAATCTGGGAGCAGATAATACAAATAAGGTAGAACCCCAAGCATAAATACATTCTTGTGAAATGCCCAGTTTTCTCCATCCAATGAAGAGTCTTGTCTGAGTACAGCATTATAAAGAACATTAAATAAATAAGTAATAAATAAATACATAAGTAAAAGCTTTAGGTTCAACTCCAATTTGGGGAGGAAATTTAACCAAAAATTAGCATTGAATTTTCATTCTGAAAATAATAATACTTAGTCTCTGACAAATACTTACATATAATGCATTTGTATTTGCATATATTGGGAAATCATAATGGTTGTGCTTCTTTTTGAATAGAATGTCATGGGAAACTATTTTGACCTTTCATTAGTATTTACTTGTCACCATGAATACTTTTAAAAAGCTCTTTGCAAAATTGCAGTTTCATCCACAAAGCATGTGTCCCAGGTTCAGAGTATTATAAGAGAAAGAGTTTAAAGTTTTTTTCCATTAAGTTAATCTTTTGGGTGTCTGAGATTTTTAATCTTTGTATATTCCACTTATAAAATCTGAACTTTATGAAATGATTTGCCTGAAATACATATATTGTTTGTTATTCCCACTCTTACCCACATCTGAGGGCTAATGACCTTGAAGAAAAATTTATTGTGTTTTCTACCATAAATGAAGAAACAACAGAAGTTTGACTTTCTAACTAGCCCAGTAAATGTCATTACAAGATGAGTATCATGCATTCCAGTTTCCCTGTAGCTCTGCAATGTGCAGTTCACTGATTTCTCTCTTGGCCCCTCTCTGCCCTGAGCATCCAAATCCAATAGAGGCTCTGGGAGTGTTAACAAATCATGCCTGCACTGTTAATTGGCACTTAACAACACAGTTGTGAATTACAAAATGGGGTCTGTATTTATGGTGTTTAATACATCAAACATGCAGTTTCTCCTCACAAAATGAACAAGTAAAGGTGTAATTCTGCCCCCATGTGCTTGAAAGAATAGGCAATTCATTCAGGAGACAGTGCTACTGCTATAGGGACACAACCTGGGCAGAATGTTCAAGTAAACCAAGAAATTGAAAGGACAAGGAAAAATTGTAATAGTATTAATAAATTTACTGAGTAAAAGATCAGATGACCACCAGCACACAGAACCTATAAGAATAAAACAAAGACATGGACAGAAAGCAATCAACGAAGACTCAATATTTAAATATTTATTTTGAAAATAAATGGTTAAGAAAACGCTAATAATTTTCTGTGACTTTGTCACTCTGAATCAAGAAACAAGAATCTTAATTCATAAAATATAGATAAAAAAGAACCAGTGAAACCTGCATTAACCAAAATGACAGCAGATTAGAGACTAATCCTTTAGCCATCCTAGTTAAGTGTTAATGCAAATGTAAATACAAAGCAGAAGTTGTTACCAGTTTTTTTTTTACTTCTTAAATATAGTTATATCGAATTTTTCTATAAAGTGAGCACCTTCAATATTTCCAAGTTTTTAATGTTATCTCTAGCATGTTCTTTTGCAAAATCTCACCACCTTAATGTTCCATGTTCAAAAACTATAATATTTTCTTTATTTTAAAGAACATATTTACATTTATCTCTACATTTTTCCTAAAGAAAATGATAATGATTACAGAATTATATAGAAAATGGAGAAAAACATGTAAAATAATGTTAAGTTAGACAAATTATTTCAGCTACCGTGGAGATATTCAGTGAAGATAAAATGAGTAAACAGCATCCTCATGGAATGTGACCTTAGCAGTACTTAGGTTTCATTGCGTTTCAGTGCAATAACTAGCAGAAAATGTGCATTTAACTACTTGAAAATAAATATTTTATGGCATTCACTTGTTCATAGTAAGGTTTTCCTCTCTATAAGACAAAGTCCCATTTCTGATTTATGAATTTGTTCCTTATGCTTGGCATATATTTAGCAAATGAGTAAATGTACATAGTAAAACTCCTTGAAGGAAATGAGCCAACTGATATGATGAAGGCAGCAAGCATACAAAATGTGTGGAGCCACAAATCCCAAAATCAACAGCTAGCTGCTCATTATGAAAGTAGAATTCAATCTCTGCAATTTAAAAAAAATCCAGAATTTTTAAAAAACATTTGAATTAGGAAATTTGTATTTAATTTTATTAAGCTATTTTAAATGGAAATTATCTCAACTTACCATAAGTAATATGGATTGTAACTCATGGGATAAAACTATAGATTTCCACAATGGATTAAAAAAACGATAAAGATATGAATAAAGACTCTCTTTTGACCAAGACTGGACTTTTCTACCTGAAACTAATAATTAAAAAGTTTTCAAAATAGGCAAAATGGCAGAAAAAGCAGTTTGAAGCAAAATGGATAATAAGAAAATAAGAACAGGGTCTGGCACTGGGGCATAGTAGGCTAAGCCTCCGCCTGTGGCACCAGCATCCCATATGGGCATCGGTTCTAGTTCTAGCTGCTCCTCTTTCCCATCCAGCTCTCTGCTGGTGGCCTGGGAGAGCAGTAGAAGATGGCCCAAGCACCTGCAATGCTGTGGGAGACATGAAAGAAGCTCCCGGCTCCTGGCTTTGGATCAGCCCAGCTCTAGCCATTGCGGCCATTTGGGGAGTGGACCTGCAGATGGAAGACCCCTTCTTCTGTCTCTTCCTCTGTCTGTAACTCTACCTCTCAAACAAATACAGATTTTTTTAAAAGAAAAATAAAAAAAGCCAGTGATTTCTGAGAGGAATGAGACAAAAGAAGTGAGTCCTCTGACTGCCCAAGCTAACTCTGTTAAGAAAGTCTCTGACCTAGTGCAAGGCAAGGAACTCAGGGATCAGGGGACAGAGAGGGAAGTCCAGGGGAAGAAAAGTACTGGAGTTCAGGGCAGAGGTCAGAAATCTGAGAACGACACAGAGAGGGGAACCAGGGTTTGCCGGGCGCACTTCTCAAGTGTTTTATACTTGTTTATAAATAACTTTGACTATTATGAAAAGACTATGTGTACCTCTGGACTTTTCGATTTGAATGTGATCTGAATAAAATTTATGGTTTATGCTCGTAAGAGTAAATAAAAAGGATCATAAACACAATCACAAGACACATTTAGTCAGATCTTGGGGTTAAGATGGAGGAGACTAGGGCTAGCGCTGTGGTGTAGTGGGTAAAGCCGCTGCCTGCAGGGTCGGTATCCCATATGGGCATTGGATCGAGTCCCAGCTACTCCACTTCTAATCCAGCTCTCTGCTATGGCCTGGGAAAACAGTACAAGATGGTCCAAGTCCTTGAGCCCCTGCACCCGCATGGGAGACCCAGAAGAAGCTCCTGGCTGCTGGCTTCGGATTGGTGCATCTCTGGCTGTTGCAGCCAATTGGGGAGTGAAACAACGGATGGAAGACCTCATCTCTCTCTGCCTCTACTTCTCTCTCTGTCAACTCTGACTGTCAAATAAATAAATAAATCTTTAAAAAAAAAAAAAAGATTGAAGAGACTGCTTGGTAGGAAATTCTTAGAATTTTAGAAAATTTCTAGATTCTATCATATTTCTTGAGAATTTTTTTTTTTTGCAAATTATCTGCAACGACTTTAGTCCAAGCTATCATCTTTTAACTGAGTACCGCTCAGCACACTCATTTAAAGATATTACCAGGGGCCAACGCTGTAGTGTAGCAGGTAAAGCCACCACCTGTGGTGCCAGCATCCCATATGGGTGCTGGTTCAAGTCCTGGCTGCTCCACTTCCAATCCAGCTCTCTGCTGTGGACTGGGAAAGCAGTAGTAGAGAATGGACTAAACGCTTGGGCCCTGCACCCACATGGGACACATGGGAGACCTGAAGGAAACTCCTGGCTCCTGGTTTCAGAATGGCACAGCTCTGGCCATTTGCAGCCATCTGGGGAGTGAACCAGCAGATGGAAGACCTCTCTCTCTGCCTCTGCCTCTGCCTCTGCCTTTCTGTAACTCTGCCTTTCAAGCAAATAAATAAGTCTTAAAAATGATATTACCTAAGATTGGGGACAATACTGTGGAAAGGATAAGAAAGAGTAAAGAACATTAATTCTTTGAATCAAAACCCTCAATTCTGTGAAGGTGTTACTCTCCTCCAAATTGAGTATTGGACTTCAAGTTATCCTTATCATGGTTCTTCAGGATATTTTTTGTTAGAAATTAACAGCGGATTCTAATATTCCTTTGGAAAATTAGAACATCATGAATGGCTAGGATAACTTTGAAAAAGAACAAACCATTTGGTAGATTCACACTACCTTTCCTCAGAGCTACGGTAATGCTCTATCAAGCAAGACAATGGTATTAAGATACACAAACAGATCAAATGATGGAAAAATGGATTCTAAAAGTAGATTCACACATAATAGGACTAGCTGATTCTTGACAAAGAAAGATAAAGGATAGTCTTTTTATCAAATGGTTCTGGGAAAATATTTATATCCATATCCACAAACATAAAATATATAGATTCATCCAAATCTCACACCATGCATAAAAATATACTCAAAGTGAATCATAGGCCTAAAAGGACGATCTGAAAGTATAAACTTGGGGGCTAGTGATTCTTCATACCATTTGTTGAATTCTTTACTTAGTGTAGAGTCAATCTTATGAGTATAAAGTAAACTGAAAATAAACCTTTGTACAAATTAAGGAGTGGGAATAGGAGAAGGAGGAGGTAGAGGGTAGGAGCATGGGCAGAAGGGACGGTACGGTGGGAAGAATCACTATGTTCTTCAATCTATGTATTTGAATTTGTATATCTTAAATAAATAATTGGTTTTTGTTTGTTGGTTGGTTTGTTTTTAAAAAAGATGCCTGCATCCCACATCACAGTGCTTGTATTTTTGTTCCCAGCTCTGGTTCTTCTGGCTAACGTAGTCACTGACAGGCGGTGATGATGACCTGGATTAGGTATGCAGTTTCCAGTTGCAGCCAGCTCAGCCCCTGCAAGCACTGAGGAATAAATAAGTAAACAGAAGCTCTCTGTCTCTCCCCTTCTGCCTCCCTCTGCCTCTCAGATAAATAAAAATTAAAAATAATAAAAATAATAAATAAAATGTAAAGCATTTCTTCATTTTGATTTATTTATTAATTTGGAAAGTGAAGATACAGAGATAGGTAGAGTCAGATAGACAGAGACAAATCTTTCATTCACTGGGTCACTCTCCAAATGCATGCAGCAGTTATGGCTGGGCCAGGCAGCATCCAGAAGTAAAATTCAACCCTGATTGTCCACGTGGGTAAGAAAGACCTAGTACTTGAGCCATCATCTGCTGCCTCCCACAGAATACATTAGTAGGAAGCAGGAAGCAGGAAGCAGAAGGAGAGCCAGGACTTGAACCCGTGGACTCCAGTATGAGATTTTCCAAGAAATGACTTAATCCCTGAACCAAATGCCCACCTCTCAAACATCAATTTTTAAAGCCATATTAGTATACCACACTACTAGTCAACAACAAAAATAACTAAAATTAAAAGGACTGACTATAGTTAGAAAGATGTCAATTAAAAGTAACTCTCATGCCCTGTATTTTGGGATCTAAAATGCAATCATTTTGGAAAGCAGTTTATCAGTTTCTTAAGAATTGGAGTAGAGAACTATGCTAGGAGCCAACCATTTCTTTCCTAGGAATTTCTCCATGATAAATAAAAATATATGTCACACTTTATGTAGTCACATATTTAAGTTGTGTATCTTGCAAACAGCTTACAGTTATTTTTTACTCCTGTCTGATAACTTATCTTTTAATTTGGATACTTATTTAATTTTATTATAATATTATTGCTATTATTTAAAATTACATGGAGATTCATAGTAGCTTTTCTAGTACTGAAAAAATGGAAACAACTCTAATGCTTATAAATAAGGGAAATGAAGAAAAAATATTGTAAATGCATACAGCAGAAATCAGCTTAGCAATAAAAAACATACTTTGGGGCCCATGCTGTGGCATAGCAGGTAAAGCTGCCTCCTGCATTGTCTGCATCCCATATGGGCTCCGGTTCTAGTCCCGGCTGCTCCACTTCCAATCCAGCTCTCTGCTGAAGCCTGGGAAAACAGTAGAAGATGGCCCAAGTCGTTGAGCCCCTGCACCTACTTGGGAGACCTGGAAGAAGATCCTGGCTCCTGGCTTTGGTCTGGCCCAGCTCCAGCCATTGTGGCCATCTGGGGAGTGAACCAGAAGATAGAAGACTTCCCTCTCCCTCTCTCTCTCTCTCTGCCTTTCTTTCTCTCTGTGTAACTCTGACTTTCAAATAAATAAATAAATCTTTAAAAAAAATACTTTAATCAACAGCTTGAATGAATCTCAGAGTAATTATGCTGAATGAAAACAGGTAAACAAAAAAGTACACATTGTAAAATTATTTTGTATATTTCTAGAAAATGTAAATTAAATCTATAATGACAAGAAATGGCTTGAAGGCAATTATAACTTAATAAAGCTATTAAAATATTAAGTGTGGGTAAGTGTTGTGGTACAACCAGTTATGGCGTACCGCTTGGAACACCACCATCACCTGGAACACTGGTTCATGACCCAGTGGTTGCACTTCTGAACCAGCTTCTTGTTAACAAATAATTGCTTGGGATCCTGCCACCCATGTGGGAGACCCAGATGGGTTTTCAGGCTACTGGCTCAGCCTGGCCCCAACCCTTCCCTTTGCAGTCTTTGGGGAGTGAATGTGCAGATGGAAGATCCATGTCTCTCCCTATCTTTCACTCTGCCTTGAAAAAGAACAAACAAATTAATAAATTTTCAAATTTATATTTATTAAATAAAAGTTGAAAAAAACAAATTTTTAAAACAATATTTTTCAAAACAATAATTTTTTATTAAACTTTTATTTAATGAATATAAATTTCCAAAGTATAGCTCATGGGTTACAATGGCTTCCCCCTTCCCATAACCTCCCTCCCGCCCGCAACTCTCCCCTTTCCCGCTCCCTTTCCCCTTCCATTCATGTAAAGATTCATTTTCAATTCTCTTTGCATACAGAAGATCAGAAGATCAAAACAATAAATTTTAATATTTAGATATTAAAATTTAAATGTAACTTTTGCTGTATTTCATATTTAAATATGATGAAAAATATCTTTCAGTAAAGTAGTGTTTTTCTATGTTTGAAATGAAAAAGCTTCCAGATTTTAATTTGGGGCTGGCACAGTGGCATAGCAGGTAAAAGCTGCCACCTTCAGCATAGACATCCTATGTGGATGCTGGTCTAAGACCCAGCTGCTCCACTTCCAGCTCTCTGCTAAAGCCTGGGAAAGCAGTAGAAGATGGCCCAAGTCCTTGAGCCCCTGCACCCAAGCTGGAGACCTGGAGGAAGCTCCAGGCTCCAGGCTTCGGATTGGCCAGCTCCAACCATTGCGACATTCAGTTACTGAACAAGCAGATGGAAGACCTTTCCCCCTCTCTCTGCCTCTGCCTCTCTGTAACTCTGCCTTTCCAATAAATAAATTAATCTTTAAAAAAAATTGATTGAAATGCAACTTCTATAATTTGTCAGAATGGAAAGTTTTGCACTAGGAATAACTTACTTAACAAAACTGCCCCAATCAAGATCCATTCTAAAGCAATTTTTTATTGAGAAACTAAAATTTTCAATAAAAAGCTTTTCCATAATGTTTGCTGGAAAGTTATTCCAACTGAAAATTACAGTAGCTGTAATATTTTCCAAGCTGTTTTTCATACCAAGGAAGATCTTAATGAACAGATTCAGGCAAAGATGTTCATTCTCATTACCTGATCCATACTTGGAAGAATTGTCTGACAAGATAATTAGAAAAAAATGCCCTAGAAGCAACCAAATATTATGTCTATCCTCAGCTGACACACAGAACCGTAGCTTTTGTTTCAGAAGCACACAATTGATAGATGTCTGCTAGGTCTTCATCAAGTGTTCCTAGTTTGCTCAGAGCAATGCTACTGCTGAATGGAGAGTAACAGCAGTCAGTTACCACAAAGGAAATACAGAAGCAAAGCAGGGCATTACCCTTGTGCAAAATGTAAACTGAGTGGATATATTTTGGTTTACTCTTCTGAATCATTTTCATTCTCAGAAACATCTTCTATAGCATGAGTACAAATAAAGAAATTCAATGACTAATGTAAATGACAATGGTGTGCTTACACTCTCTATCATCCAGCAAATTATTTTGACATCTAAGGTATAAAATATCAATTCTATTTTCAGTTATCACTTTTCTAGGTGTGGCCCCATAAAGATTTCCATGTAATGCTGTCTTGATAGAGAAGTTCAATTCTAAACTCAGTGTCACCTTTAAAAAATTCTCATGGTAAAATTTGTTAATAAGTTCTCCATAAATTTCATGCATGGTTAATGTCACTTTTCTTTACTCTTATATCATATATATATATATATATATATATATACACACACATACATACATATATATTTCAGGAAGTTATATAGGGTGGCGGTTGAAAAGAAGATCCTAAAATTTAGACAATTTTCATCCAGAAAAACATTACCAATGGATTTGCAGTAAGTCAAAGGCCAAGCAGAGTACACTAACTTTAAGACTATTGGCCTAAGGCAAACTACTCAAAATATTTCTTTAAATTTTTTATGCTAATGAATCATGCCTTATTAATATTAGTGTTTCAGTAAGAACCATTTTTGAATCAAAGCATTTACCTGTGTGACATTGTCTAGTTTGAGAAGACAGTAGCACTGAGTTCAGGATCTGAAGACAATGTATACAATTTTAAACTGGAATAACTTATTTTTTCACTATTTGAGAGAAATTCACAGGATATATGAGACTATTTTTTCAGGCTTGGTGAATAAAATCATTTAGGACAGCTAGTGGAGTTAGCCAACAACAACCTGCTAAAAATCTTCCCTGGGTCTTAGACAAACTCCCAGCTATCTGATATTGTTTGAGAAACTTCCATAGTTCATAAAATATTCAAGGACATTTAATAGAAAATCCAGGCACACCTCTCAGTTCCCAGGGAGTCTGAGGCTTGTTGGGAAACAAATTAAGGCAAGATATAATTCTAGGTAACTGTGGAGAAGGAGTGCTTGGAAGAAAGCAGTACTAAAACAAGTCTTTGCAATGATTATACTCAAATCTAGAGAATCACTACCATAAATTTCTTATGCTATGTCCTCAAAACAAAACTATGCAGGGTAAGTATTTGATATAACAGGTAGGACACCAATTAGAAATCCACATTCCATATCAGTGCCTAGGTTTGAATCCTGGTTTTGTTTCCAATTATGGCTTCCTGCTCATGTATGCCATGGGAGGTAGCAGGTGATGGAACAAGTAGTTGGGTTCCTGACACCCACAAGGAAGACCCAGATTGAATTCCGGGCCCTTGGCTTTGGCCAAGCCCGTCTCTGGCTGTTGATGGCATTTGGGGAGTGAAATGGCAGATAGAAAAGCTCTGTCACACTCTCTCTGTATTCCTTAAAATATAAAGATAAATGCTAAAAATTTGAAAAGCAATCACACCTGCAAATTGAGCAAATTTGCTCATTGTCAATATCAGATGTAAACATGGATTTTGAGCACACAGAGAATTTTGAGCAGTGTACTTACTGTAGCTAAAAGGAAAATAATTATTTTGTAAAAATACAAACGATTGCAATAAATTCCTAGATGGTGATGTGTAACTCCTAGATAGTGCCATGTCTGCTTCCCATTTTAATTTGAGTTCCTTTTTGCTATCCTGAAGATGCTCTTCACACGTTCAAGTGCTTTCCAACTTTACCCTTGGAGTCTGAGGACCCCAGTGTGGCATTTGCCTCACATGCTGTCTCTTTGTTATAAGGCATATTTGTCAAAGAAAGAGAATAGAACATATTTAAGTTTTCTGATAAATAAATATCTTTAATCAAAAGCTCCCAAACATCCCTTTTAGTATTTGAGTAAAATCACAAATTTAAATCTTAAAATTTGAACATTGTATGACAAAACCTTGGTTTTTGTTAAATATCAAATTTAGGTTTCACTGAAGAAAGAGATGAAAGTAGACAATATGTCAGTTGAGCTGGCTTCACCTTGCACACATTCTGCTGAACACTTCATAGTATATACCTGCTTTCAAGTATATTATTTGGTTTACATAGTTGAAAATATACCATTTCTCTCTTCCTAAATTTCTTGACTGGGAATATTTGGTTGACCAGTGGAGTGGTTTCATTTTGTTTTGCCTTTTCATCCTTAAACATCGACTATGCCGATAAAAGAGGGGAAAATTTGGGGGCCAGCATTGCAGCACAGTGGGTTAAGCTACCACTTGCAATAATGCCTGTTGGAGTCCCCGTTGATCCACTTCCAACTCAGCTTCCTGCTAATATTCCTGAGAAGACAGTGGATGATGGTCCAAGTACTTTGGCACCTGACAGGCATTTGGGAGGCCAGGATGGAATCCCTGGCTCCTTGCTTCAGTCTGCATGAGGCCTAGCTGTTGCAACCATTTGGGGAGTGAACCAGAGGATGGATGACACCACTCACTCTCACTCTTGCTGTCTCTCATTCTCTCCCACTCTCACACACTCTCTTTCTCTCTCTCTAATGTTCTGCCTTTCAAATAAATAAATATCAAAAGGGGGCAGGGAAAAATATAAAAAGGCTACCATATTCCATGCATAATTCTAATCTTTGGCTCTAGAGAAAAAAAAAACAGACTTGTGATGAGCAATAATAGAGATGACAAATCACCCCTATAAACAGTGGATGTCACACGTGAGTGGAATGTCAGCCCAGCTGATAATAAGGTATTTCTCAGTGTAATTTGATTTTTTAATTTTGTTTTAATATATCAAGCAGTGATAGTATTGGTTTCTATAAACCATCTTGCCAAAAGTTGGGTCTGTATAGGATTAAAGAAAAGCTAAAATGTCCCAGGGGAAGAAAACAGCTTGTCACTTCTCAGCAGTATGTCCAACCTTGGGGATGCTCTTCCTCCATAAGTAGGTCCCTCACTGATTAGATTCTCAAACTACAAGTAGTCAGATGTGAACCATACCCTTCACTGAGGCAGAGCAAGAAAATACTAAATTTAGGAAGGTAAGAAAAATGAAACATAAATTATAGCAGAAACTGTGATGACTAGAATTAATACCACTGGGTTCAGGCAAAATAAATCTCATACTATATGCCAACCCTAAACATGTCACCACATGAACGCTCCAAAGATATGGGATTTTTATCCATTTTATGAGTCAAAATGGTAGAGATATTATATTAGAAATTCAGAAATATTCATGTTTGACTGCATGCTATTTTCAATGATAATTTAGGAATACACAGAGTCAAATCTCATTAGATTCTGTATTAGCAAATTTGTCTACTCACTAAAATTTATCTGTAGCTCAGAAACCAATAGACTGGGCACGAGGTATTTGGAGAACAACAAAAACTTAGGCTGCCTAACATGTGTTCTAAACTGTGATTAAACATTGCTTCACTGTCATCTTGCTTCAGCACTCGTATTATAAACATGGATGTGGTCCATGGTCTATTGCATATCACATTTTTTGTACTATTCGTTGCTGATTATGCTATTTAAAATAACCTTAGTACTATGATAAAGTGTTCCTAAGCATGAGAAGACTTCAATGTGCTTACAGAGAAAACATGATAGATAAGATTCTTTCAGACATGAATTATAGTGCTGTTGACCATGAGTTTAATTTTAACAAATCAAAACAAAACAAATCAAAATACACACACACACACACACACACAAAACATTCAGAAAAAGAAAGAAAAAACTTACTGACCTGTATGTAAAACTACTCCAGAAAGTACTAGAGTAACATATCTGGTATATATTGAATTATGGAAACAATGGGAAGACAGTTAAATTCGTGGATTAATGAGATGATAGCTCATCAGAAGACATAGGGGACATCCTTTTTTGTAAACTACAAAGTCAAAGAAAATTAAGGGTGTGACTCAGGATCAACAAAATGTTAAATCTTCTCTGGCTAGTGTTAGATGTCGCACACAATTCAAAAGGTGATATGATACAAAGAATACTAAACTTGCAGGCAAGCCAGGTTACATAGAACACGACTACAGATTGTTAAAGCATCTGCGAAGTGTTACACAGGACAAGAATGTGTGGAAAACCAGATTGTCAGTGCTGACAAAACTAGCTTGTTATTAATGGAAGTGGGCAGGCCAACAAACCCACATAACACAAATGATTTCCAAAGTTCCTGGCTTTGAATCGGCGTCTGTGCAGCTAATTATTCATAAGGAATATATATTAAACCAGGTGCCTTTAAACAGAAACACACATAAGATAATTTATGCATGGAGCAGTTGATGAAACTGTGACAGGAGGCATACAGGAACAAATCCCTCTGTTTCCTCTAGCAGCAATGGTTCTACATCCACCAATTCAGCGTCTGTGACAACACTTAACATAACTACTATGAATATCACAGGAATTGACCGTGTGTGCAAATATCTGATGCTAGACCTTGACCAAGACTATATGACAATTTTCTGACAACTTGATATATCAGAGAAGAATAAAAATAGGAATCGCATCTATGGATCTTGTTTCGATCAGGAATTTGTCAGTACTGGCAATTGTTTGCATCTTTGCAGATCCCAGATTGATCTCCCACATCCCTGTCCTGCTTCGTGTGCCCTTGATTTCTGTGGTTCAGTGTGATTCAGGAATAACTGCAGTGCAGGCTTGGTCCTTGGTGTGCACTGATCCAGATGTTCAAAGAGACATTATGAAAGCAGCTTCATATACCTTCAGTGTGGCTTTCAACTGTAAAAAGCAATAATTTGGCTGCTGCCTAATTCTCGGCACATCCTTTGTGCTGTATACTCAACATGAAGCAGAAATTCTGTTGGCAGTCTAGAAATATAAAATACTGCCAAGCGAAATAAGTAGAGTAAATTATTAGAGCCGCAGCCAGCCAGGGAGTCAGATACAATTGTTTGTGTAGCCAACCAGAGTATAGTCTCCCAAAGATGCCCAGAACCTGTGAATATGTTACCTTACATTTAAAAAGATGTGGTTAACTTCCCAAGATTGACAGCTAAATTACCTTGGATAATATGGGTAACTCTAACGTAATTACAAGAGAGAGAGGCAGGAACTTGAGAATTTTAATTTTAAAAGATGAGCAACACTCTGCAACCAATCCAGCTTTCTGTCAATACACTTGAGAATGAAGGCAATGATACCTCAAGTATTTGAACCCCTGCTACCTTTAGGGGAGGCTCTTGGCTTCAGCCTGGCCCAACCCAAGACAATGAGGGCATCTGAAACGTGAACCTTCTGGTAGAAAGTCCTCTTTCTCTCTCTCTCTCTTTTACTTTTCCTTCCAAATAAATGAATATTTTTAAAAACATAAAAGATGAGAAACAGGGACAGGGGTCAGGAGTTGCATCCAAGAATCAAGGAATGCAGACAGCATAAGATGTTGATAAAGACAAGGAATAGAGTCTGCTTTCGAGCCTTTAGTAAGATCATTGATCTGCCAAAATCTTAGCACTAGCCTTGTAAGAACAATTTCTGTTTTCCGACCTATAGAACTAAGAGATAATAAATCCATGTTTTTTAAGATATATTTATTTGAAAAGTAGAGTGTTGGGCTGGAAGTGAGGGGGAGAAAGAAAGAGAGACATCTACTTCCTGATCACTCTCCAAATGGCCACAACAGCCTGGGCTTGGCTAGGTCAAAGCCTGAATCCAAGAACTCCACCCAGGTATCTGACCCAGTTAGCAACATCCCAAGCACCTGAACCATCATCCACTGCCTTTTCAGGGCCATTAGCAGGAAGCTGAATAGGAAACTGAGTAGCCAGGGCTCAAATCACCACTCCAGTATGAGATGCCACCATCGAAACCACAGCTTAACTTGCTGTGCCACAATGCCCACCCTTTATGTAGTTTTAAGGAATAAATTTGTGCTACTTTGTTATAGCTGTAATAGGAAACTAACACAAATTACCTTCAGCAGAAATTCAAAGGTAGTCAGGGAAGTAGCCCAGCTTTATTGTGAACAAATACGGAAAGCATCAGGTACACTTTGAAGTTTGTTGTCAAGGGAAAGGTGGAGGTGAGATGACTCAAAATGAGGCCTTTTATGTGACTGGTTAAAGGGGATATTTGACTCTCTCATTGGTGCTGAGGTGAAACCAGATAAAATACAGAGGTTGACAGTCATTGGTGAAGTCCTGATTGTTCTGGGCAGATTGTGGTTTGGCTTCCTGGAATGGTTTTTGCAGAAATTACTGACTTCAGCTCTATTTTTATATTTGTTCATCAATGGAAGAATCCTCTGTAACCTCATGAAATAGTTCAAATTTTGTGACAACCCCATTATTTATGATGGTAAGTAAGTACTTACTGCTTTTACTCTTAAGTTTAATGTCCTTTTTCTCTGGCTGAATCTCAAATTTTCTCTTCTCTGCTCTCCCTTATTTTTTCCTCCAGAAGTTTGATCATAGTGTCTCTAATTGTGGTTACATTTGTATTTCTGTGACTTTAGGTTCAAAGAGTTTTTTGGATGTGTGGGTTGATACCTTTGAAAACTTTTGAAGGAGAGGTGACACAACAATGCAGCAGGTTAAACCACCACTATCTTCAGTGTCAGTATCTCATAGGGCAGTGGTTTGAGTCATGGCTGATCTACTTCCCATCCATCTCCCTGCTAATATTCCTGGGAAAGTAGAGCCCACATGGGAGACCTGGAAGAAGCTCCTCTCTCCTGACTTCGACCTGGCTCAGCCTTGACCATTGAGGCCATTTGGGGAATAAACCAGCAGATGGAAGATCTCTCTCTTTCTCTTGGCCTCTACCTCTACCTCTCTGTAATTCTGCCATCCAAATAAATAACTTAAAAAAATTTTTTTGAAGGCCCTAGTGGGTTAAGCCACCCCTTATGATACCAGCATCCCATACTGGAGGGCCAATTTCAGTCCTGGCTGCTCCACTTCCAATCCAGCTTCCTGCTAATGCACCTGGGAAAGCATTGGATTATGGCTCAAGTACTTGAGCCCCTGCCACACACATGGGACACCAGGATAGTGTTTCTGGTTTCTGGCTTTCGCTTAATCCATACCTGGCTATTACAGTTGTTTCAGGAATGAACCAGCAGATGAAAAATCTCTCTCTCTCTCTCTCTCTCTCTCTCTCTCTCCTCTCTCTCTGGCTGTCTTTTCCTTTCTCTTGATCATTTTGGCTTTCTAATAAGTTAATAAATCATTTTTAAAAATTTTGCAGTGATGCAGTCATGACATGATCAAATGAGCAGGTTATCTATTCCCTGTCCTTTTAGAGTTTCAGTTACACTATATTAGATCATCTGATGTTGTCCATAGCCTCTGGTGTTTCATGTTTTATTTTGAAATGTCTATACCAAGGACAGTGGTAGCCTCTGGCCTGTTCTAAGCCATAACCACTCCCCCTGTTTTAGACTTTATACTCCTATAATCTGTTCCCAATACAGCAGTCAAATTAGTCTTTTAAACTTCAAATGTGAATCTATCACTCCCCTGCTTAAATTCCCCAATGATTTTACATTGTTTTCAGAATAAAAGCCAAAATTCCTACAATTTCCCACATATTGATGATCTGCTTTCCACCTCTAACTTCATCTCTTATTACTGTCCTGTAGGTCCTCCATGATTGTAAAGAATTCTGTTATACAAACTTAAACTTCAGAAAATATAGTATCATAAAGTAACATCAGAAAAGGGAAAAAAGAATGTTGTAGTAAAAATTAGTCTTGAATGGTAATTACCACATTTTTGGCTACTCGTTAAGAAATAAGGTTGCTATTTTATTACTGGTCTATATTTAATCCCTCTTCCTCTCTTCACCAAATCACTTTTGCCACCTTTCTCAAAGAAGAACTTGACTAAAACTTTCAAAGAGATTCACTTTATTAACCATTGCATGATAGCATTTTTCCTTTTTGAAAATTTCTCATTGATCTAAAAATATGACTCAATTTATTAAGAAGTATTTTTAAATTTTTTTGCATTTTTTACATTTTCCACAACATGATCTTACATATATAAATCTGTATATATATATATATATATATATATATGTAATATACAATATGCTTCACTGTCCACCTATTTTTTAACATGTTTTTCAGGGAGGATTTAAATCCTTAAAAAATACCCACATTGTTTAAATCCTTAAAATAAAATACATATCATAGGTTAATAAAACCTAATTAGGAAAATAAAACCTGGACCAAAGAGAAAGAAAAATGTAAATATGGTGTTAGATATTGTAAAATCATCTTCTATAGCTGTATTCATTTACTATTGCTATTGTGGCAAATTACCACAAAGTTAGTGACTCAAAACAACGCAAATTGACTACCATTCAGTTCCATTGGTCAGAATTCCAGCACTGAATTTCAGCATGATTTCACTAGGGTAACCAAATTTTCAGCAGATTCCATCACTTTCTGAGCTGTAGGGGAGAATCTGTTTTCTTACATTTTTCCACCCATAGAGTCCACTTGATTCCTTGATTCCTGGACCCCCCCCCTCTCCCTTTTAAGTAAGCAATGTCAGGCCACACCCTACTCAAGCTGTCATTCATCTGCTTCTTTCTTCCTATTTCTTCTTCCAAAGATTATTCTATCTGGAAAATCCTGAATAATCTCACTGATTGAAAATCAGTGGATTTCTAACATTACTTCTATATGCAGCTTTAGTTTCCCTTAACCATGATCACACATATTCACCAGTTTCAGGAGTTGGGACACAGCCTTCCTTGGAGAATCATTATTCTGCATTAAATAGTAGTTGATATTCAAACGTCTTTTCTAACTTCCTGAAAATAAAGGCAAAAAAAAAAAATTTAAAACAGGCAGCGAGAAAAATGCTGTAATTCAAGATTCCAATTCCAAAGTGGAGGGAGTTTTTATAAAAATGTTTGTTAAACAGTTACCACATAGTTTTTAATAAAATGCAGTGAGTATTATATTGAACCATGGCAACACATCACTGTTTTCTTCTACAAATGGGAAAACATATTTTGTATGCCTTGTTAGTGGCAAGAACACTTGCAAAAGTGTAACATTAAATAGTATTTTGAGATTTCTTTTCTCCTTTTTAAAAAATTCTTCATGTGGAGGCCTTGCTTCACTCAGGAAATTCCTGTTGAATTGATTAGACCTCTAGTGACAGGCATCTTGAAGCAATCAATAGAAAATATCATTAATAAAAAATTTTGACCACAGGAAATGTAAGTAAAACCAATGATTCTCAGTTTCTGTCTTGTTTATATT
The DNA here is from genome assembly GCF_033115175.1 of Lepus europaeus. Lineage (NCBI taxonomy): Eukaryota > Metazoa > Chordata > Mammalia > Lagomorpha > Leporidae > Lepus > Lepus europaeus. Next base: position 59,942,673 of record NC_084834.1, on the reverse strand, counting down.
CTAAACAAGTTGCCCAGTGCACTTTGATTCAAGGACAAAAGTTCATAGACTGCCTGATCAGAGAACAGAATTCACAAAATAAGCTCCCTGCTAATGTGCCTGGGAAAGCAGTGGAAGATGGCATAAGTGCTTGGGTTCCTTCACCCTTGTGGGAGACCTAGATGAAACTCCAGGCTCCTAGCTTCAGATAGGCCCAGCTCTGACAGTTGCAGCCATTTGGAAAGTAAACCAACAGATAGATCACTCTGTCTGTCTCTGCTTCTGCCTCTGCTTCTCTGTAACTCTGCCTTTCAAATAAAGAAAGAAATCTTTTTAAAAAGATATATTAGTGAATAAAACAAACATAAAATGTTATAAGGAAAGATAGACATTAAAAATAAATTAAAATTAAAAAAATAAATTAAAATTAATGAAAAACTAAAAAATGAGATAATAAGTTAATGGATAGAAAGCTGGTGTTAGTGGCATCAAAATGATAATTTTGAATAGTTTTTGTGGTAAGCAACACTGAGATGTTGACATAATAAAACAATAGGTCATGACTGTAATCAAGGGTTATCTGTAAGTCCCATAAAGCTTCATTCAAAAGCACTGCTGCTTTTTATACAATGGACAAATATTTGGGGGATTCTTTTGCCAGTCAGTGCTATCTGAGCCTACTTTGGCTGTGCTGAGTCACTTGGTGACCTAGTGACCAGACATGTGGCATCCCAGCCTTGCTTTGGGGTTGAATTAAGGAGACAAGGTCCAGCAGTCTTTTGGGAATCATTTGCACTGTTGAATGTGAGCCCTGAAAATAACTATTCCTTAACTGAGCAAATGAAATTTTAGAGGATTAAATAAATATTATGCTGCAGTCTCCTAATTAAATCCATGCTGCTTGGTCTCACATCCTTATTTGACTTCAGTGCCTCAATTTATTTTCTGGCACCTAGATGATACACCACAAGCACTGAGAGGTACCAGCCATCATTAACATATCCAATTGGGGTTTGTTTTGCTTCCTATAAAGAATATACCACTAATTTATGAATAGAATATTGCATATAGTCTTAGACCTTTCCCTTGTATGGCTGTCTTTAATGAATTTCTTTCTTTTTTTATTTATTTGACAGGTAGAGTTATAGACAGTGAGAGAGAGAGACAGAGAAAAAGGTCTTCCTTCCATTGGTTCACCCCCCTAAATAGCTGCCATGGCCAGAGCTGCGCCGATCCCAAAGCTAGGAGCCATGTGTTTCTTCCCGGTCTCCCATGCCGGTGCAGGAGCCCAAGCACTTGGGCCATCCTCCACTGCCTTCCCGGGCCACGGCAGAGAGCTGGACTGGAAGAGGAGCAACCAGGACTAGAACCGGCGCCCATATGGGATGCTGACACCACAGTTGGAGGATTAGCCAAATGAGCCACAGCGCCGGCCCCTAATGAATTTCTTTAACTTGGAGAGTTTGATTTTTTTTCCCTTTCATATCCATCAGAAATAGAGACTTTAAGAAAATATTTTATCCACAAGGGGCAGTTTGAATGTAACCAAACACACAGATGTTTCATGAATATGTGTTTCTTAACCAAGTATGGTCGCTGATGCACAGAATAAGATAGTGCTTGAATAAAAAGCCAAAACTACAGACTTATTGAACTGAAGTATGTATGTGCCATGATTTACTAATGGAATTTAATAGATTTTGTACTCTTTCACCCTGTTGTATGCCTAATAAAGTAATGAAAATGTATAAGGGGAAAAAAAGGCTTTGATTTGTGAAACAAAAGGTCTGCTGTGAATTAAATGCTTTTGGGAATTACGACTACATTTTTATGTATAATTTAATTTGCAACAAACTAACATTTTGACGCGATCTAATAGTAAGTACATGCATGGAAGTTTTATTTACATGTATGTCTATTTATATATGTGATAGAATTTTTTATTAGTTTGCATGTTTCCATTAGTTACATTTTCAGTATACACATGTACATTATTTGCATTTGCACCAACAGTGTATAATGTTCCCCCTCCTCCATGTCCTTGTCAACATTTGTTACTCTCTGTCTTTCGGAAAATAATGGTTCTGACAGAGGTAAGGTGATATTTCATTGTAGTTTTGATTTTCATTTCCCTGATGGTTAGTGATACTGACATTTTTTCATTTATTTATTGATCATTTGTATTATTATTTTGAGAACTGTATATTCAGGACTTTTGCTTTAAAAACTTTTAAAGTAGTTATTTCTATGACAATTATTTTTTATTTAATGATTACTCCTATTTCATAGGTCATTATATTGTTTTAATTTTCCAGTAAGTATACATGGTATTTATGATCATGATAATAAAAATGAATGAAATAATTATTTCTAAACTTTTTCTGTGGTAGTAAAATAATCACAGTCTCCCATGAAATTTATAGTAGTATCTTTTTGTTAAAATTGTAGATGGACAGCAGCTAAGGGTATGAAAGGCTCCAAAAAATTCCATTTTCTATAGATCACTCTTTCTTTCAAGTTATGAATCTTCAAGATGCTTGAACTAATTATGATAATTTCTAAAATTCTGTTTTTAGGTGATTCCATACATGGTATAATTACCACAATAACTTTCAATCAAATCATAAGTTTCCAAAAAAATAAAATAAAATTGCCTACTTAAACTTTTTCCTACATTTTTCTGAGTGCTAGAAATAAAATGGGAAAAATAGGAAGTATTTTATTTCATGCATTACTAACTATCATTTTATTTGAAACTCTTTAGCAGTTAGGAAAATTGCTATTGACCTGAGAAGGTATCATACCTCATAGGCAGGCTCTGTGATCCATGCAGCCTCTTTTAGCAAAAGCACTAAGCAATAACTCTTCTCTTCCATATTAACAGAATGACAAACTTAATGCAGTGACAATATTCACGAAAATACAATAACCATACAAGCAATTATTATGCAAATTTTCTTAAGCCATCTTAAACTATTTTAAGCATTTGATAGTGTCAACATTTTGAAAGTATTTTCACACTTAATCATATATATCACTTTGTTCTCACAAATAGTGGCTAAATAATAAGGCATATGAACAAAACGTTTCATTTTTTTAAAACACTATGGGGCTGGCTTCATGATATAGAGTTAAGCTGTGCAGCATCCCATATGAACACCAGTTCAAGTTCAGACTTCTCCACTTTTGATCCAGCTCCCTGCTAAAAGCTGGGAGGATGTACCTGGGAAAGCAGTGGAGGATGTCTCAAATACTTGGGCCCCTGCATCCACATGGGAGACTGAGGTGAAGCTCCTGGTTCCCAGTTTCAACCTGGCCCAGTCCCAGCATTTGGGGTCATTTGGGAAATAAACAGCAGATTTCCCTCTCTGTCTCTGTAACTATGCCTTTCAAATAAATAAATAAATCTTTAAAAACCTCTAAATATTTGTGTTATTTTTCTGACATATGTGTGTAAGTCTGTGCATGTATGTACATTTTGAAATCTGACAAAACAGTCAATTTACTAAAAAATTAATTTAAAAACAAAATTTATCCCAGGGGTACATGTGTATATTATATATATATGTGTGTGTGTGTGTGTGTGTTTCCATCTTTTAGCAAGCTTTAAAACCTTAATTTAAAAATTTGATTTTAATAGACATAATTACAATAGTAGTTTTAAATTCAAAGTAAATATTAGTGAAGGGTACAGATTTCCCACATAGCTCCTACCCCCATATATCCAGCCTCTTTGATTTAAAAATCGACATTGGTACATCATTAATGTCCAGCATTCATTACATTAGTGTTTGTATTCGAGTTTAGCATGCATTTGGACAAACATATAATGACATGCATAGTTACACATTATACAGAGTAGTTTCATTATCATCTTTCAAAATCATCTTTGCTTTGTCTGTTTATTCCTCCCTTCCCTCCAACTTCTGAAAATTACTAATATTTACTATGTTCACAATTTTTCCTTTTTCTAGAGTGTCAAATAGTTAGAATAACATAGCATTTAGCTTTTTCAAATAGACTTTGTTCATTTAATAATAGATATTTAAGGTTGTTCCATGTATTTTCATAGCTTTGTAGCTAGTTTCTTTTTAGTACTAAAAAAATCCCATTGTCTGTATGTGCCACAGTGTATATAACAATTTATCTACTGAGAAACATTATAGTTTCTTCCAAGTTTTGACAATCAAGAATTTTTGTGCAGGCTTCTATGTGAACATAAGTTTTCAACTCATTTGGAGAAGGAAATACCAAGGAGTACAATTGCTGGATCATGTGGAGAGAGTTCACTTTTGTAAGAACTTGACAAAACGTCTTTTAAAGTACTTGTACCATTTGATAGTCCCACGAGCAGTGAGAGTTACTGTTCCACATCCTCATTTTTGCATTTAGTATTGCTGCTGTTCTGGATTTTGGCCATTTCAAAGATGCGTAATGGAATCTTGTTTTTGTTTCAATTCCCTAATGAAATGTACATTTAATCACATTTTCATATGTTTATTTTCCATATGCGTATCTTCCTTGGTGAGGTGTTTCTTCAACAGTTTCACCCCTTATAATATCAGGTTATTTGTTGTCATTATTCAGTTTAAGAGTTTTTGGTTTTGTTTGTCTTGGATAACAATCTTTTGTAACAAACATCTTTGAAATGTTTTCTCCAAGTCTATGGATGTCTTCCCCAGTCGTCTGTTTCTTCTTTTGTGAATTTGGTAGATTTGTAGAACTCAAGGAATTGATCCATTTTATCTAGATGATCTAATTTATGGGTGTAGAGCTACTCATTATATTCCATAATTATTCTTTTCATGTTCATGAGAACTGTAGTGATGTCCCCTATTTCTTTTCGGATTTCATGAATTTGTGGGTTTTTTTTTAATCTCACTCTATCCAGAGGCTTATTAATTTCACGCGGCAGAATTACACTTACTCAGCTGTTAGGAGTAGGCAGTTTCTTCAGTTCTTCCATAAGAAATCACAGCAGCAACATTTTGACGTCGAGCAGTACAACAAGTTAAAGGAGGATCTTGCCAAGGCTACAGAATCCCGGAAAAAAGTGCGCCATTCTCTCAATTGGAGAATGAAAGTAGAGGAACTCAGTGAGAAGAATTAATCTTAACAAAGATTAATCTTAATTAATCTTTTCAAAGAACCAACTTCTGATTTTGTTGATTTTCTCTAGTGATTTCCTATGTTAAATGTCATTGATTTCTTTTTTAAAAGATATTATTTATTTAAGAAGCAGACACATACATACATACAGGTGGAAAGAGAGTGGCTGGTGCCGTGGCTCACTTGGCTAATCCTCCTAGTCCTCCACCTGCAGCGTCAGCACCCGGGTTCTAGTCCCCATTGGGGCACCGGATTCTGTCCCTGCTGTACACCCACATGGGAGACCAGGAGGAAGCACCTGGCTCCTGGCTTCAGATCGGCACAGCGCGCTGCCCGCAGCACAGCAGCCATGGTGGCCATCTGGGGAGTGAACCAACGGAAGGAAGAACTTTGTCTCTCTCTCTCACTGTGTAACTCTGCCTGTCAAAAAAAAAAAAAAAAGAAAAAGAAAAAAAGAAAAGAAAACAAAGAAAGAAAGAGAGAGAGAATGGGAATGTTCCCATCTGCTAATTCTCTCCCCAAACGCCCAAAACAGCTGGGTTGGGTCAGAGCTAAATCCAGTAGTTAGGAACTCAATCCAGGACTTCCACAGGGGTGGCAGAAACCCAACTATTTGAACTACAACCACTGTCTCCCAGATTCTTCATTGGATAAAAGTTGGAATCAGGAGCCAGAGCAGGGAATGAAACCCAAACATAATCCTAACCAATGTCTTAACGACTTGGCCAAATGCTTACCTCTATGTCATCAATATCTATTTAGTTTTTATTATTTATTTCCTTCCATTTATTGTAATTTACTCTTCTTTTTCTGTTTTCCTAAAGTGGAAACTTTAACGATCAATTTTAGATTTTTCTCATTTTCTAATATATGCATTCAGTTCTGTGCATTTCCTATAAGCACTGCTTTGACCCTATCCCACAAATTTTGATATATTGTGATTTTTTTATTTATTTCAAAATATGTTAAAATCTATGTGGAGGTTTCTTTTTTGTCCCTTTATTATATAGAAGTATGCTGTTTAATTTCTGTGTAAATGTATTGTTTATTCTCTCTGTATTTGAAGAGTTTCTAATTATCATTTTGCTATTGATTTTTAGTTTACAAAGTGATCTGAGTGTACACAATATGCTATCTATTCTTTAAATTTGTTAGGACGTATTTTGTATCCAGAATGTAACCTGTTTCATTGAATTTTTCTATTGTTTTTGGATGAAGTAGTCTATGGAAGTCCATTATATCTTGTTGATCCATTGTAGCAATATCTTTAATGTTCAAACTTAGGTTTAAAATAAGTAACTCTCAATGTTAGCCCTTTCAAATGTAAAATCAGATGAGCACAAAAACATTAAAAACCTGGATGTTTAGCTACCTTTTGTAAAATTTTGAAACAAAATATTTTCTTTTTATAAAATTTTATTTTATTTTATTTTAGAAAAAATATTTCTATACACAACCTCTCAACAATGTGACATGATTTATCTTTCTAGATGCATGGGAAAATAAATCAGTGTAATTTCATAAGTACAAAATATAACATTAGTAATAAATACACAATACATAATACATAAATACATTCAATTTTATTAATGAGTCTTGCTGTTTACATTCCCAACAGGTTTTGTTATAGTAAATGGCCAGTTTCCACATTGATCTAACTCTTCATATTATTGTTTACTTCATTTTTCCTTGCAGCCAAGTAATAACAAAATCATGTGATAAAGCAAATATATCTTATGATTTTAAGAGAATTTTACTTTGCATTGTATTTATAGGTTTCTAGATAGTCAACATAGATCATTTCATAAAATCTATTATAATAATATTTTGAAATATTTAGAAATATCCACGATGCCAGGGCATTGCAGGCAACAGCTTTATCCAATACACCACAGCATTGGCCCCTCATATTATACCTTTAAAGTATTTGAAATACTTGAAATATTTGATAAAATATTTGAAAAAGCACTTGACACAGAGAAAATGATCAATAAAGATTTTTAAGAGAAGACTAAGTGAATTATCAAGGATTTCCCTTGGGCCTCCTCCTTTAAGAAAAGCTCTATAGGGCTCGGTGCTGTGGTACCGTGGGTTAAAGCCTGGCCTGCAGTGCCAGCATCCCAGATGGGTGCCCATTAGAGCCCCACTGCTCCACTTCCAATTGAGTCCTGCAATTGTGCCTGGGGAAGCAGTGGAAGATGGCCCAAGTCCTTGGGCCCCTGTACCCACGCAGGAGACCTGGAAGAAACTCCTGGCTCATGGTTTCGGATCGGCCTAATTCAGGCCTTTGTGGCCATTTGGGGAGTGAACCAACTGATTGAAGACCTCTTTCTCTCTCTCCCTCCCTCTCTCTCTCTCTTTCTCTCCCTTTGCCTCTCTGTAATTCTTTCAAATAAATAAATAAATCTTTAAAAAGAAAAGAAAGTCTCTGTAGTGAAAAGAGCTCTGACATGAAGCCCACAGGGGGAGTGTTCCTCAGCCATGCCTTGCTCTCATCAGGTGAGGAAACAAGTCAGCAGCTCACACCTGGGCCCTGAGGAAGGTGAAAGCTGCAAGGAGCACAGCTGCCTAAGAAAGGAGCCTGCGTGGTGGTGCAGAGTAAGCTCTGCCACCTCGTTACTGTGTGACATCAGGAAAGTCCTCAATAAGGATTCATCTCTACTGTCTCAATAGTAGTCACTTGGCAGAAACACTGTAAATTGATATCTGTAAAGCATTTGTAGAGGTTCTAGGCACATTCAGAAAGTGATCATTCCCTTGAGTTCAAATTCAAGTACACAGAGAAAAAAATCTGGCCTTTGTCTACTACTCCCAGTACATCCTTGCTTTGGAATCTCAGTAACCAAGCCTGAACCCCTGCTCTGTGACGAGGTGCTACCATCCACCCCGGGCTTCCCAGAGACAGACAACCTTACACCTTGAGCTCTATATTAACTGCTCGCTGGCTCAGGCAGCCTTTCAGCTCCATTCTCAAACTGCTTGAGGAATCTCAGCCTTAACTTCCTGAATCTCCCATCCTTCCCCTAAAGCTCATTGCTGCGGTCACTAACCCTGAGCATTGCCCAAAGCTGCACACCAGATCCCTCTTGAATAAGGGATGATGCCTCACTTTCCTCTAATCTTCCAGGTCATCCTATGTTCCTCAACCAGTCTTTTTATCTCCTGAACCCAAGGCCTAAAAGGAGCTTCAGTTCAATACAACAGCTGATGAATTTTAAAGGAGATGGTTTTGATTTATGAACTTCATTGAAGCTAATTTCTGAGATTCATATTTTAAAATGTATGAGGAAAACAGCATTCACAAAGAGCCATTTTAGAAGGACTTAAAGATGGGAAAATCATGTCCATGGATCCAAATCAGTTTATTTCTCAGAGGATTTTTCAGAAAAACATCTTGCCTTTCATTACATCATCTACCTCAGTTTGGGTTCCAGTTATATCTTGCCTGGAACAGACACTGATTCACAGCTGGGCACACCTGCAATCAACCTAAGTCCACTGTTCACAAAGCCACTGTTTCGTAAAACACTAACCTGATCATCTGAATGGATCCAACCCTTAATTATACAACAGGTATAATTGTCAATCAATAATAATAGGGTGCTAGTCCTTGAATTGTTACAAATCCACTGTTAGAAAAATACATAAATTGGGAGTAAGCATTTATAATTCTAGCAATTCATATTGCCTTGATATAAAAAAAAAGTTTTATACTTTAAAAGCTTAACTGTGCACAGCAAACTTGAAATTAAAAAAAAAAAAAAGTAAGCTGGAACTGGCCATTCACCATAGATAGTGAAGAGGCCCTCATGTAACCTTTCTGACAAGAAACACCACGTCAGTATCTGTCTTCTGCCTTCTCCAATGGGATTCTTATCCAGCAATTTTAACTCATGCATTGTTCCCTATACCCATCAGTAAGTCACCGTTAAAGGTTGTTAAGGGGGCCAAGAGCATGGACTCGAATCAGACAGTACAGGTTGGAATCTTTGCTCTTTCATTTATTAGCTTTGTGACTGAAAGACTTAAACATTCAGGTTTCAGTGTTCTCACATGTAAAATAATTGCCTTACTTGTGGGGAAGATGAAATGATTTAACACATCTTCTTGAAATGGCTCCTAACGCAAACATAAATATTAGAACCGTTTTTATTTTTTAGCTTCCATACCTTGATGATATGTTCCTTCTTTTTAAATGTCTTTGCATTTGCCTAACTAACAACCAACTTTAAAGACAAATGAGAGTCCATCTCCTCCGTGAGACCTCTCCTGACCTTCCCAGGCTTGTGTATGTACTCCTGTTTGTGTGACCTCAATACACTGAACTCATGCTTCTGGCATGACATTTACCACATGATGTATCACTTATCTGTCATTTCATCTGGTGTGATGAGAATTTGGCACATGTAAGATTTTTGATATGTATGAACAGTCCCCAAAACATACATATGTGAAAGATTCTATTTTTATCTCTAAATGGCTCCATGTACACATTGTTTTACCACTTTGATTGGACATTGCTTCCTGGAAGTAAACCTAAATGGGAAGATGTAGCTGGAAGCCAGGGTAACTGGAAATCAGAACCGCCTGGCTTGCCTTCCCTGCACTTAGCTTTGGCCTTGAGAATTGCAACAGAACCTATACAAATCCCAGAGGAACCTGACTATATAATGATTATAGTATCACCCATGCCATAAAAATATGCCTCCTCTCTCATCTGATTCTTCTCTGGTATTCATATTATAAAGTGTGGTAAAGAAGAGATTTACAGTTTAGTTTTCTTCATAATTAGTCCATTTTCTACTTATTATTATGCTTCTGACCGTAATTATTTCAGGAAAGGAAAGCTCTAGAATTTAAATTGAACTAAAGAATGAGTTGTACATTAGCATTGGTTATATCATTCTGTAATTAATTAGACTCAAAGGTGACAGTGTTTTCAAAAACTCCTATTCTCCGTACTAAATAACTAAAAACCTAATTATCAATGACCATGTGAAAAAGACTGGCACTCAAATACTATTAATAGGCATAATGAAATCTCAAATTATAATGCTAATACAAGCCTCTTCATAATACTCATTAAATAGAGCCTTAAAGTAAAACAAAGATTAGTCTGGGTACAGATTTCTCTGAAAAGCTAAAGAACATGCAAATTACAGTAGATCAACAGGTTGAAGCCTTCAGGAAATTAGGTCTCTGAGGAAAAATAACCAAAATGGGAAACACAATCAATTCAATTGGTAGAGTGCTTTTAATTATCTAATACAAAAGAGAAGGAAGGAAAATGTGAACAATTTAAAATCGCAAACAGTTTAAAATTTTGGCAAAATACTTCAGGCTTTATTATACCAATAATATACTTTGTAATGGTATGAAAAAATAATTGCCTGTTTCAATTTAAACCTTTTCCTGTGGTCCCATTCAGTGTACGATTAGGTGCCAGGAACTGTAAGACAACCAAGATGTGTTGAGGCTGAAGATGAAGAAGCCAAAAGCCTGGTTGAACCAAAATTTGACTACTGGGACTTAAAGACATGTTCCTAAATAAATACTCATTCCAGGCCAGATGTACAATATAATGTAGGAAAGCTCAAAGGAAATAAAAATGCTGGAATTTTGATAAGCATATCTAAGGTTATTGATACCATACATGGATTTACAAAATGGCTCTTTTCATTGCTATTTGATTTAAGGAATCCCACAAAAGACTCAATGATATTTCAATGCAAACAGCAAAATCTGTAAGGAGACCTGTAGGATGTAGGCAAGGTGGGGAAGTGATTGATTTTCACAGAATGTTCCAGGAAAGCTTATCATGCAACATTGTACTCAGGGGGTGCCAGATCACCACAGACAAGAAAAAAAAAAAAAAACAAAAAACAAAAAAAAACACCAGTCTGAGCAGATTTTTGAACATATAATAAATTCAGATGCATGTTGCAAACAGGAAGAGCTCTCCTCTTTTGCTTCTATGTTCTACTTCCCTAACCAATGCTATAAAAGCCCTAGCAAACTCCTTCTCAGGGAGGCAGTTTCCTTAGAGAACTATGCTTTTTCACCATCTCCTTCAGTTATCACAGTAAATAAAGATTTCTTTAAGCAACCCTCACTGGAGGATGATGGCTTGGGAATCCACCCCAACACACAACCCAAGGGAATCGACCCATTGTGTCTGCTAAGAAAGCCGAAAGTGAAAGAAATTTAAATTCTCATTCTGTAACGTATGGAAATGAACAGGTAAAGACAGTCAGAAAGAAAAGCATCTGCATAATAGAAAAACCTTACAAGATCTTATGTCAGAAGGTATTCTTTTCTGGCTATATTTAGGGCTCTATATGAAACTCCTTCCAGGGCAGCAACACTAAAGAAGCATTTTGCATCAGACATTCTTGCAGACGTCTAGTGCAAATGTTAATTTGTGCTTCAGGAAAATCACATCCCCAGGATTTTAGTATTGTGTGGATCTGAGCAGATGAAAAATAATGCATCATTTACAAAAAAGAAATGTGGTAATTGGAATTTGATGAGCTCAGAGGGGAAAATATGTATTTTAAAATCTAAATGCAGAAAAATAGGTAAAGAGACTATGTCTTTCATGAAATTAGTTAGCAATCCTAATATCAGAAGAAACAATAAAATGATGGCATGAGTTACTGATGTGTAAGAAGATATTATTCACATGGTAAATGACATCTAATATGGTAAAAAGAAAAAGAAAAATATACCCACTGAACAAAGAATGAATACAAGTCTGAAGAGTTATATCACTGAAACCTTACAGAGAGCCTGGTAATAACAAAGTTGTCACCAGCTCCTTCTCTTCTCACTTAAAAAAAAAAAAGATAATACCTGAAAACAATTAATCTAATATTTTATTTTTAATATATTGCATACTTATCTATAGGAAAATTGTACCACATTTACTCAAGCATTTTGCTCTTGGTAGACATTAAGGATTTCTCTTTATTTTTCTTTTGCAACTTCACTCAATGGGATGCTTATCAGTCTTGTGCATAGTCACTGAAGATGTTTTATTTTCCTTGTATACATCAGATTCCCCAAAGTGGTGCAAACAGTATGTGACTTATTCTTGCTCCTTTTTATCCTGAGCATGTTAGCAGGAAAGAGTGTGTGAAGGAGAATTAAATTAGCAAACTGATAATTATTAGGAGAGTTTGGCAATTTAATGAAATATAAATATGCATGAATTTCAAAAATGTTTACAACAAAATAAACTCACTTTTAAATACATTTTCCATTAACTTTTTGAAGTGCCCATGTAGATCTCCAGAGAGCATTTAATTAACCAATTCCATTTACTTGGGTCTTTCATTAAAGTGCTGAGTGTGGTTTCACAATGAAAAAAAAAAAAAAAAAGAACAGGGACTGCATCCAGGTCCAAGAAGAGCAGTTATAAATCATAAATGTAAATTTCAGGATGTCAGACAGGATTTCAGGATTTTCATAAATGAGCTTCTTTCTTTAAAAAAAAAAGATTTATTGATTTATTTATTTGAAAGAGTTACAGAGAGGGAGAGGCAGAAGCAGAGAGACATCTCCCATCCACTGGTTCACTCCCCAAATAGCCCAAGCGGCCAGAGCTGGGGCCCATCTGATGCCAGGAGCCAGGAGCTTCTTTTGGGCCTCCTGTATGGGTGCAGGGGCCCAAGAACTTGGGCAATCTTGCCCTACTTTCACAGGCATGTTTACAGGGAGCTGGATGGGATGTGGAGCAGCCAGGACTTGAACAGATGCCCATATGGGGTGCCGGCACTGCAGGTGGAGGCTTTACCCGCTAAGCCACAGCATTGGCCCAAAACGGGCTTCTTTCTAACTCTGCTGTCTTCATTCTTTTCTCTCCCAGATTTGCCTACATTGCAATCCTATGAAGCCATTTTAGGTCACTGAGACATCATACTTCTTCACAAGTCTATTGAGTTATGAACAAGCTTTAAGGGGGCTTCAAACAGTTCAAGGGACAATAGAATTAAAGGATAACACACATTTCCTGTGAACCTTTTGAATACACTTATAGTTCCTCTGCCTAGGACATTCACCCAGGCACATGCCCACTCCATTTTCACCTTGCTTTCCCCTACATTTGAAATTTCTATTCCCTGCCACTCATCCTTGAGTCCTCAGAAGGTAGGTAAGATAAAGTTCCCTTCTGGACATCCATACCTGCCTACATCCCCATCCTCCAGACAGCAGGTCACCACCCTCCACTGAACTGTCTCATCTGTCTCCCTCAGGAATGTGAGCCTTTGAAGGTGGGGGCGGGGGGGCACTTTTGTTTCTGAAAACATAATACATAATATCGGGTAGGCTGTCTGAATTATTTAAATTAATTGAATGAGAGAATGATAAAGGTTGAAAGAAGTAGAACCAAGGATGTTAACTACTTAATCAACTACATTTAAAGGACACAGAGAAACCAAGTCCACTAAATTGACTTAAAAGTCATCTTTAAAGAAGTAAATTGTGGGGGCTGGCACTGTGATGTACTGGGTTGCAGCCACCACCTGTAGTGCCGGCATCCCATATGGGCTCTGGTTCTAGTCCCGACTGCTCCTCTTCTGATCTAGCTCTCTGCTATGGCCTGGGAAAGCAGTAGAAGATGGCCCAAATATTTGGGCCCCTGCATCCATTTGGAAGACCCAGTGGAGACTCCTGGCTCCTGGGTTCAGATTGGTGCAGCTCTGGCCATTGCGGCCATTTGGGGAGTGAATCAGCCGATGGAAGACCTTTCTCTCTGCCTCTCCCTCTCACTGTTTATAACTCTACCTCTCAAATAAATAAAATTTATTTAAAAATAAAAACAGTATAATGTAGCCTGTCTCTATACGTACACATAATATGCTGTGATCAGAAAAACAGGAATGATATGAAAAGCTAATTGCAAGATACAATTTTGCAAAACATTATTTTTTTCTTAGATCAAAGCCCTGTAAAAACAGTATGCCTGTGTGACACTAACCAATAGTTGTTTTCCTACTTGCCAGAACATTGAGTTCTAGCTTATCCGCAGGACTTCCAATTAGGAAAAACAATAGATGGGGCCAGTGCTGTGGCGCAACAGGTTAACACCCTGGCCTGAAGCGCTGGCATCCCATAAGGGCCCTGGTTCTAGTCCCAGCTGCTCCTCTTCTGGTCCAGTTCTTTGCTATGGCCTGGGATAGCAGTGGGAGATGGCCCAAGTCCTTGGGCCCCTGCACTCACATGAGAAATCCAGAGGAAGCTCCTGGCTCCTGGCTTCAGATCGGTGCAGCTCTGGCTGTTGCAGCCAATTGGGGAGTGAACCAGCGAATAGAAGACCTCTCTCTCTCTGCCTCTTCTCTCTTTGTATAACTCTGACTTTCAAATAATTAAATAAATCTTTTTTTAAAAAAGAAAAACAATAAAATCAGATAGTAAACTGAAATAAATGTTTTGTAGTGGATTTTCACCCTCCTCTGATTTGTGATAGGTGCATTAGGGAGAATATATGTCAGAGACATAGTGAGCATCTAGCAAGGCTTCCTCCCAGCAACTTAAGACCCCTTACCTGAGGGTAAAAGCTTCCACGGTTCATCCCCACAATCTTGAGCACTTGAACTCCCTTCATTTTCTGTGGAACAATTTGTTCTTAAGTACAGAATAGCAGGGAATGACTCAGTCACTGACACATATGGTAAGAAATGTGAAATGTGGCATTTGTTTTATACTTAATATTCTGTAAAAAAGCCTAAATACTAACTGGCATCTTTGATTCAATATGTCAACAGCACAGCAGTGAAAAAAAAGTCCGGGGGGTCAGAAATTAAAAGATTAAAAGATACACAATTTATCTGAAACTTGTAATATCACAAACATGTTCCAAAATAATCTAGATTCAAATGTTCATGTTTTGAGTTATTTTAGGTTTTATGCCCCTGTAAGTTTCTCGGTTTGATAACTAGGACAGAATTAAGAAAATGTATTTTAAGACAAACATCATCATATTTTTTTCTTGTGATACATTAGATATTTTTAATGTCGATGGTAAGCTAATTACTTCCTTATTCACTAGAGCATATTTGCCAGTTGTAGGACCATTCTTGAGAAATTTTTATAACCTGAATTTTCTCCTTTTAGCTTGCTATAGTCCAAATTGTGCCCTCCTGAAAGGAAAAAAGAAAAGGGTTTTTTATTCTTTTTTTTTTAAATCCCCAGGTTTAGATGTTGCTTGAAATGGTCAATTTTCTCACTGTCAGTGCATTATATACAAGTGACAGTTCCATGGATTCAAACAAAGCAGAGAATCTTTAGAGAGAATTATCGCAAAGCAACCGTCTACATTTTATATGTCACAGCTAAGGCCACAGCACATAGACAGCGATAGCTCTTCCCTTCAAGAATTAGGCTGCTATTAGAGAGTAGCAATGCCAAATCCTCAGACAGCGTCACTGAAATAGCTTGTATCATAGAACCCCCGGAAACAAAAATATGCTGACGTCTCCCCATTCCTGGCCTGCTCACATAATTTAATTTAGAGAAACTAGAACCAGCCAGTGAGATAAAAATGGAATGAAAAAGAAGTCTGATGAAAGCATAGAGAGTTGAGACATGAAAACTGAGGACAGAGGAGTTTTGATGAATGAAGCGAGTTTTGGTTGAAGTCATTTATATCAATCAAGTACAACTAAGCTTAAAGAGATCGTGAGCTTTCTGTTCAATAACTTCTGTGTGGAATTGGAAAGAAAAAGTGCAAAACAGAGGAGAAAGTCTTGACCAAAATGTAGGAAATTGAATATTTGCTTTTTAAATTCCTAATTGAATTAAAGAAATTTGGGAAGAGGGAGTTTTGGTTCAGTGGGCTGTGTCTCATAGTGCAGTGCCTAGGTTCAAATTCTGGCTCTGCTCCTATTCCACCTTCCTGTTAACATGCACCTAGGGTGGCAGCAGGTGATGGCTTAAATAGTGGGTTCTTGCCACCTACATGGGGGGACATGGATTGAATTCCAGGACCCTGGCTATGCCCTGGCCTAACCTTTCTATGGCAGGCATTTGGGCAGCAAAACAGTGGATGGGAGATTTTCTCTGTCTGTCTCACTTTCAAATAAAATGAAAAAAAAAAAAACTTTTTAAAAGAAGCATTTCTACATAAAAACCTATTAATTTATTTTAATTTAATTCATTTACATAAAGGGAGCATATTTCATATATACAGTTTTAAGAGCATAATGATACTTATTGCCCTTCCTCTCTCCCTTCCTCCTTCCTTTCTTATTTTTATTTTGATTTTTGTAACGTCATACTTTCAATTTACCTTATAATCACAAGCCTAATTCTCTTCTAAAGAATTCAACAAGTAGTAATTGAAAAGACCTGTGTTCTTCAAGACTGTAGACAAGGGCTATAAACAATATCAAACCTCAAGATGTCAATTTCATTCATATCCATTACAATACTTTAGGATCCTGAATATTACCACAAATCAGAGAAAAAATATGATATTAATCTTTTTATTTTAACAGTGAAAATCACCAGGACAAGGAGAGAGAGAAACATCTGTGAATGAGTGAGGGTTGTCAAAAGATTTTTGAACAACAGAAAGCAGATGGTTGAGAGCTCAATAATCACAGCAAGGAGAAAGCAGAGACTCAAGTGCCTGTGGAGGAGAACGCCCAGAGGAAGCAATCGCCTGGGCTGCAGAAATCTCCCCAAATGTCTCAGAATTTGAGGCCCAGCCTGTGAATTTCAGAGCAGGATTAGTTGGGGACAGCTGCCATTTAAAGTTGACACAGTCATTGGGTTGTATTCCATTAAAGGAAAAGCTAAGAAAGGCAAGATGGATCTATCGAGACAGATAGCAGATACGTGGAGTTGCCTCTGACAGGGTTAGAGATGGGATTGACTGCAGATGGGAATGAGGGAGCTTTATGTGAAAATGTGGAGGCAGTTTCACAGATACACATGTTTTTCACAAACAAAAAACTGCTAAAAATTAGTGCATTTTGCAATGCACATTGTAACTCAAATAATGTTGATTTTGAAAAATAAGACAGAGAAACTTATAGTGTGTATCGTATTGCTTTATAACTTGTAGATTCATTTTGTGTGAGAGGAAATGTAAATATTTTAAAGACTGAAAGAAAGATGTTCCTGGTTTAATGAATATGGTGCCATGAGCAAAAAGAGGAAGAACGGAAGGGGCATCTTCCCAAAATTGATAGAAGGGTTCAGAATCGAAGCAGAGGATTTACGCTGCCATGTCACTGAGGGAGCAAGAATGGAAGGTGCATCTAAAGCTCTCCACTGCTTTCAGTTCCTTGCCTATGTGACTGAGAGAAGATCCAAACCTCTGCTTAGCTAAGAAACTTCCCAACTCCTTGTATTCTTCCTTAATCAGCTCAACCCACCTCAGCAGTTAGCTACCTTAACTATATAAATCCCAGCCTGTAACAGAACTGGGTCCCCTACAGGGAGCTCTCTGTCCTTGCCAGTAGAGGGTCTCTCTTAGGTTTAATTTCTGATTAAACGTAGTTTGGCTGTGAGTTCATGGCCTGATTCTTCTTTGTCTTGATCCTCTACCCTTACAGTTTCCATCATAGTAACCACTCTCTTTGTACCACGATATTCTTAGCACTATATAAATTTACTCAATTCTTCATCACTATCATCTTCTGACACAAATGTTTCCCATTTTACAGACAACAACCCCGTGATTCTTAGAGGTAAACAGCTTCCTTAAGTTAACAGTCTTCCTCAGTGGAGGACGGGGTGGGGAAGGGATTCAATATATTCTTGGAGAATTTACTTTAAAGAACTTGTAGGTATCTATTCTTTCTCTGTCTCTTTGAAATGCATAAAAATCATTTTCAAAAGCTTCTTGGCAGCTTTAGGACCCAGGAATGTCTTTCTCAAGGACCTGGGGACCATCTCATTGGAATGTAGTCATCAAAGAAGATAAGACCTTACCTTCCGGTTGCTGTGGGGATATTAAAAGCCTAACTTTGGCAGGTACTTCTTCTTGTAATCAGTGTAAAAGAAGTTTATTTTTTAAGAAATCTGAAATCTGTTATTTAATGACTGTAAATTTCTTAGGAATATAGTGGTTCTTCCCCACCATACCTGCCCTCCCACCCCAACTCCAGTTCCACCTCCTACTCCCTCTCCTATCCCATTCATCATTAAGATTTGTTTTTAATTTATATACAGAAGACCAACTCCATACTATGTAAAGATTTCAACAATTTGCACCCACCCACCTACGCACACACACACACACAAAGTATACAGTACTGTTTGAAAACAAGTTTTACAGTTAATTCTCATAGAACAACTCATTAAGGACAGAGGTTCTAAGTGGGGAGTAAGTGCACAGTGACTCCTGTTGTTGATTTAACAATTAATGCTTGTATTTATGATGTCAGTGATCACCCGAGGCTCTTGTCATGAGATGCCATGGCTATGGAAGCGTTTTCAGTCCACAAACTCTGTCAGTATTTAGACAGGGCCATAATCAATCTCCCTCTCCCTTCCCCCCTCCCTCTCCCCTCCCCTTCCCCCTTCCCCCTCCCCCTCTCCTCAAACAAAGTTCTCTCCTCCCTTCAAACAAAAGTACATCCATTTTTGATGGCCCCTTCTTTCCACTGGGGTCTTACTCACAGAGATTCTTCATGTGGAATATTATTTGCCACAGTGTCTTGGCTTTCCATGCCTGAAATGCTCTTGTGGGTTTTTTAGCCAGATCTGGATGCCTTGAGGGCTGATTCTGAGGTCAGAGTGCTCTTAGGGCATTAGTCATTCTATGAGAATGCTGTATGTACTGCTTCCCATGTTGAAACACACTCCTTTTTAATTATATCTATTGTTATTACCAGATACTTAGTCTTATGTATGTGATCCCTTTGACAATCCTATCTATATGATAAATTACACACTTAATATGATCACTTTATCTTGTAAGATGGAGTTAGTATCACCCAGCTTAATGGGATTTGGCAAGTTTTTAGCTTTACCCTTAGGGGTTAATCTGTGGGAATGTATGCCCTTTGAATAAAGTCAATTTGTTAATACAGAAGAGCATCCTAATTTCCAGGAGAATTTAATATGAATTACGTGTGACAAATTGTGCTGTTGTCAACTTTACGTACTTGACTAATTATTGGTTATTTACAGTACATGTATGTAATTGGTTGTATCTGCTTGGCTAGATACAAAAATGACTTTTTTTGTTTGTGTGTTCTTAGTGAATTACCCCTGTGATGCTCAGCAAATTCCAGTTGATGTGTATTTAATAATAACATTTTTTCTCTTCTACTTCTATGGAGAGTTTTTCTAGATTGGGAGGGTATTTTGTTTGCAATTGCATTTCCTCAACAAGGATTTAGAGCTAAGCTTATGTTTTTCCTGGAAAGCAGTTTTAGAAGACTTATTTCAAATTTTCCTGAATTTCTAGATACTAAAGAAAGTTGAATTCACTCTCATGAGCAAGGAAGAAAATGTGGAATAGAAATCCAGGGGAAGAAATGCCAAATGGTTGACATTTCTGTGTTTTTGCCAGAAACCAGATGATACATACGTTTGCATCTCAACTAACTGGCATTCATAGGACAGACTTTCCTCCTTCTTCAAAGTATCAAGGTATTGCTATTTACACCAAAAGTTTCACAGCCACTCACTGTACCTTAATTTCTTTCTCAAATGCCAATACAATTGAGAACCTACATAATCCATTAAAGGACAAAGCAATGTATAACATTGCTAATAAGTTACTTGATGTGTGCAATCAACTACTTTCTTGCCTCCAACTCATTTAGTATGTAGATTGTATCCTCTTTCTATTGATGAATTAGCAGCTTTTAAAGTGAATGAGCAGACAAGAGAAGCTAAATAAGTTAATAGGCTGTGCAGGCATATACACAGACACACAGCATTAACAAAGCCAATGTATCTTGTGCAGTGAAGAGATTTATTGCTATTGAAAATAACAAATTAGTGTATAATTAATGTAATATGGTATTTGGTGTAGCTTCTCTTTTTAAATTTGCAAGAACTATACTTTCCCAATGTTCTTCTTCCAAGATTCTCTGCCATATTAACTGAATTCAATTAAACAGTGGCCATTGGCTGTACCTTACCAAAAAAAAAAAAAAAGATTTGATTACTTCAGTGCAGTGACCTGTACTGACATTATTAATATTATCAGTGAATCACAAGCCTATGAAGATGCGATTATTTGTAAATCCAAACCCAACTTTTAACCAGCCCCAGGAAATGATCTTGGTTCTAGATTTATATTGGTAACACTTTGAAGTCAAAAGCAAGCAATATGTATAAAATGTTTGCTCTAATAGTAATTGTACCTGGGTAGCAAGAGTTGCCATTCTATCTGCACCAGAAGAGCAACCTCATGGGCCAGTAACAAACAACACAAAATTATTCTTCCTATGGAAAAGAGGCTGAGCAGAAATATATGACAGCTCTGTGTCAGCTTTTCACGTTACTAACTCACACACTTTTCCTCTCCTTGCATACTATGAGAGATGTAGAGTTGTCAGACACTTGGGACTTACACATTCGTTAGATAAGCAGTGTTACATCAAATCATTGCCTACCTGAAATGACCTAGAATCTGAGCAATCACTGAAGAGCATGACAGCCATCACTTCCCTCCCTGTTTAAATGTGAAAGTTGATTTCACCATTATGCCTATAATATTCTCTCAGGACCATCCTCTGTGTGTGTTGTCATCTCCAATGTTTGAAAGTTCACTTTCAAAGTTCTCCCCTCCACCAAGAAAACACAATAAAAGGTACAGGCAAAGCGACCTGTCATATAGTCATCAAATTGATACATATAAATGCATTAAAGTATGCTTTTTCCTGTACATCTTAAAAAATACTATTAATGTTTTATTTATTGCCACATACAAACAAGTATGAACATGATAAGGCTGAATATTCCTTTGTTTCTTCATTTGAAAGGCAGAGTAATGTAGAGAGAGGTAGAAGCAGAGAAAGAGAGAGAGAGAGAGAGATCTTCCATCTGCTAGTTCATCCCCAAATGGCCGCAATGACCAAGGCTGGGCCAGAACAAAGCCAGGAGCCAGGAGCTTCTTCAAGGTCTCCTACATGGGTGCAGGAACCCAAGTACCCAGACCATCCTCTCCTGCATTCCCAGGTGCAATAGAAGTGAATTAAATTGGAAGCTGAGCAGCCGAGACTCAAACCAGTACCCATATGGGATGCCACGAGTCACAGTCAGTGGTTTAAACCATTGCTCCACAACACCAGCCCTGAATCTTCCTTTTGATAAAAAAAAAAAAAAAAAAAAAAAAAAGAAAAGAAAAGAAAAAGAAAAAGCCAGTGCATTGTTAGGACAGATTAAATAACCGAGCTATTTTAATCAATGAAGTTTCCCCCAGCTAATTTCCCTAATCAAAATTGTTCCTTTATTCACCATTATATTACATAAGAAATAGAAATTCTAGTGATCTCTTCTGGTGTTCAGTAATATGGGTCAAGAATGGAAGCCTCAATTGGTCAGAAAGCTTTTGTAATTTTAAAGAAAGAAGGTAGAGTGAAAGAATTACTGCTATAGCCCTCTTAGTGGCTTCCCTCTGCGACCTCCTGAACATGTCCCCATCAGTGATTCATTTGACAGGTGTCCTACATACATAAAACTCTGCTTGATCTTGCCTAGAAGACCACAGTTTCAGTGATTATTTTTCTCTCCTGTGAAGATGTGTGTCCATTAGTGTAGAGATGGAGGAATTCCACACCATACAAATATCCAACCAACATTTATTAAAAATCTTATAAAGATGCTCAATGTCTTCTGTGGATGACTAGGAAAGAAAAGGTAAAGGAAACCATTATAGTGTCACAAGTTTTGGTAGCTGTAAGAGTAGGTACACATAAAGCAGTCCATTATTTTTTAGAACCACATGATTTCTTTTCACTAGTCTTCATTATAGGCTTTGCTTTGATCCAAACAAGTACTTGGAACATAGAAAATTTAGCTCAGTTTCCATACCTGACTGCAACCTTAAGAATGTGATTCCATTAAAGGCTGTGTCCATCTTTCTGCCCAAAAGTAATTGCCTGCAAATGAATGTAGTCACACCCTATTCACCACACAAATATCATCGGAAATATAAAACTACAAATGCCATCTTGAAGCTACAGATTTACTTCCGTTAAAATTTTTTTCAGTTTTTTTTTTTTTTTTTTAATCAACCTCAACCCAGGGCTAATTCAAGCTGTGATCGCCTAGGTTCTTACATCAGCAACATCTGTCACCAAAAATAAATATTCTGCAATCAAAACTTAACTGGCCTAGCAATTTTGTTGGTGATGCATGAGGCAGAACAGAATTCAGCTTCATTCTTTTCAGCTAAATTGACTTTGCAGCACTGAGAGTAGGAAAGATTTATGTGTTAGTAAATGAAGCAGAGTTGGCCAAGAGAAAACAAAAGATACACACACATGTGAACCCACGGTATTCTTTAATATTCAGTTTGGCTCTCATACAAGGTAATACATTTTAACAAGCCAGATACCTTGAGAAGAAGCAATGCCCTACTTAAAAAGAAATTTGAATTTCAGATGTAAACTGTCTTAGCATCTGAGCAATGTGATTTGTCATGTTATTATATCAGAAGGAACTGAATTGAATATTTTTATCAAACATTGGTAAACAATAGTAATTATATAATAGCAATATTATATATATAATATAGAATTATAGAATTTATTATTTCCCTTAACTATATGATACTGCTCATGTTACCACATTTCAGTTTGCAGAGCAGTTTTACACATATTGCTTCATTTAAGCTTTAAAGCAATGTTTTTCATACAGTGACTTGAATTATTCTTGATTAAACAAATGGAGAAATTGTGGCTTAAAAGTTAAATCAAGATAACATACCTAAGGAATTGGTTTGAGAACCTGGAAAAAAAAACTTTCTCTTCTTACTCTCTACTATGTACAGTAGAATCTTGTTGTTCTTGATAGTTATGCTGTCCTCACTGACACTACATTAGCAAATGCTGAACCATTGGTCCTGCAGGAAATGCAAGGTTAGGGTCCTACCAGCCTCTGCTCACATTGTTATCAATGGATCAATAGATAACCTGCACTTGTTGTGTATTTCTGTATATTGTGGACAGTCAACTTGTTTCATAAGTATTGTTGGCTCAGTAACATTTTTCTGGCAAACATTATTATAATCAATGCCTGAGTGAAAATTTTCTAGTACACCTACATTCTTCGTCATGTATATCTCTGGTCTTCTTGCACTAAGGAACAGTGGAGAGAATTTCAGAACTATGTTTAGGGGACATTTTAAAATAGTGAAATGACCAGGAAAAAGCACAAAATTACAAAGAACATAGCACTAAATAAAGCAGAAAAAGTATGTGAGAGCAAGCCCAGTGCTGTGGCATAGCAGGGAAAGCCACCACCTGCAGTGCCAGCAACCCATATGGATGCCGGTTCAAGTTCTGGCTGCTCCACTTCTGAACCAGCTTTCTGCTATGGCCTGGGAAAGCAGTAGAAGATGGCCCAGCTGCTTGGAGCTCTGCACCTGTGTGTGAGACCTGGAAGAAGCTCCTGGCATGGATCAATGCAGCTATGGCCTTCACGGCCAATTGGGGAGTGAACCATCAGATGGAAGACCTCTCTCTCTCTCTCTCTCTCTCTCTCTCTCTCTCTCTCTCTACCTCTCCTTCTCTCTCTCTCTCTCTCTTTTTTTTCCCCCCACAGGCAGAGAGGACAGTGAGAGAGAGAGACAGAGAGAAAGGTCTTCCTTCTGTCGGTTCACTCCCCAATTGGCCACTACGGCCGGCGCACTACACCAATCCAAAGCCAGGAGCCAAGTGCTTTCTCCTGGTCTCCCATGCAGGTGCAGGGCCCAAGCACTAGGGCCATCCTCCACTGCACTCCCGGGCCATAGCAGAGAGCTGGACTGGAAGAGGAGCAACAGGGACAGAATCCGGTGCCCCTACTGGAACTAGAACCCAGTGTGCTGACGCCACAGGTAGAGGATTAGCCTATCTCCTTCTCTTTTTGTGTAACTCTTTCAAATAAATAAATAAATCTTTTTTAAAGTATATGAGAGCAGAAAAAGAATGAGAGCAGAAAAAAAGAAAGAGTATCTCTTTATTTTATTTACGCCAGGAGGGTGTGCTTTGGATGGCTCAAATATTTCGCTCCTCCCTGTATTATCATGCATATTTACAAATGACAAAGAAATCACATCAAGTGTTGATTTGGGGTAATAAAATAAATTTCAACAAGTAGGTGAATTCACAATCCAAAATTTATACAAGATGAGAATTGATTGTATATTACCAAATCATATATTCTGAAAATGCTTATATATCCATTCTAAGAAATGTTTTACAAAAGGAAAGAAATGATGAAAATATGTTTATTGTGTAGATCCAGTGTTAACAGCTGTGTTATTTAGGCCGGCGCCGTGGCTCAACAGGCTAATCCTCCACCTAGCGGCGCCGGCACACTGGGTTCTAGTCCCTGTTGGGGAGCCAGATTCTGTCCCGGTTGCCCCTCTTCCAGGCCAGCTCTCTGCTATGGCCCAGGAGTGCAGTGGAGGATGGCCCAAGTGCTTGGGCCCTGCACCCCATGGGAGACCAGGATAAGTACCTGGCTCCTGCCTTTGGATCAGCGCAGTGCGCCGGCCGTGGTGGCCATTGGAGGGTGAACCAACAACGGCAAAAAGGAAGACCTTTCTCTCTGTCTCTCTCCTCTCTCACTGTCCACTCTGCCTGTCAAAAAAAAAAAAAAAAAGAAAAAAAAAAGAAAAAGAAAATATACTGGGGTGGACTGGTGATGTGACGTAGTGGGCTAAGCCTCCACCTGCAGCACCATTATCCCCTATGAGCGTAGGTTGTGTCCTGGCTGCTACTCTTCTGACTCAGTTCTATGCTATGGCCTGGGAAGGCAGTGGAAGATGGCCCCTATACCCATGTGGGAGACCCAGAAGAAGCTCCAGACTTCTAGCTTCAGAACAGCCCAACTCCAACCATTGTGGCCATTTGGGGAGAGAACCAGTGGATGGAAGACGTCTCTGTCTCTCCCTCTCTCCATCTGTAACTATACCTCTCAAATAAATAAATAAAATCTTAGAGAAAAAAATATACGCTGGGTTGCAGGTGTGGTGCAGCGGATTAAGTCACTGCTTACCATGTCTGCATGCTATATAAGAGTGCTGGTTTGAGGCCTGCCTACTTTATGCTTCTAATCTAGGTTCTTGATAATGCATCCTATGAAGCAGCATATGACGGTGGATGTATTTGGGTCTTTGCAAACCACGTGGGATATCTGGGTAGAGTTCTGGACTCCTGGATTCAGTCTGGCTTAGCCCTAGCTGCTGTGGGCATTTGGAAGTGAATCCCTGGATGGAAAATTGACCTATCTCTCTCTACTTCTCTCTCTTTCTCTCTCTCTCTCTCTCTCTCTCTCTCTCTCTCTCTGTTGCTCTGCCTTTCAAGTAGTTAAAAAATTAAATGTTTTGGAAAAGAAAAAATATGTTGGAACATAGATGAGGGACCAGGATTGTCCATGAGGATGCTGTATTCAGTCTTGTCCCCTTCTCTTGACATTTGACATTTTTTTTTCTACTGAGGGAAACCTGGATAAAAAAGATATATGAATGGATGTAGGGAAGAAAAAAGATTTGGATTTGGGTTTGCTCAGTGGTAATCTGACTAAACTGCTGTGGATCAGATTTTATAAGAAATGATTAGATTTTAGACTGGGTTCTCCAGAAAAAATAGATCACTTATTCTTTCAATTATATATCTAGATAGATGCCTATAAATATAATGTGTATGCACATATATGCATATTTGTTTTTTTTTTTCCACTTCAAACCAATTTATTTTCTTGCTTTATGAGAAAGAGCATTGTAAAAGCAGTCTGGCCAGCATACAATCACAATGCTGAAGAACATTGAATACGCATAAGCATAGGCAAGGCTGGGACAGTGAACTGTTGAAATTAGGAAATAGAGTCCAACAAGGTGGGAATAGAGTGTAGTTCCCACAGTGGGGATATCAGCTGAGGCAGTCCATTCATGATGTTAATTACAACAAGAAATGGAAATGCGTTAGTTGAAACAGTATTTTCAGGTCCTCGCCGTAGTAAACTGCAGCAAGCTGCACAAGTCCTGGTAGTCCCATAAACCAACAGTGGTGGTTTTACAATTAGATTGTTAAGAAATTAATTTAAATTTGGAAGCAAAATGATTTGCATGACCACAGATGTAGCATCATGGATTGTTTTGAGGGTCATTTGTTGTGTCTTTGAAAAATATTTGTAAAGGTGTCCTTTAGGATGTTAACTCTAAGCTTACTATGTCATAGCTAGGATTTCAAAGTCAATGAAATGTAGACGGGAAATGGATGATACATAAAGGGTCATAAGACATGTCCATTAAATCTGGTGAGGAAATAATTTCTAGTGGGAACCAAGGCCTAAAGTCTAAAATGCAGTATCACAAATGTGTATTCATGATAATCTAAGACTAGAAAATTATTATTGGAGCAGCTGGAGCAATAAACATTCACTTGTTTTATGTACTTATAAGAAACCTCAGGCTCAAAAACATACATGTTTTAAAACAGAAATCTAAGGCACACAAAATACTGAAACAAGTTAATGAATTACTCCATTTAACATATTCAAGAAGCAGATATCTACTTGTACAAGATGATGGTCATTATTTACAATCCCTTCATACTCTTTTACTTGAATTAGTCAAAAGCTTTAAACTATACTTTGTACCATATATTATTTTAATAAGTTAGAATGAGTTTTTCTTTGAAAGCTTACTGGAACTGTTTGCTTTTTGCACCAAAATTGTAAACATTAGCATTTGTGAACTTCCTATGGCTTTTCCAAGACAGAAAAACCATTAGGTTTCTATACTCCCCGGGAACCTGACACTTTAAATGTTATAGCACCTCTGTAGATTAAAGGAATCAAGTATTTCATTGATTCTCGTTTGGAACATAGTTTTGGGGTAATCCTTCTGTGTTTTGCTGTAAAAAAAAGTCAATAAGTTAATGGAGAAAATATAATGGGAAGGCTAAAATAAACAGAAAGCCTATTTTCCTGTTACCCAGGTCATAAGCAGTAACTAGTTAAGAAGAGTTTTCATTTCCCTAGATTAATATGCTAAAATAAACAAATGAATTAGTTCTTAATGGACAAAGCCTTGTTTATAATTCCATTCCTGCTGTTTGGGGCATAGGAAACATAAAATGGCAATGAGGTATCTACTTTCCCAGGAAGTTTTTCTACAAGAATTTTTTTTCTTATTCTAATGTCAGAGCAATTTTCAGAACAAATAAGGCAATTTGGGAAGGGTAAGGTTGTGGCAACTTAATTGTTGTATTTTATCACCTTGAACCATTAGAAGCATTTGACTCTTCTGAATCCTATTTCCTGGTAACTCCTTTTGGAAACAGGTTTCATGGATTATACTGAAAAGTCTTGGATGAAAGTAAATTGAGGCCACTGTTGCTCAGTATTTCAGAAGAAACCACTCATTCTTAGTTTTGAAGACAAAGTTAATATTAGTGCTGTTTTCTAATCCCAATCATAGAGATAATTAATACTTTTGTATTATCTATTTTATACAAGTAGCTAGTATGTAAATGTGAAAGGACACATTAAAAGAACACAAACCATATATATGATTAGAATACATACTGCAGTTAACAAGATGAAACTCTACACAGAACTCTACGTTCTAAAAATGACACTTGTTTCATAATAAACAGACTTAAAGCACAAAACTGACTGATTTTATAAAGCTTAACACCTAGCCAAAATATTTCTTTTCATATTTAAAACTATAAAACTTTTATTTTTGATAAAAATATGTACCTTCTACCAATTGCCAAAATATAGTCACAATTAAGTACCTTCCCAATATTTTGTTTTGTTTTGTTTTTACCCCATACTTGAAACAGGTAGCATTAAAATATAGTAAATGATAGCATGAGTTTCTTGCATACTTACTTTTTCTATTTGTTTTTTAAAGATTTATTTATTTGAAAGGCAGAATTACAGAGAAATAGAGGCAGAGAGAGAGAGAGAGGTCTTCTATCCTCTGGGTCACTCCCCAAATAGCTGCAACAGCTGGAGCTGGGCTTATCCAAAGCCAAGAGCCAATAGCTACTTCCAGGTCTCCCACATGGGTTCAGGGGTCCAAGTACTTGGGGCATCTTCTACTGCTTTCCCAGGCTATAACAGACAGCTGAATAGGAAGTAGAGCTGCTAGGACTTCTATCAGCAATCATATGGGATGCCGACGCTGCAGGCAGTGGCTTTACCCACTAAGCCACAGGATTGGCCCTTCATATCTACTTTTAAACTTTTCACAATATGCCACAAAATGGCGTTCCATTTTCAATGATCTTCCTTTTAACTATATTACTATTTCTTTGTAGTGTCATGATTTTATGATTTAAAATAGAAAACAATTTTGTTCATCATCACTTAAATCCCGTCTTAGGCTTTTATTTCATTTACAAATGAACAATTAATTATCTTTTACAAATCTATTATGTTCAACCTCTCAAAACTGTATGGCAGGTGAAAATTAAGAGTATTGCTCTTAGGTAATCTTAAGAGACAGGATGCACTGTTCTTTTTAATTAATTAATTATTTGAAACAGAGTGAAAGAGAGAGATCTTCCATCTGCTGATTCATTCCCCAAATGCCAGCAACAGACAAGGCTGAGTCAGGCCAAAATCAGTAACCAGGAATTCCACCGGGGTTTTCCATGAGGGTGGCAAAAACCCACATACTTGGGCCATCATCTGCTGTTTTCTAGGATGCATACTAGGCAGAAAGGTGGGAGGCAGGATTCTATCCTAGGTACAACCATATGGGACGTGGGCATCTTAAGCATCAGTTTAACCCACTACATCCCAACATCCATTCTAAGATAAAGCTTTTCATGTCTGTTCATTCATCTGATCAATTGCTATAAAAATTCAATTATGCATTTAATCTACAATAACTAATGAAAGTGTACATTAACTAATATTCCAAGAGGGTGATGGTCAGTGTGGAGTTGCTTGATGATCCTGAAGGATTCATTAGAAAGGAAGACAGAAATTAGCCCATGTGTACAAAAGGAATGAACAAAAACAAATCATCAGCGGAAAGAAATGTAGCAGCCTCTTGCAGCCTCAAAAACATGCTTTGAAAGCATTCTTTGGAAGTAGTCCAGCATTTTACACTACAGAGTGCTGCCCATACCTCAACAACTGTATAGGTGTCTCAGCCTTTCTCCCAAGAAAAGCACCCCAGGAAAATCCTCTCTGTGCCAAGTGGGCTACCCAGTCTGATAACATTGGGCAATAAAAACTTGGGAGGAATTTTATCTATTTCACATGCATCAAATCCTTTATCCAGAAAAAAAGGGTGGGGGAAAGAGAAATGACAACAAGAACTGGACTCATTCCCCTCTTAGCCCCAGTTTAAGTGCAAACTTTGCAGTTCTTTGCTGAGACAGCCAACTGTGGCATCAGATGTATTCTCTCCATTAAACATTTTACTTCCTACAGTCTGAGTGACTGAGCACTCTCTCTGATTCCATCTGAGGAGGTGCACATCCATTCTGATGGATGCCCTATCCCATTAAACCTTGCTACTTTGCTTACAACTACTCTCTGTCTCATGCCTGAATTCTTTCTTGCATAATGATAAGAACTTCTGTTACGGCCATCTCCACAAACAGATTGAGTCATCAGCTTCTGACTTAAGCATCTTCTGTTGAACCAGAGACTTGAGGGGGACACTGAGTTGATCTTGCTCATCTCTGGCTTGTGCAGCCCTCGAATTACATATGGCACATGATTTGACATTTGCTAAATAGTTTTAAATTAAAATGAATGCAGAGGTGGGAACTAAAAGGTACAATAATAACGTAGGACTTCAACACCTTGCTGTCATCAGTGCACAGATCATCCAGCCAGAAAATTAATAAAGACACATCACAATTGAACCATACTGTTTAGCAAATGGATCTAACAGACGTTTACAGAACATTTCAGCCAACAACTATGGAATACACATTCTTATCATCGGCACAGGGAACCACATACTACGCCGCAGAAAGTAATAGTAAATTTTAAACGATTGAAATCACACCAAGTTTCTTTTCAGACCACAGGGAATGAATCATCAACAAGAAGAAAAATAGAAAATTTACAAATACATGGAAATTAAACAGCATGCTATTGGATGACCAACAGATCATTGAGGAAACTAAAAAGTCTGATCTATGGCTCCTCTAAAGTAATTGCCACTTCAGAAAAATTAATAACCTAGTCAGTGACCATGCTTTAGAAATCACACTTCTTGGGGTCAGCGCTACGGCTTAATAGATAAAGCCACCACCTGCAGCGCTGGCATCCCATATGGGCACCGGTTTGAGTCCCAGCTGCTCCACTTCTGAACCAGCTCTCTGCCATGGTCTTGGAAAGCAGTACAAGATGGCCCAATTGCTTGGGTCCCTGTACCCATGTGGAAGAACTGGAAGAAGCTCCTGGCTCCTGGCTTCAGATCGGCCCAGCTCCGACTGTTTTGGCCATTTGGAGAGTGAACCAGAGAATGGAAGACCTCTCTCTCTTTGCCGCTGACTCTCTATCTCTGCCTTTCAAATAAATAAATAAATCTTAAAAAGAAAGAAATCACACTTCTTAGGACTTTGAAAAGATATAAATCACAAAGAATCAAGAAGAAACATGTCACTTTTAGAGAAAATGTTGTTTGAAAAGATAGGATTACACTATGTGTGAAAAGTAAGACCTCGGAACTGAGAAATTTTCTTTACCACCCCTGTCTCCAAGGACTCTTAGAGATGCTACAGAGAAAAAGTGACATAGCTGAATGCATCATCCACTATGTCAAGAAAGGGAAGAAATCAGCTGTGATAAAGCCCCAGGAACTGAAGCCCAAACACACATTTAATTGAAGAAATCAAATGTGCTCATGTGGAAAGCTGTAAAAATGGTCACCAAGAAATAAGTCACTACAATTAGTGTTGTCAGGATGTGTTAAAATTTCTCAAAGAATGCATTCCACTCAAATACCTTTAATCCACCTGTGTTATTTAATAAAAAAGTAAGTATTCCATCTCAGTCCTGTCACTTTCAAATAAGCATTAACATAAAGAAAAGAAAATTTTGTTGAGATGGCTTACATTTTAATTTGTTAATATTTTGAAAAAGACATATGGGTTAAACAGAAAAAGATCGGTGTATCCTTTTTTTTAATTTTTTTGTTTATTTGAAAGTAGAGTTACACAGAGAGAGAAGGAGAGGCAGAGAGAGGTCTTCCATCTGCCAGTTCACTCCCCAGTTGGCCGCAACGGCCGGAGCTGCATGCATCCGAAGTCAGGAGCCAGGAGCTTATTCTGGGTCTCCCATGTGGGTACAGGGGCCCAAGGACTTGAACCATCTTCTACTGCTTTCCCAGGCCACACAGAGAGCGGGATTGGAAGTAGAGCAGCCAGGACTCGAACTGGCACCCATTTGGGATGCTGGCACTGCAGGTGGTGGCTTTACCCACTACACCACAACACCAGCCCCTGGCCTATCCTTTTTAAGAGATCTAGAAATAAAAATAAATTGACATTTTCTGTTTAAGCACATACATGAGATGTTACAGAACACAATTTTACACAGTTGAATATTGATAGGAATGTTTTAAATAAAGGCTTCCATTCCAGCACAAACAAAAGTAAGGCAACGTAAATCAGTAATTGACTCTCAAGGCTTCTTCATTGAAGCATCAAATCAGCAAGCTACTATTTTGCTTTTGAGAATGTGAGTAAATTTAAACCCTTCCAGGAGCTTTGAAAATTGTTTTTATTATCAAAACATTGATTTTCTATAAAAATTCTCAAAAAAGCTTTTTAAAATTATTTGTTTTGGAATATCTAGGGAGTAAATTTCTTGAGGTTTTCTCTGAAATAATATTAAAGAAAATTGCAAAGAGAAAAGTAAATAGCTAAGATATGGAATAAACCCATATGTCTATCAACTCATATGGTATATATACACAATGGAATACTACTCAGCTATAGAAAAATGAAATTCTGTCTTTCACAACAAAATTGACGCAATTGGAGACCATTATGCTTAGTGAAATAAACCAGTCCCCAAAAAAGACAAATATCCTAAGTGCCCTATATCCTGTATAAGTAGCCTGGTGATATCTTCATGGTCAAATATTATAGCAATAAAATTAATTCAAGCCCAAAAATTGATTGTAAAAATATTTATATATGTTTATATGTATCTTAAGTGGATAATTGTCAATGTTTCAGGAGAGACTGACTCTTCTGTTGATCCTTATTGGTATTTGACTAACTGTTAAGTCAGAAAAAGTATATGAACTTAGAAGTCCAATGCATTTTTTAGGAATCTATGGAATGCTTTTAGGCACATTATTTGATGTCCATCTCAAAATTAAACAGCTTGAAGAACTCTAGTATGCAATAATTTCTCACAGAAACAGAGATGGCTAAAGAAATATCCCTAAATACGTTAAAACCGATTTTGCAGATGTAGCTGTCTTTTTAAATGTAGGTATGTGATTAAAAACTTCAAAATGCAGTATTTCAATCAAGTATGAGTAGAAATAAATCATGAAGGACTTTAGGGAAAAATGTTTTCTTCCAATGCAAGTAGAAAATTAAAAAATCCCCAGAAGAGAAACAACTACCACAGGCTTGAGGTAGAAAATAAATCCTGATGTATCCAAAGAATATAAGCGAAATTACCAGTTCTCCCTGCAGTCTCTCTTAACAGATGGTCTTTAACTCCTATGCACAAAAAGTCATCTCATGATCCAGGAGGAATTACAGTATATCTCTAGATGAATTATCAGGCATCATTAAATGATAATTATAATGACTATTAAAACATAAATTATAAGTATAGAAACACAAAGTCAGTAGTGGGCATGTATTTTAGCAGTTAAGACATCTGTGTCCGACATCAAAGGATTTGGGTTTGATTCCCAGCTCTCACCTTCTCTCCAGCAGCTGACCAAAGCAGACCTGGAAAGAGAGCAGTCATATCTCAAGTAACTGGGTTCCTGCAACCACACAAGAGACCTGAATTGAGTTCCTGGCTACTGGGTGCAGCCTGGAACAATCCCAGCCTTTGCAAGCATTCCAGGAGTGAGCTAGCAAATGGGAATTCTGTCTAACTCTATCTCACAAAAAAAATTACATATAAAATAAAATAGTAACAAATACATAAATCGATACACATATTTTCAATTATTTTAAAAAACTGGTCCTATAATGCAAAATATGTATGTCAAAATGAGAGAATAATTGAAGTCAAAAAATTAAATTTGAATCACATGCTTATGGTCAAGTTAATATTTAAATATCTTCAGAATTAAAGAGGATGCTTAAAATATTGATTTAAAAATATTGAGAGTAATATTCCTAGAAATGTTTCTTTCAAAGACTGCATTTGATACAATTTTTTTCTTTTCAGAAAATTCAAATCAATACATTCTTCAGAATATTGACACATTATTCACCATGATTTACAAAAGATTACAGTTTTTTTTTAATTAAATATTTATTTGAAAGGCAGAGTTACAGAGAGGCAGAGGGGGGGAGAGGGAGAGAAAAGGGAAGAGGAAGGGAGAGAGTGACAGAGAGAGAGAGACAGAGACAGAGAGAGACAGAGAAAGAGACAGAGAGAGAGAGAGGGAAACCATTCGCTGTTTCACTCCCCAAATGGCCACAAACGCCAGAGCTGAGCTCAGTCTGAAGCCAAGAGCTTCTTCCAAGTCTCCGACATGGGTGCAGGGGCCCAAGGACTTGGGCCATCTTCTACTGCTTTCCCAGGCCATAGCAGAGAGCTGGATCCGAAGTGAAGCAGCTGGGATATGTCATGCCAGCACTTCCAGTGGCAATTTTACCCGCTATGCCCCAGCCCAGCCCTTGGGATTACAGTTTTTAATTATGCCAATGAAGCTGCCTTTCAATTGTTTTCCAATTTAAACCTCCTAATTTTTTGTTTACAGATTTCCTTGCAACCTTTGATTTTGTTGCACTTACTAGCCTGTATTATTCTTTTGGAATCTTTCTTCTCCCTCAGTTCATCACAACACTGGTTCATCCCACTTGTCCTTTCCATCTGCACCTATTCCACAGTAGAAGCAATCTTTACAGATTTGTCATCTTCCTTCAAGCATTTTCTCCTTACTGAGACTCTCTTTTTTTTAAGTAATTTTATTTATTTAAAAGAGTTACAAAGAGACAGAGACACAGAGAGAGAAAAGTCTTCCATCCATTGGTTCACTCCCCAAATGTCCTCAATCACCCAGAGCTGAGCCGACTGAAGCCAGGAGCCAAGAGCTTCTTCTGGGTCTCCCACATGGTGCAGGGGCCCAAGGACTGGAGTCATCCTCTGCTGATTTCCCAGGCCATAGCAGAGAGCTGGACTGGAAGTGAAGCAGCCGGGACTTGAACAAGTGCTCATATGGCTTGCTGGCCCTGCAGGCCAGGACTTTAACCTGCTGTGCCACAGGACCCTCCCCCCAAAATTCTTTTCTATAACTTTATTTGATACATCAACTAAATGAACTTAACACTGGACCTCCAATCATAATATCACTTTAAACTCCAGTGCTGAAACCGTAATTTGCTGCCAATGGTTCCATTTTATTTTCTAGCAATTTGAATCAGTGTTTCAATGACAAAGCTTGTTATGTTTTCTTCAAAAGAATTCTCTTAAGCCAAACAATTGCTATTACTTAAGCTACCATTTACCTGTTTACAATGTAATTAAAACACTAATATGCATAATATTTATAATTTAGACAAATATATTTGAGAGCATGTGCCCCAGTTTTTTAGTTGGAAGGATTCACCATCACAAGTGCTGGCACCTTTCTTAACTACAATATTTCAGTATATTCCTAAATAATTAGCTTTCCTATCTTCAGCATCTGTCCTCCAACTCATGTGCATATAACTGACAGATGAGTGCCTCCCAGGCATAATAATGACCACTTCAATAATTGGGAAAAATTCCGTACTGTTGTTTAATTGCCCCCTCAATGAAACCCAGTCTCAGTATCTGTGTACTCAAAGCAATCACATGCTGACCAATACCAAATCTGTATACATGAACATATTATATTTTAGGCCACAATGTTCATTCTTCATTTTCATAGTCCCATCATGGGACTAAAGCTTACTCATCAACTATCACCTAGAATATACCCAGTGCTTATACAGATCTAAAGTCTAAATAGGTTTATAGCTT
The DNA here is from genome assembly GCF_033115175.1 of Lepus europaeus. NCBI lineage: Eukaryota > Metazoa > Chordata > Mammalia > Lagomorpha > Leporidae > Lepus > Lepus europaeus. Next base: position 59,907,267 of record NC_084834.1, on the reverse strand, counting down.
TGACTAGGTTGTGAAACCCAGGCCCTCAGACAAACGCCTGTGGACAGGATCCTACGTATGGAAGGTTAGTTTGGCAACCAAATTAACTCTTCATGGAAATCCACTCTGCATGCTCATCTTTAAGAACACTAAAAAGTATCCAATTTTTAACCTATAAAAATATTGGGGAAGAAAAACAGAATTTTGGGGGATGTGGTCAGAGGATAGGAGGAAAATTTATGTAATCTGGGTGATGGATTGAGGTGACTGAGATAGAGAACCTTCACATATTAGAAATATTTCTCTCCTCTTGGCAGTTACCATTTATACCTTCCTTCAGCCATGAACATCTATTCATTTACAAGTGTTGAAATCCTATTCATTTTTAAAGATATGAACACATGTCATTGCCTTTATGATTTCCTACAATCAGTTCCTTTACCTTGTTGCCCATTGTCTTTGACTTGCATTCTAATACATTTAATAACACACAACATTTCATTATAGTTGCTATTCTACACAAATTTTCCAACTACATGGATAACCCGTGGAAGTCAGGAATGAGACTCTTATCTTTGAATCCCTTATGGCATCTAACACGGCAAACAACAAGTAAATGTTAAATTGTGTAAGGAAACATGGCATATTCTCGTGACATTGTCTTTAATTGCCTGTTTGAACACAAATTACGGTATCTTATTCCGTGCCTTTCTGAGTGGCCTGGAGATTCTAAATGCTGTTAGTTAGTAGAATTTGGTAGTATTGGGTACAGTGTTCTCCTTGAGAGGACATTTCTCTAAATCAAAATACATAGTTCTATATTCATTGTAATAATGTTTATAGTTACTTAAAACTATGATAAAAAATGTTTATCCTCATGTGGTTCACTTTGGTGGAGGATGTGGATAATTGGAGAAACTCCTTCCACTCAATTTTACTGTGAATGCTCTTTTAAAAATGTGATACCCTGACATTAGCTCTGTTACTCTCAAAGATGTATAAGTTACAAAAGATTAGAGGCTGAATAGATACAGTTTTTGACATTATATGTATATTTGCTTGAAGTCAGTATCTAAAGTCAAAATGAAGAGTTAACAAAATCAGTACTGATTTTTCAAAAGTTATATGAATTTATTAAATCAGGGCTGGCCTTGGGGCATAATGGGTTAGCCTGCCACCTGTGATGCTAGTATCATTTTTGGGCACTAGTTCCAGTCCTGGCTGCTCCACTTCTGATCTAGCCCCCTGCTAATGTGCCTAGGAAAACAGCAGAGGATGGTCCAAGTGTTTGGGGCCCTGCCACCAATGTGGGAGACCTGGATGGAGCTCCTGGCTCCTGGCTTCAGCCTAGCCCAGCCCTGGCCATTGCAACAATTTGATGGCGTGAACCAGCAGATGGAAGATTTCCCCCCTCCCCTGGCCATCCACCATCTCTCCCTCTCCCTCTGTAACCCTACCTTTCAAATAAATATAAAAAAGTTATTAAATCAAGAATAATAATGCAACAGAAATAGTTACAGAATAAACCTAACAGTTCATCCATCTCTTGAAGTGTTAAAATAGTAGAGTCAGTGAAACAATTTAGTGATTCAAAGTAGACCATAAACATAATCACCTAGTTTTTCAAAAATCAAATGATTTATTAAGTGTTGTGTGACAAGTAAGTTTCCAGACCTGATGATGGTAACACAAAGATTAAGAGAACACAAATCAGGTCCTAAAGGAACTTGTAATCCTGTGCTATAACAGATGCATTCACAGTACACAAGAAAAACATAAAGAGGCTCCTAACCCTGTCCAGGGATGACAGAGAACTCATTCAGAAGTTAACCTTTAAATACTGTCATGATCAATAAGGAGTGCCTCCTTTAGTAAAGCAATTGAAGAAAGAATGTGCAGCCAGAGGTAACTGAATGTGCTGAGGCAGAGGAAGGAGAAAGAACGGCATCCTTACAAACCAAATGTTGTCACACTAGAACATGGCATGAGAAAAGGCCAGTGGCAGAGACCAGACTGTAAAAGGCCTTACATGCCACACAAGGAGTTTGGTTTTCACTAGATCCTGACAATTGTGGAGCTCTTCATTCATCTTAAACAAGTGTGTAACATATTAGCATTTGCACTTTGCCGAATAAGGGATTGAGCAATATTTAGTTACCAAAATCTGCTTCTTAGTGACATATAATAAGGAAAAGGAGATGGAAGAGCAGAAAGAGTGAAAAGTGATTTCCAGTTGTCAGCAGACACAAGGGGTAAATTCACTTGGGATGTGTGGAAGAGGGAGTTGCTCAAAGAAAAGCTTTATTTGTGTGTCAACAGAAAGTATAGTTCCCTAAAAAAAACTGCCTCCTTGAAAAGCAGTTTTCAAAGGCTTTTGTAGCAAGGGTTAGGGGACTGCCCAGCATGTAGAAAAGAGAGAAAGCAGAGGTCTTTCCTGTTAATCCAACACTTATCGTCAAATAGTACATTTAAATCTCTGACTCACACTAGTTGTTTATAGCTTTCATGGGTTGACAGGTGGGCCTGGTACCTTCTGGATACAATGTTGTAAGATAAAGCTTCCTGGAACAGCCTCTGAAAAATAATCTCTAATGAATAACCTGTTACTGATCCTCTGCCCCTATTCCTGCTCCTCTTTTTTACCTATAGTATCAGGCTGGGGTGACCAAGTAGTTCATAATTCTATTTTTGGACACAGAGACTGTATCATCTTGATATATAAATTGAATTTAATATTAAGTGTCAGAGTCCAAATCATTTATCCTAGTTTATCCTAAAGATATACATATTGGCAAGTAAAGGAAAATTAAGGTAAGCTCAAGATCATAAATAAGATTTGTATTTTGCTCTTTGCTATATTACCTAGATCACACACACACACACAAACACGCACACAAATTCCTTGTTTAAAGCAAATCTGACATAACAAAATGAGGATTCATATAAATGATCTATGTCACTAATTTCTTTTTGGAAGAAATGAATTATTTTTCTCAACATAAATACTCTAGGTAATTACCCTAAATAGAATGCAAACTCATGATTTAGAGATTATAATTGGGAGGAAATTTTGTATATATCTGTATCTATGTATACACACACATATATGTAGAGCTCACTACTGTAAGTTGCTTTGCCTTCTGATACCTAAGCTCCTCATCCTCAAAGCGTTTGATGCTCTGTATGGGCATTAAACAGGTAATTTTAATTTTATTTTGTTTTTATAATTGTTCTAATTGACGGTCTTTTGTATAACAGATTACTGTATTGTATCTTGAAGAAATCCTAATTTTTAAAGTTTATTTATTTTCATTTTTATTGGTGAAACAAGGACAAAGATCTTCATTCACTGACTCACTCCACAAATAATTACAAAACCATATATATAAAGTGTACTTCAAAAATTTTATGAAAATGGGATTAAAAGACTTCATTTTGTTTTAAAAAATTTTGCAATCCATGTACTTTTGTTATAATATGCATTTCGCATGAACTTGTTGAAGAGCCTTTGTATATCTATGATGAGGTCCAATATGCTGTCATTTTTTTTCACCAGAACAAGGGTATTGACTGCCCAGTGTTCATGGCAGTTGCTGAGTTAATTACTACACTGCATGGACTGTGGATATCATAAATATTACCACTGCCTATTGGAAAAACCAGGAAAAATCTCAGGCGAATTGAATGAAAAGCTTCAAAGAGATTTACTAGTAATCTTTAAATGTATAACTAATAAGACAGAAATATGTTTTCATTAAACATTCAGATAACCATGTCTAGATTTTTTTCCTGTAAAAAAGAAAAAGAAGAAAAATTCAGTTTTTAAATCTATGTGCTAATTTCTGAAAAGCCAGTAAATAAAATTCCAATATCCCTATTTTAAGAGCTTATAAATATTTAGTGGCCCTGTGATATTTTATTTCATTGGATTTTAAGATGGTCATATCTTAAAATATAATTTAACTTATTTTAATTTCATATAATTCCTTTTAATTTAAACTGCAACAGGCTGCATAGTTTTTTAAGTATCCAAAAGCCAAACATACACAATTGCATATACAGCAAGAGTAAAACCTTGTGAAGAGTTCTTTTATTTTTTTTTTAAGATTTTTTTATTTATTTGAAAGTCAGAGTTACACAGAGAGAGGAGAGGCAGAGAGAGAGGTCTTCCAACCACTGGTTCACTCCCCAGTTGGCTGCAATGGCCGGAGCTGTGCTGTTCCAAAGCCAGGAGCCAGGAGCTTCTTCCGGGTCTCCCACATGGGTTCAGGGATCCAAAGGCTTGGGCCATCTTCTACTGCTTTCCCAGGCCATAACAGAGAGCTGGATCAGAAGTGGAGCAGCTGGGTCTCAAAACATCGACTGTATAGGATGCCAGCACTCCAAGCCAGGGCATTAACCTGCTGTGCCACAGCACGGACCCTAGCAAGAGTTCTTGTGACAAGTCAAATGTGATTCCTGAAATTGTTTAATATCTATTTACGTAATCACTGTTTTATGCAAGAAGTTTTTCAGATTCCTATAAAGTTAAAAAGAGATAAAAAGAATTCTTGAGTGAGTAGTCACTACTCAAAAAAATATTGACATATAAACACCTAAAGACTTTTTCATATAAAGATAAAAATATTAGAGACTGTGGTACATGATTTTAATTTTTAAAACAAACAGTTGGAAATTCAGTATATGTATATTCAACATTTGTTGATTCTTAAGGAAATATGTATGTGATTATAAAATAGCATAAATTGTACATTTTAAATTTAGATGTGAAATAACAATAGCTACCATTGTTTCTTGACCCAGATATCTTAATCAAATTAGAAAGCTAAGTGAAACATTTAGATAGCATTAATTGAGCATCTATTCTCTGAACTTTGCTAGAATTATCCATCTCTTTTTTTGTAATGGTAAAATACAGGTTCGTTTTACTCCTACAAAGAATAAAAAGATAGCTTTTTAAAATTGGATTCCTATAATTTAAATCACTGTATGATAAGAATATACAGCAAGTTAGTTGAACAGTGATAACTTGAAATGAATCAGTTGTCTACTAGGACTTAAACATTTTTTGTTAAGAGATAACTATTTTAAAAATTTGAATAATGTAGTAGTAGAATCTAAGTTACATATTACTAGAAGTCTTGAATAATGAAACCTGTCTACAGCTGTGATTATTAAAATTTCTCAGTACTGTGTAAAAAATATATATATTAGAGACTGTGTTAACAAACATAACCTAAAGAACCTCTGATGAGGATTCTCATGAAAGTGATTTATTGAGTTTCAACAGTGGAAGACATGCATGAGGGTTGGGTAAGGGAAGAAAGCTGAGCAAGTATGTGACCTTAGCTGGAGCCACACTTCAGTCCAGTTCCACAGAGCACTCTGACACAGATTGCACCACATTGGTTGAGCTTTGAGATAAGGGATCAGTCCCTTGTTGGCTTGTGCTGACTTAATCATTGTCATTGCTTACGGAAGTTCATAGAGGTAGAAGTGGATGTAATCTCTGGGTACGTAGGTCTCATTGAGCTAAAAGGATGGATGAACTCGGCTGTGAAAGAGTGAATGAGATAACAACAATATCTACTTCACACGTGTAATGCAAAAATATTTTTGAAAAAGAACTATTCTATCATGACAAGGTCCAAATAAGCAATGAACAAACACACTGATGGCAGTCACAAAGTACTGAGAAGAGAAAGTAAATACCAAAACTAGGTAGAAACAGATCTGATACCATCAAATTATTAGAAAACATTGGGGAAACCCTTCAAGACATAGGCACAGGCAAAGAGTTCTTGGAAAAGACCCCAGACACACAGGCAATCAAAGCCAAAATTAACAAATGGAATTACATCAAATTGAGAAGCTTCTGTATTGCCAAAGAAACAGGCAAATGAAGAGGCAACTGACAGAATCAGAGAAATTATTTGCAAACAATGCAATTGATAAAGGATTAATAACCAGAACACATAAAGAGATAAAGAAACTCCACAACAACAAAACAGACAACTCAGTGAAGAAATGGCCAAAAGACTTCAACAGACATTTTTCAAAAGAGGAATTCCAAATAGCCAACAGACACATGAAAAAATGTTTAGGATCACTAGTTGTCAAGGAAATGCAAATCAAAAGCACAATGAGGTTTCACCTCACCCCAGTTAGAAAAAAATCATACAGAAATCAACAAACAACAAACTCTGGCTAGGATGTGGGGAAAAGGTACCCTAATCCACTGTGGATGGGAATGTAAACTGGTAAAACCACTATGGAAGTCAGTTTGGAGATGCCTCAGAAATCTGAATATAGATCTACCATGTGACTCAGCCATCCCAACGCTGGGAATTTACCTAAGGGAAATGAAATCAGCAAATAAAAAGTTATCTGCACCTCCTTGTTTATTGCTGCTCAATTCACAATAGCTAAGACATGGAATCAACCTAGATGCCCATCAACTGAAGACTGGAAAAATAAATTATGGGGTATGTACTCTATGGAATACTACACAATGGTTAAAAAAAAATGAAATCCAGTCATTTACAAAAGAAATAGATGAATGTGGAAAACATACTTAGTGAAATAAGTCAGTCCCAAAGGGACAAATACCATATGTTCTCCCTGATCTGTGATAACTAATAAGCACCTAAAAGGAAATCTGTAGAAGTGAAATTGACACTTTGAGAAGCAATGACTTGAACAGCTCTTGTCTTGACTGTCAAGGAACAGTTTTTTTTTTCTTAATGGAGAATGGGACTGGGGATGGGAGACGGAGGATGACGGGTATGGTGGGAATGATCACTATATTCTTAAAGTTATACTTATAAAATTTGTACTCATTAAATAAAAATTTCTTTGGGGAAAAATAAAATAAAAATAGTATCCAACATATGTTCAATTTAAAAAAAGTTGTTATACAAAGAAATGTGATTTAATCATATACTCACTGGAATTAATGGAGTTCTTATGCTTTAAGGAACAATGGTCAGCAGAATTTTAGGATGCTCTCATGACTTTCTCTCCCTGTATAATCTGAGATTTGGCAGGACCTGTGATTTCCTTCTATCCCATAGAATATGGTAAAGATTATATCTCACTCCTATCATGATGGTTTATTATACAAGACTCTGCCTTAAGCCATCTGGTGAGAGACTGACTCCCTTACTGGCCATGAAGAAGCACACACCCATATGTGAACTGTCTAAAAGAGCCCCCTGTGAGCAGCCTCTAGGATTTGAGGGCAACTTCCACCCAATAGCTAGCAAAAAGTCATTGCCTACAATATACAGCTGCATACAAAAGAATTCTTTCAACAACATGAAAAAGTTTTAAAAAAGATTCTGCTTTCCTATACCTACATTTGAGAGGATGCAGCCCAGTGAACACTGGCTGCGGATCCTGAAGCAGAGAACCTAGCTAAGCCATGCCTGGGCTCTTAGTGCACAGAAACCATGTGATAATGGATGTATTTCTTTTAAGCTACTAAGTTTGAGGCAATTTTTTACATAGCAACTCATAATTAATACAGAAGCATAATATGAAGTATCATCCAAACTAACACTGGGGAGATCCAATGTTTTTCATTGCTATGAATTTTTTGAAAGATTTATTTATTTAGTTAGTTAATTGAAAGAGTATGATAGAGAGCGCGCGCGCACATGCTTCTATTCATTGTTGCACTCTAAAAATGATCAGGTCTGGGTTAGGCTGAAGTCAAGAGCCAAGAACCCATCCTAGTCTCTCACATGGTGGCAGGGGCCCAAGCAGTTTAAACATCATCTATTGCCTTCCAGGATGTGCTAGCAGGAAGTTGCATTGGAAGCTGAGTAGCCAGGACTAGAAGTGGCACTGCAATGTGGGATTCTGGCATCACAAGCAGCAGCTTAACTGGTTGCACAAAAATGCCATTCCCTTTGTTTTGCTTTGCTTTGTTCTCATTTTAATAGATTATTCGGAGGAAATTAATGAATTTGTGTAGTAATGAGTTGTGCACATACTTCGTTGTAAGTCACTCTTAAATAAAAGTTTATTTTAAAACCACTTCTCTTAAATACATGTATCTTACAATCATAAATAGGTATATTTGGACTGTTTCATGGAGAATTTGAAGAGAAATACCTGTTCCTGTGACTTCACTCATGTAAATTTCCACACCCAAAAAGAAAACATGAAGACAAATTTGTGAGTGGTTGTCAAGATTTCTGAATTTACTAAGGTTTTATAATGTATAAAATTTTAAACTTTAATATGATTCAATAACATTCAATGAAAAAAGTTGATAATATTAAGGAAGTTTATATAAATTCCAAGTCAATAAGAAGTAAATGTTTATGAGTAAAATGGATAACGACCATAAATCAGCATTTTGCTAATATAAATAAGCCCAGGGCATGATTTGTCCAACCAGCAAATATGATTACAAATCTACCAATTTAAAAAGATTTAGGCCGGCGCCGCGGCTCACTAGGCTAATCCTCCGCCTTGCGGCGCTGGCACACCGGGTTCTAGTCCCGGTCGGGGCACTGATCCTGTCCCGGTTGCCCCTCTTCCAGGCCGGCTCTCTGCTGTGGCCAGGGAGTGCAGTGGAGGATGGCCCAAGTCCTTGGGCCCTGCACCCCATGGGAGACCAGGAGAAGCACCTGGCTCCTGCCATCGGAACAGCACGGTGCGCCGGCCACAGCCGGCTACCGCGGCAGCCATTGGAGGGTGAACCAACGGCAAAAAGGAAGACCTTTCTCTCTGTCTCTTTCTCACTGTCCACTCTGCCTGTCAAAAATAAAATAAATAAATAAATAAAAGATTTAAACCAATATTAATCAGTGTTTATCGAATGTGAACAAACAGGCATACTCTGCCTCGGACATTGGAAATAAAAATTGATTTGATTTTTCAAAAGGAAAGTGTTAGCCATACATGTGCATACTGTTAACCTAACAATTCCAATTCTAAAAATATAGATGTATACAATCAGGGACATAATAAGATGCATGTAACAGATTAATGTTGCAAATATTAATAGTGTAAGTGCTATAAAATATTGTAGAGAACATATTGTCTTTTTTTAAACATTTATTTTATTTATTTGAAAGGCAAAATTACCCAGAGAGAGAAGCAGAGGCAGAGAGAGAAAGAGAGAGGTCTTCCATTCGCTGGTTCACTCCACAGTTGGCCGCAATGTCTGGAGCTGCACTGATCTGAAACCAGAAGCCAGGAGCTTCCCCCAAGTCTCCCATGTAGGTACAGGGGCCCAAGTACTTAGGCCATCCTCTACTGCTTTCCCTGGCCATAGCAGAGAGCTGGATCGAAATTGAAGCAGGCAGGACTCGAACCAGCACCCATAAGGGATGCTGGCACTGCAGGTGGTGGCTTTACCTGCTATGCCACAGCACCAGCCTCGAGAACATAGTATCTTTTTTTAACTTTTCTTTAATAAATATAAATTTCCAAAGTACAACTTTTGGATTATAGTGGTTTTCCCCCATAACCACCCTCCCATCCACAACCATTACATCTCCCACTCCCTCTCCCATCCCATTCTTCATCAAGATTCATTTTCAATTATCTTTATATCAGAAGATCAACTTAGTGTATACTAAGTAAAGATGTCAACAGGCTGCACCCACACAGACACACTAAGTATAGAGTACTGTTTGAGTAGTAGTTTTACCATTAATTCGCATAGTACAACACATTAAGGACAGAGGTCCTACATGGGGAGCAGGTGCACAGTGACTTCCGTTGTTGATTTAACAATTGACACTCTTATTTATGACGTCAGTAATCACCCAATGCTCTTGTCATGAGCTGCCAAGGCCACAGAAGCCCCTTGAGTTCACAAACTCTGCTCTTATTTAGCCAAGGCCATAGTCAAAGTGGAAGTTCTCTCCTCCCTTCAGAGAAAGGTACCACCTTCTTTGATGGACCTTTCTTTCTGCTGGGATCTCACTCACAGAGATCTTTCATTTAGGTCTTTTTTTTTTTCCTTTGGCTACAGTGTCTTGGCTTTCCATGCCTGAGAAACTCTCAAGGGCTCTTTAGCCAGATCGAAATGCCGTAAGCGCTGATTCTGAGGCCTGAGTGCTGTTTAGGACATCTGCCATTCCATGAGTCTGCTGTGTATCTGACTTCCCATGTTGGATAGTTCTCTTCTTTTTAATTTTATCAGTTAGTATTAGAAGACAGTAGTCTTGTTTATGTGATCCCTCTGACACTTAGTCCTATCATTATGATCAATTATGAACTGAAACTGATCACTTTGACTAATGAGATGGCATTGGTACATGCCACCTTGATAGGATTGAATTGGAATCCCCTGACAGGTTTCTAGTTCTACCATTAGGGGTAAGTCCGAGTGAGCATGTGCCGATCAGTACATCTCCTCCCGCTCTTATTCCCACTCTTATATTATCATTTCAATACCTAGTACAAGCTTTTAAGGAGAAAGTCATCTTTATTGAAAGAGGCAAGTGAAAGAGAGTAGAATGGAGACTTTTTAATCATGTGTATATCCATTGGTCCAAGCACAATTTATTAAAATAGCACTTTTTAAAAAAAATGTATTTTAACTTTTAATTAGTTTTTAAGTGATGCAATGCACTTTGTAGATACAATTCTGAGAACATAATGATATTCCCTTCCTCCCTCCTTCCATCCCTTTCTGCCCCTCTGCCTCTCCCTTCCTTATTTCTTTCTTTTTTCCTTTTTCTGTTTTTGAGAGAACATATTTTAAATTTACATTACACTAAAAAGGTTTAGTACTTCACTGAATAGGAAATTCAAGCAAAAATCAAAAGGACCCTAGTTTAGTAGGAATGTAGAAAAAGACTATAAACAATAATTGAACAGAAAATACCATTTCATCCACATACAGTAAATTTTAAAGTAATCACAGATCATTAAAACTATAGTAATATAACATCCTTAATCATTGGTTTCACAAAAGAATAAAACAAAGTTTTACAAAACTATATCTGCAACAATATTGAAACACAGACATTTTGTTCTTTTTTCTTCTTTTTTTGGTTTGTTTTTTAAATTTCAGCTCCCATATATAAAGGACAACATGTGATACCTGTCTTTCTGGGTCTGGTTTATTGCACTCAACTTGATGTCCTCCAGTTGCATCCATTTTGCTGCAAATTGTACAATTTCATTGTTTTTATAGCTGAATAATATTCTGCCATGTATATTTATCACATTTTTTCAATCCATTCTTCTGATAATGGACACCTTCGTTGAGTCCAAATTTTGGTGATTCAGTGCAACTATAAACATGGTGATGCATGTATCTCTTTGATATATTGTGTTCAAGTCTTTCAGGTATATACCCTATACTGGGATTTCTGGATCATATGACAAAACTATTTCTAGTTTTATAAGAACTCTCCACACTGTTTTCCACAGTGGCTGCACTAATTTACACTCCTACCAACAGTATGTAAGTGTTCCTCTTTATCTACATCAGGCCTGCACTGGTTACTCTTCATGTTTACTCTCCATGTTTTAGATTTGAACCATTCTGTCAGGGGTGAGGTAATATTGTTCCTGTTGCTGTGCAAAAGCTTCTGAGTTTAATATGAAGAAATTCCCTAGAAATCTCTTGGAAATAAAGAGTGGAGTTGAAACAAATAATTCAATAAGTATTGAATTGATGTCTTCAAGGATTTTGTGTATACCATTTATCTTGTTTTAAAGCATCAATATTAAAACAGGATTTTCTTTTTTTTAAAGATTTATTTTATTTATTTGAAAGTCAGAGTTACACAGAGAGGTAGAGACAAAGAGAGAGAGGTCTTCAATTCACTGTTTCACTCCCCAGATGGCCACAACGGCTAGAGCTGTGCCAATCCGAAGCCAGGAGCTTCTTCTGGGTCTCTTTCGTGGGTGTAGGGGCCCAACGACTTGGGCCATCTTCCACTGCTATCTCAGGCCATAGCAGAGAGCTGGATTGGATGAGGAATAACTGGGACTAGAACCAGTGCCCATATGGGATGCCAGTATTTCAAGCCAGGGCTTTAACCTGCGGCACCACATCGCTGGCTCCAAATTTCTTTTTTAAAAGATTTATTTATTTGAAAGTCAGAGTTACAGAAAGAGCAAGAGAGAGAGAGAGAGAGAGAGAGAGAGAGAGCGAGCTTCCATCTGCTGGTTCACTCCACCAAGCCAAAGCCAGGAAACAAGATATAGGATCTTCATCTGGTTTCCTCACTTGGGTGGAAGGGGCCCAAGTACTTAGGCAATCTTCAGCCGCTTTTCCCAGGCCATCAGCAAAGATGTGGATCAGAAGTATAGCAGCTGGGACTTGGGCTGGAACCCATATAGGATGCTGGCGTAGAAGGAGGCAACTTTACCCACTAAGCCACAATATCAGTCCCTAAAACTGCAATTTCCATAGCATTCTTTCTCTCTCTATCCCTACTCAGCAGTGTAATGAAAGTCTGTGAATACCTCTCTCATGACTGTCACATATTTAAAAAGATTTTTACTCTTCTGCCATAAAGGTGACATATTTTTAAGGAAACACTTGATCATCTCCTAGAAAATTATACAAAGGAAGACTCTTTGTAGGACATTTACATTTTCCAGAAGTTACTTGTAAGAAGTTATTAGTATCATTAATTAAAGTTTTAAAAGTTGAATAAAAATTAAATCTATAAAATACATAAAAGAGTTTGATAAACATATTCTCCTTAGTCTTTCCTTGAAAATGTGTGGGTGATGTGTGAGACATTATTTATTGCTCAGGGGGCAATCATGTTGTGATCTATGAAAGAATTTAACAAATTATTCATAGCTCCAGTTTACCAGAAAGTGACTTAAGAGGACCACTGTTAAATAGAACTATTCCATCACTTCTCGTCTTCACTTTGGAAGATTCACTTTATCTGATGGAGAAATAATTGAGCTTGTCACTAGAAGCCATAACTAATGTTTTCGAAGGATGAGTTTGATAGAAAAATTCTTTTACATGCTTCTAGAAGCTTCTAGGACCCAGTTTCTTTGTAAACCAAAATATGTACGAAGCACTGTCATCAATTGTTTTATGAAGAACTTTTATTACTTACTCTGTTAAATCTTTTTAAACACCCTGTATTATACGGTATAATTAAAATGGCAAAGTTTCCCTTAAGAAGGAAAAGTTTACAACAAAGTGGAGTTAGAAGAAATAAATGGCTACTGAATCCAGCATATACTATTTTATAACTTTGCTTAGAGACAGAATAGAGACAAATGGTCACTAAATCTTGTTAACAAATTAGAGATTATTAATCACTCTGACCCAATGTCAATTATGATTCCTCCCATGCAGTAAAGATATGAATACCTTAATAGAAGATGAAATGGTGAGTTTGTAAATTTTACAAACCTTGTCAAGAAAGAAAATACCTGCCAAAATTTTGAGAAAATGTTTTAAATGATGTGTATAAATAAGCAATAAAAACATGCAAAAATAGAAGGTAGATTAAAGATAGCATTTGTATTCTGGAAATTTTGCACTGAAAATAACTTGCTGAAAAAGAACGCAAACATGATTTCACCAGTTTTTCTCGAGAAATGGAATGAGCCACTAGATGGTACTGAAATTAGTCAGTGCAAGCTACTGAATTCATTGAAATACTAGTTTAGAAGGATGACTAAGCAAATAGAGGAGCTCTATTTTTCACTCTTTTTTTCTATTTTGAAAGAAAACAAAATGAATTGATTGCTGTTCAGAACTTTCTAGTTACAGCCCACTATATTATTAAAGAATATAACATATTAAATCATTTCCTGATTGTATCAGAAGATAGAAAGTAAATTATAGCATCATTTGATATTATTTTTGAGTATCATAATGTTCTCTGTCCCTTGAAGAGGTGATTTAAGGTTTGCTCTTCAGAGAAGACAAAGACAAAATCAGAGACAGACAAACAGGAGGAGGAGGAATGTGGATTTCATTAAAACTTCTCTTAATTCAACTGCACTCATTAAAGTTGACAAAATAAAAATCTTTTAAAACATGTTTCGGATGTTAATAATGTTTCCAATTGTTAAGGATTTAAGCCTTTTGAGACTTCTTGCTTTACATCTAGCTTTTATCCTCAAAACACTACATGAAATATTTCTTTAATTAGGAATTAAAATGTAGTGCAGTCTTGATTTCCTAAATATAATTTTTTTTATTATTTGGTTCCTGGACAAGGATCCATCATTCATCAATCACAAAACATTTTAAAATTCAGTTCAATATAATTTATTTGAAAGGCAGAAAGAGAGATATCAGCCATCCCTTTTTTTATTTTAATTTTTACAATAACATATTTTCAATTTTCTTTAAAATCACAAGCTTAGCCATGTTCTATATAAAGAATTCAACAAGTAGCAAGTAGAAAAAACATTGTTCTTAAAGAGTATAGAAAAAGAATATAATCAATAATCGAATATTAAAATGTCAATTTTGTTCATATACATTACATTTTTGTACTCTATTAGTTACTAAAAATTAGGAAAAACATATGATAATTGTCTTTTGGAGATTAGTTTATTTCACTAAGCATAATAGTCTCCAGTTACCTCCACGTTGTTAAAAAATACAGGATTTCATGTTTTTATGGTTAGGGAATATCCCATCATGTATATGTCTCATAAATTCTTTTTCCATTCATCACTGGAGGGACATCTGGGCTGTTTTTATATCTTAGCAGTTGTGATTTGAGCTGCTATAAATATGGAGTACAGACCACTCATATGCTTAAAGAGTGGGTCATATGGGGGATCTATTCTCCTACTTATGAGAAATCTAAATACTGTCTTCCATAATGGTTGTATGAGTTTACATTCCCAACAGTGGGTTACATTACCTTTTTCTCCACATCTTTTTTTTTTTTTTTTTTTTTTGATAGGCAGAGTGGACAGTGAGAGAGAGACAGAGAGAAAGGTCTTCCTTTGCCGTTGGTTCACCCTCCAATGGCCGCCGCGGTAGGCGCGCTGTGGCCCGCGCACCGCGCTGATCCGATGGCAGGAGCCAGGTGCTTCTCCTGGTCTCCCATGGGGTGCAGGGCCCAAGCACTTGGGCCATCCTCCACTGCACTCCCTGGCCACAGCAGAGAGCTGGCCTGGAAGAGGGGCAACCGGGACAGGATCGGTGCCCCGACAGGGACCAGAACCCGGGGTGCCGGCGCCACAAGGCGGAGGATTAGCCAGTGAGCCACGGCGCCGGCCGCCTTTTTCTCCACATCTTCACCAACATTTGTTATTTTTTCATTTTTGGATGATAATCTATATATATATATATATTTGACAAGTAAATTTATAGATAGAGACAGAGAGAAAGGTCTTCCTTCCTTTGGTTCACCCCTCAAATGGTCACTACAGCCGGCGCTGCACCAATCCGAAGCCAGGAGCCAGATGCTTCTTTCTGGTCTCCCATGAGGGTGGAGACGCCAAAGCACTTGGGCCATCCTCCACTGCCCTTTTGGGTCACAGCAGAGAGCTGGACTGGAAGAGGAGCAACTGGGACTAGAATCCGGCGCCCATGTGGGATGCCGGCACCGTAGGCGGAGGTTTAACTAAGTGAGCCACGGCGCCGGGCCAGATGATAATTATTTTAACCATGGTGAGTTGAAACCTCATTTTGGTTTTTATTTGCAATTCCCTGAGGGCTAATGATTCTCGGAATCTTTTAATGTGTCTGTTGTACATTTGTATTTCATACTTTCAAAAATGCCTGGTCATATCCTTAACCCATCACTTAACTGGATTACTTGTTTTGTTGTTGAGTTTCTTGTATTCTTTATCTATTCTGGATATTAGTCTGTTATCAGATGTATAGTTTGCAAATATTTTCTCCCATTCCATCAGTTGGCTTTTTAATTTGTTGAGTATTTCCTTTGCTGAACAAAAGTTTCTTAGAGTGATGTATTCACATTTATCTATTTTTGCCTTTATACCTGTGCTGCTGAGATCTTATCCAAAAAGTTTTTGCCTATTCCAATGTTTTCCAGTGTTTCATATATGTTTTCCTCTAATAATTTGATGGTTTCAGGTCTTAGATTTAGAGCCCTGACCCACTGTGAGTTGATTTTTGCATAGGGTGTAAAGGAGGGGTCTTTCTTCATGCTTCTGCATACAAAAATCTGATATTCCTAACACCACTTATTTAAGAGATTGTCCTTTCTCCAGAGAGTGAGGCTAGCTCATTTGTCAAAGGTTAGTTGATTATAGATGTGAGGATTAATCTCTAGAGTTTCTAGTCCATTTCATTGGTCAATTTGTCTATTTCTATGCCCGTACCAGTTTAGATTACAACTGCACTGTAATATGTCTTGAAATTAGGTACTGTGATGCTCCCAGCTTTATTTTTATTGGCTACGATATCTTTAGGTATTCAGGGTCACTTGTGATTCCAAATGAATTTTCAGGTAATTTTTTTCCAGATCTGAGAAGCAAGTCGTTGGTATTTTGATTAGGATCACATTGAATCTGTAAATTACTTAAGCTAATACGGAGATTTTGATAATATTAATTCCTCCAACCCATGAACAAGAAAGATTTTTCCATTTTTAGTGTCTTCTTTCATTTTTTTCCTAGCATTTTGTAATTTTCCTTAAACAGATCTTTCACGTTCTTCATTATATTTATCCCAAGGTATTTAAAATGTTTTGCAGCTATTGTGAATGAGACTGATCTTACAAGTTCGTTCATTTTTTTTTCTTTTCAACTTTTATTTAATAAATATAAATTTCCAAAGTACAACTTTTGAATATAGTGGTTTTCCCCCATAACCACCCTCCCATCCACAACCATCACATCTCCCACTCCCTCTCCTATCCCATTCTTCATCAAGATTCATTTTCAATTATCTTTATATACAGAAGATCAACTTAGTGTATACTAAGTAAAGATGTCAACAGGCTGCACCCACACAGACACACTAAGTATAGAGTACTGTTTGAGTAGTAGTTTTACCATTAATTCGCATAGTACAACACATTAAGGACAGAGGTCCTATATGGGGAGCAGGTGCACAGTGACTTCCGTTGTTGATTTAACAATTGACACTCTTATTTATGACGTCAGTAATCACCCAATGCTCTTGTCATGAGCTGCCAAGGCCATGGAAGCCCCTTGAGTTCACAAACTCTGCTCTTATTTAGACAAGGCCATAGTCAAAGTGGAAGTTCTCTCCTCCCTTCAGAGAAAGGTACCGCCTTCTTTGATGTACCATTTTTTCTGCTGGGATCTCACTCACAGAGATCTTTCACTTAGGTCTTTTTTTTCCTTTGGCTACAGTGTCTTGGCTTTCCATGCCTGAGAAACTCTCAAGGGCTCTTCAGCCAGATCCGAATGCCGTAAGCGCTGATTCTGAGGCCTGAGTGCTGTTTAGGACATCTGCCATTCTATGAGTCTGCTGTGTATCTGACTTCCCATGTTGGATAGTTCTCTTCTTTTTAATTTTATCAGTTAGTATTAGAAGACAGTAGTCTTGTTTATGTGATCCCTCTGACACTTAGTCCTATCATTATGATCAATTATGAACTGAAACTGATCACTTTGACTAGTGAGATGGCATCGGTACCTACCACCTTGATAGGATTGAATTGGAATCCCCTGACAGGTTTCTAGTTCTACATTTAGGGGTAAGTTCCAGTAAGCATGTGCCGAATAGTATATCTACTCCCACTCTTATTCCCACTCATATTTAACAGGGATCACTTTTCATTTAAATTTAAACAACTAAGAATAATTCTGTATTAATTAAAGAGTTCAAGCAATGGTATTCAGTAGAACAGAATAACACTTAAAGGAATAAAATAGTAAGTTGCTCCTCGATAGTCAGGACAAGGGATAATCAAGTCATTGTTTCTCATAGTGTCCATTTCACTTCAACAGGTTTCCTTTTAAGTGCTCAGTTAGTTGTCACCAATCAGGAAGAATGTATGATATTTGTTTTCCAGATTCCTCCATTTTGTTGCAAATGACCGGATTTCACTTTATTTTTACTGCTGTAGAGTATTCTAAAGAGTACATATCCCAACGTGCCAAGCGATTCCAATAAAATCCCATCAAGGTGGCATGTACCAATGCCATCTCACTAGTCCAAGTGATCATCTTCAGTTCACAATTGATCACACTGATAGGTCTAAGAGTCAAAGGGATCACACAAACAAGTCTACTGTCTGCTAATACTAACTGATAGAATCAAAAAGGGAGAGAATGATCCAACATGGGAAGCAGGATACACAGCAGACTCATGGAATGGCAGATGTCCTAAACAGCACTCTGGCCTCAGAATCAGCCCTTAAGGCATTCGGATCTGGCTGAAGAACCCATGAGAGTATTTTAGGCATGGAAAGCCAAGACACTCTGGAAGAAAAAAAAAAAAAAGAAGAAGAAGAAGACCTAAATGAAAGATCTCTGTTAGTGAGATCCCAGTGGAAAGAAGGAGGTACCTTTCTCTGAAGGGAGGAGAGAATTTCCACTTTGACTATGACCTTGTCAGAATAAGATCAAAGTCGGCAAACCCAGAAGGCTTCCATAGCCCTGGCAACTCATGACTAGAGCCTAGGGAGATTACTGACGCCATAAACAAGAGTGTCAAATTGTTAAGTCAACAACAGAAGTCACTGTGTACTTACTCCTCATGTGGGATCTGTCCTTAATGTGTTGTCCAATATGAAGTAATGCTATAACTAGTACTGAAATAGTATTTTACACTTTGTGTTTCTGTGTGGGTACAAACTGATGAAATCTTAACTTAGTATATACTGAATCGATCTTCTGTATATAAAGATAATTGAAAATGAAAAAACAACTTGGTTTTAAATTGGAAATTGCATAGAAAATTAATCAATTTTTAAAAAATATCATGTAGGACCTCTGTCCCTAATGTGCTGTACATTGTGATTTAATGCTATAACTAGTACTCCAACAGTATTTTTCACTTTGTGTTACTATGTGAGGGCAAACTGTTAAATCTTTACTTAATATATACTAAACTGATCTTCTGTATATGGAGAGAATTGAAAATGAATCTTGATGTGAATGGAAGAGGAGAGGGAGTGGGAAAGGGGAGGGTTGTGAGTGGGAGGGAAGTTTGGGGTGGGGGAAGCCATTGTAATCCATAAGCTGTACTTGGAAATTTATATTCATTAAATAAAAGTTTAAAAAAAAGTACATATCCCCTGGCACATTTCTAACTCCATCATTTGGGGCAAGACTGATTGTGCATGTCCCAAATTGTGCATCTCCTCCCTCTCTTTTTCTACCCTGAAATTTAACAGGGATCACTTTCCAATACAATCCCATCAAGGTGGCATGTACCAATGCCATCTCACTAGTCCAAGTGATCAATTTCAGTTCACATTCGATGGCTTGGATAGGTCTAAGAAACAAAGGGATCACACAAACAAGTCTACTGTCTGCTAATACTAACTGATAGAATCAAAAAGGGAGAGAATGATCCAGCATGGGAAGTGGGATACACAGCAGACTCATAGAATGGCAGATGTCCTAAACAACACTCTGGCCTCAGAATCAGCCCTTAAGGCATTCGGATCTGGCTGAAGAACCCATGAGAGTATTTTAGGCATGGAAAGCCAAGATACCATGGAAAAGAAAAAAAGAAGAAGACCTAAATGAAAGATCTCTGTTAGTGAGATCCCAGTGGAAAGAACAGGGCCATCAAAGAAGGAGGTACCTTTCTCTGAAGGGAGGAGAGAACTTCCACTTTGACTGTGACCCTATCAGAATAAGATCAAAGTCAGCGAACCCTAAAGGCTTCCATAGCCCTGGCAACTCATGACTAGAGCCTAGGGAGATTACTGACGCCATGAACAGGAGTGTCAAATTGTTAAGTCAGCAACAGGAGTCACTGTGTACTTACATCCCATGTGGGATCTGTCCTTAATGTGTTGTCTAATATGCAGTGATGCTATAACTAGTACTGAAACAGTATTTTTACACTTTGTGTTTCTGCGTGGGTACAAACTGATGAGATCTTTACTAATTATATACTGAATTGATCTTCTGTATATAAAGATAATTGGAAATGAAAAAAAAAAAACCTGTGTCAAATTGGAAATGGCATAGAAAATTAATTAATTTTTAAAAAAATATTATGTAGGATCTCTGCCTTTAATGTGCTGTACACTCTTATTTAATGCTATAACTAGTACTCCAATAGTATTTTTTTTTCACTTTGTGTTGCTATATGGGAGCAAACTGTTGAAATCGTTACCTAATTTATACTAAACTGATCTTTTGTATATAAAGAGAATTGAAAATGAATCATGATGTGATTGGAAGGGGAGAGGGAGCGGGAAAGGGGAGGGTTGTGGGTGGGAGGGAAGTTTTGGGAGGGGGAAGCCATTGTAACCCATAAGCAGTACTTTGGAAATTTATATTCATTAAATAAAAGTTTAATAAAAAAAAGTACATATCCCATAATTTCTTTATCCATTCTACTGTTGATGGGCATTTAAGTTGATTCTAGGTCTTAGATATTGTGAATTGAGCTGCAACAAACATTGCGGTACAGACAGCTCTTTTATTTGCCAATTTAATTTCCTTTGGGTAAATTCCAAGGAGTGGGATGGCTGGGTTTATGGTATGATTATATTCAGGTTTCTGAGCAATCTCCAAACTGACTTCCATAGTGGCTTAACCAGTTTGCATTCCCACCAACAGTAGGTTAGTGTCCCTTTTTCCCCACATCCTTGCCAGCATCTGTTGTTAGTTGATTTCTGTATGTAAGCCATTCTAACCAGGGTGAGGTGAAACCTCATTGTGGTTTTGATTTGCATTTCCCCAGTGGCTAGTGATCCTGAACATTTTTTCATGTGTCTGTTGGCCACTTGGATTTCCTCTTTTGAAAAATGTCTATTGAGGTCCTTGGCCTATCTCTAAGTGGGTTGTTTGTTTTGATGTTGTGGAGTTTCTTGATTTCTTTGTAGATTCTGGTTATTAAACCTGTATCGGTTGCATAATTTGCAGATATTTATTCCCATTCTGTTGGTTGCCTCTTCACTTTCCTGACTGTTTCTTTTGCAGTACAGAAACTTCTCAATTTGATGCAATCCCAATTGTTAATTTTGGCTTTGACTGCCTGTGCCTCTGGGGTCTTTTCCAAGAAGTCTTTGCCTGTGCCTATATCTTGCAGGGTTTCTCCGAATTTCTCTAATACTTTGATGGTGTTGGGTCATAGATTGAGATCTTTAATTCATGTTGAGTGGATTTTGTGTAAGGTGTAAGGTAGGGGTCTTGCTTCATGCTTCTGCATGTGAAGATCCAGTTTTCCCAGCACCATTTGTTGAATAGACTGTCAGAAGTTCTTTCTTAGCCATCACATTGTGTATACAAAGGCTATTGATTTTTGAGTGTTGATTTTATGTTGCAACTTTACCAAACTTCCTATGAGTTCCAATAAATTTTTAGTGGATCTTTCGGTTCCCCATATAAAGGATCATGTCATCCTCAAAAAGCAATAATTTTACATTTAATCATATTTTGTGTCTGGACATTTATACCATAATCTACTTTTAATTATAAATATACTCAGCATTATACAGAAATGCATCTGGGAGAATGAAACAAACTCTCTTTTTTTTTCCTCCATCTTTCCCTTCTTCATTTTTCTTTTTCTTTTCAAAAAATGAAGATTATACTTGATAAATGAAACTAACAGGGTATTTATGTGCAAGAAAACCCTTTTCAATAACTAAATTTAGTAGGAGGTTTAGCTTGGATTAGATGTTCAGTTAAGAAAGAAGTGCTGCAAATGCCTATCAATAGCTGAAGAATTTTCCCACAGAAAATATATTGTTCCAATAGGCCTGGATAGATGAATGTACCAAAAATAGATGACCATGACCCTGAACAGAGAAGTCTGCATTGTCGCTTAAGTTGAAATTAACATGTGTTGACTCAGAGGCTACATGTACTGAAACTCTGCAAAGTGACTGCATGGCTCAAAAGTCAATTTACTGACTTAACAATATATCTTATCAATATTTCAGAAAGAAAACATTAGAAATCAGAACCTTTTGTTTTCTGCTGTGTGAACAGTAACTGATCTACAGGTGTTGGGAATTAGTTGTGTTAACTATGCCTTGGAAAGGAGTAACAGTGACATCTTTCTTCAGACTAAAGTTTAGCCACATATCTTCCTACAGTAAGTTCTTTTCCTCCTCCACTGTTCGAAGTAAAATATAATTAGCCTTCCAAATGGCATCCCGTGTTTCGAGGCACAGCATCTTTCCATTTTCTTTGTCTTAATTCCTGAGGTTGGAACTACCTATTCACCAATGACCTCAGACCTTAGCATGAACTAAAAACCTGCTTCATTCTGCACATTTCCAACCAGCATTACTGCATTTGATAATATTTGTAACTATAAAACAAGAAAGCTGTTATCTATCCAATAGGGGGTTTAGATAGAATTTCAGATGCTGTAAAATGTTTTTAATTAAATAGTCAATACAACTAGCATGATATGTAGTTTCAAACCCTTACTGTCATCAATATCTAAAAGCAAAGAAAGGTTTTTTCACAACTATGCCCAATACTTTTAGTTTGAAGGTTTACCACAGAATATGGAATGATGTTATATTGACTGTTTTCCACTTTTTAATAGCACCATTAATGGGTGCAAAAGTCCTTATCTGCTAAAATCTTTACCAAAGTACTGAGGATTATATGATAGGATGTCAGTGTTTTATTTTTAATATTTCAAGATAAAAAAGAGGTAAGTTAAGCAGAAACTATCATGATAATGAATGCTTAAGCTGAGTAATGGCAACAGAAGCATTCGTTACACTATTCTACCTACTTTATGTATTCTTGAATGATCTCATACGAAACGATAAATAAAAATAAACAACAAATAAAATAATATTAATGTGACTGTTTTCTCTTTAATTAGCTTCCTTTTTGCTTCCTCACTGTAGCCCTGAAAACAAGTCCAATTCATACAAAGGTAAAGATAAAGACAAAAAAACTTTTGGATGCCTTAAACCAAGAAATACTTTGATACTACTTGCAGATTCATTTCCCACCACAAAGGCTAGGTAGCAAAGGAGATAAAGGAGAGAAATAAAGAAAATGGAGGAGAAATTGAAGTGAAGGAGAACTTGGTAAACAAAGTAAAGTCTTCAGAGTGGAAAGAGAAAAAAAAAACTGAGCTCTAATCTTCCCTTGAAACTCAGTTTCTCCTTTACCTGTACATTGGGCTCCATTGTCTGTCACCAACTTGCTATCTAACAGGTCTGATCAAATAAAGGATGCTTTCATAGATACCTTTGTGCAGCCACTGTTAAAAAAAGACACCCTAGTTCCCAAATAAGGTACAGTAAACAAATCAGAAGTCCCATGCAGTCCAGGGTTTATTCTTAAATTGTATAAATACTGGGCATGGGAAGATACGCAGAATCAGAATGTTTTCTGGTTCTTTGAGATAACTGGAAATTAATTTTCTCTGAAAGAATGTTGGAGCTTAGCTTTCCAAGTTTTAACACAATATGGAAAACACCCATTTTAAAGGATATAAGAAGTTGAAGTGGGAGGTAAATCATTTATTTCTCATGGAATTATTTTAAAATAAGAGGCATAACAAGTATTTAAAATTCTGTCACTAATATAATTACTTAAAGAAATTACACATGTCAATTTTGAGAACTAAGGAATTGCAGATATCCCCTAATTTTCAGCCTGGCTTTTAAGCTGGACCACCTTTAGACAGAAAGTCTGCCGTATTTTAGCACAACATGCACCTCAATTATTTTACTAAAATAATTGAAAACTGCATTTGATTTTAAAAAAACTACATTATAGGAACATAAACTTACAAATAAGAGAAAAAACAAAGTTTCAGTGTCAATTCAGAACTTAAATAAAAACTGCCATGGCAAATGCAGTTTTTCAGAATAGTTTATTTAGTTTGATTTTCTGACTTATAGGAGATGTGTCACCACGTGAGGCTGTTTTGGAAAAAGAAATTCAAATCAGAGAAAACCAAATGTTTTATTATTGGGAACTTTGTTCTATAACATATAATGATAATAACTAGCATTTATTAAGTGTTTTCCAGGTGTAAGAATCACTTCAATACATTTTATAGATCATGGTGCAACCATTGTGACAAGTTTATCAGTAGATATTTAAAATAGATATTTGCAGATGGAAATGAGACTTAAAGGAGACATTAATTTGCCCGAAATTACAAAATTAGTTAGTTGTGGAATTAAGAATTACCAGGTTGTATAACTTTAGAGACACCATTCAATAGTGCCTCTCAGGGTGTCACCATAACTCTTACAAACTTATAGCTACAAAATTGGACATACTTACTTCTCCAGAGTGATGTATAACCTAGCAACCAATTTCTCTTGCTGGGAAAATTTATGTCTTCCTATTCCAGTTCTTTAGTAGAAAGAGATACTGGTTGAGGAATCAGCTAGCTGTAAAAGTAGTGACAGTCCATAAATGATGAGTATAGAAAAGGATCATTAGATTTAAGGATACCATTTAAAGAAATTTGGCAGAAGAATTACACCGGCAACTAATGAGCTAGTGTTAAGAATATTAACTGGATTTGCTAGAAATATGGTTCCCAATAGGCAAGTCACTCAAGTGGTACTTGAGCAAAGGGGATCTTGACTCTCAAATTCAACTGGGGAAAAGAGCAGTAAATTGTTCAAATAATTCTGGAGTAAAGCCATTTTTATGATGAGCTTGATCACAGAACTTTTATCCTAACCACCATGGCCAACTATGCCTATGCAAATAGTCTATGGAGTATTTAAAAAACAGTAAGCTAAAATTTAAAAATAAAAAGTATCAAAAACATACAAAAGGAGAGAAATGCCTATGTGTTATCAGTATTGCTGCAAATATAGTTTTGTCACACTTTGTTTTATATCTTTGTCAATCCAATTTTTAAGAATGATATACTATAATTGTTTTGATTATTTGTGTCTATTTAAAATTTACTGTATATGAGTGAAATGGTCATCTTTATATGATTATGGTTTATAGCCCTTGCCTATATTCCCTCTGAACTAGGATCTTTTTACTTTTTACCTGTTAAACTCTTTATTTAGTGGAACATTAAGGCCTTGGTATAATGTAAATTTTTAAAATGTTATCTCAAAAACTAAAAAATAGAAAAAGAAAGGGCAGGAAGAAGAAAGGGAGGGAGGCAGCAAGGGTGGGAGAGATGGAGGATGGGAATTATTATATCTCAGAATTATATCTATGAACGACTTTGAGTCTGTCCTCATTGTATTAATATCGCATTTACTATAATGTAAATTAAAAACAGGTTATTTCAAAATTTAAAAAAAAAATTATCAGTAGAAGAGCCTATCAGGATAAAGAGAAAGAAGTAGAGTAATTAGGAATGTCTAGACTTCCATCCAGATCTGACAGGGAAAGGATAGGGGAAAAAGAGTCTCAGAACAGTTCTAAGCATGTTCCAACCCAGCCAATGAGGAGTGCTCAAGCTACAGCCAGCCATTAGAAGGGGTCCATTACTTCACATTGGTCAACACATTAAGGACAGATCCCACATGAGAAGTAAGTACACAGTGACTCCTGTTGTTGACTTAACAATTTGACACTCTTGTTTATGGCATCAGTAATCACCCTAGGCTCTTGTCATGAGTTGCCAAGGCTATGGAAGCCCCTTGAGTTCGCCAACTCTGATCTTATTTAGACAAGGTCATAGTCAAAGTGGAAGTTCTCTCCTCCCTTCAGAGAAAGGTACCTCCTTCTTTGATGGCCCATTCTTTCTGCTGGATCTCACTCACAGAGATCTTTCATTTAGGTCATTTTTTTATTGCCACAGTATCTTGGCTTTCCATGCCTGAAATACTCTCATGGGCTTTTTAGCTGGATCCTAATGCCTTAAGGGCTGATTCTGAGGCCAGAGTGCTGGAGATAACATACTTTTAATTTACATCAGAGTCAAAGGCTTAATGCTTCACTACATAAAAGAGTTTGACATGTAAAATGATGATAGTTCAGCAGGAATACAGGCAAAGGCTACAACGAATAATCAAATAAAAAGATGCAAACGTTTCTCATATACAATGTATTTTAAAATAATCATGGCATCATTAAAACTATCATCATATATCATTCTTTGACAAAGAAATAAAACAAAGTTTGACAAAACTATTTTTGCAGCAATACTAATGAACATAGGTATTTATTTTCTTTTTTAATTTTTTTCTAAATGTTTGCTTAAGGGAGAACACACAGTATTAGTTTTTCTGTGAATGGCTTATTTCATGTTGACTGAAATAGTTTGGCTGAATCCAAGCATTTTCATCTTAAAAACAAAAAAATGATACACATTTAAATATGAATTAGCATTCCTGGAATTCATAAACTTTGCAAAGAGGAAATAAAGCTATCTTCCCATTTCCCACTGTAAAACAAAAAGAAAATAATCTTGAGTAAATAGCACATAAAATAACAGCAAACTGTGGTCAAGGTAGATGGTGGTGGACCTTCAGCCCAACAATGAAGATGCCTATTGGGATCTTGGGATCCCTGCATCCCATACCTGAGTGCCTAGGTTTATTTTATTTATTTATTTATTTATTTATTTATTTATTTTTTGACAGGCAGAGTGGACAGTGAGAGAGAGAGACAGAGAGAAAGGTCTTCCTTTTGCCATTGGTTCACCCTCCAATGGCCGCCATGGCCAGCATGCTGCGGCCGGCGCACCACGCTGATCTGAAGGCAGGAGCAAGGTGCTTCCTCTTGGTTTCCTATGCAGGTGCAGGGCCCAAGCACTTGGGCCATCCTCCACTGCACTCCCTGGCCATAGCAGAGAGCTGGCCTGGAAGAGGGGCAACCAGGATTGAATCCGGCACCCCAACCGGGACTAGAACCCAGTGTGCCAGCGCCGCAAGGCGGAGGATTAGCCTATTGAGCTGTGGCGCCGGCCAGTGCCTAGGTTTATATCCTGGCTCTGCTCTTGACTTCAGTTTCCTGCTAATGGGTACCCTGGGGAGGCAGAAAGTGGTTGCCCAAGTAGTTGGGTCTCTGCCACCTGACTGGAAGACCTAGATTGATTTCCTGTCCTTTGCATGCATTTAGGGAGTGAAACAGTACAAAATAGTGGATGAGACATCTCTCCCTCTCTCTCTGTCTATCTCTCTTTGTCTCTCACTCTCTCTCTCTCATAAATAAGAATAATAAATATATAATAATTTAAACAGCAGTAAGGCCAATTTGCCATGGCAATACTATCTTCTGGGAATCGGTAGCAGTCTCACAGTGTTGGGATCATGTGATGTCAGTTCTGAAATGAAAATCACATACTGAGGTTATAGTAGAATTCTTGAAAAATGAACCTCAACTTGGAAATGAGAAAATGAAATGTACACTTATTATTTTGTATCTAGTTCTGAGCAACAATACATCCAGAGATAACTTAGTGACAGAATAGGTGGCAATGTTATTTAAATTTAGAGAGAATGATTATCATACCCCAGATTAAAATAACATTTAAAGATGTTGCTCATCTTAATGCTGCATTCAACCTGAGAACTATAAAGTAGCATAAATATAAAAACCTAAATATAAAAACAACTAACCCTACTTTTACTTTTCAACACCCAAGTCACATAATGCTGTGTTTGTATGTCACCGTGAAAATGTGTTCTGGGAAGATCAAATTTCCCAGCTAGTTGTCTAAAGGATATTAACCCTCCATTATTTATTAGAACTATTATAAAAGAAAGTCCTGCATGGTCCCAAAAGAGGAAAAAAAATTGTCATGGTTCCCAGGGGAAAAAAATAAAAAGCAAGGATTATCCTGGAAAGCAAAGAAGAGAATAGATTTTTTGTCTTCTTTTTCTTTACCAAGTTGTCAGCAGAGTTGCCATGGGCACCATTGGGACCTCTAGCTTTAAATGTCAGATTTTTCTTTTAACTATTTTTTTAGCATTTTTGTTGTTCTGTTTTCCCCTATAGATATTGTTTCTATATTTAACCAAACTTCCTTTTGGTTCAACCATTCTTAAAGTATCCTTTTTTTCCTCCAAAAGCTACATTTGTTTCAAGATAATAACTAGTACACTTTCTTCCCTTATGATTCCATTGCTTCTGTAGTCATATGATATTATAGAAATGAAAGCATTTCAATCATACAACAGAACACTGTTAGTCACTATAAATGACATAGAACTGAGCCAAGTACCAACACTTTGTCACTATGCACAACTCGGACATATGCCATATATTATATTACACTGTTTATAGAGGATTTATATGTGGTATATGTGAATGGAAAATAAAGAAGTATTCATGAAGAAGCAAGTGAGAAAAATAAAAATCTTATTCTTAGGGGAAAAATTAACATGAGCAAAGCACAGTGAGTATTTACAGTAATATACCTTACATACTAGTTAAAATAGATTAGATCCAAGTTCAAAAAAAAAAAACACTGAAAGAAAATCAAGTTGCCTAATCTGTCAGAGGCAGAGTGTGGCAATGGCTTGACTTTTTTTAGAAAAGTTGGATTGGCAAGTTGATTTTTTTCCCTAGGTTTTTGTTGTCTATAATGCAAAACCAAACTCAACTTTCTGTGAACTGGGCTTGTCCTCCTCTCCTCTTCTTGGCTGCATGCCCATCCTCCTCTTTAAAATGTTGGACTTTCAGGTTTTGCAGACGTTTTGCTACTGTTGCCATGTAAATGAACATTACTGAACACTAAAGCAGCTTCGTGAATAGGAAAGACAGGCATGTGGAGGGATTTATATCTCTGTTGATGCAATTGCTCAGGTCTCTCTTTGTGGGCCCCCAGCATGAGTGCCATCATTTGCATAAATGAATACAGGCTTCCTATTGGAGGAAAAAGGAGAATGCTACATTTCTTTTAACAGAATGCTTCTGGGCTAATCACTGCAGAAAAAAATCCATGTATTATGTGGGTGGATTTAAATAACCCTTTGGAAAGGGAAGGATGTGGCATTTCTGAGTAATCCTGAACAGCAACTATACTCCTTTACTGCCCATTTAAAAAATTAAAAATCCTCAAATTAGAAGATTTTTAGGTTTAGCAGCTGGAGCAAAATTTAGATTAGTAACTTGTGATCAGATGATCCCAAAATGTTCAGGAAAACATTATACATTCCAATTCCTTAGGAAAAGTAACAATATTTTTAACATACCGAAGAACAAAGCTAAAATACTATTACCTTGATAGTAATATGGAATTCCTTCTTCCTATGTCAGAAAATAGTATTTGCAAAGCAAATAACAGCAATGATGCTTTCATCCCTCCAGGCAGTAGGAATAGTGAGAACAGTCCTTGGGAAAGAGGCACTCCAGCAGGAGAAAAAGCCATTTTGGATCACTTGTCCTGCTAGATAGTTGTTCTGGCAGAACCCTCCTCAACTTTCAGTCTTTGTTTTTTATCCAGCTATAATGTAAGAGAAGCATCTCCTCACACGTAAAAAAGCCAAACCTTTAGCCACATATATACTGAAGGATATGTTACCGGCTCTATGTTGTAAAAAAACCAGAAAAATCAGATACAAAAAGGAAAAGGCAAGCGTAAAAGCGTGAAAGAAGGAAAATATGCAAATAAATATTAAATCACAAGTGCTATAGGACTTCCGTCAAGAGGGTTTCCTGTAATTGTTGACTTTGTTAAGTTTTCAAGAAAGTATTCTGGGAAGAATGGGGTAAAGCATAAATCCTAGAGCTGGATATCCATGTTTCAACCACTAATCACACGTGGCTATTTACATTTGATTTAAATTAAATAACATTGAAATATAACTTCCTCACTTGCCATATTTAAAGTACCTGATAGCGGCCGGCGCCATGGCTCAATAGGCTAATCCTCCGCCTGCGACCCCGGCACACCGGGTTCTAGTCCTGGTCGGGGCGCCGGATTCTGTCCTGGTTGCCCCTCTTCCAGGCCAGCTCTCTGCTATGGCCAGGGAGTGCAGTAGAGGATGGCCCAAGTGCTTGGGCCCAACACCCGCATGGGAGACCAGGAGAAGCACCTTGCTCCTGCCTTCGGATCAGCACAGTGCACTTGCCGCAGCATGCTGGCCGTGGCGGCCATTGGAGGGTGAACTAATGGCAAAAGGAAGACCTTTCTCTCTGTGTCTCTCTCACTGTCCACTCTGCCTGTCAAAAAAAAAAATAAATAAGAGACAAGTACATTGAGAAATAAGATATTAGCAATAAAAAAACTGAAAACAATTCACATCTCAAATACTCAAAAGAAAATAGAATTCAAATTTTTCTCTCTAAAACCTATTTAAAACCTTTAGAACTAAAATTAGTCACAGGGCATATTTTTCAGATTCTGAAAGGAAGACAAAAGAAACGTTCTCTCTCTCAATGAGGATTGAATAATCACAGAAAACCCATTATCAAAAGAAATTAAAGGACATTGTTCCTTTAGTTTTAACCTCTAGTGAAATATTAGTGTCTAGTTGGTATAAGTATTTACTGTTTTAAATAAGATTTTGAACAAACAGAAATTGCGTACATTTCTCCTCTTGCTGTATTATAGGTGAAGCTTGTAGTTTACCCAAAACATTGTCAATTCTTTCAGTAAATATGTACCCCCAATTCAATCTTGACATGTCCATGGACATGGGTAAGCAAAAATATTAGCTTTGCCTGAACTGTACTTTCTTATTCCTTCTTGGAATAGTACTTTTATGAGGGTTATTATTACCCTCTAAATCATGCCTCTTCAGCAATATTTTTTAAACTTATTTAAACATTTGTCTTTTAGAGTTCATCTCCTACTAGTGTCAGACTGTTAATTCATCAAGTATCTACTGCTTGAATAGTTATCCTGTATCTCTCTGTGTATTTCTCTACCTTCTGATGGTTGAACAGAGACGTAAGCCTGAGTCATTCTCGCTCATTGCCCAAAAGATAGATAATATCGGAATTTATCTCTCATCCCTGAATCTCAATTCAGTTTCACATCTTATTGTCTCTCTACCCTTCCTCCCACCGCATTCTTCTGCGCGTGCCAGCAGTTGGTCACTCACATTTTGGGCCTTCTGCTGTGTGTTCTGTCAATGTGTATGCTGGCAGTTTGTCACCCACCTCTGCAGATTTATTTTCTCTGAACAAATACAGTCTGGCTATAAATTCGTACCCTGCCTCCCCTCTGTTCTGAATAAATAAATATATAAATATTTAAGAGTCAGAGAAGTTGGAGCCAAACACAGATCCACATAATGAAAGCCAAATTTCCAGAAAGTTGGTCGTTAATTGGCAGGAAAAAGGGAGACTGCATCATGAGGAGGATAAAATGCAGAAAACAGTAAGTTGGAAACAAAAGTAAAAAGAAATAAATTGCAAATAACACCATGTCATTATTTATCCTACTAGCAATAGGACAACCTTGGCTCCATCTGTACACAGCCATGTAACAAATAGCTAATTCAGAAAGATTGTAACTCATTAAAACAGAGTAATCATCAAAATATTATATACTATATGAAGATTAAAAGAATATTTAGGGGGAAAAAGAAACAGAGAGCAAATGTCAAACAAAATGCACTTACCTACAGAGTGTTATCAGGCTAATAATGGAAATTGTAGCCAATGATAGAGCCACACGTTTAAATAAATTTTTGAAACAGGAACATCAATAAGATAAAGTCTCATATCTTTGGGAAAAATATGGGATACAGGGAGATAGAATTGTAACAAATAAGAGTTCAGAGAAGAATGAATGAAAAAATGTTATAGAAAGGTGGGCAAAATCCGAAATTTCATGAAGAAAAATGACTTATAATTACAGTGAAAAATGTAATATTTCCAATATTTTTTCTGTAAAGTTAAAAGAGTTCAAAAAATGAAGTACATAAATATTTTTAAAATATTTCTGAGGGGCCAGCACTGTGGTTTAGCAGGTTAAGCTGCTGCCTGCAATGCCGGCATCCCATATGGGCACCAGTTTTAGACCCAGCTTCTCCACTTCTGACCCATCTCTTTGCTATGACCTGGGAAAGCAGTAGAAGATGGCCCAAGTTCTTGGCCCCTGCACCCATGTTACAGACTCAGAAGAATCTCCTGGTTCCTGGCTTCGGATCAGCACAGCTCTGGCAGTCACGACCAGTTAAGGAGTGAACCAGCAAACAGAAGACCTCTCTCTCTCTCTCTCTCTCTCTCTCTCTCTCTCTCTCTCTGCCTCTCCTTCTCTCTGTGTGCGTAACTCTGACTTTCAAATAAATAAATAAATCTTTAAAAAAAAATCTCTGAAATATTTACAAAAAAATTTGAAGATTTTAAAATACCAACAAAATGGAATGGAAATTAAATCTCATCAACATGACAAAATAATTTACCATCTCTGATTTTTAGCTTTATTTTAGAAGTGCTATCCAACAAATTGAAAGAAGCACATGAACCATAAAATTGGACAAGAGGAAATGAAACATTGCTGTTTGTAGATAGTAATGATTACTTGCTAGGAAATTTCAATAAGATAACTGAGAAGCTAGTAATAATTTTAAGAGAAATTATTAAAATGGTTGGGTATGCAAACAACCAATTAGGAGCTAAGGAAATAAAATTTCACTTATAATACTATCAAAATGGTAAAACTCCTTGAAATGAAGTTGAGAATAAACAAGATCTGAGTGGAATGATAACTTCACTTCCATAAAAATTTGTATTTTCTCAGAGCTATCATTGTAGCATAGTGGGTTAAGCTGCCTGTGACACTGGCATCCCATATGGGTGCTGACTAAAGTCCCAGGTGATCCACTTCTGATCTAGCTCCCTGCTAATGGCCTGGGAAAATAGCCCAAAATGCTTGCACCCATGTGGGAGTCTTGGAAGAGGCTCTTGGCTCTTGGCTTTTGCCTGGCCCACCCCTGCTATTGCAGCAGGGGTGTGAACCTGGGAGTGAACCAGTGAATGGAAGATCTCTCTCTCTCTCTCTGTCTCTCTGTCTCTGTAACTTTGCCTTTTAAATAGATAAATAAATCTTTAAAATATTTACATTTTCTGCAAATACTATAAATATTAGAAAAACAGAAAAAAACTGCAACTTTATCACTGACAAAGGACTAATTTGCTTATTTGAAAAAATTTTATAAATCATGAACAAAATTCAAATATAACTTCAAAGAATGAAATCTAATAAAATTCTAGGAATAGAAATTTCACAACCTTTGTCAAAGTTGTAAATGGTCTGTCCCTTTATTTCAGAAATTCTATTGGAAATTCATCCTAATGAGGTGGTAGCAAAAGTACAAAATGAAATACATATAAAGATATTACCACATCATTTGTATTAGCAAACAACTGCCAAAAAATGCTAAGATCTATGTTAAACTTCCATCCTGAAAGTTGGTTAATGACTGCTATACAGACTTTAATAATAGTAATTCAGTTATATATATTTTACCACGAAAAAATCTCTATGAAACCCTAAGTGGAAAAACAAGATGCAGAGATGAAGGAATAATGTGCGCATTTGGTTAATATTGCTGATTACATATTGGATCTCTTACATGAAATACGTGTTATGACTATCTATGCATTACATATATTAATATATTATGATATATATTGACATCTATACATATGCACAGTTGTAAATTGTATTAAGGGTTTCTGCAGGGCCAGAACCAATAGGAGACAGATGATGATAGGTAGGTAGGTAGATAGATGTAGATGAGAAGGGATTTATTAGTAGAATTGGCTCATGTAATCATGGAGGCTAAGTACCATGATGTGGGTATCCTAGCTCAGTCCAAGTCTTAAGGCCTCAGAACCAGGGAAACTGATGGTGTAACCCTCAATGTGAAGTTGAAGGACTGAGAACATGATGGGCTATTGGTGTAAGCTCTGGAGTCCTAAGACCAGAGAACTTGGAACTTCAGTGTGGAAGGACAGAAGTATTTCAACTCCAGGAGAGAGAGGGAGAAGAAATCACTTTTCCTCTGACCTTTTCTTCTATATGGGCACCCAACCAATTGGATAGTTCTGTGAATATTTGTGGCTTTCTCTGAAGGAAGTACTCTGTATTATTCACATTAATTATACTACAAATAGTTAAAACTTTTAGTTACAAATTGAAGTTTTAATTAAACAAACATAACTGAAAAAAAATTATTCCCTTTGGATTTTCTTTCTCCTCTTTCTGTGTGAATGAGTAGAGCAGTGTGAAGCTGATTGGGATGATAAATATTCTCTTTTAGGCAGGAAGAGATCAAGTGTAGAAATAATAAAACCATAAAACGTATTATTTTCTGGCGAGAGCTCTGCCAATCTACACATTAAATGAGGGGTGGAGTGGGGGAGGTGTTCCTGGCCTCAAGGCCAAGA
This sequence comes from Lepus europaeus, assembly GCF_033115175.1. NCBI lineage: Eukaryota > Metazoa > Chordata > Mammalia > Lagomorpha > Leporidae > Lepus > Lepus europaeus. Next base: position 59,872,974 of record NC_084834.1, on the reverse strand, counting down.
TGAGACACAGAAAAAGGAAAAGTTGGGAAATTTATATCTGACACAGACTCTTTATTAATTCCTCTGGCTCTTTAAAGTGCACATCAGCACTTTTCCAAGCCCAGCTGCCATCCTTTTTGAAGAAAACAGAGGAATTCCAGAATCTCCAAGTGCTGCAAGTATCTCTATGGGAGTGATTACATCTCTGTTCTCTTTCGCTTCCAAAGGCTCACTTTAGTTTTCTATAATTACCAACAATACCAAGTCCTAACTTCTGAAATTCCTCTTTTATGGTGAATCAATCATGAAAAATAAGAAGTTCTCCATAAATAGTAAATGCATGTTACTATACCAGTCCTAAGGCAGATAAGTCATATAAAAATCTAAACACATGTATTTACAGAAATCTAAGCACCTGTTCTCCCCATTCTCTTCAAGGGAGTGGAATATGAGTGGAAGAGCAGTTTGTATGAGGTCATAGCTAAATGTTTGAATGAGATTTATCTAAGTTTGCTTTTTTCCCAAACCATGACCAGAAACAAGAACCTCAATGCAGGTAGCTCATGGAAGTGAGAAAGAAAGAAAACCAATTAAGAGTGTATGACTGAGGCCGGCGCCGTGGCTCAACAGGCTAATCCTCCGCCTTGCGGCGCCGGCACACCGGGTTCTAGTCCCGGTCGGGGCACCGATCCTGTCCCAGTTGCCCCTCTTCCAGGCCAGCTGTCTGCTGTGGCCAGGGAGTGCAGTGGAGGATGGCCCAAGTGCTTGGGTCCTGCACCCCATGGGAGACCAGGAGAAGCACCTGGCTCCTGCCATCGGAACAGCACGGTGCGCCGGCCGCAGCGCGCTACCGCGGCGGCCATTAGAGGGTGAACCAACGGCAAAGGAAGACCTTTCTCTCTGTCTCTCTCTCTCTCTCACTGTCCACTCTGCCTGTCAAAAAAAAAAAAAGAGTGTATGACTGGCTGGGTAGAACTTAGGGCAACTGGGTATCAATTCCAGCTGAGATCTGAGTAAGAGACAGCAAGTGCTTGAGATAGGAAGCCATCAGTATGCAAGGGAACTTTCCACCACAGCTGCTACTAAAATTACAGGTGGGCCAAGGGAATGTGGTGTATGGTACAAAACCTGTCTGCTTTGGGAAAAAAGAAATGAAAGTGAAGACTGGAACGAAAATGGAAACTAACCACATACACATATTTACATCATGCCATATGTTATATCTGTGAAAGTCTTAAGGGGTTTTTAAAGTTTCTCCTAATGTATAGAGTCACAGTTAACTAGCAAGATTTAAGTAAGCAAGAACTAGTGGACTTGTAGAACCAAAACTTAAAAAAAAAAAAAAGCCTTGTATTTTGGAACACATTTGCAAATTCTGTCAATTTCAACAATTGTCATCTGTCAAAATGCCCAAACTAAAATACTTTGATTTGGGAGTTTCCAGTGAGCAACAACAACAACGAAAGCAAAAAACAAAACAAAACCAACATTATCTCCACACCGTTTAGTCTTATTCATGATATTCTTTAAGGTTAGTGTTAATCATAATGAGGCAGAGAGAGTGCATAGTTCAGAATTCCAACCTGCCTTCCACCAGGCAGCTATCACTTCTAGCCAGTGAGCAGGTGACATTTCCCAGCCCTTCTTTGCCTCTACTTAGGAACACAGGACTGTGTGTCTGCATCCAATACCCCTTGGGTTCTTCTCTCCAGAGATTCTGCTGGCATGGGGTAGGTCACTCACCCATTTTCCAGAGTGTTAGCTATGAAATGTAGGGTCTAGTGTTTACATTGCTTATCTTTTTGTATAGACTTTCAAGCAGCCCTCTTGATTTTAGCCCCACCTACCTATCACCATCACCCCATTTTTCAGAGGTTCTTGCTATTGGCAGCTCCTGAGAATTTATGGCACTGCCTAATCTTTTGTAAAATTTTTGATGCATTTATTTTCAACCTTTCAGATAAGCAATCATGAAAAGGAACCTAGTTAGCAATGTCCAAAAGTATCGCAAGCACAAAAGGTCCTTGTCCTTGAGTTAGGACCAGCCCCTGGCTGGATTCATCAACCAAGAAACTTGCCAAATCTCATGGTTCAAGAGTTTTTACAGAGCTCAATTTCCAGCATGCACTTCTTCCCCATTATTGAGCATAGATTGTTGGAGATCAAAGTTACTGCATACCCAACTTAGGTTTTATTTTATTTCATTTATTTGTTGGTCAGCTAAGTTAATTTACCACTTGTCTATTTTTAATGTTTGAAATCTCTATTGTTGTTTCTCTTCTTCTGTTCTAGCTTTCTTGGTAGCTTTAACTTTCCTTAAATGTCATTTTAGTGTAGTTTCAAGAGTGACTTGATACAAATACATGCATTCCATCATGCCTAACCTTTATTATTCAACCAAAAACACATATGTGTCAACTATGAGTTGATGATTTAAAAATTATTATAGCCTGGCCAGTTTCCTACAGCATTTCTCCATAGAAAAATAAATGTAAACTTAATGTAAGTAAGATAGTCTTCTGAAAACTTGCTCACTCTCTCAATCAAGAAAATAACAAATTTTATGAATGTAAGAAAACCTCATGTTGTGTTTTAGACCATTTTTATGTCGTTTCTGAAAACCTCCATGAATAAAAACTTAAAAATATTGTTGCCTACTACTCTATTTTTTTTGTATTTTCAGAGGTACTCAAAATAGTGTAAAGTATTAGATGATTCATTGAGACATCTTCCCTAAAACTAATCACTTTCCACAGTTGTAGTTCAACCAGTTGAAAGGAAAGCCAGTCAGCACCAAGAAAGGGATCTTGGATGGAATTCCAGAAATCTGTGAGGAGACAAGTACCCAGAACGATCTAGTTTTCTTGCAAAAAGGAAAGGTTGTTAGTGAGAACTGACAAATAGCTGTGGTAACTTACAGAGGATATAAGACACAGACACAAATCAAAAAGACAAAGATTTAGGGTACAGGAAGGAAACCAACACAGGAAAATAGGATGAGGAGTTTTTCGGTGTCATTCATTTACTTGATTGCCATTCTCCAAAGAGATACATATACATAATGACATTAGAAAGCAGCAAGAGCTGCATGAATCAATTGTATCATATTTTACCGCCTGAACACTGTGTGCTGGTACTTCATCCAAGCAATTCCTCTTCTATCATTGTGCTGCTATTGATTTCCGCAGCTTTGCAGCAATTTTCTAAAAGAAAAAATATATGCTGGAAAAGGTTTGCCTACATATCAGATCCCTGTTGTTCATGCTTTAGATTTCCCTCCCAGTCAGCCTTCTCTAAAGCTGTTCTAAAGTCATAAGAATGTTTGGTCTATCTGTCAACAGTGTTTAAAATACATAGTCTCCTTTGACAAAGAAAATCATATCCACGTTTCAGGGAAATAATGGGGAAAATGATTTGTAAAGCATCATTGATGACACCACGTTCTGATTGTTGTCTAACTTCAAAAAAGCTTTTATTTTGGTCATATGGAAACAAAAATAAAATATTGATGATAATCTGTCATATAATTGGAAAAACACACTTCCGACCCTAGCTGTAACCACATGCACATCTCAGTCAGAACAAGAGAAAAGACGAAATGGAAAAAAGAAGAGGTTCTGACAAGATAAATGTCATTTATCTCTGTCGAAAGTATGCTGCACTGTACTTCCCATGGGGAAAGTCTTTTTCTTCCATTTGAAGAGTTTTTTGGAAGTTAATGAATTCAGTGGATGGGAGACAGCTGCAGAAACCAAGTATAGCAAGTGACAAGGATCCTCTTTCATTTGAATAGCACCTATTTTCCAGGTAACTAAACAGAAATAATGAATTACCCAGAACATTTGTGCCAGGATTTGGTTTTAACAGTTAAAATATTTGGCTATCTGTACTTTCAAATGACTGAATGCCACCCCTTATTCTTAGATTACTATACTAGAAATTACTTTTAACATTTCCATAATTTACTTTAACTTTTTGAAATGTTGATAAATCATTTCACTTAATGCTAATTTCTTCTTCAGTTTTACAATAGGAAAAAATTCTAGTTTAGTCACAAGAAACTAGGCAAGGGAAGAAAAATGCCTAAGGTTAACACCATATAAATTTTCCTTTGTGGGGATGTCACCATTGAGCCTTTGGCCTATGTCATGAAAATTACATGTAGTCTAAAAAGTCTCCCGAAATAGAGATTTTTTTCTTTCCATTTTCTTGTTCAATTCATTACTTAGAATTAGAGGGTATCATTTATATTCATCCAAATTTGTTTTCCTTTCTTCTTTTTCTTTTCCAGGTTCTAGTTCTCAGACACAAACCTACATAAACTATTCACTATTATACTTCCGATGAGAAGATATGTTCCATCTGCCAAGGTTTTGGGTTTTTTTTTTTCTTTTTCTTTTTTTCTTTATTCACACAAAAGTGCTAAGGAGAGAAGTTGAGTGAGAAAGTAAGACGTGAAGGTTTTTTTCTGTTTGTCCCTGAAACTGGCAGAGCAAAGTGGTCTATTCTCTTTTTTTTAAGATTTATTTATTTATTTGAAAGTCAGAGTTACACAGAGAAGGAGAAGCAGAGAGAGAGAGAGAGAGAGATAGAGAGAGAGGTCTTCCATCCACTGGTTCACTCCTCAGTTGGCCACAACATCCAGAGCCGTGCCAATCCAAAGCCAGGAGCCTCTTCTGGGTCTCCTACACGGTTGCAGGGGCCAAAGGACTTGAGCCATCTTCCACTGCTTTCCCAGGCCATAGCAGAGAGCTGGATCAGAAGTGGAGCAGCCAGGACTTGAACAGGTGCCCATATGGGATGCCTGCACTGCAGGCGGCAGCCTAACCTGCTACGCCACAGCACTGGCTCCCAAAGTGGTCAATTCTAAAGACACTTCCAAGAAGATATGAGGACAATCAAGAACACCAAGGAAAGTAGGCCTAGGAGAGACCATGGATCTTAAGAGGAAGACCAACATTTACCAGGGTACATAATCTGCATGGCAATGGGGAATATCAGTTGAGGGAAAGGTGCATATATAATTTTTTTTTTAATAAATACAATGTTAACACCCAATAGATTGCAGGTTATATGCAGCAGTCGCAAAGATGTCAAATTTCCAAGTATGGAGAATTTAAAGTGTGACTAGGGTTGGAGGCTGTAGGGGAAAAAATGATATTAAAGGTACAAGTTTCAGAATAAACCACATCATACTCTGTACTCCCAAAAAAAATGAAACCAACAAAGAATTAAAGTATTGAAATATTCTTATCTGCTCACATGGTACTGTGCAAAGATTAATGACCTCCCAAGTAGAAGGGCACTGACAATTTCTTTTGGAACATTTTATTATAAATGCATTGCAAAATGTGCCTTCTGCATCCATCACAATATCTGACACACCAAAGAGCATCATTGATATTGGAGGAAAAAGAAAAGCACAAAGGAGGGGACAGGAAATAAAAAGAAGAAATGAAAGAGATAAAAAAGTTATAAAAATGGCAGAAAAAGTGTGGAAAGAAAACAGATGGACTGGAGTTGTGGCATTACTTGTGACGCTGGCATCCTCTATCAGAGCTGGCTGCTCCTCTTCTGATCCAGCTTCCTGCTAATGCTCCAGAGAAACCGACAGATGATGGCTCAAGTACTCGGGGCTCCTGCCACCCATGTGGGCGACCTTATAGGGTCCTGGGCTCCTGACTTCAGCCTGGCCTAGTCTCAGTCATTGTAATCACCTGCAGAATGAACCAGTAGATGGAAGACATCTCTATTACTCCTCCCCTCCTGTCTCTCTCTCTTTCCCTCTCTCATCACTTTGCATATCAAATAAATAAACAATATACTTTAAAGAAAATAAAAGAAACAGAAAAGGGGGGAAGCAAAGAAAGACACAGGAAGAAACAATCATTTCCTTTCCTTCATTCTTAGCAGCTGGATCAGTGAAACTTTTTGTCTTCTTAACTCCCGTAAAGAGAAAACCTGAGGTTGGCTAAGAAAAAAAAAATTTTTTTGCTCTTATGGTTTCATGGTTTTTTTAAAATATTTATTTATTTATCTGAAAGTCAGAATTACACAGAGAGAGGAGAGGCAGAGAGAGAGAGAAAGAGAGAGAGAGAGAAAAGTATTCCATCCGATGGTTCACTCCCCAATTGGCCGCAATGGCAGGAGCTGTGACAATCTGAAGCCAGGAGCCAGGAGCTTCTTCTGGGTCTCCTATGCGAGTGCAGGGGCCACTGCTTTCTGAGGCCATAGCAGAGAGCTGGATTGGAAGTAGAACAGCTGGATCTCAAACTGGTGCCTATATGGGATGCTGGCACTGCAAGCCAGGGCGTTAACCCACTGCACCACAGCGCCTGCCCCACCCCTCTATGATTTCATGTTTTCTACTATCACCTGAAGCCTAATACTATCTACCCTATTTTTTTCTGCAGTTGACACATGGGAGTAGCCCAGGCTGAAATCAGAAACCAAAAACTTCATCTGGGTCTCCCACATGGGTTGCAGGAACCCAAGTGCTGGGTCCATCACACGCCGCCTCCCAGGTTCATTAGCAGGAAGCTGGATTGGAAGCACACATTAGTAAATACTTAGAGTCACTCCTATATGGGATGCATGTGTCCCCAGTGGCAGCTTAACTCATGACACATGACACCTTCCCTTGTGATATCTTTCTTACTTTGTCTTCTTTCTGTCCCACAATATCAATTTAGTGAGGAAATTAAAACCAGAAAGTGAATTTTCAGTGTCTCACCCTTATACCCACAAATTAAGTGGCATCCACATCAACGTTTAACATTAGGTCCAGAGTTTCTCCTTCTACTTGAGTTCATGTCTCTTACCATGTTCTGCAGTATGACTTCTTTTGTCTCCTACCTCTTTCATGCGTCGTTACTAACTCTCTTTCACTTATGTTTTCTCATGACTAAAAACAAACTGAAGTGCTAATTATACTAAATGAAAAAAAAAAACCCTCTTCTGCTATTTTCTGTCATTTATCTGTTCCCAGTTACTTGCTCTCCAAAAACCATTTTTACACTCACATTTCTGGAAGATGGCTCTACTTCCTCTTTTATATCCCATTTCTCACCACCTTGTTTGTAACTTTCTGTCCCTCACAATATTACTGGCTTTCTAATGATTTTGTGACTGCTTCCATGAGTTTGAATTTGCAATAGACACATACAATTGAGTTTCCCTTATTAATCATCATTTCATTGACCCTCTCTGATCTACTTTTTTTTAAAAGATTTATTTTTATTTATTTGAAAGACAGAGTTACAGAGAGAGGTCGAGCCAGAGAGAGAGGTCTTTCATTCCACTGGTCCACTCCCCAAAGGACCGCAACAACCAGAGCTGAGCTGATCCTAAGCCAGGAGCCAAGAGATTCTTCTGGGTCTTCCATGCAGCTGCAGGGGCCCAAGGACTCGGGACATCTTCTACTGCTTTCCCAGGCCATATCAGAGAACTGGATCAGAAGTGGAGCAGCCAGGACTTGAACCGGTGCCCATATGGGATGCCAGCACTGCAGGCTGGGGCTTTAACCTGCTGCGCCACAGCACTGGCCCCATGATCTACTTTTTAAACCCCTCTTTCATTTTTATCCCTTCATGTTACAAAAATCTGATCCTCTTAATGATTTAATGTTTGTTACTTTCCTGCCTTTGTGAGTTCTCTGACTCTGCCTGCCATCTCAACATCTGTGTCCCCAGTATTCTACCATCCACCTGGTACACCATGTGAGTGATTTCCTTCTCTATTTATTTATTAATGACTTCCAAATATACATTCTCCCATCTCTTCAAACTCAAATATCCAAATTATCTTTGGAAATTTAGGTCATATTAATTCCCAATACTCTCAGATTCAACATATCCAAAATTACATCCATCATCTTTTTCAGACAGGGTCACCAAAAATAATTGCTGATACATTTGAAATAGAATAATTCAGAGATTCCAAGATGGAGGATTATGGTGAGACCTGCTGCATGGGCTAAGGATAAACAATGAAAAGTGAAGGAAGTGCACTCCCAGGGGAGAATTGGAAAGAAAACATCACTGGAAGTCCTACAGGAGGAGGAATGCCGTGGACTCCTGTGGAGGGTGCAGACTCGCAGCATGAGCATGAGCACAGCTTCAGAGGCTGAGAGTGGAGTGGGCAGCAGTTTGCAGACAGAGGTGAGACAGGACTGCAGCAACCTGTGGCGATATAGCTAGAGGGAGAGCATGATGTGGATCCAGACTGGAGCCCTGGGGGCTAGCAGTTGCTGGCAGTTGCCCATGGACCCAGTGGAAGTGGAGGAGTAATGTTTGTCAAGCCTCAACTTCCCCACAATAGTGCCTGCTGCCCAGCTGAGAGAGGACAGGTGCCATTTTGGGTTAGGGCAGCAGCTATTGGAAGCCTCTGTGCACGTGCACAGGAGCTGACTAAGGCAGATACCTAATCAACAGTGCTAGCAGCAGTGGCAGGCAGAGAGCAATGTTTAGCTCTTGTGTGCACACGTGATGCAGAGATTCTAGCAGAGGGAATGGTCTGCAGTCCCCACTGACTTTGAGCCTGGCTGGAAGGATGCTGGGTAGCCACGTGGGATGATGGGGTGCCTGCAGCAGCCCAAGGTCAAAAGCCTAGATGGAGCTGTCTTGAGGAACATCCATGTCTCTGTTCACTGGACAGGCTGGCAAGGTGGAGAAACACTTCTGGACACGTTGACTGTGGGAGCCTTGTGTGCTGAGACCATGGGAACTCAGTGGTTACATGAGAAGGTGAGGAGTATAGCTGTGTATTGAGATCTACCATGCCAAACTTGGGTGTTACCCTTGATACCCACCACACCCTGGAATACTGACCAGAGCTCCCTGGCCAAAGCCACCACACACTTCTTGGTATTCACTGAAAATGTAGACATTCCACTAAGCCATGGAGGCATAGCTCAAAGATAAAAGCCATCAGAGAAGAGAACAAACATTAACTCCACATATACCTAAAAACAACTGCAGAAATTCAAAAGAAATTCAAGAAACAAGATTAAGGAAGACACCATGATCCCCCCCCCCAAAAAAAGAACACAACAGCATTTCAATATTAGAATGCAAACATGAAGAGATTGAGGAAATGCAAGAAATGGAATTCCAATAATAAATCATAGGATTACTCAAAAGCAATCAGAAGTAAATCCAAGAACTAAAGAAAACCATACATGACATAAATGAAAAAATTTCCCATGAAACTGAGATGTTAAAGAGAAATAAAAATGAAATATTAGAAATGAAGAATTCAATAAATCAAATAAAAATACGATGGAAAGGCTGGTGCTGTGGTGTAACAGGTAAAGCCTCTGCCTGCAGTGCCAGCATACGATATGGACGCCAGTTCGAGTTTGAATCCCAGCTGCTCCTCTTCCAATCCAGCTCTATGCTTATAGCCTGGGAAAGCAGCAGAAGTTGGCACAATTCCTTGGGTCCTTGCAACCACATGGGAGACCCGGAAGAAGCTCCTGGCTCCTGGCATCAAATAAGCCTAGCTCTGACCATTTTGGCAATTTGGAGAGTGAACCAGCAGATGAAAGATCTCTCTCTCTCTTCCTCTCTCTCTCTCTCTCTCTCTCTCTCTCTGCCTTTCAAACAAATAAATACATCTTTTTAAAAATGCAGTGGAAAGTAGAACAACAGCAGAACTGTTGAAGCAAAAGAAAGAATATCCAAACTGGAAGACCTATCTTTGGAAATCTTACAGTCAGAGCAAAAAAAAAAAAAAAAAAAAAAAAAAAAAAAAAAAAAAAAAAAAAGTAAAACCTCAAAGCAGTATTGGAGATTTATGGGATATTATCAAAGGACCCAACATACAGGTCTTAGGAGTAAAGGTATGGAAAGAAAGAATGGACTAAAAGGCCTATGTAATGAAATAATTGAAAGGGACATCTAAGTAAAGGAAGCACATAGAACTCTTAACAGATATGACCAAAAAATATCTGCACCAAGACACCTTGTAGCCAAACATTCCACAGTAAAACATTTGATAAAAACACAACATTCCTTTCATGATGAAACCTTAAGCAAATTGGGCATAGAGGGAACATTCCTCAACACAATCAATGCAATTTATGACAAACCCACAGCCAGCATCCTATTTAATGGGGAAAAGCTGAAAGTATTCTCCCTAAAATCCAGAACCAGACAAGGATGCCCACACTCACCACTGGTATTTAATATTGTCCTGGAAGTTTTAACCAGAGCAATTAGGCAAGAAAAGGAAATAAAAGGGATATAAACTGAAAAGGAAGAAATCAAACTGTCCCTATTTGCAGATGACATAATTCTATATATATAGGGAATCCAAAAGAATCAACTGAGAAACTTTTAGAAACATAAAAAAATGGACAAAGGACTTAAAAAGGCATTTTTAAGAGAGGAAATGTAATGGCCAACAGACACTTGAGAAAATGCTTAGGATCACTAGTCACTAGGGAAATGCAAATCAAAATAACAATGAGGTTTCACTTCACTCCAGTTAGAATGACTCTCATACAGAGATCAACAAACAACAAACACTGGCGAGGATGTGGGAAAAAAGGTATCGTAATCCATTGTTGGTGGGAATATAAACTGGTGCAGCCACTGTGGAATACAGTATGAAGATACCTCAGAAATCTGAATATTATAGACCTACCATATGGTCCAGACATCCTACTCCTGGGAATTTACCCAAACCAAAAGGAATCAGTATATTAGAGAGTTATTTGTACTCCCATACTCATTGCTGCACAATTCTCAGTAGCTAAGATATAGAATCAACCCCGATGTCCATCAAATATTGACTGGCTAAAAAAATTTTGGTATATACACACTGTGAAATACTACTCAGCTATAAAAATAAAGTCATGTCTTTTGCAACAAGATGATTGCAACTGGAAACCATTATATTTAGTGAAATAAGCCAGTCTCCCAAAGACAGATATCATATGTTTACCCTGGTCTGAGATAACTAATAGAGTACCTCAAATGCAGTGTGTTGGAGTGAAATAGACATTTTGAGAATCAATGATTATTTATAGATTTTTGTCTCTTCCATTGAGGAACAGTATTTTTGTTTATTTGTTGGTTTGTTTTTTCTCTTCATGCTGTTTGTCAAACTGTGTTACTTACAGTAGGATTAACTATATGATCCTTAAATATACTGAAAGGGATTGGGAGGAAGGGTTGGAGCGTGGGCAGGTGGGAGGGTGGGGGAAATCCCACAATGTTCCTAAATCTGTACATATGAAATATGTGAAACTTGTATAACATAAATAAAATTAAATTAAAAAAATAAATAGAAAAACTCAAGAAATGATTATAATTAAGACACTCTTTACAAAGGAGCAACAATGGGGCTCACCATCAGAAGCCAAAAGGAATGTGGAAAGGCTAATAAATTCTATAAGAGGAAAATTTCTTCAATCATGAGAAAACAGATGTCAATAAAAGCTAGCCATAAATGACAGAAAGAAGAGATGAAAGAAGAATAATATTTCCAACACAATGCATTTCTTCAGCTGTTTAGCATCCACTCTTATCCTTTTGGGGGGATTCAAGAAGCCCCAGCAACTAATGAAGGTAGTATCCAGTAGGTCATAACTAGACCTAGTGTTTGTTAACACTAGACGCAATTTGTATCCTTCACATAAGGTAGTAGGGAAAGAAACCCCGCAAAAAGGAGGAAAACCCAAGTTAAAAAAATGTTATTACAGTCGAAAAATCTGTATCTTGCCAAGAAGGCAAATTTGGTAATTTCTACTCCTTCTTCTGACACATATCTCAGATTCCTCTTTCCCTTTGCCAACATTTTATCTGCATGAGATTCTTTGCCTGCTACTTTATCTCTACAGAAAACCAGCTTGTGATGTTCTTATCTTTTTGAATTCCTATTGTTTTATACTACTACAATAGTTGGGTAAGGGGGTATTATGTACCTTGAGAAGCCCCTTGAATGCATGGATTTCAAAATATTTTTGCACAAAAATAATCTTATATTTCAATTTCATTGTCCACAGAATTTTGGAAGGGTCATTTTCACAACTGTACAATAAAGTCTCAGAGATCTAACATATGAACTTTCTCTAAAATTAAATTCTGATTGGGTTTGCATTAAATCTATAAATTTTTGAATAGTACAGATATTTTGATGATATTAATTCTTCTAATCTATGAACATGCATGATTTTTCAATTTTTTGTGTGTCTTTTCTATTTGTTTTCTTTTTTAAGATTTTATTTATTTATGTAAGAGGTAAAGTTAGAGACAGTGAGAGGCAGAGACAGAAAGGTCTTCCTTCCACTGGTTCACTCCTCAGATGGCCTCAACGGCCGGAGCTGAGTCAATCCAAAGCCAGGAGCCAGGAGCTTCCTCTGGGTCTTCCACTTGGGTGCTGGGGCCCAAGAACTTGGACCATCCTCCGTTACCTTCCCAGGCCATAGCAGAAAGCTGGATTGGAAGAGGGGCAGCTGGGACTAGAACCAGCCCCCATATGGAATGTCGGCACTGCAGGCAGAGGATTAACCTACTGTGCCATAACACCAGTCCCTATTTATTTTCTTAATGGTTTGTAATTTTTATTTTAGAGATTTTTCATATCCTTGCTTTAATTTACTGCAGGGTATTTTAAATATTTTATAGCTATTGTGATTGAGACAGACCTTACAAATTTTTTTCTCAGCCATGGCATTGTTTGTGTATACAAATGCTATTGATTTTGTGTGTTGATTTTTATAATCTGCAACTTTTTTATAACCTTCCAAACTCTCTTATGAATTCCAATAATCCCTTGATGGAGTTGTCTGGTTCCCCTATGTATAGCATCATATCATATGCAAACAGGGATAATTTGATTTCCTATTTTCCAATTTGTATACTTTTGATTTCTTTTCTTGCTTAGTGGCTCTAAAACTTCCAGAACTAAATTGAATAGTAATTATGAAAGTAGGCATCCTTGTCTGGTTCTGGATCTTAGTGGGAATGCTTCTAGCATTCCCTGTCAATATGATGCTGGCTGTGGGTTTGTCATATATTGCCTAGATTGTGTTGAAATATGTTCCTTCTTTACACAATTTGCTTAAGGTTTTTATCATGAAAGGGTGTTGTATTTTATCAAATGCGTTCTCTGTATCTAGTCAGATAATTATGTGCTTTTTATTGGTCAATTTGTTAGTGTGATGTATCATGTTTATTGATTTGCATATGTTGAAATATTCCTGCATCCCTGGGATGAATCCCAATTTGGTCAGGGTGGGTGATTTTTTTTATGTGTTGCTCGATTTAATTAGCTAGTATTTTGTTGAGGATTTTTATATCTATGTTCATCTGGGATATTGATCTATAGTTCTTTTATTTTGTTGTGTCTTTTACTGGTTTTGGAATAAAGGTGGTGTTGGCCTCATAGAAGTAGTTTGGAAGGATTCTCTCCCTTTCAATTATTTTGCATAATTTAAGAAGAATTGGGATTAGTTCTTCTTTAAATTCAGTAGAATTCAGCAGTGAAATCATCTGGTCCTGAGTTTTTCTTTGTTGTATACTCTTTATTATTGAGTCAATCTCTGTCTTGTTTATTGGTCTATTAGGTCTATGTCTTCATGCTTCAATTTTGATAAATTGTATGTGATCAGAAATCAATCCATTCCTTCTAGATTTTTCAATTTGTCAGCATATTGCTATTTGTAAAAATTCCCGATGATTCTTTTTTAGTGGCATCAGTTGTAGTATCTGCTTTTTTTGTCTTTGATTTTATTAACTGGGGTCCTCTTTTTTTTGGTTTATTGGGCCAATGGCTTATCAATTTTATTTGTTTTTTTTTTTTTCAAAAAAAAAACAGCTCTTCATTTCATTGATCTCTTGTGTCATTTTTTAAAATTTCAAATTTATTCCTTTCCAATTTTTTATTATTTCTTTTATCCTATTAATTTGAGGTTTGATTTTTTTCTTGTTTTTCTGTGTCCTTGAGATCCATTGTTATATCATTTATTTGATATTTTTCTAATTTCTTGATGTAGGCATTAACTGTTGTAAACTTTTCAGATAAAACTACTTTTGCTGAAGCCCGTAAGTTCTGATATGTTGTAGTGTCATCTTCGTTCAGTTCAAGTAATCTTTTTTTATTTCCCTTTGGATTTATTCTTTGACCCATTGTTCATTCAGGAGCATGTTATTCAGTCTCCATGTGTTTACATATTTTCTAGAGCTTCTTATGTTGCTTATTTCCAGCCTCATTCCTTTGTGGTAAGAAAATTTATATGGTATGATTACAATTTGTTTTTAATTTGTTGAGATATTTTTATGGCCTTGTATCTTGTCCTCCTTAAAGCACGTTCCATGTACTGCTGTATCTTCTGCAACTGTGCAATGAAACATTCTGTAGATAACAATTAGATTCATTTGGTTGAGAGTGTAGATTAGCTCCGTTGTTCCTTTGTTGATTTTGAACTCATTGATTAGTACATTGGTGAAAGAGAGGTGTTGAGATTTCCCATTGCTGTTGTATTGCAGCATATGTTTCCCTTTAGATCCATTTACATTTGTTTAAAATAGCTGGGTGCTCTAACATTGGGTGCATATATACATAAGGAGCTCAAGAAGCTCAATAATAAAAAAACAACCAATCCAGTTAAGAAATGGGTACGAGAAATGAACAGGCATTTTTCAAATGATGAAATGCAAATAGCTGATAGACACATGAAAAAAATGTTCAGGATCACTAGTCATAAGGGAATGCAAATAAAAACCACAATGAGATTTTACCTCCCCCTAGTTAGGCTTGCAATCATCCAAAAATCAACAAATAACAGATTCTGGCAAGTATGTGGAGAAAAAGGTACCCTTATATATTGTTGGTGGGAATGTAAACTAGTACAACCAATATGGATATTCATTCTTCAGATATTTGAAAATAGATCTCCCATGAAATAAGCAAATGAAAGAGCTATTTGTACCTCCATGATTATTGCAGCTCAGTTCACAATAGCTAATATATGGAATCAACCAAGATGCCCATCAACTACTGACAGGATAAGGGAAATGGGATATATGTACATGATGGTACACTACTCATCCATAAAAAAGAATAAAATCCTGTTTTTTGCAACAAAATGAATGCAATTGGAGGTCACATTTCCTAGTAAAATAAGCCAGTCCCAAAAATATAACTATCATGTTTTCCCTGATATGATAATATAGAATAAAAAAACCACAACATATGAAACTCACCTCTTATGAACTGATTATTATTTACTGCCCTTGCCTATATTCCTGTGGAACAGTGGTCTTTATTCTTCTTGTTTGTTGAAAATTATGGTTAGTGGTGAATTAAGTGTGTGATTATAAAATAAATGGGGCTGGCAATGTGGTGTAGCCTGTAAAGCTGCTGCCTCCAGTGCCAGCATCCCATATGAGCTCCAGTTCGCGTCCCATCTGTTCCACTTCCAATCCAGCTCTCTGCTATGACCTGGTAAACAGTGGAAGATGACCCAAGTTCTTGGGCTCCTGAACTCACGTGGGAGGCCCAAAGGGAGCTTCTGGCTCCTGGCTTCAGATCGGCACAGCTCCGGCCATTGCAGCCAATTGAAGAATGAACCAGCAGATGAAAGACCTCTCTCTTTCTCTCTGCCTCTCCTCTTTCTGTGTAAGTCTGACTTTCAAATAAATAAATAAATCTTTAAAAAAATAAAATATATGGAAAGTTGCTATTGCAAAAATTAAATGAAAAAAAGTAAAGGAAGGAAGAGGGATTGTGGATGGGGAGGGCGGTAGGGAAGTATGGTTGTCTCTTAAAATTGTGCATTTAAAATTCATGAAAATCTATTTATATTAATAAAAATATAATCAATAAAAGTACAGTTGAATTTTAGCAGTTTATGCCATTATTCTACCATGTCAACTCTTTCTGAAAAGGACTGTGGTAAGATCCCTGAAATCTTTGGTAATGAACCCATTGCCATATTCCTCTGTAGTCATAACTGACCTTTACTTAGAGATAATGAAGTGTAGAATCCCATCGTATTGGTAAGAAATTTTGAAAGTGTAAGAATGATATAAGATAAATCCATTTCTAAGAAAACGTGTTCATAAGGCACTATACCTTACATGATGCAAATTGCTCAATGTAATCAGCCTATCAAAAGATAACTGACAGATCCTGTCAGAATATTTTTGCCTCTATTGCTGGCAGCTTCGGACACTAAGCAGTGGTAATATTTATCATAAGTACTGTTGGTCCCACATACAATAGGTGTTCAAAAGTTCAATGAAAACTGTGTATTGCAGTGTTGAGCATTTGACATAGTGGTTAAAACACTGCTTGAGACCTTGATATCCCATATCAGAGTTCCTGGACTCGAGTTCAACTCCAACTTTCTGCTGATATGTGCCCTGGTAGGCAGTAGGTGATTTATCAATTAGTTGGGACACTGCCATCCATGTGGGAGATTTGTATTCATTTCCATACTCCTGGCTTCTGCCTGCCCCAATACTGACTTTTGTGAGTATTTGGGGAGTGAACCAGTGGGTGGAAGATATTCTCTCTTTAAGTATAGCCTCCATTCTGATGTCTTGATCAATGCACTAAGTAAAGTCAAAAGGTAGCTGAGGCATGTCCTCCCTGGAATGAGGGACTCTCAATGCTGACAGAAATAATCTGCTGATTGCTATCCACTAGGTTTTATGTTCTCACCTCCTTACCA
This sequence comes from Lepus europaeus, assembly GCF_033115175.1. Lineage (NCBI taxonomy): Eukaryota > Metazoa > Chordata > Mammalia > Lagomorpha > Leporidae > Lepus > Lepus europaeus. The sequence continues at coordinate 59,856,311 of NC_084834.1, read as the reverse complement.
GCACTTAGAATCACATCTGAAATACTACTTTTATTCAAGCCATCACACTTCAATAGGCAGTAGTCTCTTTTTTAAAAAAAGATTTTTTTATTTATTCACTTGAGGGGTAAAGTTACAGACAATAAGAGGGAAAGACAGACAGAAAGGTCTTCCTTCTGCTGGCTCACTCCCCAGATGGCTACAACTGCCAGAGCTGGGCTGATCCAAAGTCAGGAGCCAGGAGCTTCTGCAGAGTCTTCCATGCCAGTGCAGGAACCCAAGCACTTGGGCCATCTTCTACTGCTTCCCCAGGCCATAGCAGAGAGCTGGATCAAAGAGGAGCAGCCAGAACTAGCCCATATGGGATGCTGGCCCTTCAGGCAGAGGATTAACCTACTGTGCCATAGCGCTGGCCTAGCAGTAGTCTCTTAAAATGAAAACCTGGGTTGAATTTCTTCTACCCAATTGACAACAAGGACCACATTCCTAGATCCCCTGCCTAGCATATTTTGATGTGGTATGGTGTTAGAGATATATATGTTAAAAAGAAACTCCCAAAATTTGGATGACTACAATCTCATACAGTACATGCCTCTTGCCTTCCTTCTCAGCAGCCTTCTCTACCAAATATCGTGGACTGATTTCACCACTACAAAGGCACCAAGTCCATTCTTTTGCTTCTTCTCTTTCAAACTTAAATCTTCTCATTCATTGCTTAGTTAAATCCTACTCATTCTGCAAATCTCATTGTAAATATGTCCCAGAATGATCTTCCCTGACACGCCATCTAAACTGTCTCCCAATTAGAGTAGTTCATAACATCTTATATTTTCTCTTATCTCTTTCACAATTTGCAATTCTATATGTAGTTTTTGCATCTGCTATTATGGTAGCCTCTAAGTTTAACAAGTTGAAGATCACATCTTAAAAGTTCTTCAACACAGATTCTGTTGCTTTGTCTGGCATATGGGAAGTAACAAAAGCATATTTGACAAATAAATGAATAAAGAAAAATATGAATGAATGGAACTTTAAAAGTCACCTTAGTCTTGATATGCATTGTCTAAGCTAGCTATCTCGAATGGAAGAAGTAAGCATGCTTTTTATTTTATTTTTAACTGTTTTTGTCAGGACTGTAGTACAGAATATATTTTCAAATGCAATGCATAAAGTATTTAAATTTCACAAATAAGCCTTTCTCCTCAATTTAGTTCTGCAGTCTATAAATATTTAGTGCTCTATTCACTTTCATATTTTCTAGCATAAGCTAAATTCTCCTCTCTGCAAACAGATAAGCTGTGTTAGAATCTGTGTAAATAGGTAGCATTAGCATTTGTGCTTCCTAATCTTAACTAAGCACTGACATTCATTAAAGCCATTGGTCTCCATTTTTCCTTTAGCCAATTCTTCCATTTCCTTTGCTTTTATTTCTTTAGCTTACATTTTTTCCTAGGTAGAGGCAAGAAAACAATATTGTCTCTATTGATTTAAAGCTTTCACAGTGCAAATAAAAAGACAGTTAATTCCTTCTTTTTTAATGATTTCCTTCTATGCGCCTTTCTTCTTTGGTTTATATTGTTTTACAATAAATTCCATATTTCTGTTATCATAAACTCCTTTTTCCTTTTCTTATCCACCATATTGAGTAAATTTCCTTCATGCCATCTAAATGACTTAGCCATCAACAAAGAGTTTTCAAATAAATCAGAAAATCAATTTAATTAAGATTCTTTCCTTCAAAAAATTAGTTCAACAAATACTCCCTGAAAACCTACTCTATACTAGGCACTCTTAGTGAAGGATCTAGCAGAGGAGAGAATGAAGTCCCTGCCTTCATGATGTTTAGATTTTCTGCATCATTTAAGAAAAAGATAATGTAAGTAACCATTTAAACATGTGAAATATATATGCACTTTGGGAAAAAGTAAAATAGTATAAGTGGAATAGAAATTGTCATAGAGCAATTATATGGGAATGGTTCCTATTTTGAACAAAGTGAATATTTTAAAGAAAAGATGACTATGTTAGAGTTTTCCAAAGAAACAGAACCAACAGGAAAGAGAGTAACAGAGAGACAGAGAGAAAGAGAGTTATTAAGGAATGAGTTAGTAGGAATATATTAGTGAGTCCAAAATGTGTGAGGCAGGCCAGCAGGCTAAATATTCCAATGGGAGTTAATGTTGCTTTCTTGAGTCCCAACGCACCTTGATTGCAAGAATCCTTTTTCCTCAAGAGACTTCAGTTTCTTCTCTTAAGATCCTCAGCCAAATAAAGGAGGCCCATTCACATTATGGAGAAGAATCTGCTTTATTCAAAGCTTACTGAGTGAAGTATTATTCACATATAAGAATATCTTCACACCATGGTGGAGGTATTTTTAGATTAATATCTGAGTAAACACTGGAGTACAACTCAGCCAAGTCGACATATTAAATTACTTATCACCGTGACATTTAAGAAAAGCTTGAAGCATGTAAGAAAGATGTTCATGTGGTCATTAGGGAGAAGAGAGTGAAAATGCTTTCCAGGCAAAGTTCTGAGACAGAATGAGAAAAAGGGAAGAAGTGATTGCAGATGAAGCACAGGGTGAATGTGAGGAGCTGGGAGGAAGTAGGGGGAGAGGAGTCCTCAGAGGTAGTGAAGGGTCAGATTATAAAGACTTTCAAAAGAATGACACCAACTTGGATTTTTACCCTGGGCTATGAACAGAGACATAACATGATTTGAATTTTTAAAGTTGTCATTTTGACTGCGAGGTTAAGAATAAACTATAGAGGAGCAAGTGTGGAGGAGGGAGATGAAGGAGCAAGAATACAGGAAGGAGTGATAGTGGTTTTGATGGATATAGTGAGAAATACCAGATGCCGAAATGTATGTACAGCCTTCACTATGCTATTCTATTCAATTCCTGGATTCAAATTACAGCATTGATTACATATTTGGATAACAAAAAGATACCATGTATCCAAATCTATTCAGTAACAGAACTTTGGAGACTGACAGTTTGGATAAAAAGTATTACTTCTATTTTGAGGCTAGATCTAAGAGACTCTTCCAATGGAGAATATTCAGGTCAGGGAGAGGAGGCAAGGCAAACTCCAGTTGTCCAAGCAACTGGAAAAATGTTGAATTGGTCTGATGTAAATAATTGTAGTGGAAGCAGTTGGTTTTAGATGTTTATTGGATATCTGAGTGGGAAAGTCAAAGAGCAGATATACTACTCTGGAGTTTGAGAAAGAGATCTGGGCTGCAGACACTAAATTGGACACTGTCAAATTATCTACTGAAATCTGTTTTCCTAAATTCCCTTCCCTGTATGGTTCTGTTAGGATGGGTCACACAAGACTTTGGACAGGGTTTGGAAGGTGGAAGTATATCAGCATACATTAAGCTCTTGAGGGTAGGGCAGTAGGCATTGCTTTAAGGCTGCACCTGTTGTGGATGATTTGCTTGTGCAGATTAATGGCATGGACAAGCATGCAGGCAAAATTTCCACTGACTCCCACAAAAATTCTTCCTTCAGCTCTTTTAAGACCTAAGCTATGGTAAATCTTGCTCCATAATGGATTACATTGTTCTATTTTGTACAAGTTGAAGGGAATTTCCAGTTTTTCCTCATTTATTGAATCTGCATTGTCCTCACTCTTCCAAGCTTCCCATACAGATTTTCTTTCATTTTGCCAGTCCTCACTGATTTACAGTGACCTTAAGCTCTTATCTAATGTGCATCTGGCCATGTTGTTCTTCACCAGTAAACATAGTGGTTCTTATTGCCCATAATTAGTCTTTTATCACTCATGAGGGTTCTGCTTCCCTGGTCAAATCCTCACTTATACAGACAGAACCTAAAGCTGTGAAACTAGATGAGATTACTTAGGGATTTTAGTAGAACCACATAAAATAAGAATTAAGGGTTGGTCTGTGAAATAATCTTTCCCTTAAAGGGCAATTTTTTTTTTTGACAGGCAGAGTAGACAGTGAGAGAGAGAGACAGAGAGAAAGGTCTTCCTTTGCCGTTGGTTCACCCTCCAATGGCCGCTGCGGCCGGGGCACCACACTGATCCGAAGCCAGGAGCCAGGTACTTCCTCCTGGTCTCCCATGCGGGTGCAGGGCCCAAGGACTCAGGCCATCCTCCACTGCCTTCCTGGGACATAGCAGAGAGCTGGACTGTAAGAGGAGCAACCAGGACAGAATCCGGTGCCCTGACCGGGAGTAGAACCGGTGTGCTGGTGCCGCAGGCAGAGGATTAGCCTATTGAGCCGCAGCGCTGGCCTAAAGGGCAATTTTATGAGCAGAAACACAGCAGAAAAACTTTGAAATAGTAATCAATATAGTAGGTCAAAAAAAGAAAAATTTTCAAGATGAGATCAATTATACTAAATGTATTCATAGGTTAAGAAGGATAAGCAATGAGAGTTGGCCATTGTACTAGACAGAGTAAAATAAACAAGAAAGATTGTACTCATGAGTTTTGTAGTATGGAAGAGAGACTTAAGTCAATTCCATTAAATCAGAATGTGAAAAGATAGCATGAGTTAATAAAAAATTACTGAAGGACATGGGCAGAACCAGTCAAATATTATTAAGCCATGGGAGCTTGTGCTTGTTTTTTATTAATCATAATCATGCCTATTTATGGGGTAAAATGTGTCATTTATTTTTTTGTTTATGCTGCAAGAAGTATTTTTTAATTTACTGTAAGATTTAGCAATTTTTAACATTTTGCCATATTCACTTCATAAGTATATATGTGCATATGCATATGTACTTTTTTTTCTTGATAACAGGGCTTTTAACAACCCATAATGTGAGATTTTTGACAATTATCATAAAGTGAGGAAAGACAGGTATATTATCATGCTGATTGTATAATTAAATGAAGACTTAGTTATAACTATTTACAAATATTGTGACATACACACAATTTTTGGTGAAGTTATGGAGAAAAAGTTACCTCTAACACACCATTGGTGGGAATGCAACTAAAACCATTATGGAAAACAAATCAAATATGGATCTACCATATCTCACTTTTGGGAATATATCCAAAGGAAATGAAGATACCTGTACTCTCATGTTCATATCAGCCAAATTCATAATGTTGATGTCTAACAAATGACTGCATAAAGGAAATGTGGCATGCATATATATATATATATAGTATATATGTATAATGGAATATTACTCAGCCATATAAAAAGAATGAAATCCTGACATGTGCAACAAAATTTATGAAACTGAAGATCACTATGCTAGATGAAAGAAGTAAGACACAGAAAGATAAATATCACATGTGTATGTTAATACATAGAAAGCATCTGTGCTTGTTAATTAGTACTTACCCAAGTTAGGCTCCTACACACTCACAGACTGAAATACAGAGGCACTATTTGTCTTGACAATTACATTTCAAGTGAATAGCTCCCAAGTCTTCCAGGAAATCAGTCTTGGGTTATAAAACTGGCAAGAGTCTGGGATAAGTCTGGGGAAGAAATAGAATTTACAATTGCACAAGAGAATATAAACAGCTGTTAATAAATTTTGCTGTATAGGAAGAGGACAAGAAAATGGGAAGATGTATTGGTGAGAGACTGGAAGGTCTCTTAAGTTTCTTCAGTGTGAAGGCAGGTTTTCAGCTAATCATAAGGATGGTAGAGAAATTGACAAAGAATTAAGAGAGGAGAAAGTATAAAATAGTTTTCCATGTACAGTGGAAAAGTGGATGGACTAGGGAAGAATGTGTTGTCCAGATGAAATTAAGGGTCAACTAAAGATGAGCACCTGTGAATTTAAACCAATACTGATTGGTGTGATTATGTGCTTTCTCCAAATATGTTAAGCTCTACAGGTGCAATTAAAGAATCAGTGGAGAATTAGGTTTGACCAGGACTTGATATTAACCAAGTGAGTACAAGAAAAGAAGAAACATTGGCTGGCACCGCGGCTCACTAGGCTAATCCTCCGCCTTGCGGCGCCAGCACACCGGGTTCTAGTCCCGGTCGGGGCACCGATTCTGTCCCGGTTGCCCCTCTTCCAGGCCAGCTCTCTGCTGTGGCCAGGGAGTGCAGTGGAGGATGGCCCAAGTCCTTGGGCCCTGCACCCCATGGGAGACCAGGAGAAGCACCTGGCTCCTGCCATCGGATCAGCGCGGTGCGCCGGCCGCAGCGTGCTACCGCGGCGGCCATTGGAGGGTGAACCAACGGCAAAAGGAAGACCTTTCTCTCTGTCTCTCACTATCCACTCTGCCTGTCAAAAAAAAAAAAAGAAACATTGAAAAGTATGTATTTTTGACTAGGTACAGAATCAATGGCTTGTCCATGTCATTACTCACATTAATATATATTTTATAATATATAAAATAGTAACCTAGTAACTTTATAGTATTACTTCCCTGTTTACAATTACTAAGTATGTATTTTGTGCCAATAATAATAGCTAATACTTGCAATTTAAATATGGTTTAGGCACATTTCTTAAAATCTTTGCCACTATTTTTTTCACTTAATCTCCATATCAACTCTATGAAAGAAGTAATATTATTATCTGCACTTTCCAGATGAAGGCACTGAGGCAGAAAGAAATTAAATAGCCTGTCCAAGATCAGACACTAAGTAGCTGAGATACAAATTCAGTATGGGGTTTCACAATCTGGGATCCTAATCATTATATTACAGTTGTCCATGGATTAATTTGTCTGCCAGCAGTTATACAAAATGAAAAGTAGATAAGGTTTAATTAACACAAATTAGTTGAGAAAACATACACCCAAGAAGGAATGAGAAACAAGGTTGATACAATCATCTTAATGCAGAATATTTGCTGAAAGGAAATTCATACATAGACTAAGGCATTGTCAGAATGGATTTTGTAAAATGAGTAGGATATGAAGACAAGGAAGAAAAGCACCCGGATAGTGGAATAGCTGAAGTCAAGTATGGGAGATGAGCTTCAACCTAGTTCACTGAGGAAAACAGTGAAGGGTATGGCTCTATTTGTCTGAGGTGAGTGGGAAGCAAAACTTGGGAGATGGGAGCAAAGGTTAATAAATTTGTGGCATGCAGGTTTTGCAGAGGATGCCTTAGATGCATGTAACAAAGTTTAAACAGCTTTATTGGTATTATGAGCTCCTCCTGTTAAGTCCTAAATAAAGAGCAAATCACACTTGATCACAGAGCTTGGAGGATACCGGCAGTATTCACATTAAGGTTACAGCCATATGGCATTCACTTTCCTATCCTATGCTCTCAGCCTGTTTTCTTTGCAAATTGGCTGTAAATGTTTAATCAAAAGTAAATGGAAAAATGAATAAATAATAATGGGATTTGATTATTAACTTTAAGAGAATAAAGAAGATGATTTCTGTGTTTTAAATTTTTCCATAGACCAATAAATTATCAATGTTAATGACAATATGAGAATATTGAACAGGGAAAACAGTTTATAAGGAATAAAAGTTTCAGAGCACCAGAATAAGCATGAATCTGAGAGTTATCAGCAATTCACTCACGTGTGTCAGATTTGCTCATTAGTTGCCTAAGAGAAGTCACATTCACCACCTAAGATCTGGTTTTTAAAAATTCCAATTTCAGGCCCAAATTCATTGTGTAGCAACAGAAGAATAATGAAGAGAGGTGTGTCCTTCTATTTTCTTGTTCCTCAGTGGAAAAGCCTGAGAGAGATGCAGTAACAACAGCAGCTGTGTTTATAAATATGTTCCTCCTACTAAAAGTGGGTTGTTCAGCAAGATGCAAACCTGGTGTGTAATTGTATGTTTACAAGATATATATATATATAATAATAGCTGGGTGGTAAATACTAAGGAAGTAAAACTAAAACAATGAAATAGTGAATGCAGAGACTCTAGGAATATCCTGCTGCTCAATGTGTCTTACAGTCTTTTGTGAATAAATTTCATGTGTGCAAATGAAGCAAGAGAAGGAAATTTGACAGCTAATGATATCAAGTAAAAAGTTACCTTTTAGAAAACTGGTGTGAATTTAGATTACCACCCCCTCCAATTTTCTCACGCTTTGGTGAATGGAATACTTAGACTTGGACAGTTCTTGCTTCTTCTTTTTTTCAAGATTTATTTATTTATTTGAACCTCAGAGTTACAGAGGCAGAGAGAGAGAGGTCTTCCACCTGCTGGTTCACTCCCCAAATGGCTACAACAGCTGGAGCTGGGCCGATCCAAAGCCAGAAGCCAGGAGCTTCTTCTTGGTCTCCCACGCTGATTCAGGGGCCCAAGGACTTGGTCCATCTTCCACTGCTTTTCCAGGCCATAGCAGAGAGCTGGATGGAAAGTAGAGCAGCCGGGACCCAAACTGGCACCCATATGGGATGCTGGCACTGCAGGTGGCAACTCTACCCACTATGACACAGAGCTGTCCCCAGTTCTTGCTTCTAAAAATAGCTAATACTGATTCATGGTTACTGCAGTAGTTTGTATGTGTCCATTTTTCCAGTATTCCCTTCAGATTGTTCTGCAAATCAGGAATATGTACATGATTTGAAAAAACAGAAGTAAAATGGCAGCAACTATTCTCTGAAACTGTTATGTTTGGCAAGGAGGAAGGTGCTGCTGGATATAACTTGTCCTCCTTTTCTCTAGCTTCCCATCCGTCCATTCCTTTCCCCCAACCACCTGAGCTGCCCACCAGTAATGATCTCCAGGCTCCTGTTCAGACTGTGGGTTGTGGAGTTTCAGAGGTGATGCTCAAGCCAAATGATCCTCAACTCTAATAAACCCCAAGGTACACATTTTATTCTTCTTCTTCTTCTTCTTTTTTTTTTTTTGCTGACATACAGTAAATTTTATTCAGAAAGTTAGAATGTGAACACACAGAGGCGGCTGGCATTATAGCATAGTAGGCAGTGCCTGGAGTGCCAACATCTCATGTGGGTACTGGTTCATGTCCCAGGTGCTCCACTTCATATCCAGACCCCAAATCCTCCTGCTCAGTATCTCTTATTTCAATTTCTAGGGAAACCAAGGGGCTGGTAGTTCTTTCAATACACCACAAAAAAGACTGCTTAATAAATGCTTGTTTAATAAATGGCATACCTGCTTTTTTGGTGGGGTTCTGATCTGGTTCTAAGATGGAGTTAATCTGGCCTTTCATTCCTGAGGATGTTGGAGTTCCTGGCACTAGTAGATGACACAAGTAGAGTTATAAATCTATTTGATGACTGCCACAATTAGGTGAACATAAAATTTATTTTCTAAGACAAGTTTGATCATTAAGAGGTGGCATACTAATAATTACAAAGGGATGAAATGTGTATACACATTTTCAAAAAAAATTTCCATGTATTTTAATTTTATGTGAAAGATAAATAGATGATGATGATGTTGAAGAGGATAGATAGATAAGTGTAAATACATAGATACGTAGAAACGTAGACAGACATACAGACTGACAGAGGGATATCTGGCATTTACTGCTTCACTACCCAAATGCTGCAACAGCTGAGGATGAACCAGGCCAAAGCCAGGAGCCAGGAACTCAATCTGAGTTTCCTACTTGGGCAGGGACCTAAGCACTTAAACCACCAAGTGCTTCCTCTCAGAATGCACATTAGTGGGAAGCTGGATCAATCGGGGATCTGGGACTCCCATCTAGGCCCCCTGATACAAGATGCAGGCATCCCAAGCAGCGTCTCAACCCGTGCACCAAACTTCCTCCTCAGACTTAGCTTTGTTAATTTTCTCTGCAGTCTATTTTATATTTCGTTTGTTTCTTCTTTCTTCCATTCATTTAGAGTTTGACCTTCTCTTTAATTTGTGAAAGTGTAAATTTAAATAATTCATTTAAACTGTACCTCTTTCATAATAAAGATATTTAAAGACATAAATTCTCCTACTGGACTTATTGTAATGGTGAATTTTGGGTGTCAACTTGACTGAACTAAGGGATGCACAAAAGTGCTGGTAAAATACTACTCCTGGTGTATCTGAGAATATTTCTCACAAAGTTTAGCATTTGAACCCATGAGCTGAGTAAACTAGATGCATCCTCAGCAACCTGCCGAGCGTCATCCAATCTGTCCAATCCTCTTTTGACTTTTACCTACTTGGATCACTTTATATAATGTGCCATTCATATAGACAATATTTTGTTGGGTTTTGTTACTTATACAGTTAGGCAATCATTGCATTTTATTTGGAATGCTTAGTACAAGTAAAGGTAATTATTGATATATTTAAGTCTACTATATTAAAAGTGTTTCTGTTTTTTTCCTGATTGTTTTTCTCTGTTGCTTTTTTTCTTCCCATGGTGACTTTTGGTCTAATTAAATGTGTTTTATAAGTGATTTTATTCCCTATATTGGTGTTTTAGCCATACGTATTTTCATATTTAATATTCTCTACCTTTAATTATACTCATGCTCTACCAAGAAAAGTCTGTTAGTGTTGTTTTACCACTTCATAGTCCCACTTTACAAATATGAATCTCTTACACAGTATAATCCATATACCTACTTCCCCTTATCCAGTGGAATATTATTAATCTCATTTACTTCTGCCTATATTATAAATACCTCTTTACAGTGTACCTATTTTTTGTTTTAAGTCATCAGTTGCCTCTTAAAGGAAAGAAAAGAAGAAAATTACCTTTTACATATACTGCATATTTGTAATTTCTGGAGTTCTTTATTTACATAGATCCTAGATGTTACCTGGTGTCTTTTCCCTTCAGCTGAATGAATGATTAATTTTGTATTCTATTTCTTTTAGGCAAGTTTGATGGAAATTAATTATATCTAATTTCATTTATATAAGTATACTCTTTTTTAATATACTTTCATTTTACCACAATTTTGACAAACATATTTACTGGATGTAGAAATCTGAATTATGTTATTTGCAACATGTTAAATACATTTGTCCCATTATCTTATGCCTTGTTATTTTTATGTGAAATCAGCTATCATCCCTAACATTCTTTAATGTAATGTAATATTTATTTGCTTTGCTGGTTACTTTGAGGGCTTTTATTTTTGGTTTTTAGCAATTTTAGCATGATGTGCCTAGTCATATTTAATCTGTTAAGATTTGTTGAGCACCTTTTTTAGAAGCTATATTTATTTATTTATTTGAAAAGCAGAGCAACAGACACAGAAATTTTACATCCTGAATCCAGGAGTTGGTAACTCCATCTCAGTCTCCCACAGGACAGGACTTGAACCAGCACCCTGATATGAGATGCCAGTGTCACAAATGGCAGCTTACTGCTGAACAACAATGTTGGCTCCTTGTTGAGCATCTTGAATTTGTAAGTTGATATTTTTTCACCAAATTTGTCAAAGTTGATACTATCATTTCTTTAAATATTTCTTCACCTTGGGACTTTAATTACTCACCAACCAGGATTCTGAAACTTTGTTCAGATCACTGAGTGTCTGTTCATTCTTAAACCATTTTTCTGTGTTCTCCTTATTAGGCAATGATTATTGATCTATCTTCAAGTCAGCTTGTTTTTATTCTGATGTATTCAATCAGTCAAGGGACCCGAAAGATTTTATAAATTTCTAAAAGATCCACTAACCTCTGATAGTAAAAGATCAAGATTTATGAAAAACCAAACCAAAGTATAAACCTAAGAGTGTCAGAACATCTATTTATGTACAGCATGTCACTCCCAAGGCACAAAGGACATTTTATTCTCAAAGTACAATATGAGATGTGATCACTGTGATTTCAATATGAAGTATTCCCCTCTCAGTTATTAGTATGCCATTCTAATTGTTATACAAAATTATTACCTAATGGTTTAAAGCTACAAAATAAAATTATTATTTTACTTCTACTTTAAAAATGCTCAAGTTCTTTCTTTGCCCATCTGTTCTATATATAATTTTTTTTGACAGGCAGAGTTAGACAGTGAGAGAGAGAGAGAGAGAGAGAGAAAGGTCTTCCTTCCGTTGGACAGCTGGACTAGAAGAGGAGCAACCGGGACTAGAACCCGGGTTGCCGGCGCCACAGGCAGAGGATTAGCCAAGTGAGCCGCGGAGCCGGCCAATCTGTTCTATATTTTGAAAAATTAAAACTTGCCATGACTGAGTTTTTTTATACGAGAAAAATAATATAACTTCTAATTCTATAAAATTGGCTATAACCTAGTTTTATCTATTTATAAACATAAGAGGATAAGTAAAAGATCAACAGGTAAAATTGGAAACTATTGCTTATTTAAATTCTGTTTGGAATAAACTTCAACAAAATTTAGAAACAGAGACTAAATGACTGGCTTAGAAATTCTTTTTTGTAAAACAAGTGATTCTTAATATTTGTTTTAAAAAAATTAAATGTGAACCAAATCAAGTTATCAAGTAACAAAATAGTAAAAATAACCTATAGATTACTATACGATATTTATTTAACAAAAAAATAACTAAAAGAATTAGTGGCATTGCTAATGCAACTCCTTAAATTTCCATTTGTAATTTCAATTCACAAATATATTTTATGTCAAATAAATATGAAAGAATCACAGGTAAAATTCATCAGTGTTACTCAGAAGTGAATCAGAAATTCTAGTTTAAATAAAAACTGAAAAAATGTATATTAAATTGTTCACATGATTTACATATGAATGAAAATGTTATAAAATCACAATGCTATTTAGATAATACTAAAGGTATTTAAAAGTTCAAATTAAAGATTTATTTTAATGCTAAAGTACAAAACCCATGTACCTGTTATGAATTTATAAATTTATTATAAATTTTTGAATAATGCTAAAGTCAGAAAACCTGTGTGGCTGTTATAAATTTATTGCCTCTCAGTTCCAAATCTACCCATCATTACTTGTTCAGTTCTAATGGATTTAGATCTTTAAGCATTCCTCTGCTGGAACCCCAATAGGTTTATCATTGGAAGAAATGAGGAAGGACATTACAAAAGAAGCGTCTCTTTTCTTGCTGCTAGTTTACAGGAATATCAGCTGCTATTCATGGGGTCATACAATGTCTCTGCCCCAACTCCATGCCTAGAGTGTGCAATTGCCCACTGAGCTCAGGATTCCAGGCCCAGCCTAGAGACCACTTCATCATGTCTGACAGTCCTAGTGCACGTGCCTGTTTTTGCACTGTGCTATCAGCAGGCAAGCTATTGACTCCATGATACTCCTGTGCATCCTCCCACCAGCACCGGGCTCCAGCAGAGCACTGTTTCTCTGGTGCTGGATTCCTGAAGGTTGCAGCTCTCTATCTGCATCTGGCTCCTGAAAAGCTCTTTTTTGCAGTGCTGAGTTCCTGCAGAACACCATCTCCAGCACCGGACTCCCACAAGGGGGGTTTTCTTCAACATCGGACTCCTACAGAGCGCAACTTCCATTGTAATGGTCAGCAGTGTCCTGCTGGCATTTCCTCCTGTGTGTTTATGGCACTTGTGAGATACAGCACGGACCTGAGAAAGCTTTCCACAGAACCCTAGAGATTTGCAGCAAGTATCACCAACACAGTACCCCAATTTCTCCACTATTCAAAGAGCACACTGTGCCTCCTCAGAAGAGGTCTGGTTCCTGGCTCTCAGCCAAAGCAGGGAAAGGGCGTTAATTCTTCCTCTATCTCAGCCTCATAGACAAGAGATGTCCGTTGTGCATGGTATTCAGTCGTTTCATAGGCTTGTTTTTCTTTTTACTACAAAAAGAATATTTCAAAAAGAGTTTGTGAGAAAAAGAATTAAAAGATGAGTTGAAATCCATGCACAGTTTTTCTTTTTCTTTTTCTTTTTTTTTTTTTTTTTTTTTGGACAGGCAGAGTGGATAGTGAGAGAGAGAGAGAGAGAAAGGTCTTCCTTTTGCCGTTGGTTCACCCTCCAATGGCCACCGCGGTAGGCGCGCTGCGGCCGGCGCACCGCGCTGATCCGATGGCAGGAGCCAGGGGCTTCTCCTGGTCTCCCATGGGGTGCAGGGCCCAAGAACTTGGGCCATCCTCCACTGCACTCCCTGGCCACAGCAGAGAGCTGGCCTGGAAGAGGGGCAACCGGGATAGGATCGGTGCCCTGACCGGGACTAGAACCCGGTGTGCCGGCGCCGCAAGGCGGAGGATTAGCCTAGTGAGCCACGGCGCCGGCCCTATGCACAGTTTTTCATAATTTACATTGTCCAGGAATATTTTGAAGGCCCATCATAGGCATGGATTCAAATTTTTTGCTTCCAAATAAATTTATCTTTTAATTTCATTTTCCATAAAGTTTTTAAAGTCCCTGGTACTAGAGTATACTCTAATATTCCAAATTTTGTTATAAATAATAATTTTGATATTCTACTTCAATTGTAAATTATGGCACCATGTGCTGTCTAGAGAGACCTTGGCTGATAAAATCTGACATTTTGTTTACTTTTAATAATGTATTTGTATATTTTCACACATTAATATATATCTACATATTTAACTATATGATGAAATTTTTGTATTAATTTTAAAATACATATGGAAGTAAATAAATTCTCAAAATTATTTAACAGGCTATACTAGCAAATGTGTTGATTGCTCTCTTGATTTCTTCTTTTGATTTGCAATATAATAGACACTAGTTACATGTAGCCATTTAATCTTAAGCATACATTAAAAAATAAAATTTTAAGTGCAATTCCTCAGTCATAACATTTGAAGTTTCAATAGCAATATGCAACCAGTAGCTACTATATTTGACAGCGATAAGAGAGATCATCAACCTAAGTATATAGTGCTGTTCAAGAGAGATCAATGAAAAGGAGAGAATTCTCCCATCTACTGATTCACTCCTCAAATGCTTGCAACAGCCCCTGAAGCCAAAACAGGAGCCTCCTTCCCTCCCTCAAATAAAATACACATTTTTAAAGTATACTAAATATCTACTATTTTGCTATTAGTACAGTTTGTTTTTTCATTTAATATTGTATATTTTTTCTTTAATTTTATTTTGTTTTTCTTCAATATTGCCTTTCTTTCTTTTTGTTTGAAAGAAATTAGAGACCTGAAAATACTGTCTTTACCTATGAAATGGGATTTTGTGGAAAAAAATATTTGAACTCTAAGATCCCTTCTTAATGCTCTATTTCATAACATCACACATAGAATGAAAATAGTAATTAAGATTATAAATAAGCAGAAAGACAAAAAAGTCACATAATCAGAATATTTGCATTGTGACATGCTCAAATTTGTTTTAAAATTGTTCATAACATATTCAGTAAAACTATAACATTATCACTGAAAATATTCTCACAGGAATATTTATTTGAAAAATTATTCTGAGACAAAAATAAAAAGAGTATTTCTTTGCTAGAAAAGTCCAGTTACTATTAATAACAATGGAATGACAATGATAGAAAACTCTAAATGTTTTCGCTTAGAAATAAAGTCCATACATTTATCCATAATGAAAATTGAGACAGAGAACAGTGAACATCTCATTATCCTCTCAGTTTTTAACTCCAAAGACAACGTTGCCAGCATTCACTTCGTTTTTCAAGTAGTACGTCAAGGAACTGAATATACAGCATGCTTGATGATTAATCCACTCATTGGAAAACTGTTGTCAGAATGAGAGCAACTTGCCTGGTGTAATGGAAGAGCATAATCGTTGGTGTCAGGTGGGGTCTTCTCTGGCTCTGGTTCTACCATTTAATAATCTTAGTCCTGGGCATCATTTATTTTTAGTCACCATAACTATTTTTATTACATTAGTTTTGTTACATTACAATAATTCAGAGCAGTACAGTTCACTTGACAGCACATACTCCTATAAGCATTTAAAAGTTCATAACTGATCATGAAGATAGGATGGAATGTCAAAGGGATCACATAAATAAGACCAAGTGTCTGCTGATAATATTGATAGAATTAAAAAAGGAGAGAATGATCCAACATGGGAAGCAAGACACAGCAGACTCATAGAATGACAGATGCCCTAAACAGCACTCTGGCCTCAGAATCAGCCCTTAAGCCATTCAGATTTGGCTAAAAGGCACAGGAGAGCATTTCAGGCATGGAAAGCCAAGACACTGTGGCGAAAAATGACCTAAATGAAAGATCTCTCTGAGTGGGATCCCGGTGGAAAGAAGGGGTCATCAAAGAAGGAGGTACCTCCCTCTGAAGGGAGGAGAGAACTTCCACTTTGATTACGGTCTCATCTAAATAAGGTCAGAGTTTGTGAACTCAAGAGGCTTCCCTGGCCTTGGCAGCTCATGATAAGAGCCTCGGGTGATCACTGATGTCAATCAGTATCAATAAGAGATGTCAATAAGAGTGTCAATTATTAAATCAACAAGAGTCACTGTGCACTTGCTCCCCATGTAGGACTTCTGTCCTTAATGTGTTGTACTATGAGAATTAATGGTAAAACTAGTCTTCAAACAGTACTTTATACTTTGTGTATCTGTGTGCATGCAAACTGTTGGAATCTTTAGTTAGTGTAGAGTTGATCTTCTGCATATAAAGATAATTAAAAATGAAACTTAATGAAGAATGGGATGGGAGAGGGAGTAGGAGGTTGGATGGTTTAGGGGTGGGAGGGCAGGTATGGGGGGAAGAACTGCTATAATCCAAAAATTGTACTGATGAAATTAATATTTATTAAATAAAAGCTTTCCATAAAGAATTTGATGTTTGATTTAATCAATATTCCTAGGTCAGTGCTACTAAAAGATGGAAAATGACTGAATTACGCTGCATAAAATACATACCAGGTAACATATAACTTTAAGAAATAGTAGTAGTAAGACAGTGTGGAACTCATTTCTTCATTAATACAAGCGAGATACTCATTCTACATAACATTCTTGTGACAGAAGACATGATGTGCGTGAAAGCACCTTGAGAGCTGCATTGTGGCTTAGTTGCAATTGTGCATAAGTCTATGCGTCAGGACTCTCTGATTTAGTCCTAGAAGCTATGCAGTCAGTGATATGAAGTGGAAATCTATAGAAATGATCTAAGTTGGGCTGGTAAGGATCTCCTACATTTACATTAAAGGCATAGTAAAGTTTTAAAAAATGCTTTTTTGGTCTTCAGAGTCAAGAACTTAATAGATGGGATGACTTACACATTTGCAGTTTTCCCTGTGTTCTGGAAGTTGCAACACTCCCTTTTCTTGTGACAGATATCCTGTTTAGCCTGTAATTCATACAACAACTATAGGGTGCTAATGGGTGCTAATAAAAAGGAGCTGTCCCCACAGCCATTTATTATAGAAATTGTGCGAAACCTGTAAATTTTCCAGACACATAGGTGTTTTTACCCTTTATTCCTTCTGCAATCCTTGCTGGAGTGGCGGATGAAACCAATAGAATAGCAAACCGACTATTGGACTTGTTTATAGAAAAGCATGAATACTGTGGTTGGGGCTTCTAACGACCTACTAAAATCTGCTTTCCTCTTCCATAGACACAGAGCTGTAGAAAGGGCAGGACTCACCAGATGCCGCGTTCCCTTCATCCCTCATGCCAAATTTGTCTAAGTTCTTACCAGTAGACTGCTACTATGGATCGTACCTGTCACTCCCAGCCTGGCTACATCAGGCACATTTTGTAAACTGTTCCCCCACCCACAGGTATAACCCATGGTGACTCAGGGTGGATCATTTGATGGCACTCACAGGATGGAAGGAAGCATCTGAGTAGGGGTAGAGCTGGATATTGCTCTGAGTCACTCATCTCAGTGAGGAAATAAACTTGATTTTTAGGCCATTATTATGTTTTCTCTTTTTGTTACAGTAGCCCCTCTTTTCTCTTTTTTCAAATAGCTCTGAACCTGGGCATCTTGGAAATAAAGCACTGTGTAAGGGTGGCAGCAGGGGAAGGAGTAACCAAGACTGTGGAGCTTGTGAAGAGATTTTTCCGTTTTAGCACAGAGGGGCAGCCAAAGTAGAAAGCCGGGGGGCTGGACTGTGTGGCTCCTTCACTGTCCCTACCAGTTTGCTGTGTCCAGTTTTAGGAAGGACTGGCTTCTCCCTGACACTGGCAGCAGTCAGGAAATGGCAGCCTAAGAGAGTACAAACTCACTTGTACTTGAAACACAGGAAAATTATTCTCAAAATAATTTTTAAAAGATATTAATTTATTTGAAAGAGTTACAGAGAGAGGCCAGAGTGCTGTTTCTCTCTGTAACTCTTTCAAATAAATTAATATCTTTTAAAAATTATTACTCTGGCCTCAGAGTCAGCCCTCAAGGCGTTCGGATCTGGCGGAGGAGCCCATGGGAGTATAGCAGGCATGGAAAGCCAAGATATCATGGAAAAAAAAAAAAAGACCTAAATGAATGATCTCTGTGAGTGAGATCCCAGTGGAAAGAACGGGGCCATCAAAGAAGGAGGTACCTTTCTCCGAAGGGAGGAGAGAACTTCCACTTTGACTGTGACCCTGTCGGAATAAGATCAAGGTCGGCGAACTCTAAAGGCTTCCATGGCCCTGGCAGCTCATGACTAGAGCCTAGGGAGATTGCTGACGCCATGAACAGGAGTGTCAAATTGTTAAATCAGCAACAGGAGTCACTGTGTACTTACACCCCATGTGGGATCTGTCCCTAACGTGTCATCTAAAGCGAAGTGATGCTATAACTAGTACTGAAACAGTATTTTTATACTTTGCGTTTCTGTGTGGGCACAAACTGATGAGGTCTTTACTAATTATATACTGAAGTGATCTTCTGTATATAAAGAGAATTGGAAATGAAAAAAAAAAAAAAACAACAACCTGGTGTTAAAATGGAAATGGCATAGAAAATTAATTAATTTGAAAAAAAATTATGTAGGATCTCTGTCTTTAATGTGCTGTACATTGCTATTTAATGCTATAATTAGTAATCCAATGGTAGTTTTTTCACTTTATGTTGCTATGTGGGCAAAATGTTGAAATCTTTACCTAATATATACTAAACTGATCTTCTGTATACAAAGAGAATTGAAAATGAACCTTTACATGAATGGAAGGAGAAAGGGAGCGGGAAAGGGGAGGGTTGCGGGCGGGAGGGAAGTTATGGGAGGGGGGAAGCCATTGTAACCCATAAGCTATACTTTGGAAATTTATATTCATTAAATAAAAGTTTAATAAAAAAAAATAATGTTAGAGATACAATAAATAAATTCTTTCTTAAAAAAAAAAAAGAGTTACAGAGAGAGAGAGAGAAACAGGAGACAGAGCTTCCATCCTCTGATTCAGTCCCCAGATGACCACAGTGATCAAGGCTAGGCCAAGCCAAAACCAGGAGCCTCAACTGGGTCCCCCATGTGGGTGGCAAAGGCCCAACTACTTGGGCCACCTTCTGCTGCTTTTCCCAAGCCATTAACAGGGAGCTGCTTGGTAAGTAGGGTAACTGGGACACAAAATGTGGGATTCCAGCTTCACAGGTGGCAGCTTTACCTGCTACTGCACAATGCTGGCCCCTCAAAGTAAAAATTCTTTTAAAGATTTTATTTATTTGAGAGGTAAAGTTACAGACAGTGAGAAAGAGAGATAGAGAGAAAGGTATTCCGTCTGCTGGTTCACTCCTCAAATGGCCACAACTGCTGGAGTTGCGCCAATCTGAAGCCAGAAGCCAGAGTTTCCTCTGGTGTCCCACATGGATGCAGAAGCCAAGGACTTGAGCCATCTTCCACTGCCTTCCCAGGCCATAGAATAAAGCTAGATTTGAAAAGGAGCAACCGGGACTTGAACTGGCACCACAGGCAGAGGATCAGCCCACTGCCCCACAGTGCTGGCCCCAAAAGTAAAATTTTAAAGAGATTTATTTTATTTATTTGAAAGACACAATTACAGAGAGAGAAATGGAGAGACACAGAGAGAGTGAGACCTTCTGTCTGTTGGTTCACTCTCCAAATGGCCACAATGGCCAAGGCTGGGCTAGGCCAAAGCCAGGAGCCAGGAGTCTCTTACATGGGTGGCAGGGGCACAAGCACTTGAGCCATCTTCTGCTGCTTTTCCAGGAACATTACCAGGGAGCTGGCTCAGAAATGGAGCAGCCAGAATTCAAACCAGATAGCACCAGAGACAGTGGCTTAACACACTATGTCACAATCCCAGTTCCTCAAAATAAATTTTAAAAAATCCAAGGTTGCCAACTGGGATAACCCAGTTGGATATCACACACACACACACACACACACACACAATTCATTTTTGTCTTTCACTTTCTTTTGTCTCACACTGCCAAAGAAACTGAACACACTAGCTCACATAGCTGTTGTGAAATCACACTTAAGGGAGGTTATGGGGGAAAAAGCCACAACAATGCAAAAGTTGTACCTTGTAAATTTATATTTATTAAATAAAAAATGAGTAAATAAAAACTTTAAGCCATTTAAGGGGAACAATAATTTGGAAAAATTGGAACAGACTCAACCAACAAAATGAGGTCATCTGCATGACACAGAATTCCTAAAATCTATACAAGGGAACTGCAATATAAATATTATGAGAATGGATAAGCATTTATAACTAGTAAGAACAAAAAATTTTAAATGAAATATGATTTAATAGTGCAGTTGAAAAACAGAATGGTCACCGCTAAACGTTAGTATGCACGACATTCACATAGAAAATATAGCATAACTCAAAAGCAAAAATAAATACAAAAGAGGATGAATGAAATATTCAACCTTGAAGACAGATTAGGAGACAGATTACATAAATAATCAAGTAATAGGAATTTCAAAACAAGAAAGAAAATGGAGTACAAATAATGATAGATTAATTACCTCTCTGATTTAAAGACCTCACCAGTTCTCAGACATGATTAATTAAGGTAATTGAGAAAATTCCTGCCTTTCTGGACTTCATTTAAATCCAAATCTTAAAAATAGAGTGGAGTCCTTCCCTCCCCCTCTGTATCTCTGTTTCCCTCTCCCTCTCCCTCTCAAGTAAATAAGTAAAAAAATGCAAAAGCATGCAGGCATTGGGGACAGCACTTAAGCCACCACATGGAATGCCCGCATCTCATATTGGAGTGCCTGAGTTTGAGTCCAGGCTCTGCCTTCAATTCCTGTTAATGTGCATTGTGGCAAGAAAGCAGGTGATGGCCCAAGTATTTGAGTCCCTACTACCTACATGAAAAATCGGAATTAAGTTTCCCACTTTTAATAATTTGGGGAGTGAACCAACAGATGGATAATCTCTCCACCAATCTGTCCCTCTTCATTCCTGTACTTCTCAAGCAAAACTAATTAATTAAAAAAATGTTTTAAATATTTACATAGGAAAGTAACTAGTGAGAGAGGGGGAGGGAGTTGAGATCATAGCTAAATGTGATGAGTCCCTGTGACAGTCTGCACTGGAACTTCCAATAGCAAGCATTAACAGAGCCACATGTTTCTAGCCAACTGCTTATCTCTTCTCCTTCATCATCTGGTATTCTGAAGTTCTATTTCATGTTCCATTCTACTACTCCAGATAACTCTATAGGAATATCTCTCACTTTTCCTATTTTGATAATAATTTGAAAGTTCCAGAAAGAATTCTAACTATGTAGTACATATCTGATCCATAACTTCCAATTTGGCCCTTCCGTTTCCTCTGCTCCCTGTTTTGGGACAATATAAAAAAAAATAGACACAGCATTTCAAATTAGCCCTTATAGCCTCTTAAATTCTGAGAACATCTGTTCATCTTTCTGAATAGTTATCTTGAAGCCCTTTTATTTTAACAGATAAAGTGAAACAAACCTGTGTACTCTTCACCCATACTCAGAAGTGGGAGGAAAATACAGGCTATGTCATTACACTCCAACAATGCTCTATAATGGAATCTTTTCCATACAATTATCAATCTGTTACAGGATCAAGTTAAAGGACTTCTAATATTGGCAGAATCCCTCTTACAGACTCAACTCCTGTTACCTAACTCTTTAGGTTATGTGCATTCTTGCACATGTTGTTTTTTTTTTTTTTTGGGGGGGGGGTGCGGTAAGAGGCTTTAATGTCTCAGCTGAACTAAGAAGAGAAAAATATCCTATTTTAACACCATAGAATAAAAGTGAAGGAAAGTGAAAACAGTTCAGTTGAGTGGACAATGGAAGATGATCTGCAAAAGAGAAATGTTTAAAAGGAAATGAGAAAATAGGCAGAAAGTCTTTAGTGGATATACTTCCAAAGTATTTGCTAGAATTTCCACAAAAACTTAGAAAGATAGATGAAAAGAATATGAGATGTTTACAAATCAGAAACAAGATACAAGAGAAATTATGGATAGAGCAATTTCATTTATTCATTTATTAACTATTCAATAGACATTTATTGAATGCCCACTATACTTGACAAAGAAAGTGGTGAAAATGACGCAACACTTGCTTCATACAAAGAGTAGATAATTCCATGATCGAGACAGACTTGCAATAATATGTACCTGCAAGTAAAATGTACAGGAGAAAGAAATAGAAGCTTCAGTGATTGGGTTGCATTAAAGATTAGCAGTAATAAAAATTGACGTGAAATGGACTGAGATGAAAGAGACAATTGAATAATAAAGTGATATTTTAGTGAGTTCTACAAAATGAAAAGGCAAACTGCCCCCCTCCACACATGCACTCATCCTCCAATAATAGATTTTGTTTTACTTTAAGTGCTATTAGGATTTTTCTCATTTTATTTTTAATAGAAATTCTACTCAAACAATAAAGGAGAAAATGAAAAACAATAGATGTATGCATTGGGAAAGGGGATACAATTATCACTAATAAAGCATAAGTGTATTTGTTGCATTATTGTTTAACAACAACAATTGCAACAGGGGCCAGCATCATTTTGCAGCAAAGCTGCAGCCTGCTATGCCAGAATCCCATATGAGCACCAGTTTGAGTTCCAGATGCTCCATTTCCAATCCAGCACCCTGCCAATGCACCTGGGAAAGCAGTAGAAATGTCAAAAGTGCATGGGCCATGCCATCCACATGGCAGATCAGGATGGAGTTCCTGGATCCTGTCTTCAGTCTGGTTGAGCCCCAGACCTTTGCAGCCATTTGCAAGTGAACCAGCAGATGGAATCTCTCTCTCTCTCTCTCTCTCTCTCTCTCTCTCTCTCTCTCTCTCTTGCCCTGACTCTAATACTGCCACTCAAGGGGCCAGTGCTGTTGCATAGTGGGTGAATCCACTGCCTGCAGTGTCAGCATCCCATATGGGCGCTGGCTCTAGTCCCGGCTGCTCCACTTCCGATCCAGTTCCTTGCTATGGCCTGGGAAAGCAGTATAAGATGGCCCAAGTCCTTGGGCCCCACACCCGCATGGGAGAACTGGAAAAAGCTCCTGGCTCCTGGCTTTGGATCAGCCCAGCTCCGGCCATTGTGGGCAACTGGGGAGTGAACCAGCAGAGGGAAGATTCTCTCTCTCTATCTCTCTCTCTCTCTTTCTTTCTCTCTGCCTCTCCTTCTCTCTGTGTGTAACTCTGCCTTTCAAATAAATAATTCTGTAAAATAAATACTGCCACTGAAATAAATACAATAAATCTTAAAAAATTGGAAAGAATTAGAACTAATCAAGGTATCAAACAATTAACATGTGAATTTTAGCTTTGAAAGTTTCTACTAGGGAATATTTCTCATGTATACCTTATACAATAGAAAAAAATCCAAATTTTCAAAGTTTATTATGGGAAGTGAAGCACTCTGAAAAATATATATGCAGTTGTACCTCAACACAGTTAGCTCCACATTTACAGATTGAAATTAAAAAAAAAATTTTGCGACAGTACTGAATTTGTAGACATTTTTCTTGTTTTTATTCAAAAAACAATATTTTATAACAAATTTTTATATAGCATTTACACTTCATTAGGTATCATAAGTAATGTAATGATAAGCTATACAGGAGAGGGCAACAGTTTAGCTTGGTAGTTGAGATGCTGATTCAGACATTTGAGTCTTATGTCAGTTCTTGGGTTTGATACCCAGCTCCAGCTCCTGAATCCAGTTTCCTTCAAATGAAGACCCTAGGAGGTAGCAGTGATGGCTCAAGTAATTGGGTTACTGCCATGCACATAAAAGACCTGGATTAAGTTCTCAACTGCCAGCCCCCCTCAATCCAGCATTTAGAGAGTGAACCAGCAGATGGCACTTGTTCAATGTCTATCTCTTCATCTTTTTCTGTTTTTCCCTGTATGTCTGCCTCTCAAATAAAAAAAGAAAAAAGTATGAGGGTTAGGGATGTGCAAAAGTTATCTACAAATACAACACCATTGAATTTTCACAAATTTTGGAACCCACAGAGGATCCTTGAGCCAATCCCCCATCAGATGCCAAGGAATGGTTGCATATACACACTGTAGATGCTTTACCTACAACACACACAGACTGTATGTAACCTAACTATTCTACATCTTGACCTAAATTGACTAAAGAATTAGAGATATATTGATAGGGATGAAGGAATGAAAGAAAACTTACCCTGTTCCAACCTTGAAATTCTGACCTATAAAATATAACTAATTGATCATGTTTTAGTTTTTCTACTTCCTCCTACCTAAGTTTGCTAAATAGCAAGTGTAATACTAACTAGAAATACAGTAATCTAGTTTTTATTAATTGGATGTAAAAATAGCTGTTTGGAATTAAATAAAACTTAATTAGTAAACTACAAATTTATATTTGATGTTAGTATAAATATGCAGATATTTTCCACATAGCCTTGCACCGGACAGCCTGACCCAAAGCAATGTTGCTGCTATTATCTTGCATGCATGTTTCTATCACTCTGGCTGCCCCCAAACTCCAATTATTTTGTATTTTATACTTAAACGTGGGTTCAAACCAAAATATTTCTATGTGTTATTCAGATCCATTTCCTTAAACTAAATTTATCTAGCTCTAAAGAGACCAATAACCTTATTAACTAACACAAAGGTGAGATGAAATGTCTTTTTGTTTGACAAATTTCTGTCCCAATGTGTCAGCATTTTAAACAATGAAATTCCAAAAGGCGAACTTTTGACAATATATTCGAAAATATAGGGTCTTTTCTGGCCAAATTACCACAGACGTACATACACACAAAATATGTAAATCCACATTATTTTGATATAATATACCTTTGTAAATTACTCCCAGGAGATGGAAGGGTGCACAGGCCAAACCACCTCTCACTGGCCAGCACCCCCCTCGCCAGCCCCTGTGACTCAGAGCTAGTTTCTAATGACTCATGGCTCCCCCTTCCTCCAGATAACGGTCTCTACCTGACGGGACCTCAGGGAAGTTTATGGCCCACATTACAGTGCAGCCACGTACACAAACTCCCAGCAATGAACAGCTGACATCCCATCCCCTGGCTTCAGGGAAGAGTGGTGAACATGAAGTGGACTTCATGTTAAAAATTTATGCTCCTGAACCTTCCCAGGTGGACCCGGTGAGATAAACCAAATGCTTATTTAATTCTGTCCCCCTCCTCCAGGCTTCTTTCCCTTCCTTAAAAGGTTTTCTTGAACCACATCACTCCCTCACTGAAGCACATGTAACCAAATCTCTTGTCTCAGTCTCTATGCCTGAGTAACCCAATCAAAAACAGTATATGAGCTGCTTTTCTCTAGAGGAATTGGGCATTTAACATGATTAATCCCTAAATTGACTAGCTGGTAAATGCATCACATCCACTTGTCAATGCAAATAAGAAAGAAATGAAAGCAAAATAGAGGGAGGGATGGGAAATGACTGTTTTCAGATTTTTTTCTTTAAATAAATATATCCATTCCTTAATTATATAGATGACACTTCAGGCCTGGAACAGCTTTCCCCTGTACCAACTCCCAGATCAATATTAGTCACAACCTTCATGTCTTTTTTCAAAAAATCATCTTTGAAAAGGCTGGGTTTATGAAACTAAATGCACATTTTTATAATATTTAGCTGTGTCTATAAATTTATACTTTTATTAGAGGACTCATAAATTAGTTACATATTTAAACAGACTGCATAAACCTAATTCATAAAAGCACTAAGATACGAAATAAAATATTTGCTTAAGATATCAGCAAAAACAAAGCAACCATGTGTATTTATAATCCATTGGGGGAAAACAACTCAACCATTTCTATTTAGACGAGAAGTGCACATGCAGCTTCAATATTTTCAGAAATATTTTCCTCTGTTTTCAGCTTCTTTGTTAATGAGCAAATAAAGCATTCTGTCAGCTAAAACATAAAGGTAAGGAGTCTGAGAATAAGACATGCCATATGACCACTTTTTCTTTGCAATGCCAGAGTGGAATCTATAGAGAAGAAAGGAGGCTTGTAATGAGACATAAGTAGTTGTGAGAAACGCCATCACAGGCGGTTTCCTGACAGAAAGACTGAGATGTAACCACCCCAAGCTGCTTTTGCAGCCGCTCCGCGGCACGTTTGCCTCACTGTCAGGAAGCAGGACGCCCGTCAAGACCGCAGAAAGCAGCCGGAATCGCTGCCAACGCGCTGCCTACCGACGACAGATGAGTCTCACGCGCCATTTATTTTACTTCTGCACATTTTGATCTTGTGTTGTCTTATCTATAGAAAACACTGAGCCTGTATATCACTACAAAGGGACATGGAGAGAGAAAAGATTGTTATTCAACCTAGGAAAAGAGAGAGGGGAGAAAAAGCTTTGAAATTCATTTAAAATACTTGACAGAATTTTCCTGCTGAGCAAAGCAGAGATTCGTTTTAATCATAACTTCAAAAGATATTACATTTTAGAGGCACATAATTAAAAATTTTGACTTGGGAAGAGGAATGGGATAATGAGCTTTATGCAATTCATGTATTATAGGTATAATACATGTATTATATATATATATATATATATATATCTGTATATAGGAATGCGCCTTAAGTGAGCTAAGTCACATACACTGCTTATTTGACCTTGAACAAGAGCATTTATCCATGTGTTAATCTGTGTGGAAAATGGCTTAGTAGGTACGTCTTCCATTAATAGAAGAGCAAATGTGATAAAATATACTTATATCTTAAATAGATCAAGTTCCCTCGATTCCACAAAACTACAGTAAATTTTCATATTATCACATATTACAATGGTATCAACTTCCCATTCAGTGTTAACATCATAATTGACCCTTAAATATTTTTATTAAAGTACTACATAAAATTTAAAATAATGATTGTGTGTTCTAATATGTAGGGCTACATAGATGCCTGTGAGAAGACAAAGGGAAACATATTGACAGTATTGAAAAAATTACTAATTAAATAAATAGTTGTCGCTAATTTCTGAATGATTCATCTTGATACAATGTTGTACCTACAGAAATGGAATTACATGAAATTTGAACCATTCAATTGATTATTACAGAAGTTACTTTTAACTCTAATGAAATTATAAGGTTATGACCATAATAACAGCTGCTAAGTGTTGAGTGACACTGTTGGAGTACTAGTTATAGCATTAAATAACAGTGTACAGCACATTAAAGACAGAGATCCTACATAATATTTTTTAAAAATTGATTAATTTTCTATGCAATTTCCAATTTAACACCAGGGTTTGTTTGTTTGTTTGTTTGTTTCATTTTCAATTATCTTTATATACAGAAGATCGATTCTGTATATACTAAGTAAAGATTTCATCAGTTTGCACCCACACAGAAACACAAAGTGTAAAATACTGTTTTAGTACTAGTTATAGCATCACTTCACATTAAACACATTAAGGACAGATCCCAAATGAGATGTAAGTACACAGTGACTCCTGTTGTTGACTTAACAATTTGACACTCTTGTTTATGGCGTCAGTAATCTCCCTAGGCTCTAGTCATGAGTTGCCAAGGCTATGGAAGCCTTTAGGGTTCGCCGACTTTGATCTTATTCCAATAGGATCATAGTCAAAGTGGAAGTTCTCTCCTCCCTTCAGAGAAAGGTACCTCCATCTTTGATGGCCCCATTCTTTCCACTGGGATCTCACTCGCAGAGATCTTTCATTTAGGTCTTCTTTTTTCTTTTCCAGGGTGTCTTGGCTTTCCATGCCTACAATACTCTCATGGGCTCTTCAGCCAGATCCGAATGCCTTAAGGGACAAATATCATTTGTTTTCCCTGATCGGTGACAACTAACTGAGCATCAAAGGGCAAACCTGTTGAAGTGAAATGGACACTATAAGAAACAATGACTTGATCAGCTCTTGTCCTGACTCTTGATGTACAATGTAATACTTTATCCTTTTTAGTATTTTTTGTTGTTGTTGTTGTTGTTCTAGTACTAGTGGTTGAACTCCGTAATTAACACACATTTATTCTTAGGTGTTTAAATTTTAACTGAAAAATGATCCCTGTTAAATATAAGAGTGGGAAAAAGAGAGGGAGGAGATGTACAATTTGGGACATACTCAATCGGAATTGCCCCAAATGGTGTTGTTAGAAATGTGCCAGGGGATTCCAATACAATCCCATCAAGGTGGCATGTACCAATGCCATCTCACTAGTCCAAGTGATCAATTCCAGTTCACAATTGATCATACTGATAGGTCTAAGAGTCAAAGGGATCACACAAACAAGACTAGTGTCTGCTAATACTAACTGATAGAATAAAAAAGGGAGAGAACGATCCATCATGGGAAGTGGGATACACAGCAGACTCACAGAATGACAGATGTCCTAAATAGCACTCTGGCCTCAGAGTCAGCCCTTAAGGAGGTCCTTTCTTTTAAAGCCAACTTTAAACATTTTCTTGAAGACACCTTTCACTCTTCTAACTCATGGATTCTCTCTCCTAACTCCATGGCTTTTCTCTGACCATTTACTTACCATTTCCTGAGAAAAGAAAGTAGGTTTTTGCTATGCATGCATTAAGGTGATTTAATTAACACTAAGAAAAGATGCTCCCAAAGTGGGTTAAGGAAGAAAGAAATTATTAAAGGACCACTTGTTTAATGAACAAAGCACTGTAAGCTCATTCCAAGTATTTGCTTGGGGTCTCAGAATTTAAGGAAACAACACTTTCCTGGCATTCTGTGTGGGTGCTGAACCTCAGTAGTGGCTTAACTCTACCACTTATTTATTCATGGTTTCTGAAAGGAGCCTCTAAGTTCCTAGACAATAGTTCCCAAGGATCTCAGAGATGCAATATCATCTTGGAGAAAATACTAACTGGTCCCACTAGAAACATGCCTCTTTGTACAAAGTGATTGCCAGAAGATAGTTCCAAAGTCACATCCAGCGATCAGCTCCAGCTTTGGGCATCTATGTCTACTTCCCAGTGGTCAACTGTCATATATACACAAGGATGAGTATGGAAATAATTTCCCTTTCCTGACCACTATATTATTTTTTCTTAATATTCTCTTACATCTACTTTTTAGCAGCTTCCTTGAGGCATAACTTAGATACAATGAAATTAACCCATTGTAAGTGTGCATTTCATGCAAATTGGCAGTGTACACAGTCCACTACAGCAATCAAAAAAGGAACATTTTCATCACTAATAAATTTTTCCTTGGGCCCTTCTGAAGTCAATCTCCTTTCTCCACAGCTATCCTCAGATATCTATTATCAATTTTCTCTAAATAGTTCTATCTTAGAACTTCATATAAATGGAATTATCACAGCATATAGTCCTTAGTGTTGATTTCTTTCACTGAGCATAGTGTTTTTGAAATTCACTGAAAAATCAAATGTCTTTTTACTGCTCAGCTTACTCATACTTATTGCTGAATTTCTATTATATGGCTGGTGTACCATGATTTGTTGATCTATTTACCTGTTGATGAATATTTGGATTATTTTCAGTTTGAGTATATTATGAATAAAGCTGCTCACATCTGATTTTATTTATTCACTGCGTTTATCTTTCTTTTTTGTTCTTCTTCTATCCTTTCAAAATGATCTTCCTCTTTCCCATCCTAAACTCCCCCCCAAAAAAAGTCCAAGGGGCCTATGGCAGGGTTCTCAACTATGGATGATTTGGGTCCCAAGGAGATATAGGACACTGCCCACATTTTTGATTTTCATGATTTAGAAAGGGAGGTGGTCCTGGCATCTAGTGAATAGAAGAATGCAAGGATGATGTAAACATCCTGAAATACTCAGGGCAGCCCTCCACAACAAAACAATAGCCAACACACACTATCCATAGTGCCAAGGTTGAGAAGTCAAGGCCTACAGAATGATCTTAAACAAAAGGAGTTATCACAAAATCTAGTGCTGTGGTCTGATTGTTGGCTTCCCCTCAATCCTCATATGACAGATTCTAACACTCAATGTGATAGTATTTAGAGGTGAGGCCTTCTATGAGGGCTTCACACTCGTAGAACCTTACAAAAGAGGTTGAAGCGAGCTGCCTTTCCCCTTTCTGTGCATGTGGGCATAGCAATTAGTCAACATCATTGAAGTAGAGAGTGAGTCCTCACCAGACACCAAATCTCCTGGAACCTTATCATTCCCTAGAACTGTGAAGAATAAACTTTGGGCCGGTGCCACGGCTCAATAGGCTAATCCTCTGCCTGCGGCACCGGCACACCGGGTTCTAGTCCCAGGCGGGGTGCTGGATTCTGTCCTGGTTGCTCCTCTTCCTGTCCAGCTCTCTGCTGTGGCCTGGGAGTGCAGTGGAGGATGGCCCAAGTCCTTGTGCCCTGTACCTGCATGGAAGACCAGGAGAAGCACCTGGCTCCTGGCTTCAGATCAGCACGGTGCGCCGGCCGCAGCAGCCATTGGGGGATGAACCAATGGAAAAGGAAGACCTTTCTCTCTGTCTCTCTCTCTCACTGTCCACTCTGCCTGTCAAAAAAAAATTTTTTTTAAAAAGAATAAACTTTATTACTCATAGATTGTTCAGTCTATGGTATTTTGCTATAGAAGCTCAAATAAAACAAACTATTGTGAGGTAAGAATATTAATAAAAATATCTTTTATATTTCTGAGAAAAACTACCCCAGAATACAGGATAACTTTTCACTTTTTACATATATAGGCTTTAGGTGGTAAGTACATTGACTTCCAGGAAAAAAAGAAGGTAAGATCTGAAACACTGAAAAGTTTAATAATTCTGTTTAGGAAAACCACACAATGAAATCACCTAGCTCCCTAGGAGAATCTTTAGGCTATTTAAATCTGATCAAAAAGATCAAGTATGTTAGGATTCACCAAAAGGCAAATGTCTATTATACCCCTGACACCCACCAGCCATAAAGGGTAGCAGTGTTATGATATCCTCTTCCCTTCCCCAGAGAAATAAGGTTTTCTAAATCAGAAACTCCTAGGCATCTCAACAATTGATGGCCTCAGCAAGGTGAAGGCCAGCAAATGAAATAATTCTTATCCTGAGGAAATGACCAGTCATGATAATGACTGACTCAAATTTTAGAATAATCACATTTTAGAAACAAATTTAAGGAGAACTTGTACTAAAAATTATCTGAATTTAGTATAAAATATTTAATTCATCCAAAAATGTTATTAGTCTTCAAATAATTTTGATAATATTCTAGAAAGAACATAGATATCAAGCTAGGCAATTTTGAAATTTATTCAAAGCTCCAGGACTTGCATTTTATAAAAACAAGGCCAAATGTTTTAAAATATCTTAGCCGGGGCATCTTCATCCATAAATAAAGGAAACAACAGCTAACCTAGTAACTAAGGTTCTAGTAATATATCATATGTACCAGGACTGGTACATGTACATTTGACAAAGGTTGATTTCCTTATTGGTTTCAACTGTCAGCTTCAAACTCAGTAAATTTTTAGAAACACTGGTGTCACCTTCAAAAATAATAATAATTAAATTTTTAAATAAATATTTAAATATTATATATACATCATACTTAAACAAGTATATTTCTTATCTAGTATTCATGAAATCAGAGTAAAACTGATAGTACATAGGGAAATTTCATGAAGCCCACCAGTGAAGCTAAATAATTTGTAAAGAAAAACAATCATAAGATCATACTATTTGGACCTAACTGAAGTAATGTACATATATTGTAAGTAGAAATTTGGCACAGCAGTTAAGACACCACTTGGGATGCTGGCATCTCATATCACAGTTTGGAGGTTTGAGTTCCATCTCTGCTTCTGATTATAGCTTTCGGCTGATGCGCACCCTGGGAAGCAGTAGAGGATGGCTTATATACTTGGATTCCTGTTTCCTCCCCACCCTCAGTGAAAGACCCACATTTAATTCGAGTTTCTTGCTTTGATCTGGCCCAGCCCTTTCTGTTGCAGGCCTTTGGAGAGTGACCCAAAAAAAGATCTCTTTTTTCTGTGTCTTTCAAATAGAGATAATAAATAAAAGGTTTAAATAAAGAAAATTATCTAATTTGTCATTTGTAATTTATTAGTCCCTTTTCTCAATATGCTCATAATTTGGAAAATGTACTTTATTCAAAATAAATCATATAAAAATTGAACTAACCATGCTGCTTGTGAGACAATTATATTATCACTTTTTTTCTTGTGTATTATTCTCTTGTCCCTTCAAATAAAACCTTTTAAAAGTTTATATTAATACTTCTGTTTTGAGCTGTAAAATTATCTGCAACATGTTATTTGTAACATGTTATAGAAGCAAACTTATGTTATCATTTTCTAATTTAGAATTTGAATATAAATTCACACTTTCAATGGAAGTAGTATACCTCTGTTTCTTCACTAATTGTAAATAAAAAGTGAAGGAGAGGAGAGAGATCAAAGAAGGGGAAAAAGATAAAGGATAAGAACCATGTCCCCTTCACAATGAACAGCAGCCACAATAAGAACTCCATTGTGTTTGAAAAGCACTTTCCATCCTGTTCTCTGGGGACCTGGTTACTTCTTGGTCTTTGAGCTTGCACCTCATGGAAAGTGCTAACACTCCTGATAATAATCTATTCAATGATGTATGGAAATCCTGTTCCTGGTTCTAAGAAGAAAATGGAAACAGATGTCTTTCTTTATGCAAGGATTCCTGAGGGAATTACATCACTAACGAGCAGAAGGACTGGAAGAGGTGGAAGGAAAAAAAAGTCCATGCTTAGAGGCAAAAATGTGGAGTGGGACATTTATTTGACAGTCTCCTAGAAATTAAGTTCACTGTTGGAGTTCTGGAGACACATGGTTCTGTTACAATGGCTTTTCCAAACACATTTCCCGAATAGCCAATCCCATATGTATTTTTTGTTATGTTAGCTTGAAATAGGACTGCTGCTTCTTGATTGGAAAATTGACACTGGCTGTCATACATAGGCATACACTTCAAAAATTAGTTTCTTATCAAAATAGCTATGACAGTTTCATATGAAATTGAACTATTAAGGAAATATGTGAGTAAAGGAGGGAGAGCATTTGAAAAAAATAGAGAAATGAACTGGATCAAAAAGTGTTGAGATATATACCCATATACACTAATATTTATTATATCTCAAAAAGTTACCAAGGTGATTTACATGAATGAAAATCTATTCCTGTTAGTTCTTTGCTCAAACTTTATCAATTGCTTCTGATAATAAAGACTCTGTACAGTGGCGTAGAGTATCATTTCACTACAAGTGTCCTTAACATCTATCCAACTTCATCCTTTTCCATTTCACTTCTATTGGAAACACTCCAATAATTTAATCTCTTCTGTTGTTCACTGGCAAATCGCTTATACCTTAGCATGGAACTCCCCCTCACTGTGATCACCTGGATACTAACTCACTTCCCTTTATGACTCAGGCCTCACCTTTTGCAGGAGGTCTTCCTTCACTCTGTCCACGTGACTTCAGTTCCTCTTCCTCTGTACTAATCTTCTTTTACTGAGCTTATAACTCCATTATACACTCCAAGATATTATAATTACCACTGTGATTACTACTAGATCACAAACTCCATATTATGAGTGTAGCAATCATTGTGAGCAAACAGTAAACACTGGTTGTGAGAAAACCTGAATGAGCAACTAAATGAATAAGTGAATAAATTGACATCAATTAGAAATAGATAGAGAAAAATGTTCATGAGCCTTGAAGAAGAAAAAGTTAAAGTCGAAGCAGAATCACATTAGTTCTTAATCATAATTAAATAAATGTAAACTGAATATGCTTAGGATTCAGTCCTATCAAAGCAATAACACAATTGCTATTATATAACATGCAACATATAAATATTCTGTTCTTGTCCCCAGATAGGCACAAATCTCCAGTCTTCTGGACGGTCTGTCCTCTAATATTCTTTAAGCTTATGTCAGTTCTCAAACCTACATTTGTACCTCTTCCCTTGACCTTCCTTTGCTGACCTATTTTCTTCTTAGCAATAACTTTTGTCCCTACATCTGGTTGAAGGTGCTTCCTACTGCAATATCTGGTGGTGCCTCTCATGAGAAATCAGCACAGATACTGTCCTAAGAGTCCCAAATCCATGGAACTCAAAAAGGCACTAATGAGAGTGCTTGTTCCTGTATTTATCATTTTTTTTTTGCTACCTAAGTGCTTCAAGTTAAACTATTGTGCTGGCTCCTCATCATATCTGGAAATGTTTTTCATGAAAATAGCACTTCCTCCCCTACATTTCCATGTAAATGCTCAAGAAAATATATATGGAATTTGAGATAGGACCTGACCCCTAATGAATCCTTGGTTGCATTCTATCCTTTCTCAAGGATCCTGTGCACCAGTTTTCCTTTCCTTCCACAGCCAAAATGATGAGACTGTCATGTAAATAGACCACTGATTGCCTGTAATAACCAATTCCTCAAATAGACTCAAGGAAATCTGAATTCTGTCTGGGTTCAGCAAGGATTCAGGCTACAAAAAGATTAGGCTGATGTCATAATTTTAGAGATGATGCCCCTCAAAAAACACCAATGCTTCTTTTATGTTTTCTCCATGTGAGAGAAGAAAAGGAGCAAGGGTGAAATAAAAACATAAATCATCAATATTTGCCTATGAAGTAACCAGAAGACACACTAGCATGATACTGAAAAGCAGTTTTGTTTTGTTTTTGTTTGTTTGTTTGTTTGAAAATGGAAAGCCAAGTGAGATAGGCCACCCCAGTAAAGAACATTCACAATCATAGAGAATAAAATTTTAGAACTTCCCTAAAGACTTCCTATGAAGACTCACATTCTATAGTACACTCAAAAATAAAGAGATACCAAAATGGGCTTTAAATTAATCAATGATAGCTTGCTTCACTGAGCACTCTTCTGCAAACCAACTAATCAATGACAGGCCTTAAGTTTTGAAAATCTGTTATTTAAGAATAGTCTCAACCCAATGAATAAGCTTCTAAAAGTATATCTACGAAATATACTCTTCCCCAAGTACTCATGCTTCTATAGCTGACATCAACTCATCTCTAAAACTCTATTCAGTCTCTGACTCTGTATTTCTCAGACCAATCAGTGCCCTGCTATGCTGAGAAGATGTACTTAACCAGCACAACTCTCCATGACTGGAGTAAACAACAAACTCAGCAATGCATGTGCCTATCTGTTTTCAGATATGAATATTGAATGTTGCTGTCTTCTATTGATAACACCAAAGTTAAAATGTGACATGGAGTCAAAAATCTATTCCGATGAATTGTAAGAGAGGAGGCAATAACTAAAAGGCCAGATTGGACTTAGTGTTGGACCTAATCAATAAGAACAGCTGTGCTATTCCCACTAAATGGCTTTTGGAGTCACTTTCTAATTCTGATCCAAAAAGCTGTTTGAAATTGCACACTCAGAGTACTTCAAAAAGTTTGTGAAAATTGAATTAAAATGTATTTTGATGCACACATATTTTGAAATCTACGAATACAAGTCGTGCATTTTTTCGTAAGACAGATTTTTCTTAAACTTTTCTTTTTAAAAATGTATTTATTTATATGAAATTTAGACTTACAGAGAGGGAGAGGCAGAGGCAGAGAGAGAGAGAGACAGAGAGAGAGATCTTTTATCTGCTAGTTCATTCCCCAAACAGCCACAGTGGCCGAGGCTGGGCAAGGTGGAAGCCAGGAGCCAGGAGCTTCATCCAGGTCTCCCATGTGAGTGCAAGGGCTCAAACACTTGGACTATTTTTCACTGCTTTCTCAGGCACATTAGCAGGGAACTGGATCAGAAGTGGAGCATCCAGGACTTGAACCAGTACCCATTTAGGATACGGGTGCTGCAAGAAACAGCTTAAACAGCTATGTCAGAGCACTGCTCTCCCTCCCCAGGAACTTTTAAACGAGTATGACTCAATCTCTCTGTGTTAATATAATTTTCAAATTACATAGTAATATTGCTATAAATGATAAAGCGTTCACATATTGCTAGGCACTAGTTGTCAATTCACACAGCTTCACTCATGCTTTGAGCAAGAAAAATGTGTGAAGAAAGATGACTCTTCCACTTGGTTCTATATTCTTTTCTTCCCTTCTGTGCTCCAGATGCGATACATGCCATCAGTTTCCAGTGAGTTCTCCAGCTGCATTCCTATACCAACAGGAGTATGTGCACGTTATTTTTAAAATATTACACAAAAATTTACACATATTATGAATATGTTCCATTTCTAACACTTTTTTCATTTTCTGTAGTTCTTACAGCTCATTTTATAACAATATGTACAAGGTCGTTTTATTTTTTAATGTCTACTTAGTATTCCACATATAGTGTTTCATACTTTATTTATACAGTCATCAATATGGGTATGTAGGTAGATTTCAATTTTCACTGTATCAAAAATTATTCCACTAATGAAATTATGCATAAATAGTTGACACATGCTGGGCTGTATGTATAAGCTGTTGAAATAAGTTATGAAAATAGAATTGCTTAATAATATAATATGTACACTTTGAATATTTTAATAGATATAGTCTAGTAACTCTCCATATAGTTTTCACCAATTCATTCTCATCAGAAGAAAGAATTAATTTCCCTCCAATATATTTATCAATTTTGTTACCAAAAATGCTCTCCATCTAAAATATGAAAAGGTTTTTGCAATTTAATATTATTTTTTTAATGTTTGTTTTATGTAAAGTTGAAGTCTTTTATTTAAAATTCATTTTTATTATTTTCCTATAAAGTCTGATTATGTAATTCATCCAGATTTGAATTATGCTTATATAGACTTTTTAATTGATTTAGAGGAGCTTTTTATTTTTTTATTTTTTAAAAAGATTTATTTATTTATCTGAGAGAGTTACACAGAGAGAGGAGAGGCAGAGAGAGAGTTCTTCCATCTGCTGGTTCACTCCCCAGATGGCCAATCCAAAGCCAGGAGTCAGGAGCTTCTTCCAGGTGTTCCACGTGGGTGCAAGAGCCCAAGGACTTGGGCCATCTTCTATTACTTTCCCAGGCAACAGCAGAGAGCTGGATTGGAAGTGGAGTAGCCGAGACTTGAACTGGCACCAGTATGGGATGCCAACACTGCAGGTGGAGGCTTTACCCGCTATGCCACAGAGCCAGCCCTGAGGAGCTTTTTAAATTTTTGTTTTATTTATTTATTAGCTTCCACATATGAGAGAAAATATGTGGTATTTGTTTATTTTATCCAGTTTATTTTACTTGATATAATGATTTCCAATTTGATCTATTTTGTTGCAAATATCAAGATTTTATTCTTTCTTACTGCTGAGTAATATTCCATTTTGCATACATATAACACATTTTCTTTAACCACTCATTGACTGATGGGCATCTATGTTGATTCTGTATCTTTGATACTGTGAATAGTGCTATAAAAATATGGGAGTGAAAGTACCTCCTTCTTTTGCTGATTTTCTTTCCTTTGAATATATTCCCAGATGTGAGATAGCTGGAAAAATGGAAGATTTAGTTTTATGTTTTAAGGAATCTCCATACTGTTTTCTATAATGGAGGTATAAATTCACATTCCTATCAAAAGTTTATTAGATTCCCTTCTATCCACATCCTCATCAGCATTTATTATTTATTTACTTTTTTGAAAACGATGTAACTGGAATAAGATGACACCTCAATTTAGTTTTGATTTGCATTTCTCTATGGCTAGTAATACTAAGAATTTTTCCCTATATTTATTAGCCATTTGTATTTCTTATTTTGAAAAATATCTATTCAGACACATGGGTCATTTCTTAACTGCACTGTATATTTTGTTGAATTTCTTGAGTTCCTTATACATTTTAAATATTAATATTTTATTAGATGCATAGTTTAGAAATATTTTCTCCCATTCTCTTGATTGTCTCTTCACTTGTGATTATTTCCTTTGCTGTACAGAAGAGTCTTAGTTTGACATAAACTTTTTTTGCTTTTATTGCCTATATATTAGGGATTTTATCCAAAAAATTGTTCCCTTCCAGTAGTGTTTCCCCTATGTTTTCCTCTAGAACTTTTATAGTATCAGATCTCACATTTAGATCTTGATCCATTTTGAATTGATATTTGCATAGGCTTATGATAGGAGTCTTACCTCAAAGCTCTTCATATGGAAATACAATGTACTACGTAACAGCATTATTGAAGAGCTGTGGAGCCAGGCCTTTCTCCTGGGAGTGGTATAGCACGTTTGCTAAAGATAATTTTGTTGTAGATGCGTGGATTTATTTCTCGAGTTTCTGTTCTGTCCTGTCCACCTCTGTGTGTATTTTTATGGCAGTACTCTGCTGTTTTGGTCATAATAGCTTTGTAGGATGTCTTAAAACCTGGCATTGGGATGCCTCTCTTTTTATTTGTGTTTTTATTTTTAGTTGTTTTTATTTTGTTCCAGATTCGTTTGGCTATTCAGAATATTTTGTGCATATTTTACAAATAAGTCTTTGCTTACACATCTTCCAAATGTTTTCCCTTAATTTATTTACCTTTTGATTTTATATATATTATGTTTTAGCTAAGGTACATTTGCATTTTGTAGTGATATTTTATGGCTTTTGAGTTTTTATATTGCTCTTCTTATCTGAAGTAATATGTTTTTGTTCTAAGTTATATTCTAATACATTTTAATGTTTTATATGGGTTTGATGTAAAGGATGAGACAGAAATTTAACTATTTTTCCACTTGTTCTTCAGTTGTCACTTACTCATAATTTCCACTTACATGGAATGCTACATAAAATTCTTGTAAATATCATTCATTGCCTATTTCTATTAGTTCTATAAATTACATTAGAATAACGTTGCTTTGGTTGTAGCAGTTTTACAACATGCTGTAATAGCCAATGCTGCTAATCTTCCCATTTGTTATCATAACACAGAAATAAAAAGTATAACCAGGAATTATTAAAAAAAAAACAGCTAATTGCCAACAAACTATAAAATATAGAAGAAATGGATAGATTTCTGGACACATACAATTTACTAAAATTGAGGCTTGAAGACATAGAAAACCTGAATAGAACAACCACCAAAATAGAGATTGAATCATTAATAAAAACCCTTGCTACAGAGAAAATATCAGGACCAGATGGCTTCACTTCTGAATTCTACTAAACTTTTAAAGAAGAACTAATCTCAATATTTCTTAAACTATGCAAAACAATTGCAAAGGAGGGAGTCTCCATAAACTCCTATTAAGAGGCCAGCATTACCTTAATTCCTAAACCAGAAGATTTAACAAAAAAGGAGAACTAGACACCAATATCCCTGATGAACATAGATGAAAAAATTCTCAACGAAAAACTAGCTAATAAAATCCAACAACACATTAAAAATATAATCTACTCAGACCAAGCAGTATTAATCCTTGGGATGCAGGGATAGTTCAATATTTGCCAATCAATAAACATGATACAACATATCAACAAATTCAAGAATCAAAACTATATGATTATCTAAATAGATGCAGAGAAAGTATTTATTACATCCTTTCATGATAAAAGCCTAAATCAAATTAAATATGAAGGAACATACCTGAACATAATCAGGGCAATATATGACAAGCCCACAGCCAGCATCATATTTAATGGGGAAAGGATGAAAGATTTTCCACTAAGATCTAGAAACAGACAATGGTACCCACTCTCAAAATTACTATTCAAATTCTTCTAAAAGTTTTATCTAAAGCATTTAAGCAAGACAAAGAAATAAAACAGACACACATTGGAAAGGAGAAAGTCAAATTATCCCTATTTGCAGATGATACAATCCTATGCATAAGGGAACGAAAAGACTCCACTAAGAGACTCTTGGAACTCATAAGAGAGTTTGGTAAAGTTGCAGAATATAAAACCAGCACACAAAAATCAGTAGCATTTGTATGCATAAAAAAATGCCGTAGCTGATAAAGAACTTATAACATGAGTCCCATTCACAATAGCTACAAAAAATTTAAATACCTAGGGATAAATTTAACTAAAGTCATGAAATGTATCCAGAATAAAAATTACAAAGCATTGAGGAAACAAATAGAAGATACAAAAAATGGGAAAAGTCTTTCAAGCTCATGGATTGGAAGAATTAATATAATCAAAATATCCATACTATCCAAAGCTTACAGATTCATTGTGATCCCAATCAAAATAACAAGAACATTCTTCTTAAATCCTGAAAGAAGGACTCCAAAATTCATATGGAAACACAAGAGATTCTGAATATCTAAGGCAATCTTAAACAGTAAAAGCAAAGCTGGAGGCAGCACAATATCAGATTATAAGACTTACTACAGTGGGGCCGGTACTGTTAAGTCTCTGCCTATGGGGTCAGCATCCCGTATAGGTGCTGATTCCTGTTCTGGCTGCTTCACTTCTGTTACAGCTATCTGCTGATGGCCTGGAAAAGCAGTGGAAGCAGGCCAAAGTGCTTGGGTCCCTGAACCTACATGAGAGAGGCAGAAGAAACTACTGGTTCCTGGCTTCACAACAGCCCAGCTCCAGCCATTACAGCCATTTGGGGAATGAACCAACAGATGGAAGATAGCTCCCTGTGTGTATCTCTCTTGCTCTCCCTCATTCTATCTCTCTCTCTCCCTTTCTCTGTAACTCTGCCTCTGAAATAACTAAATAAATCTTTTAAAAAATATGGAGATATTTCAAAAATCTTAAATTTGACCTACTATGTGACCCAGTCATCCCAAACCTGGGAATTTACCCAAAGGAAATGGAATCAGCATATGAAGGAGTTATCTGTACCCTGCATTCATTGTTCTTCAATTCACAATAGCTAAGATATGAAATCAACCCAGATGTCCATCAACTGTGACTCGATAAAGAAAATGTTCTATATATACATGATGGAATACTTCTCAGCTATAAAAAAAGAATGAAATTCTATCTTTTGCAACAAAATGGATGCCATAGTAGATGATTATGCTTAGTGAAATAAGACAGGCCAAAAAGAAAAATATCATGCTTCCTCTGTTTTTTAGTAGCTTATATTTACAGTACAAAAATAGCAATGCATATGAATGAAATTAACATCTTGAGATTTGATCATTGTTTACGGCCCTTGTCTATACTCCTGCAGAATAGTGGTTTTTTCCACTTGTTGAATTATTTATTTAGTAAAGAATTAAGCATGTAGTTATAAAGTAAGTTGAAAGTATGCTACCACAAAAATCAAAAAAAAAAAAAAAAGGAAGGAGGAAGGAAGGAGACATGGTGGGTCATATTATTATATGCTTAAAATTGTATATATGGAATAGATGAGATCTATTCTCTTTGTATAAATAAAGAAGTAACAATTCAAGTTCCATGAATCCAACCTCTATTATAAAATCATTATATTTGATTTTTGAAAGGAAAATCTTTCAAAATCCCTAACATTATTGTTTTTAATTTAATATTTGTAGAGTACACACTTAAGTTTCCTCAACTAAACAGAGTGGAGAAAATGTTTCATGATCAAAATTATATATGACCATATGTTATTCTATGCATTTGCAGCTCCCATCATTCCTCATAACTTTATCAGGGCTACAAGTATTTGCAGAACTTAGCTTCTTAATTTTTAAAAACAAAATGTACTTATAACTTGTGATATTTTTGAATTGATTATCTGAAGCCAACTATAAAGCTGACAAACAATATTATAACATTGAAAATGCACAGAAATTTCAAACAGCAAATATATATTAGAAATGTCTTCTCAGGACGTATTTGAAATAACTGAAGAAGGAAATTGTTCTCTCCTATAGCGGTTTGAAAAACAGTCACTTATATACCTGTCTGTCTTCATCTTCATAACCACAAGGCAAAACTCAACAGGATATGGTTTTTTGGTTTGTTCCCCTTCTTGTGAAAGATTACTGCCTTTGTCCAAACATGGCCCATGGGTCCCAGATAAACACCAGCATCAAAAGTAGAGAGATGTTCTGTGGAAATATTTGTAACTTTCTAAAGATAATTCAAGATTATCCATAATGCAGAAAGAAAACATTTTGCCTCCATAGCTGACTGCTTAGTCAGGCATTTAGGTGGCCTTGGGATAAAAGAAAATAGATTGAGTCAAAAGAATATGCTATAGATTTTAATTATTCCTTTGCGAACTACACCATGAACAGGAACTATAAAAGTTTATCATCTGATAAATTTTCCCTTTTCATTGAAGTATAAACCCAGCTTTAACAGCCATTGTGTTCTAAGCTATTGGCTCCAAATGGTTAGAAAGCAAAGAAACTGCAGGCAGAGGCACAATGTTTGCATATGCTGCACCCTCTACATTTTAGCAATCTTGCATTTGTAAAGAGCCATCCTGAAGTGTCTAACAATGCTTAATAAACTCATATGGGAAAAAAGCTGCAACTCCCCTTTTAATGCTTCCTGTAGCAATGTTGACATTCCCTCTACAAGTGAATGGTCTGTATAAATGAAAATTGGCATTAAAATGTGGTGCATAAGCAAATCCAAGTGGACTTCTGGTGACACTGGTTAGAATAGCTGTTCTGTCTTCTTTTTGTTTTCCTGGTGATAGATGCACACAGATTCATTGGCATTCCAGAATACACAGTTGGGTAACAATACTTCAAGGGTGAGAACCCATTCATTAATTCTATAGAATTTTTTGA
The DNA here is from genome assembly GCF_033115175.1 of Lepus europaeus. NCBI lineage: Eukaryota > Metazoa > Chordata > Mammalia > Lagomorpha > Leporidae > Lepus > Lepus europaeus. Next base: position 59,813,526 of record NC_084834.1, on the reverse strand, counting down.
AACTCTATTCTGACACAAGGCAGAATAATATATATTATAAAAACTATGCCAAGGCCGGCGCCGTGGCTCAATAGGCTAATCCTCCGCCTTGCAGCGCCGGCACACTGGGTTCTAGTCCAGGTCGGGGCGCCCGATTCTGTCCCAGTTGCCCCTCTTCCAGGCCAACTCTCTGCTGTGGCCCGGGAGTGCAGTGGAGGATGGCCCAAGTGCTTGGGCCCTGCACCCCATGGGAGACCAGGAGAAGCACCTGGCTCCTGCCTTCATATCAGCGCGGTGCGCCTGCCGCAGCGCACTGGCCACGGTTGCCATTGGAGGGTGAACCAACGGCAAAGGAAGACCTTTCTCTCTCTCTCTCTATCTCACTGTCCACTCTGCCTGTCAAAAAAAAAAAAAAAAAAAAAAAAAAAAAAACAACTATGCCAGTAAGTTACGTTATAGGGAAGACAAAATCAGCTACACTTCATGAAGGTTTAATTTCATATTGTCAATGTATAGTCAACTCAATCAGATACTGGTTTATGTAACAATAAAAAAGAAAAAAAAATACAGTAAGAGTAACCACAGTTGCCAGTACTTATTGAACCAGTGACCACCGTAAACCAATAACACCGCTGTCCTAAAATATGCCAGTGTACTTCAAAAAGCTCCTGAAAAAAATGGAATTGAAAGATAACTCAGGAGGTGGAATTGTGGCCCAGTACATTAAGCCACCACTTGCAATGAGGATATCTCATATCAGAGTGCTGATTTGGGCCTCACGTGCTCCACTTCCAATCCAGCTGCCTGATAATGAACCTTCAAAGACAATACAAGGTGTACTTGTACTTGGACCCCTGCCACCTTTTTTTTTTTTTTTTTAGATTTATTTATTTGAAAGGCTGAGTTATACAGAGAGAGAAAGAGAGGCAGAGAGAGAGGTTTTCCATCTACTGGTTCACTCCCTAATTGGCCGCAACAGCTGGAGTTGTGCCCATCTGAAGCCAGGAGCTTCTTCTGGGTATCCCACGCGGGTACAAGAACCCAAGAACTTGGGCCATCTTGTACTGCTTTCCCAGGCCATAGCAGATAGCTGGATCAGAAGTGGAGCAGCCGAGACTTGAAACAGCGCCCATAAGGGATGACGACATTGCAGGCAGTGGCTTTAACCGCTATGCCACAGCGCCAGCTCCCCTTGCCACCCTTGTAAGTCACCAGGAGTTCCTAGTTCCCAGTCAGGCTAGCACAAACCTGGCTGTTGCTGCCACTTGAGGAGTGAATCAGTAGATGAAATATTCTCTCTCTTTTTCTCGCTCTCTCTCTCTCTCTCTGCTGTTTCTCTTTCTTTTTCTCTTTCTGTCCCTCTCTCTGTCACTCTGCCTTTCAAATATATAAGTAAATATTTTAAAAATATAACGTGCATTTTACATGAGTTTTTTGAAGATTCCTCATACATACATACATTTGGAAATATGTATATAGTCTAATTCAATATAATTTAAACTTAATTTTGCTTTGACAGAAAGCTATGTAATTCCATAACATCAACCCAAGTCTCTCCTCTGATAGTGTTAGCATATCCTTGATATCCAACTTATTTTGTGATATGTCCTCTATTACTTCCTGGAATTCACACAGTCAAAAAGATAAATTCAAAGTCATCCATGAAGGGAGAACTCACACACTGCCACTCACAGTCAGAAGACTCTGTACCAGCTTTCCCAGGTAACTGGTGTTCCTACTTACTCACTTCCCATGAAGACAGCTCTGCTCTGATAAGAGCAGGCAAAGGGCAGGGGTGGTCCTTTCTACTTTGGGAGTGTAAGACCATGATTCAGGACTTCCCAAGGCTGTGGAGACATCTGACCCCAGATAGTGGTCACTTCTTTACCCCTCTTGCTTAGCATTTGTTTATAGGTTTCAAAATTCAGAGAATTTATTCTCAAAATGTACTTCAAAGAGCTGTGAGATTCCAAAAAGTTGCCTCTAGGAACACCCAACATGGACTTGACAGGATGAGGTCCTGCAACAGGCAAGTGGTCTTTGGTCTTTCCCTTCCTTTTCCCAACAGGACAGTGCCACTCTGTATTGAGACTTTACATTTAGGGGGAAAATGGTTTGACTGTTTAAGAATATTTGAAAATCATTTACGTAGGAGCAATGTCATTAGTAAGGTTTTTGGAAATGAAAATATAGATCCCATGGCACACATTTCGTTAATAAGTTCTTTGTATCATTTAGTATAATGAGTCATTCCAGCAATTCCTAAGATTTTATTTATAAATCTCATGACAGCTGTAGTTTTGAAATTATATACACTTATCTGTAAGAGAAGGAGAGAGAGACAAAGAGAGAGAGAATCAGACCTCCTTCTCAGGAGATTGTAAATGCTCTTCATCATTTTGGGTAGGTGTCTTACAACAAAGAAGTGAGGGGGAAGGATGAGGGAAAACAGAGGTGTTTAAGGCCTGCCAGTGATGGTTTGCTTTAACAAGTAACAATAAATTGTTGTGTCCTTGTGGAGATACAGCAATGTAAAAGGCATTTATGCCTGTGCTATGAGTAAAAGACAACTCTCCCAAGAATAGAATTGTGAAGAACTCTCACTTGTGAGAGCTAAATTGAAGTAAGGAAGCACAGATTACATTTCAGAACTAGGAAGAATTGAGGGTACAGGAGAGGAATTAATGTAAAATGGCAACAGCATCATTCAGATGTATGTAATGGGTTTATTTGGGATTTCCTCGAGTAATGAAAGCTTTATTGTAACGATAAGTGTTCATATGAACACCACAGAAATGTCACAGGAATTCTGGAGCACAAAACATCACAGAAACCGACACACAGTTTGGATACTAGAAGCTCCAGCAGAACTCTGGAGAATCAATAGATTTTCTTTTTACCTGTTGAGAGGCATGAGTTTATTGCTACTCTGCCTGCATGATATTGAGCTTCTATCTGTCTGTTTTTTGTTTCACAAATTGTCAACAACAGCACCCATTCCTTTTAACTCTTTTTTTTTTTTTCCTCACAGGTCTCTATCTCACTGCTTCTCTAGATGTCTTTTTCACCTTCTGCTTTTACTATCTAATATCCTGGCCCATGTTTCTAATGGAAGAGTCTAATTTTCTCAGCTGATCCTCATTTGGGCAGAGTTGTCATGTGTCAGGGTGCTTCCTGGGTCAGCCTATGCAGTGGTCAGGTGCACAGCCCATTGAAGAGAGAAGGAGTCACATGGTACAGAGCTTGGCCACCCCATCTCTGAAAGTTAGAGCTGCTCATACAGGGGCTGTGGATGTGGTGTTTCCCTTTGGACAGAATAATGTCATGTCCAACAGAGCCACGATTGGAAACAGAAGAAGGGAAACAAATTTAAAGAGGAGGATGGCGGAACAGAGTATGGAGACGATGGGGAGCAGAGAAGTGGGAGCATGCAAAGATGGGGCATAACGGGGCCAACATCAGATCAGAGGAAGAATTGATGCGCTCTAAGGAACATTTTTTAAAAGTCCTGAATTCACGAGGAATGTGACCATAAAGTCAGATCTGTTAGTTGATTAAAAAAATAGATAATAGATGATACTAGATTAGATAGATAGATGATATAGATGAGGGAGAGAAACAAGTACAAATAGAACCACAGCAAAAATAAGGTTTAATTTTAGTCCTAAGAAACAATGAAATTTCCACCAAAATCTTTGTCTTCAGCCCGTGTAGCTACTTCCATTAGCAGTGCTTCATTAATTTACCACAAGGGCCCGACTAAAGCTGATATCATGCATATTAAATAAGAAAATAAATAAGGTAATCCGAATAAAATATGAAGATTTGGGTAATAATTGGCTAGTTATTTTGTGTAACTTTTAAATGAAAGCTGTTACATTAAATAGAAAAAGTATAAAAAATGAACAAACTGCCCAAACTGGACAGGACACATTTGTTGTTCCAAGAAAAGAAAGCAAATAAGGAAAGAGAGAGTGAAAAATGCAGTATTGAGGTGATTAAAAATCACCAACTTCAAAATGAGACACCCACTTGCATGTCTGTTGCTGGGTTAAAAACAGTGTTCCTGAAGTGCGTGCATGTCATTTTTCTGCATCTACAGTAGCACACAGGCACCATGGCAGGTAGCCCTGAGAGGGAGGAGGATAGAAGCAGAGAGAAACCTGGGGGAATCCTTTGCAGATATTAGAGGGAGGGCTCTGTACTAACACGGGCTTCACTTCTGTTGGTGAGTGGAAAGGCAGAGATTTGTTGTAACCCACCAGATAGCAACTGGTAACATTGACATACAAGGTATAGAAGCCAGAGTCATTTCCTATTTCCATCACTGAGACTCAGTGGTTTATATTAGTATTCCACATTCATACATGTGATTCATATTCCCATTTGGATACTATTCACTTTGGATTCAGTAAGCATTTCTACCATTTCTGCCATTTCCTCTCAAATCCCTGGCAGCACTAAACACCCCATTGCTTGTGAAGAAACATTCACTTTGTATCCTATTCACAGCAACTAGATCTACACTAGGCACCCAGGAGACATTATTTCAATGACTACTGAGTGAATGAAAGGTTGTTTGGTAAGTCCTATTTTCTAGAAACAATGTAATGCAAAAAGTTGAAAAGAAAATAATAACTCCAAAAATACAAAATAAATTTTAAGATTTCATATCAGTAAAGGAACAATAGTTCCTTTACAAGAGTTGTGACCAATAGGCTACAAATCTTAGAATGGTGTCACTGTCTTTAACTTATTTTTAGACATACAAAAGTACTAAATTTCTCCAATGTTGAAACAAAGTGTTCACTTTAAGGCATAATACACCTTAGCAAAAATATTCCACAGATTCTTTTGTTACATATACTGCCAAGTAATTGAGCAAAAAATTTTTTGAATACAAAAAGTGAATTGCAAAGAATTGAATTAGTGTTACTTTTAATAAATATATTTGAAAAGTTGATTCTCTCAATTCAATTACATAGCACATGAAATGACTGGGCAAATTCTAACTTAACTCTGAGAACAATTTCCATATTGTTCTATAAGAAAAATACAATATAATTTACATTACAAAGTATTATTCAAACAGATTACCTTTAACAAAAGATAAAAATACATTCTGTTTTGCAAGAACACTTGTCTGGATGGTCTAAAACCTCCTCATAAACAGGAGGACAAGATGACACAATCACTGCTTCTAAGGTTAACATTTATGGCTAAAACACTGAGCTATTGTTTCCTTGATTTAGAAAATTAAATCAGGCCAGCGCCACAGCTCACTAGGCTAATCCTCCTCCTTGCGGCGCCAGCACACCAGGTTCTAGTCCCGGTCGGGGCACCGATCCTGTCCCGGTTGCCCCTCTTCCAGGCCAGCTCTCTGCTGTGGCCAGGGAGTGCAGTGGAGGATGGCCCAAGTCCTTGGGCCCTGCACCCCATGGGAGACCAGGAGAAGCACCTGGCTCCTGCCATCGGATCAGCGCGGTGCGCCGGCGGCAGCGCGCCTACCGCGGCGGCCATTGGAGGGTGAACCAACGGCAAAAGGAAGACCTTTCTCTCTGTCTCTCTCTCACTGTCCACTCTGCCTGTCAAAAAAAAAAAAAAAAAAGAAAACTAAATCATAATTGCATTTTCCAAATTTTTATTCTCGCATCTTATAAAAAAAAAAGCTTACATACTAATAACAACACTGTAGTAGCATAGAAATAATACTGCTATCTTTTTCCCATGCTACTACAGATAAAAAGAGTGAAACACATGCTTTCACACTGGAGCATCAATTATAATTCTCTTAATATTTTAAAATGCCCTTCAAGTTATAAACAAGTATCTTTCAAATCATTTTCAAAAATGTCATTTTGCTCCTAGTTGTTAACAGCTTAATTCACATTCTAAAGTGAGAGTTGCTGAAGTGCCTGTGATTTGAAAAGTGTCAGAATTGCTTGCCACACCCCACTCCCTACAGAAAACCTTAGCAGTCAAAGCTCTTCAATTGCAATGCCCAGAAACCCAACTCAAATCAACAAGTAAAAAAGTGTACCTTGGGGCTGGTGTTACAGTGTAGCTGGTTAATTTGCAACCTGCAAAGCTGACACCTCACAGGGGTGCTAGTTTGAATCCAGCTGCTTCATTTTCAATCCAGCTTCCTGCTAATGTGCCTAGGGAAGCAGTGCACAACGGCCTAAGAATTTTTGCCCCTGTAGGCACGTGGGACACACGGAGAAATCTTCTGGTATAAGCCTGACCCAGCCGCATCCATTATGGCCATTTGGGAAATGAACCTGCGGAAAATCTCTCCCAACCACCCCACCCCACTACACTTCTTCAACTCTGCCTTTCAAATAAATATTTTTCTGGAAGTGTACTGTTTCACATTCAGCAGGATGCCCTAAGAACCAGCAGTTTCAGATACTGCTGTAACTCAGTAACTTGGTACCATAAACAAGTCATAATCTCTCTCCTTCTCTCTCCCTCACCTTTTCTCTCTCCCTCTCACCTGCATTCTTACTCTCAGTCTCACTGACTTTTCCCATCTTCCTTCTCTTTTCCCCCTCTGTCCCTCTCTTTTTCCTTTTGCTTTTTCTTCTCTGTCTCCCTCGCTATCCCAGCAATGTTGTAAATACCAAAGAAACATAAAATACCCCTTTAGAATCATTCAGATTCTTGGAAGACATGAATTAATAAATGCTGCTACCTTGCTCCCAAAAGATAAATAATGGATTTAGTATAAAGAGAAAAATGAATCGGGGCCAGCACTATGGCCCAGCGGGTAAAGCCGCCGCCTGCAGTGCCAGCATCCCATACGGGAGCCAGTTCGAGTCCTGGCTGCTCCACTTCCAATCCAATTCCCTGCTATGGCCTGGGAAAGCAGAACATGGCCCAAGCACTTGGGCCCCTGCACCCAAATGGGAGACCTAGAAGAAGCTCCTGGCTCCTAGCTCCGGATCAGTGCAGCTCTGACTGTTGCGGCCAATTAGGAAATGAACCAGCAGATGGAAGACCTCTCTCTCTGCTTCTCCTTCTCTCTCTGTATAACTCTGACTTTCAAACAAATAAGTTTTTTTTTTTTAAAAAAAAAAAAGAGGAATATGAGGAAACTATAAGAAATCCTTATGGGAAAAGGCTATTTGAATCAAATGTGGAGAAAGGGCTCAACACACTCTGAGTCAGGGAACTGGAGAATCAATAGCAATTGCAGCTCTGCTTTTGCTTCTCCCATAGTCTCCTGTTGCTGCCTAGGGAAACCAATGCCTGCTCTGTGTGCAGGGTACCAGTGGTGAAGCTCAGAGTACTTGTGTAGGCCATCAGACCAGCGGAATCAGAGCAACACACAGTACGGTGTGAGAGAGGAGCTGAGGAAGACCGTTGACAGATCATGTGCCCTCACATTTGGCCCTTCCCATATCCCAGAGAAGAACGATAGGACATCTTCATGAGTGTATAACTTGTGCAGTTGAACAGGGTTCTGCACTCAAAATGGCTCTGCTACTGTCTTCTTGAAATTCTTAATGATTTTATCTTTGGCAGAGAGATCAATGACAGTAATCAAAGTTGATAAGGATGTAGTGAAATGGATACTCATGTTTATGGGGTTAAATGAATTGTCACAATTGATTAAAAAGTAGTTTGTTAATGCATTTATACTAAAATATTCTAGGTATCAAAATTCTACTTCATAGAATGTATTCTCAGGAAATAATTCAAGATATTGATGAAGATTTATGCACAAAGCCATGCATTGCCACATTTTCTATGATCACTAAAAAAAAGAAGATCTAAATGGTTAGGAATGGGTAAGTAATGCCTGAGTAAATTGTGCTGTATTCCTTATTTTGTCATTCCATGTCTATCATGTAATAATTAATCAATTTTGGGTTGATTTTTGCATATGATGTAAGGTAAGGGTCTAATTTCATTGTTTTTCATAGAGATAAGCAAGTCTCTCAAAAATCATTTATTCAAGGTAATTATACTTTCTTCATTGTGTGTTCTTGATATGTTTACCAAAAATGAATTAGCCAGCTACAGGCAGTCTCAGAATGAGGGACATATTTGAAGAAATAATAGAAATGTATTTCCAAAAATTAAAGAAAGATGACAGATATAAAATAAAAAGCACTACTTATCAGTGAAAATCATGTATAATTGAGGAGTGGAAGCTCACGTACACTAACCAGTTCATATAGAAATATATTGACAAGAGTATAAAATTTGGATTGTCATGTTTTATAAAAAACATAATTTATTTTATTTCATTTCTCCATAAAGAATTATCTTTAGACATTTTGTATAGCACTAGTAAGTCAACATGTATATGATATTAGTGAATTTAGTCTGCCAGTCTTTATATTGTATGCTTCAAATGCATTCTTTGTCGCTTAAAGCTAAAAACATTTTGAAGAAACGAGTAACTTGTTTTTCTACTTTCTTAATTTGATTTGATTATGCATAACATTCCAGTCTGAGATGTAGCTATGTCTCTCTAGCTAACAGGAATTGCACTTTAAGCCATTAAGATTCTATTGTGTACAGAAGATTTAAAACCATCTTAGCCACTTTCATGAAATTATAAATTTTATTTTGACACTTTTTAACCACTTCCAGTAGCTTGTCATTTTTTTTCCCTCCTCCACATTATTAAGTATTTATAAGTTCTCCATCCTGAACATATGCTGTTTTTATGGAATAAACACATAATTTAAAAGCTTACTATAAATTTTTATAAATGCATACTTTTATTATTTAGAAATATACATTAAATGTATATTATTTGAAAACTGCAAATTTGCTTTTTTTAAAGGAGAATTCTTTTTTTTAAAGGAGAATTGAAAGATTTATTTATCTGAAAGAGTTACAGGGAGCAAGAGAGAGACAGAAAAAGAGATAGGTCTTCTATCTGCTGGTTCATTCTCCAGATGGTCCCAATGGCCAGGGCTGGGCCAGGACAAAGCCAGGAGTTTCATCCAGGCTCCCACATTGGTAGCAGGGGCCGAAACACTAAGGCCATCTTCTGCTGTTTTCCCAGCCCATTAGCGGAGAGTTGGATGGGAAGTGGAGCAGCCAGGACATGAACCAGCACCCATATGGGATGCCAATTTCGCAGGCAGTGGCTTAACTCAGTATACCACAATGCCGGCCCCTGCAGACTTGTTTTTTTAAACAAACTCAACCTATATGAGTCCTCTAGCTTTGCCACTGATACCTATGCACACAGGGCAGGTGTAGGTTTTCCCAGGTAACAACAGGAGGCTTTGGGAGAAGCCAGACCAGTAATGCAATGATTTTTCTGTCTATCATTACAGAAAGAATTCAAGTTTAATCTTGTGGTTAATTGTATTTCCTTAAAGCACACTTGTGGCCAATATAGAATCCATTTAACACAAAACAGCTTTGTGAAGTTAGAGGGGAAAAACATCTTGTTCCCCACCAGGGGCAGAGAGGCAACATGAACCATATTATCACTGGCATAACAAGGATGAACAGTATAATGTAGGTAAGAAATGGCTCAAATTTTTAAAAATTATTTTTGTTTGTTTAATGTGAAAGCCAGAAGTGACAGGTGTACAAAGAGGCAGAGAGCTCACATCTATTAATCTACTTCCCAAATGCCCACATAGCAAATGCTGGACCAGGTGAAAGACAGGAGCCAGGAACCCAATCTCATTTGAGACTCAACTGCATGGATACCTCTGCCTGCAAGGGTCTGCCTTGGCAGGAAGCTAGAAATCAAAGTAGAGCTAGGACTTTATCCCAGGCACTCCAGTGTGGGGTGTATCTCAAGAGGCATCTTAACCAGGGCACCAAAAGTACATCCCCTAGTTCAAGTTCTAACACAAACAAGAGCATTTCACATTCACACTTGAGTTGTTTTCCATGGGCCTTCACCAGATGTTATGAAAAGGCTAGGGTGGGGAAGAGGCTGAGAGATACTCCTCAGTGATGCCAATGTATAAAATCCCACACAATTCTTAAGCCCTTCTCTCATATCAAGTAAAAACCTAAAGCTGCTGGGAAACAAGTAGTAAACCATCCCACTCTCAGTGTCCAATCAAAACAGAATCTCCCAGTGGGAGGGAGAGTAGAAATAAAATTTCTATGACATTGAAAAGTTGTTCAGATCTAGGGTCCTGCGCTGATAGGAAGCGGAAGTCTAACTACATTAGGAGCACATCGGGAAACTCTCTCCTAGTCCATACATGCATTTAGAGAGGGAAGAGATTGATTCATTAAAGGTGATGGAAAGAATGTTTGGAAATTACATACCTGGGTCCCAAGTACCCAGGGCTTGCCTGCAACTGAAGCTGGACCAGGACAAGTAAGAAGCCTCCATCCTAATTATGAGGCTAAGACTGAGTAGAAAGCTATTCAAGATTATCATTGGAGGCTGAAGCAAAAGCATGGAGATGGAGCCTCCTTTATAGCATTTACATTCAAGGAGTGCTCAGAGTAGAGACTGGACTAGAAACATGGAGAAAATGCATCCAGAACCCAAAACCTAAATCTAAGAACAAGAGAGCAGGAATCTGTATATAAATGAACCTGAAGAGTGTTGGGCACTGAATTTGGATATAGCAAAAGCAAAACAAAACCTAGCTAAACTGATTACAGTTATTAAATCATCAAAACCAATGACCAGAAAGAAATTATGAGTATTTCAGGTAGAAATATTATTTATGAAAAAACAAGAAATAAAGTATTTTACAGAAAATAATCCAGAGATGGCTGAGATATTGGAATGAATAGAATCTTCAAAATGACTATACTTATTATATTAGAACTTACAGTAAATGTGATAACATGTGTGAGATATACAGGGAAATATAGCAGAAAGATGGAAACAGTAGGAGTCAGATGAAAATACAAGAAATATCAACATGATATTAGAGACAGAATTCTTTGAGCGAGCCCTTCTGCAAACTGAAAAAAAAGCTGAGGAGAGAATCAGCAAGATGGAGGCAGGTTGACAGAACGTATACAAATATCAAAAAGAAGTACAAAGTAGATCAGAACATCCAGGAGTAGAAGGACAATCACAAATTGTATAACACATGTAGCATTAGGCTCTAGAAGGAGAAATTAAGGGAAATGGGACAGGAGACATGTTTGAAGAGTTAACGAACAAAAACAAATTACAGATCTGAGAAGCTTAAAGAAATCCAAGCAGGATATATTTTTAATTAGACACATCACAGTCAAATTGCTAAAAAGTAAAGAAAAATAAAATCTGAAGACAAGCAAATAAAAAAGAAATGTTGCGTTCAAATAAAGACAAGGAATTCAACAGACTCCTTGTCAGAAATACATAATGCAAAACTAGTCAACAACAAAGTATTGAAAGAAAAAGCTGTCAAAACAGAAATCTTTACCTAACAGAAATATCTTACAAAAACAAAGGCAAAATAAAAACATTTCAGCTAGTCAGATTGGATAAGATGCTTTGTCAGAAGATCTGCCCAATCAGGATATTAGAGGAAGTTCTTTAGGCAGCAGATTTGATACCCAATGAAATTCCTATTTACATAAAGAAATAAAAAGTGCTGAGAAGGAGAACATTCAGGATTTTACACAGGCTATATCTGTTGTGAATTTCAGCACACACTAAGGTTCTTGGGCTATAACTCAAGAGTGTAAAATAATTGTTTAAAAAAATGATAAGCTGGGAGTGCTAGGATAAAATTCTCATTTAAAATTTCATTGTTACTTCCTAAAGAAAGAACTGCTGGGTAGTGCAAAATTAATTCAGGAAGGGCAATTAATTGCACCAGTCTAAGTACCAAACAGTGGTCTTGGTTTGCCCTAGAATGGATGCAAGAGGCAGGGGAGGAAAAGGGGGGTGATGCCGAGTAACTCAAGAGATATTCAGGAAGCAAAATCAACACCATGAAGAGAAGGGCAAGGTGGCTCCAAAGTTTCTTTTTGTCTCTTGGGTATGCAGAACCCTTCTACATGGTTTATTTCCCAGGCAATAGAAAGTTAAGAGAGTATTCAGGAAACAATAAAAAATTCATATAAAAGTTCCTCAGGTTGCAGGATGGCATTGTGGTGTAGTGGGTAAAATTGCCATCTGCAATGCCGGTATCCCATATGGGTACTGGTTCGTGTCCCCAGTGCTCCACTACCAATCCAACTCCCTGCTGATTGTTGGGGAAGTGCAGTGGAGGACACCCAGGTGTTTAGGCTCCTGTACCCATATGGGGACCCAGATGGAGCCCCTGGCTCCAGGTTTCAGCCAAGAGAGTGGACCAGTGGATAGAATCTCCCCCTTGCCCTTTCCTAACTGACTTCCCAAAAAAAAAAACAAAGTTCCTCAGGTCCAAATATGGGTATTTTAGGATACAGAATACAGTATAACACAGTTTCTCCTAATGCGAACAGCAAATTCATACCATAGTATAGGTATTTCAGATATTTTAATTCCCCTCCATTTAGTCTGATATCTGGCTTCATGTACTGAGCTAGGCTACCATTTATGAAAACAAGTGTGACAAGTATACCTGTGTCAGAACCATTCAACCAAACCATTTCTTCACAGTACACTGCTGTTAGTCACTTAAGGACATGTTAACACACCACAGCATTGGTTTGTACAACCACAAAATTTGTAACTTGTGAAAAAATGTATCTTGCTATATGATTATTGCTATAGTTTGTTTCCCTCTAAAATGTCTTGAAGTTGCACACAGTAAAATCTACTTATTCATTCTGCTTTACTTGGAGTTCACTTCTACTGGATCTTTAAAAGCAGAGTAACCAAAAGCTCTGAGGTACAGAAACTTCTTTGGCATTCACAAATATATATCTAGACTCATTTTTCTTAAATTCTTTAGGTTATATTCCTCATCCCACAAGTATGGTTCTAAATTGCATATCTATAATATGAATACTAATAGTAATGATAATGTCCCTTATATCTACATATACTTGGACATAAATAAGAATATTAGTATAAACAGGTGAGACAAGTATATAAAAGGTGTTTTTCTCTGAATGTTTAATTCAAAAATTATCACATTAGTTCCATTGTCAACAATTATGATTATAACTAATTTTAACTGTAAAATATATTCAGAAAATGCTTATTACTTTTTTTGTTTAATATGAAAGATTTTTTAAGTTTCATCATTTTCCCTTTCTTGGCAGTCTTGCTGAAATATAAGAAAAATAATGAGAGATGTACCACCTGTGTACAAGCTCTGGAGGCAGAACAGGATGTCACAGAGGTGACAACTTCTCTTTCACCTACAGTCTAGAGGCATGACAAGCTTGGTAGTGACCACAGCAGAGACAAAAATCAACCACGAGTGATCATAAACTTTATCTTACTTTATTTTAAATGCTCATTTATTTGTTTGAAGACAAGGAGACAGAGATTGTCCATCCTCTAATCACTCCCCAAATGCCTGCAACATCCAAGGCTGAGACAAGCTGAAGCTGGGAGCCAGGAACTCGATCCATGTGTTCCACATAAGTGGCAGGAGACCAACTATTGAGGCTTCATTTGCTCCCATTTGCATCAGCAGGAAGTTGAAATCAGGAGCCAAACAGGAACTTGAACTCAGACACTCCAACATGGGATGCAGACATCCAAGGCAGCTTCTTAACCACCGCACTAAATGCTCACCCACCATCAAGGCTATTTTTAAAAAGGACCACAGTAGACTTGCTTAGAGCATTGCCAGATGCTACAATTAAAAACACTGTCCAATTGCACCCTCATCCTTCCGTTCCCCTTTGCAGAAGCCACCACAGTCTGGTTCTTTATTTCCCTTTAGGTGATCCAGGGTGTGATGAACCACAAAAGGGAAGTCCAGATTTTCCAATTTATTATGCAAATAATTATACCTAGCACTCACTGGTAATTTTTTCTTCGCACTTTTGTTAGGTATAGACATATTGGCTTTGACATTTCCAACTTTTTGAATTTATATTTTCCTCTTTTTGCTTTTGTGATCAGACTAGTTGATTTGCTTTTCAGAGAGTCAATCCTGGTTGTAATTTGTCAAAAAGTCCTGCCAATTTAACTTTCTCAAAAACTCAGTTTCCTTCATCCTCCTCCTTTTCCCCATCACACTTTGCCCAGCTGCCACTGTTTTTCACATGGCAACTGTGAAAATCCCTTCACATCTTTACTGCGTTTCTCCCTGACAATCCTCCAGTCCTTTCTCCACACTGCAGGCAGATCAGGCAACACAATTACAAATATTTTACTCCATTTCAAGGCTTCAAGTTATGTGCACTTGGAGAATCTCAAGATGCTTACAAAGTTGTTCCTGATTTGCACCCCCTCCAGCTCCCAGTCTGCAGACTCCTCTCACCCCATGCTCTCCACTGTTCCTGTTTCATCCACACAAGGCACCCACCAGTCACTTTCTTATTCCAAAGGCCACTACGTCTTGTTGGCCCAGAACACTTGTCCCTGATAGCTTTGGTTAGAGACTGCCTATTTTTCTTTCATATCATTGCTCAAACGTTGTATCCTTGGGGAAACTTTTCCTGACCTTTCCAACTGGTTTAAAGCCCCTAAAGTAGTTTTCTGCAGCACTTGGTACTAATGTGTCATTATCACACTTTTGTATTTTTTGATTTGGTGATTTAGCTCTGTCTGCCTCATTAGAGCATAAACTTTGTGAGGTAACTGCTTTTAACTCTTGCATTTAGTACTGCACCAGGAATATAGTGGAAACTCGATGAATGTGTATTAAATTAACCAACAATATTGAGAATCTATGAAATTTTATAAGGTAGCATGTTATGGAAGGTGAAACTATGAATTTGAACATAACTTTAAATTCTTGAATTGCATCTTAAATAGTTTCCCTCTCCCTCTTTTTTTTTTCAAAGATTTATTTTATTTATTTGAAAGGCAGTTACAGAGAGAGGTAGAGACAGAGAGAGAGGTCTTTCATCCATTGGTTCACTACCTAGATGGCTGCAACGACCGGAGCTGCACCGATCCAAAGCCAGGAACCAGGAGCTTCTTCCGGGTTTCCCACGTGGGTGCAGGGGCCCAAGGACTTGGGCCATCTTCTACTGCTTTCCCAGGCTATAGCAGAGAGCCGTATTGGAAGAGGAGCAGCCGGGACTAGAACCGACATCTATATGGGATGCCGGTGCTTCAGGTTAGAGCTTTTACCCGCTGCACCACAGTGCTGCCTCCCTCTCCCTTTCAACTCTGCTTTCTTGTCTGGTACTCCTAATAAATTTTTATTGAAATTCTTCATGTTCATTCTCTAAGCTTCTTATCTTCCCTGCAGTGTTAGATCTCTGTATTTTTGTCTTTCATTTTACTGCCTTGATAATATAATTAGTCTTTTTTCTTTCATCTGAAAGGCAGATTTTCATAGAGAGAGAGAAAGAGAGAGAGAGAGAGGTCTTCCATCCACTAGTTCACTTCCCCAATAGCCACAACAGCTGAAGGTGTGCCAGGCCAAAGCCAGGAACCGGGAGCTTCCTCCAGGTCTCTCATGTTGGGTGAAGGGGCCCATACACTTCAGCTGCTTTCCCAGGCACATCAGCAAAGAGCTGGATCAGAAGTGCAGCAGTCAGGTCATGCCCTGTGGGATGCTAGCATCACAGATAGAGGCTTAACCTGTTACACTACAATGCTGGCCCCATGTTATATATTTTTAATATTTAGCCACATTCTGATTACACCTGAATTTTTTTGTATTAACTCTTTTGAAGTTTGCTTTTTTCCCTATGTTGTCTTAGTTTTCTTTGAATTCCATTTTCTACTGATTCGCTTTTAGTTTTAGTATATCATCTTGGAGACTTCTCTCAAATGTTTTATGATTATTTCTGGTTTATTCTTACTTAACAGAAACTAATAAGCAGATTGGAAGTTCTGCATGAATGTTTAGTGGAACCCTGCCAATTCAATGAGATGTCCCCAAACATTAGTAACCATATGTCTTTCCTCAGGAACCATAGAGTTTCTCCAAAGTGTAGTCTTCTGAATAAACTTTAGCTGTCCAGGAATCTAGTGCCTAGAGGCACAAATCCCAGTGGTATAAGAGAGTGGATTGTCTCATGAATCAGTATGTGTGTTTGTAACATCAACTTATCTTTGTAGTTTGGCAATATGTGCTTATATTCTGGAATGTCTTATGTCCCTGGCATAAAGACTTGTGGCTCAATTTCCTTAAGGAAAAACTTTTAGATTCCTGCCAAAGTCATGGAGCAACAGGTTTATATGAGTATAGAATACAGCAGGGGAGCAGAAAGTTTAACTGACCTTCAACTTTCTAATATTGCCTTATTTACACTTTTCTGTTCATAACTATATGAATTTACATTACAACAATCACCACTACCTTTTAGAGCAAAGGAAATGTTAGAGGCAATGATTTTGTAATTTCTATGATGATTTTATTCTTTTTTAAACTTTTTTATTCATATAAATGGAATAAACTTCATGTATTTCATATATACTGTATTAAGAGCATAATATTGGCCGGTGCCATGGCTTAACAGGCTAATCCTCTGCCTTGCGGCGCCGGCACACCGGGTTCTAGTCCCGGTCGGGGCACCGATCCTGTCCCGGTTGCCCCTCTTCCAGGCCAGCTCTCTGCTGTGGCCAGGGAGTGCAGTGGAGGATGGCCCAAGTCCTTGGGCCCTGCACCCCACGGGAGACCAGGAGAAGCACCTGGCTCCTGTCATCGGAACAGCGCGGTGCGCCGGCCGCAGCACGCCTACCGCGGCGGCCATTGGAGGGTGAACCAACGGCAAAAAGGAAGACCTTTCTCTCTGTCTCCCTCTACTGTCCACTCTGCCTGTCAAAAAAAAAAAAAAAGAGCATAATATTTTCCATCCTACCCTCCCTCTCACCTTCCTTTCTCCTACTTTTCTTATTTTTCTTTTAAGTTTTACAATGACATACTTTCAATTTTCTTTGTAACCACAAGCCTAACCTTCCACTATATAAAGAATTCAATAAATAGTAAGTAGAAAACCACTGTTCCTCAAGAGTCTAGGCAAGGGTTATAAATAATCATCACCTCTCAAAATGTCAATTTGGCTCAATGTGTATATCAGTTACCACAAATCAGGGAAAGTATATTTGTCTTCTTGGGACTGCCTTATTTCACTAAGCATAATAGTTTCCAGTTGTATCCATTTTGTTGTGGAAGACAGGATTTCATTCTTTTATGGCTAGTAGTATTCCACAGTGTGTATATATTTATATATATTCAACAATTTTTTACCCAGTCTTCAGTTGATGGACATCTGGGTTGATTCAATACCTTAGCTATTGTGAGTTGATTGCTATAAACAGGGGAGTACAGAGATAGCTTTTTCATATGCTGATTTCATTTCATTTGGATATATTTCCAAGAGTGGAATGAATGGGTCAAATGGTAGACTAGAGACCCACAAGAAGTCTTAGCCTGGCTTCAAATTGTCCCAGTTCTGGCCCTTATGGCCATTTGGAGAGTGAACCAATGGGTGGAAAACCTTTCTCTCTGTCTCTCCCTCTCTCTGCCTTAGATAAATAAATAAAATCTTTTTTAAAAGGCTGCTTAAAAAGGTCCTCTATATATTAAAATATCATAACTTATATAATAAGATACATTGAACTTGCAAAAATCAAGAACTTTCAATTTCTGTCTAGCTTCAATAATTACTTTTATTTCTTTCTTAATACTGCCAGGGTTAGAGTTTTTTCTATAAGCATACAAATAATTGTATATTATAATAGTAATTTATAATTTTCAAAGCACTTTTACCTGCATTTTCCCTCTAATTGCAATAGTGACATCAAGGAAATCAAAAGAATAGGTGCTGGGTTTGCCTTCACTTCCCTGATGACAGAAGATCTCCTAAGTGTCATGAAGACAGGTGTGGCAAATTAAGGACTTATAATTTTAGGCCTGATTCTAATATCTTGGGCTACTTTCCCTACTGGAAAAGTTCTGAAAACACACACACTATACTTGTGTGTGTGTGTGCCTCCATGTGTATCTAACTTATTAAAGGCCAAAATTAGCTAAAGTTTGTGAAACACTAAGCATGCCTCACAGTGTTCACTCCTGATATAACTTTCAGATTTCAAAAGTAATTTTTACTTCATGACAACCTAGATCCACAAATTTAAGCACACTTCTGTGTTGATGGAAGTCAAACCTATATATGTCATTTTTAATATTCCACAAGGTTCTGAGTGGTCTGCATAGTGAATGCAACCATAAAAGCTGATGAATTATTCAGAATTATTTGTAACTCTTGTATTTTAGCTGAGTGTCAAGCTTATATCACAGAGTAACATTTAGATTTAATTACTTTAACCATCCACAGAGAGCAGTGCATCCTCCCTTTGTAAATACCAAGTGTTCTAAACCATAAAGGGACACTAACCACTTGTTAGGTAGAGTGCCTCATGTACATCTATCATTTTCAGCACTGGGTGTGTGTCCATCTATGCCATAGCCACTCCCCTTCCTAGAGTCAAGGGACCCTACCCTTTGTTCCCTCAATTACTTCCATTTGGCTTTGAAGCACAAAGAATATTTCAAACTGTCCATGAGGAATGTCCAATTTAGCATCACCTTCATTCCAAATTGATGTGACCCCTGTCCTCAGAACAGGACTCATGTCTTCCAGGAACTTGTGAATGTATTCCAGCTCAGGAGTTTAAACTGTCAATGTCACAAAAATGTATTTAATCCAGAATTCACCGAAGCAAACAATGTATAGAAATGGATCATTTCATCCCACCTCCTGTGGATAATTCCCAAATAGGACATAGGCCCTTGAAAAATCATGTCCTTTCTATAATCACATGAAAAATAGGCAATGAAATTTATGAAGTTTTAATACTGTGCTATTGCCTAAGCACTTAGTAAATTTGTTGGCTTATATAACTGAACTATGTAGAGTTATGACTGATAAAGTGATGATATAATTACTCTGACAATATCGCATAGGACCTGTTCTTTTCCAACTCTCTGCTATGATTTATGGTGAATGCTTCAGCTTCAGGCTCCAGTGATTGCCTGGATTATACTGAGCCTTCCTGGTAGAAAAGTGCCTGCAGGGGGAGGAGGGCAACACTATGACACAGTAGGTTAATCCTCCACATGTGGCGGCGGCATCCAGTATGAGCGCCGGTTCTAGTCCTGGCTGCTCCTCTTCCAATGCAGCTCTCTGCTGTGGCCTGGGAAAGCAGAAGATGCTCCAAGTGCTTGGGCCCCTGCACTTGCATGAGAGACTGGGAAGAAGCACCTGGCTCCTGGCTTCGGATTGGTGCAGCTCCAGCCGTTGCGGCTATTTGGGGAGTGAACGAATGGAAGGAAGACCTTTCTCTCTGTCCTTCCTTCTCACTGTCTGTAACTGTACCTCTCAAATAAATAAAATAAAGCTTAAAAAAAAAGAAAGAAAAGTTCTTAAGGGATTCACAAAATTCTTATCCTCATGGCCTAGAAAAACTAATCTTCCATTTCATTGGGTTATTTACCCATGTCCCAACAGATCTCTATGGAGAAAAATTTGACCCCAATTTGAATCCCAAGGCCAATTCAATCACATTGAATTAAATGAATATTTTTTCAAACTGTAAATAATATCTGTGGGTCATACATTCAACACAGTGGCTGCAAACAGTACTGAACACTAATAGAAATATCAGAGTGCATCCCTATTATTAGTATTGTTTGTTGGAATTTCCATAGTTTTATATAAATAGGTATGATTTGGTTGGAAAGGTTGTGATTTTCTTTTGTATAAACCACAGTGGTAAAATGTGAAAGTTAGTATGTAGAGTCTATTGGAAATGGAAATGGTAGCAAGTGAAAAATAAACACATATTGCACAGTATTTATTTGCTACCCATTGATTTATTATCTCTCTAATATGCAAATCACTTGCTTTTTGTTTTCTAACTACAGTTTACTAAAGTTAGAGCAACAGCTGTTTGACAAATGTTTTCTGTGAATTTGGCAAAGCAGTATTTTTTTAGAGGCCATTTAAATCTGCCATCTCTGAATCCTGAATAAGAGGTCCATTTCCCCATCTCTCAAGCTGAATGCTCCCATGCTGTAAAGTAAAACCCTTATTTCTAAAGGTCTCCTGCACAATCAAATCCTGGATAATTTTCTTAACAGTTCCAGTCTTCTTGATTCATGAAGGTTATTTTTATTGTTAATCTTAAGTCTTTTCTGTAGCCAGTGTCTGGATAGCATCTAAGTATGTTTGGAGATAGAGGGAGAAGACAGGACCAGCAATCAGAATTCCCAAGCACTGGCTAGAATCTTGGAACTTCAAGTTCTTGGTGGCTTAATTTCTTTAAATGTTAAAAGAAGTATGATGTTGAATTTTACTCCAAAGAGAATTTTATCTTCACATGACTCTTCTGGGGAAAGGTAAGATGAGGAGGATTATTGAGTTGTTAAAGTGGAAAAAATAACACCTTTTATTTCTGTGTCACCAGATCACAACATAGTAGGAACAAAAAAGTCTTCTTACATCAGTTACCTCAGGCAAAACACTTCCACCACGAGGCAGCATGAAAGAGGCTGCTGCAAAGGGATGAGTTTACTCTATCTGCTCAGTCTGGGGCTATTGCTCCCTACATCTTGCACTGTAACTTTGCCTTGCCCACAGTCTTCACCTATTTTTCTCTAGACTGTTCTACAGACCTATGTCCTTATTTTCTTCTCAGATGTTAATCCTGTGGTCTGGAACCTAGAGTTGTAAGAGGTGATAGAAGAAAACAAGTAGAGTTTGTTTTTATACTGGCTCTGCAATTTCTGTTAAGTCACATGAACATTCAGTTTTAATAAAATAGAGATAACAAGTATTATGTTTATAAAATGAGCTAGCATGTGTACTACATGTAGCATACTGGGTGTAGGATCTAAGTAGAAGGGAAAATATCAGTAAAAACATGGTAAATAATGCTTAATTTTATCGGTAAAAATGCATTATGACATAGTAATCTACTGTTTTTCACCAGTCCTGTTAGCAAAACTAATCAAGGATGATTTTATTTAAAAGTGTTTTAGGTATACATAATCATACAGAGTATGTAAACAAAAACATCTGGAAGAGAATAATAGTTATCTCTGTCAAGGCAAGTGTGGGGGAAAAGAAAGTAATAAGAACTTGAAAATATTTTTTAAATAATCCAATATCTTTTCCTTGAGCAACTGCTCCAATAACCCAAACTTGCCTATCGTTTAACATAGCTCTTTGAATCTTACTTCTTTTGTTCAGAACACTAGTGAGAATTTAATCTGGAAATGTAGTCAGGAAATTTTTAAGTTTAGTTTTTGTGTTTGTTTTATTTAAAAGGCAGATAATTAGAGAAAAAGAAATGGAAATCTTCCACCTACTTCCACTTCACTCTTCAAATGTCTACAACATGTGGGACCTGGGCTGGGCCAGGCCAAAAGCAAAAGGAACTCAATTACTTGAGCCTTCACCTGCTACCTCCCAGGTTGTACATTAGCAGGAAGTGAGAATTAGGAACAGAACCAGAGCTTGAACCCAGGTACTCTTATTTAGTATGCAGATATTCCAAACAGTGTTATAATCTCTATAGTAAACACCAGCTCCAGAAAATAACTATTGTTTCTCTTGTGTCCCTTGTGTGTTCAGCTATATATTGTGATGATTTCAAACCCAGAAAATAAAATGAATAGCTATTATTAGAATACACATAAACATATGAGGATGACAAAGCTTCAGATCAAACAGTAGAAACCTACTCTACAAAGAACAGAAACCTAGAGATAAGCGGCCAGTTGTGGAACACAAGATAAGTGTTGTGGAATTACAGACAAAGAAAACCTGGACAGTCTAAGGAGGTAGGAAAAACCTCATGTAAAACATGGGTCTACTGTCTAGTTCTCCAAAGTACTACTTGTGTTTCCTTTGGTCTCTAAATAACATTAAATTTAACATGTATTTCCAAAAGCCTCAGAAACTTACAGAGGTGAAATACATACGGAAATGGTGTTTGCAAAATATTGCAAAGTCCCTGCCAGTGCCATCATTCCAGCTGGCATTGCACTCATGTGATCTCCCGCTCTGCAGTTAAAAAATTGTTCCTATCCAGAACAACACTTGCAGGTTACTGGATCATCTGCAGCTGTGAATGAAGCAGCCTCCTCTGTTTTAAACCTGTCTGTGGCTGTCACATGTCAGTTTTTCTCAGGTAGAAAATGCTTACACAGAGTTTAGAATGTAAGGCAGTTATTAGACAGTGCTGTTGGGCTCAGCACCCGTTGGAAATAGGCGTGGAAGAAGAGAACAAGACTGGGCAAAAGAAGTTGAGCATCAATGCAATTTCAGCAGAGACCTCAGCTGGCCCTGTGGAAATGAGGCCCTAGGGAAAGATAAAAATGAATGACCCTTTGGAGACGTCCTGAGTTAAAGGGATACAGATAACATTTTATATCAAATCAGCCATTGGATGAAGGTCACTCCAGAAATGCAATGTGACCATGGAAGAGGTGACTTCTCAGCACAGATATAATCTGTATATTCTGTAGAGGCAGGACAGCTGTTTTTTTTTTTTTTTCTCGCTTATAACATTTCACCAACTGGGAGATTAAACCATTCACCTTGCTGCAGTGGAAATTAGGGTGGTACATCATAGTGTTCACTGTGTGGTTGATGCCGTTCATGCTGTACCATCCCAATAACACAGCACACAGTTCTGCTGTCCATCTCCATGTACATTCCTCTTCTTATTATTGATGTTGCTTATTAAAGACCCCAAATTAAACCCACCACTAGAAAGACAGGGAGATAAGAAACCTTAGCATATCTGTCAGAAATCTGGAATTGGAGCACCTCCAGCCACAATCTGATCTATGTGTGTTGCTGGAATTATTTCTTATCCATATCAACCAACCAAGTGAAGGAGCAAGGACTCCATGTTCCATTGGAACAACAGCATGCCTGCTGTTCTTGATAATCATTATGTTTGAACAAAGTAGGCCCCCAAAATGGAAAAACTGAAATATGTCCTCACACACTATACTGAGGTAGTACTTTTGCTGCTGTGCCACACCCTTCCAGGATCTAGAAAGCAGGAGGATTCAGGACCCTCTTTAGAGGAATGCACCTTTCTTATCCACCCCATCCTCACATTCCTCATCCAATTCTGAAAGAAAAAACACATAAAAACCAAGGCATTTCCCACCTCCAACAAAGGTTGCATTCCTTTCCAGTCCAGCAAGATTTCTCACAAGAGATGAACAGGTTCTCATTCTTCCTCTCTAGACCTTCTCAGAAAACACTTCCCACACGTTTCAGCAAAAATGATATTGTCATAAGTGAAAACAACACTGCATCTGGGAGATAGAGTTATATGAGGCTACTCTCCTGTACGTGTGGTGGAAAGACTCAGTCAAGAACAGTAGAAATGGAAGAATCTGGAAAATGTAGTTGACGAGCATAGCATCATCATTTATTTCAACAGGCCATGCCAGAGATCTGGTGTTACCATCCACCAAAATTGAGTCATGATGACAAAGAAAACCTAAACATACCAATAACCAAGATAGAAATTGAATCAGTAAGAAAGACTTTCCCAGTGAAGAAAAGCACAAGACCAGATGGCTTCACCACTGAACTCTACCAGACATTTAAAGAACTAACTCCAATTCTTCTCAAGCTATTCAAAACAATTGAAAGTGAGGGAATCCCCCCAAACTCCTTCTATGAATCCTGAATCACCTTAATTCTTAAAACAGAAAAAGATACAACAGAGAAAGACAACTACAGAATAGTATCCCTGATGAACACAGATGCAAAAATTCTCAAAAAAAAAAAAACTTACAAATCAAATCCAACAACACATCAGAAAGATAATTCACCCAAACCAAGTGAAATTTATCCCTGGTATGCAGAGATGATTCAACATTTACTAATCAATAAGTATGATAAATTACATTAGCAAACTGAAGAACAAACACTGTATGAATATTCCAGTTGATACAGAGAAATTATTTGATAAAATAAAAAAACTGCTCACAATGAAGACCTTAAAAAATTGTGAATAGATGAATTAATGCTATAACTAGTACTCAAACAGTACTTTACACTTTGTGTTTCTGTATGGGTGCAAACTGATGAAATCTTTACTAAATATATACTAACTTGATCTTCTGTATATAAAGATAATTGAGAATGAATCTTGATGTGAATGGAATGGGAGAGGGAGCGGGAGATGGGAGGGTTGCAGGTGGGAGGGAAGTTATGGGGGGAAAATCACCATAATCCAAAAGCTGTACTTTGGAAATTCATATTTATTAAATAAAAGTTTTAAAAAAATTGTGAATAGAAGGAACATTTCTAAACACAATCAAGGCAATTTATGACAGACCCATGACCAACATCCTATTGAATGGGGAAAAGTTGGAAGCATTCTCCCTAAGATCCTGAACCAGAAAAGGATGCCCACTTTCAACATTACTATTCAATATATTCCTGGAACGTTTAGCCAGAGTCATTAGGCAAGAAAAAGAGATCAAAGGTACACAAATTGGAAGGAGGAAGTCAAATTATCCCTGTTTGCAGATGACATGATTCTATATATAGGGGATTGAAAAGACCCCACTGAGAGACTATTGGAACTAATAACAGATTTTGGTAAAGTGGCAAACTATAACACTAACACACAAAAATCAATAGTCTTTGTATACAGACAATGTCATAGCTGCAAAATAACTTTTAAGATCAATCCCATTATAATAGCTGCAAAAATAACTAAATGCCTTGGAATAAATTTAATCAATAATGCCAAAGATCTATATGATGAAATTATCAAATGTTAAAGAAAGATATAGAAGAAAACATTAAAAATGGAAAAATATTCCATATTCATGGATTGGAAGAATAAGTATTATGAAAATGTCCATACTACCAAAAGCAATTTACAGGTTCAATGCAATCCCAATAAAAATACCAATGACATTCTTCTCAGATATAGATAAAATGATGCTGATCATATGGAAACACAGGAGACTCTGAATAGCTAAAGAAACTTTATAAAACAAAAACAAAGCTGGAGGCATCAAAATACCAAATTTCAAAACATACTACAGAGCAGTTATCATCAAAACAGCCTGAATCTGGTACAAAAACAGACTTGTTTTTGTTTTGATCAATGGAACAGAATGGAAACTCTAGAAATCAAGCCATGCATCTGCAACCAACTTATTTTTGACAAAAGAGCTAAAATCAATCCCTGGAACAAGGACACTCTCTTCAACAAATGGTGTTAGAAAAACTGGATCTCCACATGTAGAATTATGAAACTAGACCACTACCTTACACCTTACACAAAAATCAACTCAATATAGATCAAAGGCCTAAATCTGTGTGAATGGGATTACCTGAAGCTGAGAAGCTTCTGTACTGCAAAAGAAACACTCTGTGAAGAGGCAACCAACAGAGTGGGAGCAAATATTTGTGAAAAAATTGGTTAAATTGGTTAATATCCAAGAGCTCTAGAAATTCAACAACAACAAAACAAACAATCCAGTTAAGAAATGGGCAAAGGACTGTAACAGGAATTTTTTCAGGAGAGGAAATTCAAATGGCCAATAGACACTAGAGAAAATGCCCAGAATCACTAGCCATCAGGAAAATAAAAATCAAAACCACAATGATGTTTCACCTCACCCCAACTAGAATGGCTTTCATACAGAAAACAACAAACAACAAATGAGGGAGAATGTGTGGATGAAAAGTTACCCTAATCCACTGTTGGTGGGAATGTAAACTGGTGCAACCACTATGGAAGACATTATGGAGATTCCTCAGAAATCAGAATCTAGACCTATCATATGACCCAGCCATCCCACTACTGGGAGTTTACCCAAATGAATTGAAAACAGCATATGAAAGAGTTATCTGCATCCCCATGTTCATTGCAACTCAATTCACAATAGCTAAGAACATGGAATCAACCCAGATATCCATCAAATGAAGACTGAATAAAGACATTATGGTATATATACATTATGGAGTACACACAGTGGTGAAAAAAATGAAACCCTGTCTTTTGCAACAAAATGTTTCAGCTGGAAACCATTAACTTAGTGAAATAAGCCAGTCCCAAAAAGAAAAATATATGCTTTCTCTAATCTGTTGTAACTAATAAGAGTACCTACTCCCTTTTAGTATTTTTGTTTTTGTTCTACTTAATACTATTGGTTGAACTTTGTAATTAACACACGATTATTCTTAGGTGTTTAAATTTAACAGAAGTGTGATCTCTGTTAAATATAAGAGTAGGAATAAGAGAGGGAGGAGACATACAGTTCAGCACATGCGCAAGTTGACTTGCCCCAAATGGTGGAGTTAGAAATGTGCCAGGGGATTCCAATACAATCTCATCAAGGTGGCATGTACCAATGCCATCTCACTAGTCCAAGTGATCAACTTCAGTTCACAATTGATCATACTGATAGATCTAAGAGTCAAAGGGATCACATAAACAAAACTAGTGTCTGCTAATACTAACTAATAGAATAAAAAAGGGAGAGAACAATCGGACATGGGAAGTGGGATACACAGCAGACTCATAGAATGGCAGATGTCCTAGACAGCACTCTGGCCTCAGAATCAGCCCTTAAGGCATTCAGATCTGGCTGAAGAGCCCATGAGAGTATTGTAGGTATAGAAAGCCAAGACACTCTGGAAAAGAAAAAAAAAAAAAAAAGACCTAAATGAAAGATCTCTGCGAGTGAGATCCCAGTGGAAAGAATGGGGCCATCAAAGAAGGAGGTACCTTTCTCTGAAGGGAGGAGAGAACTTCCACTTTGACTAGGACCCTGTCAGAATAAGATCGAAGTCGGCGAACCCAAGAGGTTTCCATAGCCTTGGCAACTCATGACTAGAGCCTCGGGTGATTACTGACGCCATAAACAAGAGTGTCAAATTTTTAAGTCAACAACAGGAGTCACTGTGCACTTACTCCTCATGTAGGATCTGTGTCCTTAATGTGTCATTTAAAGTGAAGTAATGCTATAACTAGTGCTGAAACATATTTTACACTTTATGTTCTGTGTGGGTGCAAATTGATGAAATCTTTACTTAATATATGCTAAATTGATCTTCTGTATATAAAGATAATTGAAAATGAATCTTGATGTGAATGGAATGGGAGAGGGAGCGGGAGATGGGAGGGTTGCAGGTGGGAGGGAAGTTATGGAGGGAAAAAAACCATTGTAATCCATAAACTGTACTTTTGAAAAAAAAAAAAAAAGAATACCTAAACTGTAATTTATAAGAGTGTATTTGACACTTTGAAATGTGAAGATTTTGAACAGCCTTTGTCTCCACTGTTTAGGAAAAGTGTTTTCTTTTTTTCTTCATTCTATTTGTTGAACTCTTTTCTTAGTGTAGTGTTAATCTTATGAGTATAAAGTAAACTGAAAGTAAATCTTTGTAAAATTTAAGAGTGAGAATAGGAGAGGGAGAAGGAAGTGTGGGAGCATGGGTGGGAGAGATGATAGGGTGGGAGGTATCACTTTGTTCATGAATCTGTACATATAAAATGCATGAAATTTGTATACCTTCAATACATTTTTTAAAAGGAGGGGACCTACCAGCATTGTGGAAATAAGCCTGTAGCAAGGAAAGCAAAGTCCTAAGTGAATATTTTTCTCAATTTGGCAAAATGAGAAAAGCTCCTGCCTCAGAATCATGTTTGAGATAAAAGCCCTGCTTTTTGGCTAATGAGTTCTGCTGTGTATTACTGGTTACTTTACCTCTCAACTATCGATTTCAGATTGGCAAATAGAGGGAAATATCATTGTCACCATTATTTACAGGATGTTAGTGAAGATCTAATGAAAAAAATAAATGACACTCCAATACAGCAAATGGCTGATAGTAGACACTCAGAAAACAGGAGCTGTGATTATCACTTCATTTGGAATATGATGGGGCCTGTCTTCTTCAAGGAACAAGCTTTACTCTGTAATCAAGAATGTTTTATTTTATGTTACATTTATTTTCCTCTGTCATCTCTCCCCT
This sequence comes from Lepus europaeus, assembly GCF_033115175.1. NCBI lineage: Eukaryota > Metazoa > Chordata > Mammalia > Lagomorpha > Leporidae > Lepus > Lepus europaeus. The sequence goes on along the minus strand of NC_084834.1, from coordinate 59,785,554 downwards.
ATTGAGTAAGATGTTTGAAAAGTTTGTTTTCTGCCTTGCTTTTATATGAAAATTAATATAATAATTCAAGTTCATGCACTAGCCAGATCACTAAAGGAGCTGCATTGCACCCTGTGGTTGGTCATCATAGTGGTTACACTGGTAACTGGAGCATAAAAATACACCAAAAATGTTGAGCCTTGGACTCCAGAGTCTTCTTCATGGGGTATAACCAGGGCTTGCAGTCTGGTTATTATATTAATCATTTTGTTGTCTTTTATAATACCTGTACTATTACATAAATAAAATACATCAAAATCTTTTTTGAGAAAATATAAGACTAATATGACTAAGCATCATCACTCAAATGCCTACAAGGGTTTGGTGGGTAACTTACATAAGTAGAGCATATAAGATGTAAAACTGTTTGAGAAACAACAGCAAGTGTTCAGAGCATATTGTGGAGTATAGGATATTAATACAGCATACACTGTACCCTAAAGCATACACATTAACAGTTTGGGGATACAGACTTCACAGTGCTATAGATCATATTTTTTCTTTAAGGGAAGAGTGAAATAAGGTCTTGCATGTGAAGTTTATCAGTTGTTCAAAGTTGGCCACCAATTCAAAATTTAAAACTCAGTTCTGCTAATTTGTGTAAGCTCTAAATCTCACATAAGAGGTAAAAAAGGGTAAGAGAATTGAAGTCATAATATGAACACTCTCATAATTACCTATGATTTTTCTTTATTAGCAGTCCTTCGTATTTCATGCATAGAAAATATTCCCTTTCTAATTAAAATCTGGTGGTATTATAAATAAGGATTCAGGAGAGGACCTCGGTACAGAACATACCAGCCTGGAACATTTAACAAGATCCAAGTGAGTATACATAAGTAACTCTATCAGTTTTCATTGTTAATCATTCACATGTATACTAAATTACATGTGTAATTACCAAATGAAGTCCTCTATGCTGATGTTCTTTGCTTCATGAACACAAATTAGAATTCTCTTTTATTTCCCAACTTTCAAATCATTACTGTAATTCCATCCATTCTTCAATTGTGACTTTCCAGAGTCAATATTATTATATTAATACTCCATCACTTCTAATTCTAAGCCAGACAAATGATCAATGGAAAAGGAAAGTTTGCCCAATTCCTTGACCTAGGTTGGAACACAATACAGTAGTTCACAAGACAGAATCTGGGGACAAATTTTCCCCACTGAGGGAATTGCAATGCAGAGGATCATGTTTCAGTGGTAAGATTCCATCCAGGAGGAAGAATTGTGTCTAAAATAAGATAACCAAATTAAGTTGATGTCCCAACATATGATGTAGGCTGTTTGCACATGCTACCTCATAGACCTGCCAAATTATGAATGCTGAGCTAATTCCAGCTAGGACTACCTCATGATGGCATAATTAATTATTGCTATAGAAAATGAACTCCAGGTTTATGATACTGTCTTCTCAGATCTAAACACCATGGAGAATGCCTGGTCTCTGAAAATCAGACAAAAATAACTAAGCAACAAAAGCTGCTATATTTATAGAGTGATTGTTGCATTTTCATGCTGGAGTGGTAATTTTAAAGGTAATGATATCATTGGTAGATAAATCTGTGTACTTAGATGAATACAGTGATGAAAAGTAAACCACACCAATCCTGAGATCTTGTCTAACAGAAATACTGGACACAATACAAATGATGTTAGGGTTGTCAACTGTCTTCTGGCTAGCTATATGAAAATCATGTACTCTCTTAGCAAGCAAAGATCTTCCCATGGATTGCAGAAACCATGGTAAACTAGTTCCAGTCATGCCAGTAAGTAGCAAGATCAACACTGTTTAATGTGGACATCTGTCTCATCCACCCAATCCTTACAGAGGGCAGGGGAAGCCGTTCTCATACCTGACTTCCTATACTCTCATTGTTATTTTTCTTTGGGTTTCATTTACTTCACCCCCTCAGTAAGTTTAGCTGAGTTTCAGAATAATGTTATGACTATAAAATACAAACTAATCAAAAAAACATCATGAGGCAGAATGCAGCTCAGTTTGAAGGAAAGGGTGTGGTAAAACAGCCATATACATAGATCAGGAATGTGGGGTATCTGAGAATTCCAAATAGAAACAGATAGAGCTCTATGGTAAATATATATTAAGGGAGTATAGATGAAGACATTGAAGTACCAGGAAAATTATTTAGATATTATTAAGGTTATTAAGACAGAAGCAACTTTCTAAACTTGGGCTATTCAAGGCACAGCAATTCTCAAGAACAAGTCCAGAGCAAGCCTACTAGAAAAGACCTCAGAGTCCTACACCAAGTACAACATTTATCTCAGAACCTGTCTAACAGGGTGAGTTATGCAGGATTCCTGTTTTATAGAAATGTGGACCTCCCAGCTTTTAGGGGGAAGACAAATTTAATGTAAAATTACTCAATATTCAATGTTGGTGACCAATTCTAAACTGAGGCATTGTTCATCACTAAAGGTAGCAGTTAAGAGATTCATCTATACAGACTGCACATTCAACGGCAGAACTTAAGAGAGGTTAGTACATCAAAAAATTAGTAAATTATACAGAAATAGGCTTATCAAATTTGAGGAGGAAGAACTCAAACTATCCCTCTTTGCAGATGATATGATTCTTTATTTAGGGGACCCAAAGAACTCTACTAAGAGACTATTGGAACTCATAGAAGAGTTTGGCAAAGTAGCAGGATATAAAATCAATGCACAAAAATCAACAGCCTTTGTATACGCAGGCAATGCCACGGCTGAAGAACAATCCCATTCACAATAGCTACAAAAACAATCAAATACCTTGGAATAAACTTAACCAAGGATGTTAAAGATCTCTACGATGAAAATTACAAAACCTTACAGAAAGAAATAGAAGAGGATACCAAAAAATGTAAAAATCTTCCATGCTCATGGATTGCTCTTGTCCTGACTGTTGATGTACAATGCAATACTTTATCCATTATAGTATTTTTTTTGTTCTAGTACTATTGTTTGAACTCTGTAAAAAGCACACAATTATTCTTAGGTGTTTAAATTTTAACCGAAAAGTGATCCCTGTTAAATATAAGAGTGGGAAAAGAGAGGGAGGAGATGTACAATTTGGGACATGCTCAATTGGATTTATCCCAAATGGTGGAGCTAGAAATGTGCCAGGGGATTCCAATACAATCTCATCAAGGTGGCATGTACCAATGCCATCTCACTAGTCCAAGTGATCAACTTCAGTTCACAATTGATCACACTGATAGGTCTAAGAGTCAAAGGGATCACACAAACAAGACTAGTGTCTGTGAATACTAACTGATAGAATCAGAAAGGGAGAGAAAGATCCAACATGGGAAGTGGAATACACAGCAGACTCATAGAATGGCAGATGTCCTAGACAGCACTCTGGCCTCAGAATCAGCCCTTAAGGCATTCAGATCTGGCTGAAGAGCCCATGAGAGTATTGTAGGTATGGAAAGCCAAGACACTCTGGAAAAGAAAAAAAAAAAAAGACCTAAATGAAAGATCTCTGTGAGTGAGATCCCAGTGAAAAGAATGGGGCCATCAAAGAAGGAGGTACCTTTCTCTGAAGGGAGGAGAGAACTTCCACTTTGACTAGGACCCTGTCAGAATAAGATTGAAGTCGGCAAGCCCTAAATGCTTCCACAGCCTTAGCAACTCATGACTAGAGCCTCGGGTGATTACTGACGCCATAAACAAGAGTGTCAAATTGTTAAGTCAACAACAGGAGTCACTGTGTACTTACTTCTCATGTGGGATCTGTCCTTAATGTGTTGACCAATGTGAAGTAATGCTATAACTAGTACTGAAACAGTATTTTACACTTTGTGTTTCTGTGTGGGTGCAAACTGATGAAATCTTTACTTAGTATATACTGAATCGATCTTCTGTATATAAAGATAATTGGAAATGAAAAAAAAACTTGGTTTTAAATTGGACATTGCATAGAAAATTAATCAATTTTTTAAAAATATCATGTAGGAACTCTGTCCTTAATGTGCTGTACATTGTGATTTAATGCTATAACTAGTACTCCAACAGTATTTTTCACTTTGTGTTGCTGTGTGGGTGCAAACTGTTGAAATCTTTACTTAATATATACTAAACTGATCTTCTGGATATGGAGAGAATTGAAAATGAATCTTGATGTGAATGGAAGGTGAGAGGGAGCGGGAAAGGGGAGGGTTGTGGGTGGGAGGGAAGTTATGGGGGGGAAAGCCATTGTAATCCATAAGCTGTACTTTGGAAATTTATATTCATTAAATAAAAGTTTTTTTAAAAAAAATAATAGAACAGAATTCTTGAAAAATTATAAAAATAGGCCGGCGCCGTGCTCAATAGGCTAATCCTCCGCCTTGCGGCGCCAGCACACCGGGTTCTAGTCCCGGTAGGGGCACTGATCCTGTCCCGGTTACCCCTCTTCCAGGCCAGCTCTCTGCTGTGGCCAGGGAGTGCAGTGGAGGATGGCCCAAGTCCTTGGGCCCTGCACCCCATGGGAGACCAGGATAAACACCTGGCTCCTGCCATCGGATCAGCACGGTGGCCGGCCGCAGCGCGCTGGCCGCGGCGGCCATTGGAGGGTGAACCAACGGCAAAAGGAAGACCTTTCTCTCTGTCTCTGTCTCACTGTCCACTCTGCCTGTCAAAAATAAAAAAAAAGAAAAATTATGAAGATAAAAACCTTTAAAATATTAAAAAAAAATAAATACATTTTATTTCACTTTGTTTTGGTCCTAAATAAAACATGGGAGAGAGATATCCTCATAATGAATCCTAATACCAAAGGAACCCTGGAAAAGAGAAGGAGATTGAAAAAGAACTGTCTGAACTTATCCCAACATGCAATGTTATAAACACAATCATTTGTCATGAAATCATCCAACCACATGGAATTATTTTCTTCAATGTAAGTCCTACAAATGAGGTATCCTCATATTCTAAATATACCTATTTATTGAATAACTTGAAGGCATTTTCCTTTAGTTCTGAAGTGGTTCTGTTATGTAAACCACAGAAAATCAGATTCACATAAAGTTTCTTCTTAAGACTGCCTTCAATAAACAAAGGACTTTTCTTAATGGTAGAGCTCACAACTAGGAAACAACTCAGGAAATTTTAATAAGGCTTCAACTTTGGAATTGTATGTAAATATTAAATATTCTCGGATAGTGTATTAAAGATATTTTGTTAAATATTTTTAAAGTTGGATTAACATGCAATATTTATATATTTTTATGTAGTATACAGCAGTACTTCAACAGATATGCACAGAGCAAACCTATCACACCAAGCAATTAGCCTTTTTATTTCCTTATCTTTTGTATTTGGAGCCTACTAGCATCTCTATTCCAGTTGTTTATACAGAATTCAATAAGTCCATCCAACCGTGATTTTGTATCCATTCCCCAGATCACCTCCCCCACTCCACTCATCCTCTAGTAGTCACCATTCTAAGTTCAGATATCTATCAACTGATCTATAGCTATCATCTATCTCTATAAAGACTTCCACATTTGAAATAGAACACACAATATTTGTTTTTCCTGTGTCTGGCTTATTTCACTTAGCACAATGTTCTTCAATTTCATGCAAATGTTAGAATTTCATTTTCAGTGGCTGAATAATATTCTTGTGTGAGTGTTTGGGTATGTGAGATGTTTTCTTTATAGATCCATTCATTAATAGAGTCCTTTGTTGATTCCATATGGCAATTGTGAATAGTGGTACAATGAGCATGAGTGTGGTAGCTCTTTCATATATGTATTTCACTTCCTGAGGAGACATAACCACCAGTGAATTAGCTGGATCTTATGTTTAGTTTTTTGAGAAACCTCCATGCGGTTTCCTTAATGATTATATTAACTTATGTTCCCAAAAAGAGTATACAAGGATTCCAGTTACTCCACATGCTTGGCACTACTTACCTCTTATCTTAAGAAAGAGAGAGAGAGAGAGAGAGAGAGAGAGAGAGAGAGAGAGAGAGAGAAAGGAAGGAAGGAAGGGAGGGAGGGAGGGAGGGAGGGAGGGAGGGAGGGAGGGAGGGAGAGAGGGAGGGAGGGAGGGAGGGAAAGGAAAGGAAAAGAAGGAAGGCAGGAAAAAGAAAAGAGAAGAGAAGAAAAGAGAAGGAAGGAAAGGGAGGGAAAAGGGGAAAAGGGGAGAGGAGGGGAGGGGAGGGGAGGGAAAAGAAAAAGGAAAAGAACTCTCAAATGACCTAAACAGTAAGAACGAGGCCAGGCTGGAATCAGGAGGCCAGAAGTGTCAGGTATCCCAAGCATTTGATTTTTTATTTTTTTTTTAACTTTTATTTAATGAATATAAATTTCCATTAAATAAAAGTATCCCAAGCATTTGAAACATCACTGCTGCCTCCTAGGGTATGCATTTTCAGGAACCTGATATGGGGAACAGAAATGGGTCTCAAATCCAAGCACTGAGAACTGGGATGTGGGCATTCCAGGCAGAATCTTAACCAGCATACCAAATGCCTGTCCCTCCCTTGAGTTTTTAATGATAGCCATCCTAACTGGAATGAGATAATTTCTCATTCTGGTTTTGATTTGCATTTCCCTGATGGTTAGTTATACTGAGTATTTCCCCCCTGTATTTATTGGCCATTTGTATTTCTTCTTTTGAGAAATAACTATTCAGATCCATGACAAAATTTACCACCAGCAAAGTCCATGTTTTCTGCTTTTGTCCTCTTATAATCTTGCAGTTAAATGGTTTTTAAACTGTTTATCTGTGTCATTGCTATTCTACATAATATCTTCATCATTTCAACAAAACCTATTTGTCTAATTTTGACTACCACTAATGTATTAGAAGTATGTATTCCCTATAAAAGGATTAGTAACACTAAAGACTATTTGCAGAAATCACAAAGTTATCTTTCCATACCTTTGCTTTAAACAAAATAAGAAGCAATAGATATTGTATGCTTAGGACATATGCCAGAAAGTTAAGTTAGAGTTGAAAAAGATAACTACCCAGGTGTTAATATTAGTTATTTAAATTTATTTCCAATCATTTTTCTTTAAAATTGTGCTTTAAAGTGGGCTAATAATAAGTGTCTTTATTGTAATTCTGAAGGCAGTAATTTGAAAGCCTGTTCTTTATTTTTATTTAAATAGATTTATATGCATTTTGTCAAATAAAAAACTGCATTTTGGGAGTTTCGCACTGCTGCAGAACATAGTTTTTAACTCAGTGAGTATTTTACAAAATCTTTTTACAGAATTTTTAAAAAATACCGTTGAATCAAGGTCCCAATTCATCACAAACACTATTTATAGTTAAAGATTAAAAATATTACAATAATGAATAATCACTGGGGCCTGTGCTGTGGGTAGTAGGCTAAGCCTCTGCCTGTGGGCGTCGGCATGCCAAATGTGCGTCATTCTGTGTCCTATCTGCTCCTCTTCTCGTCCAGCTCTCCGCTATGGCCTGGGAAAGCAGTAGAAGATGACCCAACCACTTGGGCTCCTGCACCTGTGTGGGAAACCTGGAAGAAGCTCCTGGCTCCTGGCTTCCTATCAGCCCAGCTCTGGCCATTGCAGCCATTTGGGGAATGAACCAGCAGATGGAAGACCTTCCTCTCTCTTTCCCTCTGTCTGTAACTTTAATTCTCAAATAAATAAAACCTTAAAAAAATCATCACAGACATATATTGTATGCTTACTAAAAAAGGAAGACAGGAAGGCAGTGAGGGGAAGAGGTGAGTATTTCAAGAACTTCATACATAATTGATTAAATTAATAGCTTGGGTTTTTAATGACACACCACTATCCCAGTTTCTGAAAAGATTTTTCTTTGGATTAAAAGGAAAAGTTAAGTTAAACAGCAATAAAATGAGTAATCCTTAAACTGATAAATACAACATATCACAAAACATTACCTAATGCCAAATGCCAAAGACATTCACATTCACATAGGGAAAAAGTCAAAGTTATTACCTATCAACACTAAAATCTAATAATAATTCTGCAATGTCTATCTAATGCCAAAAAATAGCTAACATATATTTCCATTGGAAAAGAGAAATCAAAATTATAATTTTATTATTTGATTGTTCAGCTAGGAAACCTAAGATAAACAACTATAAGACTCTTTGATTTAACAAGAAAATTCAAAAAGTCAATGATAAAACACAAAATTTTATACTTTTATTTTTCTTATTACAGTATTAATTAAAATTAAGACTTCCACTCTCTTGCAAAGCATTGAGAAAACCCTTAAATACCAGGTGAAAAACGAAATAAAAGCAATATAAAGACAGGTTAGAGTAAGCAAATTATTGTCAATAGTTGATTTTATCTTCATTAATAATCAAAAAAACACAAGTAAAAATAACATGGAAATTCCTTATTTTATCCATTAAATTTCCAAATATTTGGTACTTCTCAAGTAATAGAAAAGAAAAAAAAAAAAAACCTCAATTTGTTAAGAAGACCTGGCACAACTTATTAAAAAGAAAGCAAGGATATATCAAAGGTATGTGTTAAATATTTTAAAATACTTACCCCACTTGATGAAGTTATACTTCCAGAAATGTGGCCAAAAGAAATAATCAAAGATATGAACAAAATTGTATGCATATACAATTACCATTTGTACATCACAAATATCTGTGAGGGAGCAAATATTGAAAATAGTAAAAATATTCAACAGTACAGAAACAGTCTGTCAAATTCTACTTACATAAAAATTCATTTGTTTTCATGTATGTTTATGTGTGTTCAAGTACAAATACACATTCATATGTGTATAACATATAATATTTATTTTAATTTTTATTATACATACAAAATACACAGAAAATGGAATAAAGTAAGTCAAAAATTGCCTGTGCTTTTTAATAATTTTGATAGCATGTATTGTCTTAGTAATCAGAAAAGCAAAAAGGTTATTTAAATGAAAATTTTAAGTGGAGGTTATTTACTGATTTTATAGCATGCTCACAATGACATAAAGAAATCACTCTCCTTCCTGATTGGAAAAGTCAAGAATTAATAACTTTCCAGAATTTATGAAAATAGTAGATAGATTTCTCTAGGTAACAGGAGACAAAGCCAGTATTATTGTGTTTTGATTTAGGAATTATTTAATCTTATAAAGTTTTGTTCCACTTAGATTTTTCTCCCAATCAGAGTATTTAAGTTATTGTATGATTTATTTAATGTAAAATTTAGCAAGCTATTTGTCTATTATTTGCTATTTTCATTATTAAAATGAGATAAGATTTGGATAATAAGCTTATACTCAATTAGATCACCTCCTTTCTGCTGAAAAAGGAGCAAAAACTGTTACATCTAAAAAAAAAGTTTACTGATGAACAAAAAATTTTGGAGGTCTTATTCTCTTGTTTACCTTTTGACCTTTTGATCATACAATCAAATCAAAACTTGTTTCTAAGAAATTAAAAAAAAATTGAGATCCTGACTAAATTGACACTTAATATTACTATATATCTGTAATACAATTTTATATGAAGGTTTTCTTCTTTAAAAAATATAAACAACTATGCACTTTTCTAGCCATGAAATATGTACTACTTAATTTTTGGAGCAAATTTTGCTCCAAAATAAACCTTTCGATAAACCTTTCAATATCCAAATTACTTGTCTTTTCCATTTGACCTTTCTGCACATCAGTGGAATCAAACAGGAAAAATCAAAGGATCTCCATGACCCTAAGCTTAAAAGCATCAGAGAACAGATTTTATGCAAATATTTCCCTGAGGCTAAAGGGTGAGGTCACACAATGTTCTTTGGCTTCTTAAAAACTCTTAATTCTTTGCCTTGGCACTTTCTGACAAAACAGCAATCAGACTATGAGTGATACTACTCTATAGAGTGATAAATTGTAGCACAAGATAGTGCACATTTATGAAGTTAATGATAAATGATCCTTTTCTCTATTAATGCATTACTTTATTCACCATAATTATTGATTCCCTAAAAGCCATTCTTTGTGCTAAAGTACTTTAACCAAAGAGCCTTATTAGAAAGTTCATTAGTGACCTCATAAAATGACACACACAGGCAAAAGGAAAACAATTAAGAGAGTTAAGACACATAACACAAACTTAACGATGATGTATACCACTGGAAATTTTTCAATAGAAATTACATTTTAACAACTAATATAAAGAGATATCTAAAGCTTGTACATACTGGGTCCAAAATAGAGTCCAGCTCAGATTTCCTTCAGGGAATGATCAATCATACAGCAGGCATCAGAAAGTCAAAAAACAGTGTAATATGTAGAAATATATTCTCAGTAGAACTCAGAATAAGATACCCAAATACAAAAATAATGAATTTAGAGGAAGAGAATGTGTTGTGTCCTTACATTATTCTTTACCTAGTAAGGCATAATATGCACGGAACTATGAAAATCATTTGTGTTTATTTCATTTATATGTGTCCATAGAGAATTTTTTGGACTTGCTGATGTTGAAGGAAAGAAATATGATAGCAGTTAGCCAAAGAAATGTTACATTCTATTTTTAAAAACACAGAATTCGTCTTTACTGATATATGGCTAGCAATAAGTTCCAAATGGTTGTTAGAATTAGAAAAATTAGAGATAATGCAACTAGAACTCTCATGCCTAAAAAATACCTTATGATAGCAAACAACATGGCTTAGTCAGCACAATGAAACAAAAGTATTCCAAACTCTGCCTGCTGTAAATTTTCCATTAGGAACATTTTTATTAGAAAATGAAACAAATTCAATTAATTGTTTTCTGTGGAGGAAACTCTTACTATCTCATTCCATAGATAACATATACAATTAGCAGACTATAACTATTTTCTAAGAATTAATAATTTAGTTGATACTTGAGTGTTTATCCCCGAGCTCTCTTTTATTGTTCGGTTAGTATACCTCAGTCTCCTTGTCAGGCCATTCTTGGGAGATCTGTTTTAAAGCTATTATGAGGAGGATCAGAAGGAAATACATTGTAGAAGGCACATGTTTAACAATATCACAGGTCTGTAAAGAGGTAAAGTGGATTGATGAGTGCTTTAAAAAGGAGACTTGGAAAAATTACAAACACTGCTTATTTTTGCAATGTTGTCCTTACTATTATTTGTTTATTCACCCACAAAAAATAATGACATCTAACACTACAGTAACTCCATAGTTGTTACTTGCTTTTTAAAAACACTTGTTAGGGCCAGCGCTGTTGCATAGTGTGCTAAGGCTCCACTTGCAGTGCCAGAATCCCATTTGGGTGCCTGTTCCCATCCTGGCTGCTCCTCTTCCAATCCAGCTCTCAGTTATGGTTTGGGAAAGCAGTGGAGGATGGCCAAGTGGAGTTGACCAAGCTCCTGGCTCATAGCTTCAGATCAGTTCAGCTCCGGCCATTGCGGCCATCTGGGGAGTGAACCAATGGATGGAATACCTTTCTCTCTGTCTTTTCCTCTGTCTGTAACTCTACCTCTCAAATAAAATAAATAAAAATTTTAAAATCACTTGTTATAAGTCAGTATTTAACCAATGATAAACACACTCCGAAATGTTCTCAAGAAAACTTACCATTCAGACTCAAGTTCTTTATTATTTTAACTATGCATTTTAGAACATAAGGAAAATCATTTCCTGTTGGAAGCTGAGGATGAAATCTATACTCTCAGGGCCGGCACTGTGGCACAGCAGGTTAAAGCCCTGGCCTGAAGCCTCGGCATCCCATATGGGTGCCGGTTCTAGTCCTGGCTGCTCCTCTTCCAATCCAGCTCTCTGCTATGGCCTGGGAAAGCAGTAGAAGATGGCCCAAATCCTTGGGCCCCTGCACCCACGTGGGAGACCTGGAAGAAGCTCCTGGCTCCTGCCTTCTGATTAGCCCAGCTCCAGTCGTTGTAGCCATTTGGGGAGTGAGCCAGTGGATGGAAGACCTCTCTCTCTGTCTCTACCTCTCTCTGTAACTCTGTCTTTCAAATAAAAATAAAATAAATCTTTTTTTTTAAAAAAAAAAAAAAAAAGCTAAACTCTCAAATCTAACCTAAGATTTGGGTTCTAGGTTAGGAGAGTACCATACTGCTGGAAAGAAAACAATGACTAATTTCCAGCCAATGCTTTTTACAAATGGTAGATCTACATACATGACATTACTCCCCAGACAAAACTAAATCTATTTTTCTTTCCTAATTCTGCACAAAGGCCTCAGGCTGCACATCCTGTTTTTATAGCTTTTCCCATTAATACTATATTTGATGAGAAGTATTGAATCTGTTCTCTCCAGTATAATGTGTTAGGCATATATAAGATCTATATAAGATATAAGATATGAGGGTACTAGGAGCATGGGAACAGGTGAACTCATACTCTGATTGGCTCCAGGCCCCAGATATTATCTTTAAACATACTTGATTGCAAATGTACATTCTCCTTTCTTCCTCTGCAAATTTTACAGGGAGTGTATCTATACATAGGAATTACATGTTTTCTCCCTGCAATTCAATCAGTATATTATGGAAGGAGGAAAAAAAAGATGTTAATAAGTAATAATATATTATTTTAAAAATCAAGAGAAAATGCTACTCAGAGGAATTTCAGAAGATGCCCCTGGAGTGTGTGGCACTTACAGAGTGGTAAAGATACATCATCATCTCTAATTTTAGGACCTCAGTCAATAATTTTATTTTATTATTCTCTTCATCCCTCTTCAAACCTCTTCAATCATCCAGGTTTTATTTTCAGTGTTTTTCTTCAGCACCAAAACCTTGCTGAAATAAAATATGACTGTGGAATCATTATAAGATTTGTTGGCTGTGTGATGGTTAAGATTGTGTATGCATTTCCTTTATCTTCATTAAATTTTTATTCTCCTTCTAGGGGCGTAACATAAGACTAATATACTTCTTGTGGGAACAAATGCTTTTCTGTATGTAATAAAACCAGAAGCAAAGGGAATCACACAGCACTAAATTATTCTGAGATTTTGGTTTGAAAATAACACAGACAAAAAAATAATAGATGGTTACAATGTCTATAAGGTAAATTGCTAACAATACTCATAGGTCATATTATTTTCATTTGTAGAGATAATAATAATTCAAGCAAAGTAACTACTGTGCCCCCAAAATATGATACCTAACAAATAGAATCAACAGACTTAGGGAATAAAAAGATATTTAAAATTCTTAAATTGCTTATAGCTAAGAGAAATTTAGGAAAAATAACAATAGAGGATCTCAAACTTTAGAGTGCACAGAAATCATTTAAGTTGAATGGTAAAAATGCAGCTTCCAAATATGTCACCATCAAATATTCTAATTTAATAGATTTGGGCAGAATTTTGCTTTTTAACATTTTTAAAAATTTTTTAAAAATGCATTTATTTTGAAAGGCAGGGCTTTAGACAGAGTGAAAGACAGAGGTGGGAGGGGGAACTTCCATCCTCTGAGTCACTCCTCAAACAGCAGCAATGGCCAGAGCTGGACCAGGCCAAAGTCAGGAACCAGGAATTCCAGCCATGAAATGCCACATGGGTGGCAGGTACCTAAACCCTTAGGCCATCATGCCCTGCTTTACCTTGTGTATTAGCAGGGAGTTGGACTGTTTACAGCAGTTGGGACTCGAACTGGTGCTCTGATGCAAGATGCTGGAGTTATATGTGGCAGCTTAACCTATAGTGCCACAATGCCAGCCCTGGGATCTGTCTTTTAGCAAATATTCTCAATGATTCAGACTCCTAGAGTCTATTTGAGAAGCACCTATGCAAAAGCATCCTTCAAGGACTCTTGACTCTAGGTCTAGCATTGTTTCTGATATATTATGACATCTTTGACTTCTATGGAATTTTGAAAATCCATTTTAATTGAGAAGCTATTAAAACTGATACTTAAATTGAACATATTAAAACTCCAAAGTGTTCATTGAGTTTCAACCATGAAACTCAATGAACAGAAATTAGTAACAAGTAATGTTATCATTTCTTCCTGGGAGCACTTGATTCTGCCTTTTTTGCTATACAGCAATCAATTTGTCTATTTCTATGTTACTGTGGTTCTAGCTTCAGAGAGGAATGATCAAAATCTGTTTGGTGGTTTCTGATCAACGATATAGCCAGACTCAAAACATGAATTCTTATTACAATAGACAATAAAACTCAACAAATTCCAGTTACAATACCTACAGTATTATTCACATAATAAATTCAATAATAATAAATTATAAAATATAACAATAAATTATAATGATTCAGTAACAAGCGATAGAAAGTATATAAAAATGGTTCAAACTGGATAAATGCACGTGCTCCCATGAGTGCTCCATAGGAACCTAGATCTCTCCCAACTCAATGCCCCATAATGCTGAAGGCATAATCCTCAACTTCCTGGTCCAGCTGATTTCCAGGCAACAAGATGGCAGAAGACATAAAAAAAAAAAAAAAAGAAAGAAAAAGAGGGCCAAGTATATGTCATCTGTCTCTGAAAAGTGTGTTAGTTATCTATTGCCACTTAGGAAATTGCTACAAACTTAGCAACCTAAGCAACAGAAGTTTACTATCTCACAGTTTCCATAGGTCAGGAATAGAAGTGTGCTTAGCTGGTTCCTCTGCTTAGGGTTTCATGATGTTGTCAAGATGTGGGTTGGGCTGCATTCTCATCTGGGGACTCAACTGGGAAAGTATGAATTTCCAAGATGACTGCAATTTAGCAGAGTGATTTTCCAATGGCTCTAGGACTGAGGTTTCCAGATTCTGGCTGGCTTTTGGATGGAGACTTCCTTCATATTCTAGAGGCATAGTTCCTAGGGACTGTCCACAGTTCCGAAGAATGACCAATAGTTTCTTAAGGCCTACATGAGCTTCCCCAATGTGGCCACTTTAGTAAGCCAGAAAGGAGAGCCTCTAAATTTAGTTTGCTAGTAAAATAGAATCTTACATAGTCTAACATAATTACATAAGTGATATTCCCCTGTCTTTGCCATATTCTATTGGTCAGAACAAAAAAGAAATCAGATGTACTGTGCACCCTCCAGAGGAAGAGTATTTGACAAGTGTCTAAACGCTAAGGTCTAACACTAAGGAACATGGGAGTTTCTCCAGTATCTATACACCACAGGAATTCTCCTTCTTGTAGCCTATTGGCTAAAACTGAGCCACAGTGCCTTAGAAAAAAGTAGGCTGTTTTACAGAACAGCTATGTATTCTGCAACAAATACTATTATGGTGAAAGAAGAAGAGACTGAATATCAGAAGACAATGAGCAGACTGTCTTCCAATTAGGAACCTTCCAATGAGAACTTTACAGCAATTAAGTGAGATGAGGAACATGGTAGCATCTGGCATAGATTACAAAGTGGTCAAATGATGTTGTGTTCTATAATTACATCTACTAAATTTATTATTTATAATTAACCAAAATATAATTCACTTTTACATTAAGATTTAAGTCTCAAGAAATCAATTCTACTTAAAATTGCTAATTATTTCTGTTCTTTCAGACATGACAAACATGAGAACCCCATCTTTAAAAAATGTTGAGTGTCCTGTACAATGTTTTGCAAATTTCATAGCACTTTCACAGATATTTTATTTTCAATTCAACCCTATAATGGGTCCATTGTTCTCATTTACTAAGTGAGGTTAAATAAACAGTCTGCAGCTAATTGCAAATTGGCCTAGCCAGAAGTTGGAACCAGGTTGCCTTCCATTACACTATAATATCCAAATTCAATAAAGTGTTTTCATAGAATATATATGTATACTGTTAGTATATTAAGTATATTGAGCTTTTGAACAAATATTAAATGATGGTCAGGTCTGAGAAATGTGGAAATATACAGATAATTATTTAATTTTGTTTGTTTTCTCTGCCTTCCTCTCTCCTTTTCTCTCTCTTTTTGTCTGTTTCCTTTACCTGATAGAGCTCCAACCAAAAGGACTGATGAAAAGAAACAAAAAGAAAGAGAGAGAGAGAAAGAGAAGAAAGGAGAGGGAAGGCAGACCAGTAGGAGGTTGCTAAAGGATGAAAAGTCTTTAACATTTGAATAAGTGGCTCTGAAGAGAATTTTTAAATTAAAGAAAATGATTAGGTAATAGTGAATCCAACTCTCTGGAATACAATTATATTGAGTCAAGTGGTTGCAAACACAGATACTAAGTTGTTGCTAGAATGTTGAAATTAAACTCTGTCATGCATATTCTCTACCCACCATTCTCTATTACCCTAAACCTTTTGTGGTTGTGATTTTTATCAGGCAGAACAAAAGAAAGAAATCAGACTAGGTTTGATTCATTGAAAGTTAGTCTCACAATAAGTTTCTCTAACCCCTTAAAATCTCAAAGATCCCTCATACTCTCATCCTCTCCCAGCCTAAATCAAGTAGCCTGCTACTTACTTGCATTATCCAGTAGTTTTCATTGTGGCACTTACATTAGTAATGTGTTTTAACTCATGCTGAAATTAAATCAACCATGAAATGATAGCTGTTTATAATAACATGAAAATCATGTTAAGGATTTCTGTGTAGCTTGGTAACTCAGCACTGTATTTCTGTAGCACATTACAAGCACATATACAGAAACTACATACATACTGAGAGCATTCAAAAAGTTCAAGGAAGGCCGGCGCCGCTGTGGCTTAACAGGCTAATCCTCCGCCTTGCGGCGCCAGCACACCGGGTTCTAGTCCTGGTAGGGGCGCCGGATTCTATCCCGGTTGCCCCTCTTCCAGGCCAGCTCTCTGCTATGGCCCGGGAAGGCAGTGGAGGATGGCCCAAGTGCTTGGGCCCTGCACCCGCATGGGAGACCAGGAGAAGCACCTGGCTCCTGGCTTCGGACCAGCGCGATGAGCAGGCTGCAGCGGCCATTGGAGGGTGAACCAACGGCAAAAAGGAAGACCTTTCTCTCTGTCTCTCTCTCTCACTATTCACTCTGCCTGTCAAAAAAATTTAAAAAAAATAAAAAATAAAAAAAAAAGTTCAAGGAATATGTGGATTACAAAAAAACTGTGCACAGATTTCAAAAATGGTTTGCACCAAAATAAACATGTTTTAATTCTGTTTTCATGAGTTTTTTTGAAGTAACATCATATTTACTGATATGAAAGTATTCATAAAGCAGCACAGTATTATGAAATGATCCTGTGTGGAATAAAATTCTGACTTTCATTTATTTTTCTTGTCTTTCTTTTCCTCCAAGACACACCCCATCTACCTCAAAAGTCATCATTAGTGTTTTTAGACTTGAGAACATTATTGACACTTGCTAAGCCTGGTTTTCTACTTCTACCCAATTACGATAACGTACACTTCATTGTGCTCTTGTACAAACCAAGTAATACAACACATACAAAGCTACAAAATATGATGAGTGTTTATTGTGTTCTATCTCACTAAAATCTCTGTTGCTATTATTGTATAGAAGTTCATTATTACTATTTGTCAAAGTGGTTTTTAGTAAAAATTCTAAAAAAAAAAAAAAAGACAAACCAGACATGAGTACACACATAAAATTACCAAGACTTACATCAAGGAACACTAATACATGGTTTATTATTAAAAGTAATACAATTTCTTCTGGCTTAAATCCTATAGTATACAGAAAGTAATAGTTTTCTGTATCGAATTATAGTTAAATTCTTTTCACAATGCCAGAAAACTGTTGCCTTCCAGAGTTGTCAGCTTAAATAGGAAGTAATTCTGTTATGACCCCAAAGCCCTTAAACTCAGTTGAAATTTTTTTCTTTTTCTGCAAATACAAAACTATCATGGGTTTTAAAACTGTAGTTGGTTTGTGCTAACCTCATACCCATTCCCTGACCAACAAGAGATTTACGTTCTAAATGCATAGTTTATATATAATTTCATAGTCAAAAACTGCAAAGAGAAACTTTCCACAATTGATTCTTAAGTAAATTTTACCTAGGGCTTACGGAAAATAAAATCTTAAGAATAAAATCCATTTGTCCAATCAATTCTTATTTATCTTTTCCAGCGGTTTGAGCTATAATTCTGTGAAAGGAAAATAAAATGATCTTGGATCTCAATGATTAAAGTGACATTTTGGATAAAAATATTTTGAATTTGACCACTAGCTCCTGCAATTTCATTTCATTTATGTCATGTGTGTTTGATTTTATGTGAGTTGTAAGAGAAATGAGAACAAAACATCCACTACCTTTTCTCCTAGAACGCAAAAGATGCAGAACAAGACAAACTGAGTGCTGGGTGAACAGGGTTTCCATTTTCTATTTCTACTATTCCTACTGAGGGTACTTGATCCCATTTGAGAGAGAAAAAACATATGCATATATTAAATGTTCATTTTATTTTGTACTCACAGTTCTCCTACTCAAATGTTTGGTTGGAGAATTCATCAAAAAGCCTCATGTGTGAGAACACAGGCTTTATCAGTCCATAATATACAGGGCATCTTAATTTTCCCTGTTGTTTCTGTGTTTTCTAACAACTTCTCATATCACAATTTCAAACACATACTTTCACAGGAGCAAAACAAAATTAATTCATATAACTTCCACTTGTGGAATATTTATTATTTTCTTCAACCTCTTGAAATCCAAAGATCAGATATAATGGAGAAACATACTAAGATAGTAGGGAAACTATTATGGAGTCTTTAGGAAGCCTGTCTATAGACAAATTGAGAGAGAAATCATCCATTTTACTCTCTTAATGAATCTCTCTTGCACTATATGGCATGAGGCCAAGCTATAAAATGATGTTTTAATGTTGCAAGCTAGATCAAAGAAACCCTTAATGATGTTCAGTCTTCCCTGAATATTAAGAGATAACTTTGATGATTCACACAATATGTTCTACAATCTGATGATTGCTTGCATTTCCCCTTTCAGATTGAACAAAACAACATCTATTTTAATAGTTTATGCTAAACCTATAGATAGGAAAGTGTTTTTACTGCCAAATAGTCATCACCCAAGGCTTATAATTAACTACAAACCTTATGATCAGTATATAAAAATTTAAACTAATCTCACATGGGGAAGAAGCTATTTTTGAGGATAACAAATTTTAAAATTAAGAAGAAATTGGACCAATGAATGTGTAGAGAGGCATTTCTATAGCTAATAATTGTCTTTGTAAAAAAAAAAGTCAGTAAAATAACATGATTTCCTTCTGCAGGGATACTGTGAAACCTATTATACTAAGAAAATAATTTTTTTCTCTTCTTTAGTGTGTTTTGTTTTTTAATTTTTTTTAACTTTTATTTAATGAATATAAATTTCCAGTATACAGCTTATGGATTACAATGGCTTCCCCTTCCCATAATTTCCCTCCCACCCACAACCCTCCCCTCTCCCGCTCCCTCTCCCCTTCCATTCACATTAAGATTCATTTTCAATTCTCTTTATATACAGAAGATCAATTTAGTATATATTAAGTAAAGATTTCAACAGTTTGCACCCACATAGAAACACAAAGTGAAACATAATGTTTGAGTACTAGTTATAGCATTAAATCAAAATGTACAGTACATTAAGGACAGAGATCCCACATCAGGAGCAAGCGCACAGTGGCTCCTGTTGTTGACCCAACAAATTGACACTCTAGTTTATGGCACCAGTAACCACCCTAGGCTGTCGTCATGAGTTGCCAAGGCTATGGAAGCCTTCCAAGTTCCCCGACTCTGATCATATTTAGACAAGGTCATAAAAGACAGGGTGAGGATAGTAACCAATGATCCTAAGAGTGGCTTTTACCAGGTTTGAACAATTATACAGCATTAAGTGGGGAAGAGGACCATCAGTACACACAGGTTGGGAGTAGAGCCATTGGTGGTAGAGTAGAGGTTATGATTACAAAGGAATGAGGCCCAAGTGCACTAGACAGGGCCTAGAACAAAGGACAGAGTCATTATTAGAGGAGCTAAGAAAGGTGCTGTCTAAGCTACAATTAAGTTTTCTGATTGAGAGGCAAATAGAACCTGATAGAAGGGGCTTGATAATAATCTGGTGGGCTTTAGGCCTTGTAAGTTAAGAGGCCCAGACCTATCTATCTCTTCACATGGGGTATATCATAAAGGAAGGAAACCTCACAGCAAAAGATCACAGGAAGCTCAATTTCTCTTTGACATAGAATTAAACTCTGATGCACTGTTAGAGCAATGTGTTAAAGTAATCTATTATGTTCTCTTGATGTCTGTTAAATTCTAATTGTTCAAAAACAGCTGAATTTTTATTAAGAGCTATGGGTTATTTAACTATGTGCTTATTTTCAAAGACTTGAATAATCACCTTGTAACAATGATCAAATTTGGTCTATGTTATGTCATGATTTTAAGGAATCTTAGTTCAACCAGATATTTTGGATTTTGATATTGGTCTATTATGCTATGTTATATGTGCGTACATATTGTATGTCCACATGGGGAAATTTTATTAAGAGTTTTATTTTAAATGGCTTTTAGATAAGATTGTCCATAAATTTAAGCTGCTAAAATCAATCAAAGATACATTTTAATTTGTGTGACCTGAATCTGTGTATCATATGTTTTAAACTTGTTGGTAGAAAGAAACTAAAAACATTTTATATGGTTGTGCTTAAGTTTACTGGTTAAACAAACTACACCATCTTAGATATTTAAGAGATGTTTTCAAATACATGATTCTTAAAATTTATAGAAGGCATTGGACCTTCTGGTAAATGTTTTCTTAAGTTGTTATCTAATGGTTGAAACTGTTTGCTAAGTATTCATGTAATATTGCTATTGTCAGCAAGTGATCTAGGACTTGCTCCCTCATTTCTCTATTCTAAGCCCAACTTGTTCTTTCATTTCTCTATTCTCTTCAAGGTAGGGAACTAATTCTATTATGAAGGAATCTGTAGGACGCACAATTTAATCTTTAGACCTTATAAGAGATGGCTAACATTTTTCTGTAATAGCATAGCCAAAATAAGAGCTTAAATAATAATCTCATAGCTAGATTCACATCGCCATCAGCGAAGTATACAGTAAGTAAAAAAAAAAAAAAAAAAAAAAAAAAAAAAAAAAAAAAAAAAAACCTCCCTTTCAGACCAAAGGGAAAGAAAGTTTTAAAGTGAGAATATAATTTTCCTCATGGGCATTGTCTACCTTAGAAAAACTACTACAGAACATGCCTGTGACTATAGAATTGTAGTTCAGGCCACCGAAGATTAGAGATGGGATACGGGCACTCCCTTGACTTGCATCCTCTGGTCTGCTTTAACACAAACCAGGAGGAAAATAAAGCTAGGCATCAGAAGCAATGGGTGGCAGGCCTATTAATGGCTGATCTGTACGGTGATCTGCCCTCAAGGAGACCCAACAGGCCAGTCCACTGCAGTGGCTTTCAATGTGGTAAGTCTGGGCTTCAGCAGAAGTCAGCTTGTGAAGAGCCCTGGCAGCTCTGCCAAGAGTTGGGTCACTGGAAATGGACCTGCCCTGGAGTCGAAGGATGCCCAGGTCAGAGCCACAGATCTTATTGGCTCCAAGCTGAAAAGCCCTTCACTCAGTCCAACTTCCAAAGTGACCACTGCAGCTGAGGGTATGGACAAGTAGGGTCAGCAACATTGCAGGCAGAACTGTAAATTTCTTGTTAGAGATGCCACCTGCCTTTACCTGGCCAGCTCTCTTCCCAGGCCAGCCAAGTAATGAAAGTCAACAGAGTGCCTTCCCCTAGGAGGTTCACACCTCCCTTAGGATATACCCCTTGTTTTTTAATTTTTTTAAAGATTATTTATTTGAACGTTAGAGTTACACAGACGGAAAGAGAGATGGTCCATCTCTTGGTTCACTCTGCAGAAGGCCCCAACAGCTGGAGCTTGGGCCAGAAAGGAGCCAAGAGTTTCTTCTAAGTCTCCCACGTGGGTGGCAGGGGCCCAAGGACTTGGGCCATATTCCACTGCTTTTCTCAGGTCATTAGCAAGGAGCTGGATCAGATGTGAAGCAGCCAGGACTTGAACCAGTGCCCATATACTATGCCGGTATCACTGGAGGTAGCTTTATCCACTATGCCACAACACCAGTCCCCTTTAGTGTGTTTTAAATGATCAGTGATGTGCCAAATCCTCAAGGAGGTAAGGGTGCAGCATCTCTTATCCTACTTCCAAATCTTCCTATTTTCTACCATGTAAAAGATTTTATATATATTTGTATTACATATTTTATCATTTAAATTTATGATAGTTGTAGAATTATATAGAAATATAAACATATAACAAATATAACACATAGCTATATTTATATAAGCATTTATATATTTTATCATATATAGTGTATTTATATTTTATATAAGCCATTTTCTATGATGGCTTACATCAATAATTATATAAAAACAATTAAAACATCATGTTTACCATATACTTATTATAATTAAAATGGAATTAGTTTCAGAATCCAAATAATTTATATCGCAATAAATGTTCATTGTTATAGACTCCTAAAAAGTCATAATTTGTGTTCTCAAGAATGCGCTGATCCAGGGCTTTCCAAATTCATTCTCAGAGAAGCAGCATCTGTATCACCAGGGCACTTGTTCAAATGCAAACTCTCAGGCCCTATCCTTGATCCATTGAATTAGAAACTCTTGAGGATGGTGCCCAAAGCTATGGTTTAAGATTTCCTCCAAGCTATACTGATGCAAACTACAGTTTGAGGATCACTGTTCCAGTGTAGTCTATTAAGCTTTAAATTGGTGTTTCATAAAGTAAGATGAGACCATTGTACTGCTAATTCAACTTTGTTTTTCATAGGCAGCATTTCCAAGGACACTTAGAAGCTGGTAAAATGCATCTTTCTGTGCCTTTAGAGTGGCCTGATTCCCCTTCCATTTACCTTCCTCTAAACTCTTCATTTTTCTCAGATTTGGGCTTTGATCTATGTTCACTTTAACACTTCTTAAAACAATAAAGAATGACAGATTATATTTCCTTGGGCTGAGTTAGAAGTTGCTAGCCAGAATATGACCTCTGTTCAATCTTCACCACATTGCCATTATCTTAGCTTAAGAGTGTTATCTACTGTTAAGTCCATGTTGAAGATTTTTAAAAGTTACTTTATGTTCAGTGAAGAAGTGGGGGGGGGGCATTTGAGGGAGAAAGAGAGAGAAAGAGAGCCCATTAGCTGGTTCACTCCCCAAATACTCAGAAGCTGGAAACTCAATTCAGGTCTCCCAAGTGGATGACTTGACCCAATCACCTGAGCCATTTCCTACTGTCTCTTAGTGTGCATATTAGCAGGTAGCTGGATTCTAAAGCAGAGCTGGGACACAAACCCAGGCACGATGATTTGTAGGGATCCCAACCAGTGTCGTTCAATTGCTGCACCAAACACCTGCCTCCAAACTGAAGATTTTTAAAGAAATTAGAAATAGTTACACTTATTAGCTGTTTCAGATAAAAATTACTCAAATGCTTTTTATAAATATTTGCATTTTTAAAACATTATAATATAAAAATATATGGCTTTTTTTTTTTTTTTTGACAGGCAGAGTTAGACAATGAGAGAGAGACAGAGAGAAAGGTCTTCCTTCCATTGGTTCACTCCCCAAATGGCTGCTACGGCCAGCGCGCTGCACCGATCTGAAGCCAGGAGCCAGGTTCTTCCTCCTGGTCTCCCATGCAGGTGCAGGGCCCAAACACTTGGGCCATCCTCCACTGCCTTCCCGGGCCACAGCAGAGAGCTGGACTGGAAGAGGAGCACCCGGAAATATACGGCTTTAAGCACTGGAAAATAGAGTTCTACAAATTTAAGGAGTTTCTCAAAATCCTTTTATAATCAGCACCCTACACTTAGTAGCATGTAGATGAACTTACATGAAGCATAAATTATTAAATCCCTACATCGTCATAAGTTGTTATTCAATGCCTTTAATTAGGGTGACTAAATATAAGGATTAATTTAATATACTTAGTAGTTTTGCTCTTTTTTCTTCCTTTTAGTTATTTCTGTGGGCATTTAATTTACAAGCAGATACTTTTTTTGTATTTGAAATTTGGATTCCTGAAAAAATATTTCATATTGCAATAGGAATGTAAATTAGTATAGCCATTGCGGGAAATAGTATGGAAGGTCCTCAAGAAACTAAAAACAGAAGCATCATAAGATCTGGCAATCCCACTACTAGGTATACATCCAAGGGAAATGAAATCAGTCTGTCATTTGCATCTTACGACAGTACGGTCTGTATCTGCATCTTATGGCAGGACTAACTATTAGAGTCAAGAAATGAAAACAAGTTAAGAGTCCATCCACTGGCGAATGGATAAAGAAAATATGGTACATACACATAATGGACTCCTACTCAGCCATAACAGAATGAAATCTTGCCATTTGCAACAATGTGAGTAGAACAAGAGGTTGCTCTGTTCACTGAAAGAAGCCAAGCACTGAAAGACAAGTAGCACATGATCTCAGTCAGATGCCGAATCTAAAGTAAATGGTGGAGGCCGGGGCTGTGGTACAGCACTTCGGGCTGCCTACAGTGTTGGCATCCCATGTGGGCAGCAGTTTGAGTCCCAGCTGCTCCACTTACAATCCAGCTCCCTGCCCCTGGGAAAGCAGCAGAGGATAGCCCAAGTGTTTGGGCTCCTACTGCAAATGTGGGAGACCCAGATGAAGTTCCTTGCTCTACCAGGGCCTGGCCTCAGCTGTTGTGGCCATTCGGGGAGTGAATCAGAGGATAGAAGGTCTCTGTCTCTCCATAACTCTGTCTTTCAAATACCTAAATCTTTTAAGAAAATAAATAATAGATGATCTCATAAAAAGTATAATGGTAGTTACCAGAGGTTGGGGAGGGAAGGGGAGAGGATGGAGTGGGAAAAAGTTAATTAATGGGTACTATGTTATAGCTAGATAGGAGTAAGAGGTTCTAGGGTTCTATCAAATAGGGTGAATACAGATCATGTTAATGCACTGTGCATTTTTCTATTAAAAAACAGAGATATGATTTTAGATATTTTCATCAAAAGGAAATGTTAAATGTTTGAACAGATAAATATATACATCCTAATTTGACATTATGCAATTTCTACAGGTACCAAAATATCACATAATACCCCAGAAATATGTATAACTTACATGTTTGTTAAAATATATATTTCATATTGTCTAAGGGATTTACACAGAAGTGGACAAAAGCCTGAGCCTCTTCCATTTTTTAAGGCCCTCAGTATTTATGTAAATAGTAGTAACAGAAATGCCTAGGGTGGTTACAAAAAAATTGTGGATTGTTCCAAAACTTTAAGCTGAACCCAACCTACTTATCGCATCAAGAAATGTTGCATTAGTTCATTTAGAGATGACTAAATTTGAGTTGCTTCACAATTATGAGGCCTTGTACTAGTAGGCCTTCTCCATCTCTACTTGGACATTGCTGCAATTCATTGTTGTCTCTAACTAGTGTTAAACTACATTGGAATATCTCTCTGTGGGGAGGAAAAAACTGTTGCCTAGCTTTCATGTCCCTGGAATGGGGAAATAATACAGCAAAAGAGAGCTACAGAGGGCAATGATCATACACTTAGGTATGATTCTTCCTTACCACCCGATAGGTAAGAAGCCCAAGTACGAGCTTTTGTAGGCTTCCAGAAGGAAAGAAATATAGGCAATATGTCAATGTGTTACTAAACTGGCATAAATGTTTCAGGCTTAACGCTTCTAGACCAGAACTTTAAGATTCTACTATGTCATGGTAAAGGATGGCATAACTCTGTGATGTCTATATTTGCAGATAGCTAGCAGCAGCTGGCCAAGGCAGAATCTTTCTCTCAAAGCAATGAGAAATTTGATCACATCTCTGGTCCATTCTAACTGAAGAAAACCCAAAAATGCAGTCATGAAAACATTAAATACCTTATTCAGTAGAAAAGGTTTTCTAATTTGTTTTGGCCCAGAAAAATAAATTTTAAAAGATGAAAAAGTGAATGCCATTTCTGCACCTGTCAACATACCCTGAACCATTCAAGAATTCCTGGATTTACCGATCTCGTCAGTTCTCTGAACTCTTGTAGAAGACCCTAATCTCCTACCGTTTTATCAACATACTGTGAGCAACTGAAGAGCAGGGAAATCCTGGTCTTTATTTAATTTCCAGAGCCATTTAACAGGTGCTCATTTTTTTTTTATGAATAACATGATGAATGCATGATGCTCGAAAGAAAATAAGCAGGCTCTCTGGGGTAAAGTGTATATAAAAAAACGCAGGGTCTTAAAGTTCCTGAAAGGTCCAAGAGAGCTATGGGAGATTCCAACTTAAAAAAAAAAAAAAATTAGTCTAATACGTGCCATCTGGCCAAAAAGTCTGCTATTCTGACATTTCCGTAAGCATCTAGAAGGAGTAACCCGGTATAGTCACTTTTGTAAACCCTGTGACATGGAGCAAGAGTAGTAACAACTTTGTGGCTTCTTAAATTCCAATGAACTCTTAGAGGAAACTAGGCAGTAACTGAAGGTCTTTCTATACATTTCCAAATGCCTTCATGAAGTAATAAAGGACCCAAACCTTTACATTCTGTATCGCTTGGGTCTCTTTTGGTTCCAATTAGCCCACTTTTTAATGGAAGCAAAAACCAAAATCCCAAACCAAACAAAAACCAAGTCCCAGGACGGTCCTCTTTTGTCTTGGGCCAGTTACCTGGAGGACAGAACGCTACCGCTGGCTGGATCTGAATGGCAGTCACCCAGTGTGTCAGAGCAGATACTGACACCCACTGAAGCCAGTGGGCTGAAGGCTGGGGTGGTAGCTGGGCCCTCCAAATAAACAGGGGTGTAGCTTCCCAAGCAGGAGTGTGTGCTGGGACACTGCAAGATAGCATTCGTAGACTCCACTTGTTACAACGCTCACCTATGTTGTGGTGGTGGCCCCCAAAGAGACTCTCAGAAACCCAGTCGTTCCTCAGGCAACTATCATGTCGCACCCTGAATCCCAAGCCGCGTTTCCATTTGCTGGCCTCCCACTTGTCTTCAGGGGCTGAGAACCAGACGGCCTTTCAGAAAGCGGGCAACAGGGAGAACTCTCCTTTTACAGCTCCCAGCCGCCCGCCGGCCGAGGCCCTGTCCGGGGCCAAGGGCAGGGGCGCGAGCAGACCGGACCACGCCGGGGCGCCCCACCTTCCCAGCGCCGCCTCAGGCACTCGCGCCCGTTTCCCGGGCTGCACAGCCCGGCTGCTCCTTGGCCGCCGCCGCCAACCCGTCCGCAGCGCGATCGGAGCCGCAGGCTGGGGAGCGACCCCCGGGGCCTCCTCCTCCGGGTCGGGCGAGCTGGACCCGCGGAGCCGACCAGGGTGGGAGGCGAGCGGATGGAGGCGGCTCCCGTCCCTCATCCCCGCCTCCGCCCCTTCCCCGGGCGGGCACGCGCGGCCCGGGAGCGGGGAGGCGGCGTGAGGGCGGCGGCGGCGGCGCAGCCGGGCGGGTCCCCGGTTCGCGTCCGAGCAAGCACGGGAGGTTCCCGCACACACGCGGCGCTCGCCCCGCTGCCGCTTCCCTCGGCGCAGCCAGTGTTGCCGGGCGGTTGGGCCCGCGGGGACCCCAGGCGCAGGAGGGGACAGACGACCGCCGCCCGGACGCCGCCGAGCGCCGCGAAACAGCCGGGCCACACCGCGGAACACTGCTGCGGTCTTGGCCCCGAGGGTAGGAGGATGCGGGCCAACAGCTGCAGCCCGAGGTAATCACCGTGGGTGACGGTGGGGGCCGGTCCTCGCCCGGAAACCCGACCCAGGCTACTCGAAATGCGCACTCCGGCGCTTGCTCACCGCGATCAGGACAAGTTTCTGGAGGCTTGAAATGCAGGGGTACTGAAATCGGCACTTGTTTTTATTTATGCAGCTTCTTTTCTACTGTTTAAATAAGTTTATTTAGACAATGAAAAAAAAAATAGCCTCTTGGGTGACTGTGGGTTTGTAAATATAATCGTAAAAGTTTTCGTTCTGGGATTATTTGCTTGTGCATCTTTATTAACCTGTTAAGTCGTTGGCTTGTCAGAAAATTGACGTTTAAAAATACTCTTTGAGGAGCATTACAAGTTCGCTGTGGCGTTCGGGCGTCGTGTTATTTATTGGCTTCGTTAGCATCTGTCTTCCCGAAGTGGTACCAAAGCCGGTCCCTTGGCGAAGGGCCTTGCATGTGACACTCTTGCCCTCTAGTGCCTCAGCAGCTCGGTAGCAGTCTGATGGCTAATATTAATAAGATGTTACATAACGCCAGGGTGCTGGGCCAGGGCTGGTGTTGCTGCCACTTGTGAAGCCAAGAAGCTTGAGCTGATGGTAGCCGGTGCTGCTGTTTCAGTTTCTATCTATTCAGAGTTTCTCAAGCCATTTCCAGCCCTCTGAACTTTAATTCCAGGTAAGTGTATCCATTTAATTTACACTGGATGTTAATGATCCACTGATAAATGTAGGGGCTTTTAGCAAGAAATACTTTGTTTTCAACTAATCTAAGTATTTCAGGATTGAACAGGTGCCTCCTTTTATTCTTAAGAAATAGAGCATTTGGATCAAATTAAATGAAACAAAAGACTGTCTTATCATTCAGGGTAATCTTAAAGCTTCTTTTTCTTAAGATTGAAATATTAAGGAGGTGTCTCCTGATAGTTGTTTAAGATCTGCACCACCAACTTTTAATTACTCTGCAGTAGGTTTATCAAACAGACCATATGTCTGTTGCCCTAGTAGAATTTTTAAGTAACGTCAGAGATTTAAATTTTAACACCTACCTGTCTATACAACCGTGAACCTCAACAAAGCTTTCTTTGGATGTGATTCATTTTATAAATTCTATTTAATATTGTACAATTAATAAAATTAAATGTAACTCTAAAGATATAATCTGAGTGTTGAATGCAGAAGCTTTAAATGAAAATAGAAAAATCTTGTATTTACTGTAGCTACTTTTTGAGAGGGGGCAGGGAAGAACCAAGTTACATTACTTAAAGAGGTTACCCAGGTCATTTTCCAACTAGCTTTTCTAATATCTGAACACTTTTTAAACCTCAAAGTTATTTAAAGTTCAAATTTTATCTATAATTTTATAAAATACTGAGAAATATCAAGTATGTAATCTGGGAGAATTTTGAAGATAATACTTTCAAACAATGTAAACATGTATTAAAATACAAATCAAATATTAAGTCATGTGTAAATCTAATCTCGAGCCCATTCTTTTTTAGTTGTCCTTAGAAAATATATTCTCAACTGCTGAACATGCTTTTATCATAAGACAGCAGAATGATATGGAAAAGAAACTGTTTTTTTTTTCTTTTCTTCAGTTATCTCTCCCTATCAGTATTGTATGTAGGAAGTTTTCAAAAATGAGTTTGAAAGAGACTCTTTTTAAAAATAATACTGAACCTATCAAGAAGCTTGCCCTAACACAAGCTCTATTGTTTTATTATTTTTCCTCTCTCTAGTTAACATAGTATCCTGCCATCTCTATTTTTCTATATGATCTTGATAAAAAACAGTAGACTTATTTCTTTGTGTAACTAAATGTTCATTTTTAAGCCAGTCACTTGCATTACTAATTTCATCGTAGTCTTCAGAATGAGGTATTCTCAAGTTACTAAAATGTTTTCAATAAAGCAAAAACTTTTATCTTTTCTAGAAAGATCTGCTATTGAGTATGTGGGTTGAGCTCTAATGTACCTTCTCTTTCAATAAATTTTCTTGAAAAAGTATTAACTTTTAAATATTACAGTAAATATTAGAGTAAATTTGATTGCAACTGAAAAGTTTGTTAAAAAATAGAAGAGATAAATAAACATGTGAGGATCTTTTCCTAGGCCATATATTTTGCTGAAGAAGATAATATGAGCAAGGATCTACATATTTAATGGTTATCCTATTATTTCAAGATTTTAAACCATAGGTTATCAATTTTTCATTTAATTCAGGGAATCTGATTATGTCATTTTCTTGGAACCTCGTTGAGTCTTAGCTGTTCCTGGGTGACTAGGACCAACTTAAACTTAATGTGCTTTTGTTGAGGTTCAAATATATTAAAAGAAAACTGCATCTGAAAACCTTGTGATTTGTATGCAATATAAAAAACAGGGAACTATAATAAAGAATAAAAACACTGTTAAGAATTTTAAGAATGCCTTGGACTTCTAATTGCATAAAAGTTTAGACAACAGAGAGAAAGACTGGAAGTTCACTGCCCATGCATTTGCTGTTGGAGATAAGCATTCACAGTGAAATGCCTGAACTCTGAATGCCTGTCCTGATTATGGGATGCTGCCAGGCCACAAAAGTAACAGCCCACATTATAATGATAATTAGCCTGAAGAAGACTCAAAATTATTTTATGATTTAAGTTTCTGTTAGGATTGTAAGATTCTGTTAGGATTTGGAATTTGTCAGTTTGTGTATTTTTAGTAAAAACCTGTATCTTTAGGCACCTGGATATCACAATGAGTGATTTAGCCTTTGCTATTACTCTAAACATTTCTCATCAACTTCATTTAAGTATGTGACTAGAGAAAAGGAGTCAGGCGCTACTACAATTAATGTCTATAATAAATCATTTCACAAAAATCTCAACAAATTACCGAGGGCTTTTTCTCTCAATTACGTGTTGCAGAACAGGAGTTTAAAAAATCAACTCTTGTAGTTCTATCATAAAACTTCTAGTGAGCTCAGTGATCACTAGTTGTTTTACGTGTATTTTTATTTTTTAATAGCTGGTTATGTTTGGAAATAGCATGAAAGTACATCTGGATTCTGGGCCTGGTTGTGTCAAGATAAGAGTGAGCTTGGACAGCTCCCTTGCTGACTCTGGACTTTGGTTTCTTCACCTAAAATTGAGGATATCAGAGGCCCTTTCCTATCCTGTTTGTTGTTTAAAATTGTAGAAATTTTTCTATAGGATAGGATGAGTACACAATGAAAAGGTGTCATACAAAACTTGTTGATAAGTGCTGCTGTCTAGACTTTTACTAGTAGAGATATAAGTTATTAAAATAGCAGTTCACATTCATATATTGGTGACCTTGTCCCAGCTGTTGTTCTAAACCCTTCATATATTTTTACCTCATGTAACATTCACAAAGAATGTTTATGGTATAGACTATCCCCATTTCACAAATGAGAAAGTCAAGGCACTGAGAGGCTACCATCTTGTCTACAATCATGTTCCCGGGAAATGGTTTTAGTCTGGCTCAAATGCATGTGCCTTTAACCTCTATTCTACATTGACCTTCAAAGATTGTGTGTGATATGCTTCTTTTGTTAAATGGTTATTGATTTATTGTTATCTGCTACAAAGAGAGAGAGAGAAAGTCTTCCATCCCCTGGTTCACTCCCCAAATGCCTGCAATAGCCAGGGCTCGGCCAGGCCAAAGCCAGGAGTTCGGTACTCCGTATGAATCTCTCATGTGGCTGGCAGGGGTCCAGACACTTGCGCTATCATCTGCTGCCTTCCAGGATGTTATGCATTATATTATTCATTAGCAGGAAGCTGGGTGGAAAGTGGAGCAATCAGGACTCAAAACCAGCAATTCAGTATGCTGTGCTGGCATAGCAAGCAGCAGCTTAACCCGGATCACCACAAGGCCCACCCCAACATACCTCTTGATATAATGTGGAAAGTTCATGGACCTCTCCAACCATGTCTACCATATGAAAGAATCATTCCTTTGTTCAAGAGATAGTTATTAAGCACCCACTCTGTACTAAGTATAAAGCAATACCTAGGACAAATAAATGTAATATCTTTCCTAATGAGAGATAAGCAGTCTCATTTAGGTGATTTCTTTCTGCTTTCCTACTACCCAACTTGGGTTGTGTGTCACCTGTTTTAAAAAGTGCCCAAGGTGACAAAGGAGGAATTTATCTGACTTCTTCATTAATGACTCCATAGAATAGAGAATGATAGAACCATGCTTCCAGCCTCCTCAGGACTTAGTATCATATTTCTTCATTGTTCCTTTCTGGTTTTTGGCAGTGTCTTCTTTCTGCAGATTGGCTGTGTTAACTTCTCTGGTTCATGTAACCTGCCCTAAAACAGCAGAAAATTGATTTGTAACTTTGCTTCTTATGGTCCAGGAAACCAGTGAGAGGTTGGATTACCACTCTCTTATTCTCATAATTCTGATGATGGACAAAGATCATAAAGGGTGGATTAGATGCTCAAAGCTGCGTTGACATCACCCTGCTGTTCTGCAGCCATTCTAGTTCAGTATAAGAAGATATAAACAGATATTTCCCCCGTTAAATCATACAAGCAGAACAAATGGCAAACAGCAGTAAAATAGTTTTCTTTTGCCTTGCTGGATGGCATAAAACTGAGGGAGGTGAATAAAACGTATTCTTTCCTTCGTAATTTTTAAATACAAAGAGAAAGGGAACATTACAATAGAAAGTCATTTTCCATGTAATGTACCAAACAAAGCTAATGCCCCCAAGTGCAGCTTTTCCCTCATCCATCTTTTTAAAATCCCAGTTCTAGAGACAGAGTGTATTCTTGGTTGTACTCCATGCTAATCAGCTTCTTACTTGCCTACCACAGCAGGGTTCAATTAACATGACACAGTTTCACACATTCTTTCCCAAAGAAAAGCATGTTCTTTGTCAATTTTTAATATTACTAAATTACTTTCAGCAAATTCATGTAATATATTTGAAGCCTCCAAATGCATTTTTCAACACTATAAAATACAGTTAATTTTGAGAAAGGGGAATCTTGTCAAGATCTCTTAAATATCTTTCATTTATGTGAGAACCTGAAGTTCTTTAGTTATTAATACTCATTTTCCAGATGGAAATTTTTTTCACATTTCTTGTACTGCCAACTTTAAAATGATTCTCTTTCATTTAGAAATTGATTTTTACTTTGGGATGGTAGTGGGTGTTAGTGGAGGAGAAAATATAGGTTACATTGACAAGTAGGTACTTCCTCTTACAGATACTGCATTACTTTGCAAATATGTTTGTTATATATTCAGTTCTTCACTGTGCATATGGAACGGACTGTGATTCCAATAACTCTGCATTTTGTTAATGATTATATAATGACTAATATTTTCCTGGTGGAGCATTTATAAAAATAGATGCATTGCAAAGCAACTCTAACCACGTTGAATTTTGGAGAAACTCAGAATGAAAAAAAAAAAAAACAGATATTTGAGTAAGATTCGGTGAAAGGCACATTCCAGATGTGCTGATTTATGGCTCTGGTCAAGGTGGTCACTGACATTTGCAATACTTATATTATTGCTCTGACTGTTTGAGGCCAGTGTGAGTGATGGAAGGACCTGTTCATGGAAGATGGTTTGACTTGAGTTTTGCCCTAGTTTGTGAATGCAGTTGCTATTTATAAAATTTAATAGAGGCTTTGTTTTACTCAGTCCACAAGTATTCAATGGGATATTCTTACCTTCTTTCACTGAGTTAGACATAGGAAGATAAAGGTGAACAAGACAAGGACTTTCAGATGATTCCAGTCTATGGAGAAAGATAACAAAATTGTTTAATTCTAACTAGGGAATGTGCTTCAGAGGTAACATAGAGGATGCTGTGAGTGTGTTTAACAGGGAGGCCTTACAAACTTGAGGTCTCAAGAAGACTTTTGTGAGATTGGGACATTTACATTTACACCCATAGGTTTAAGTGGGTGAAACCAGGTGAAGTAGTAGAAGCATAATTCCAGACAAGGGGAACAGCATGTGAGTAGACTCTGAGAAAAGAAGTTGGCTCTTTTGGGGAACTGAAAGAGGGTCCTTTCGTCTGGAACTTAGAGGGGAGTACATCTAACCAGGCCTGAGAGGTAAGAGTGAGAAGTAGACTGCACTGGGTCTTGCAGGACATGAATAGGAACTTAGATGTTAATCAGCAAGTTAAGTAAACAACACGGATGGGTTTTCAGCTGGAAAGGAATAACCGAAGTTCCACTGTGGTGCTGCACTTAAGAAAAGTGTAGATGGAGCCAAGAACACTTGTGGTGAGATTAGTTCAAGTGAGTGATATTGCCAGTATAAAAAGAGGTGTGCACTGGGTCAACTAATTTGGGGAAATGGAAATAAGAGAACTTGGGTTTATTTAGATAAGCAGGGTTGAACTTAAATAAGGTGCCAAGAGTGAGACACTAGTGAATATAAGAAGATGGAGATGGTTTTAGGAGGAAGATCATAAATTCAGTTTTGTACAGGTTGAGTTTGTTTGTGCCATGACTCCCACGGAGCTAAAAAGTGGCTGACATGTAATAAGAAAGGGCATAGTTAATGTGAGTTGTCGTTGCTATTATATCAAGTTGATAGTTCCATTTGAAGTCCTATGGCTTAGAGGAAGGAGACCTGAAATAAAATACACATTTTGATTATACTGGAGCATAGATGATAATGAAAACCAAGGTGTTCAGGATGTATGTGATCTCAACTAAGGAAAGGGGGAGAAATGAGCAGAATCCTGGGGACAAGGTATTTGTTTTGCTGCTTAGTGAGCTTCTTGCTTTGCACCGAGACCCATCTGACTTTAGATCCCTGCACCACAGGTGGACTTCTGTGCTTTCCATAATGTCACTGAAGCTGAAACGTTTGTAGCTGTCTCTTTATAGACCCTTGATGCATTTTTATTAGCCATCATCAGGATATTTTTCTCCTATATTATTTCTGTCATCATCATCCTTATCATGGCAACAGGTAAATTTACTTCATTCTATGTGTCAGACACTATTATAAGAGCTTTCCATAGCTTATCTCATAGTCCCATTAATATCCTATTAAGTGGGTACCACAGTGTCCTCACATTCTTGGGTGGAAACTGCAGCATCTAAAGGTAATAGCCACCCTATATCCATACTGTTACCTCAATGTTCCTTGGGTGGAAGAGACATAATACTGTCTTTCTGGGTTTTTAACATCTTTGATGCAAAGTCCCAAAATTTGAATATCAGCTCATAATCTACCAACTATGACATCTTAAGCAAGCCTCTTAATACTTCAACATAGTGTTGACTACTTGTATGTGTTCCTTAATGTTAGCTGTGTTGCTATTGTCATTCTACCTTCCTCTCTGATGTTATTTCCTTAGTGTGCCTTATAGAAAAACCTGACAAAGTAGTGATGTAACTTTGCTGGGCCTGTTTTTAGTCACGAACACCTGCCTAACTTGTTTGTTGATTTTCTAAATTTAATATACAGCTTCTTGGTCATTCAGCATAGGTTGAAAGGGAAGAGAATTCAGCCACAACCATGAGCTCTATACTGTTGATAAAGATAGCCGGGTCCATGGGAACTCTCCATATGCAAGCCAGTTTGCTGCTGCTGTAGTTACTCAGAGAAGACTCCTGGTCATGAAAGTCTGTAATTTTCAATATATTTTTGTGAGAGCACTTCAACAATACAGTCATCACTATACTGAAATGTTTACCTATTGATCATGTTAGTCATTAAAAATATTTTTATCCTATCATTTGAAAGATTACTGGGAATACCATAGGCCCTATACCTTTGGGTATGACAATAAAGGGAGACATTGAACAAATACTTTTGTTAGAACTACTTAGTAAGTGCTATGATAAAGATTCCAGGGGTTGTGCTGTGGTGCCATGGCTTAAAGCCCCTGCCTGCAGCGCCAGCATCCCATATGGGGCGTCGATTTGAGTTCTGCTGTTCCACTTCCAATCTGGCTTCCTGCTTTAATGTGCTGGGAAAGCAGTGGGATATGGCCCAAGTCCTTGGACCCTGCATCCATGTGGGAGACCCGGAAGAAGCTTCTGGCTTCTGGCTGTAAGATTCTCTCTCTCTCTCTCCCTCTGCTTCTCTGTAATGCTGCCTTTCAAATAAATAAATAAATCTTTAAAACACACACACAGCTCTGCTTTAAAAAATATTCCAGGGGAGAGCATGGTCTAAAAGGAGGAAAACTGGAGTTGGCCAGGAAAGGCTTTTATGAGAAATTGGGTCCTTGTAGCTTGTCAAGATTTGCCTGTGACCCATTGGTTTGCCTACTTCCAAGTGCTTTGTAGAGCATTGTGGTTTTGCTAACTCACATGTATCATTTAGTCATTCCACTCTCCTGAATATTAAGTATGTATCAGTAGCTCAAGACAATTTCCACTCTAAGCTTTGCTTCCACTATTGACACCCCACATCCTTGCCAGCATTTATTGTTCGTTGATTTTTGTATGAAAGCCATTCTAACTGGGATGAGGTGAACCTCATTGTGGTTTTGATTTGCATTTCCCTGATGGCTAGTGATCCTGGGCATTTTCTCAAGTGTCTGTTGGCCATTTGTATTTCTTCTCTTGAAAAATGCCTGTTCAAGTCTTTTGCCCATTTCTTAACTGGACTGTTTGTTTTGTTGTTGTTGAGTTTCTTGAGCTCTTTATAGATTCTGGATATTAATCCTTCATCAATTGCATTGTTTGCAAATATTTTCTCCCACTCTGTCGGTTGCCTCTTCACTTTGTTGAGTGTTTCTTTTGCAGTACAGAAACTTTTCAGCTTGATATAATCCCACTTGTCAATTTTGGCTTTGATTGCCTGTGTTTCTGGGGTCTTTTCCAAGAAGTCTTTGCCTATGCCGATGTCTTGCAGGATTTTGCCAATGTTCTCTAATAATTTGATAGTATTGGGTCATAGATTTAAGTCTTTGAACCATTTTTAGCAGATTTCTGTGTAAGGTGTAAGGTAGGGGTTTTGCTTCATACCTCTAAATGTGGAGATCCAGTTTTCCCAGCACCATTTGTTGAAGAAACTGTCATTGCTCCAGGAATTGATTTTAGCTCCTTTGACAAAGATAAGTTGGTTGTAGATATGTGGATTGATTTCTGGAATTTCTATCTGTTCCATTGGTCTACCCATCTTTTTCTTTGTTCTTTTCTTTTCTTTCTTTTTTTCTTTTTTCTTTTGGCTAGTACCAGGCTGTTCTGATTATAATTGCCCTGATCCTTACTCTTCCACTCTTCATTCATGTCCACTGCCCAGTATTATACTCACTCCTGCTTCTATACTGTTCTGTGTGTGTCTCAGGTGTCTCACATGTTTATTCAAGTTCCCTTGTTCTTCATGGCCCTACCCAAATCTTGTCCCCCAGAGCATTTGACAGACTCTGCCACTTGCCTGATCTCTTTTTTCTTTCACCATATTATATTTATTTGTTGCTAGTCCACAATCCACATACTATCGTTCTGGTCATGGTGTCTGCTTTGTGGGTTACAACCTTTTAAAGAAATTCACTACACTGAAAGTTTACATTTTAAATAGAAATATAGTTATCCCATAAATATTTGAATGAATGACATAGGATATTCAGATACCCCAAATATTTGAATGAATAAACTACAGTATATAATTTACAGGGAAAATAGTCTGAATATCCCAAAGATACATTCCAGATTATATTATTCATGAAGATAAATGTATTATTCATAATACTGTTCACTGCTTATTTCACAGGTGAATTTTATACAACTTTAGTGTATAGAACACCACAATGTTCTTGGTGAACATGTATTCTGACCTCATCATTTCATTTGGAAGATGCTTAGGCCAAAATAACACAATTAATAAGAAAGAGAGGTGTAATGAACACAAATGTATGGCAAACATCAAATACAATGTTTTTTCACCAGCACTTTTATCTTACTAGGTGGCTTTTAGCCCTCCAATAAATAATGAAAATACTCATCAAGACCATGAGGCTTGTTAAATTTTGATTGAAGAAGCACTTATGTTTCTTTCTTATTATTTTTTACACCTAATTAATTTTCAAAGGTTACCAAGATATGAAAGGGATTTGAATCTATTGTGTAACAATGCATTTCATGATAGCTCAATTGTTTTCACTATTTATTAAAAAAGTTTATTTTGCATGTAATAACTGAACCTTCTCACCCAAAGCAGAAATAGAATTATACAAAAAGAGAATCTATTAATAAACATGATATTTCCCAAGAGCACCTGCTGCCAGCATGACATGCCCTCATATCAGAATTGAAGGAACCTTGGCAAGTGTTTCACTCCTCAGGTTTATCTCACCATATGACTATCAGTTGGGTTGTGGGACCATATCTGCATTTTCAAAGAATTATTCTAATGTAACTAAATATTATAGTGTTGGTTCTCTAATGAATTTGAAAAATATCGAATGACAAAGTTCATTGTCAGCAATTTTTTAGAAAAGAAAAACACTAGGTTTTAATTGTGGTGCTTAATTATAATATGTTCAAACTACTATAAACTTTCAGTGCATGTGATTAAACACGAATAGCCTTTGTGTGTATTTTATGATGTGTACATGTGACTTCTCTGTGATATGATGTTTATATTATCTATAGTCTGATGAAAAAGTCCTCTAGTAAAAAAAAAATCCTACTTAGTCCAGTGTTTTTTGCCTTTTAAGCCAGAGTCCCTGTGCCTATTGAACTCTTATTATTATTCTATCCCTGTCAGGTACTCATCCAGATCTGAAAAAAATCCAGAAAAGAAAGGAGAGATTTCCTAACATACATCATTACAGTTCATCTGCCTCATAGTCTACCAGTTATCTCAGTCAAGAAGATAAAAATATGTTCAAATTAGTGATACAGACTGAATGTTTCATATTCTGTTTTATTTTATTCTATTTTTCAGACTATATTTCCTGTGAGTCCTGATCAATCAATACAAATGTGCTGCAATGGTGACATAAACTATTGACTAAGACTGGGAAAGTAGCCGAAACACCATCTTTTCTTTCACATTTTTTTCATGGTGCTTCCTTTGGAATAGTCAAGGAACATACAGAAGACGTGAGTTCTATCATGAAGCTTCACCGACATTTTCAAAGGACAGTTATTCTGCTTACCACTTTTTGTATGGTAAGCATTATTATTTCTGCTTATTATCTGTATAGTGGCTACAAACAAGAAAATGAGCTCTCTGAAATGGCTTCGGAAGTGGACTGTGGTGACCTCCAGCACCTGCCATATAAACTAATGGAAGTGAAGACAACGAAAGTTTTTGATGCCTCAAGGACAGACCCCATCGTCCTTGTGTTTGTGGAGAGCCAGTACTCATCCCTTGGACAAGACATCATTATGATTCTGGAATCAAGTAGATTCCAGTATCACATAGAGATTGCTCCTGGAAAGGGCGATCTCCCAGCACTTACAGACAAAACTAAAGGCAAATACATTCTCATTATTTACGAGAATATTTTAAAGTATATAAATATGGACTCTTGGAACCGAAGCCTCTTAGATAAATATTGTGTAGAATATGGTGTGGGTGTCATTGGATTCCACAAAACTAGTGAGAAGAGCGTACAGAGCTTTCAGTTAAAAGGTTTCCCTTTTTCTGTATATGGAAACCTTGCAGTAAAAGATTGTTGCATTAATCCTCATTCTCCATTGCTCCATGTGACCAAATCTTCTAAGCTTGAAAAGGGTTCTTTACCTGGAAATGACTGGACAGTTTTTCAGATTAATCACTCAGCTTACCAACCAGTAATATTTGCCAAAGTAAAGACCCCAGAAAACCTTTCTCCTCCCATCTCTAAAGGTGCTTTTTATGCCACTATCATCCATGACCTGGGGCTTCATGATGGAATCCAGCGAGTTCTTTTTGGAAACAACTTGAACTTTTGGCTGCACAAGCTCATCTTCATAGATGCCATTTCATACTTGTCAGGGAAGAAGCTGGCATTGTCTTTGGACAGGTACATCCTTGTGGACATTGATGATATATTTGTGGGAAAGGAGGGGACCAGAATGAACACCAATGATGTGAAGGTAAGGTTCTGTCATCTCAAAACTTGAAAGTTTAGTTTTTCTCTCAAAGTGATTTCTACTAAGACTACAGAGTTTCTCAGAACATGGCACTTCTGTGCTATCATGAAAGTCTGAGGCAAGCTACAGTAATATGGATTGATAAGTACTGAGTAGAAACCATTTTATTTTCCAGACACTATCTACCTCAAAAAAAAACCCTATTATTAATGGAAGACTTATTCCATTTAAATGTGAAATCAAAGTGAATTTGTTTTAGTGAAAATAAATACTCCCCCCAAATTTTTAAGAATTATAGATCTTATAAGTAAGCTATTTCAGATTTTTTGAAATTAACTCATTTTCTCTTGTATTTTTTTGAAATTGAAAATTAGCATTACTAAATATGGAGAGCAATAACTACATATTTAATATATGCATATTATTCATAGTTATATTAATATATTTATATATATTAATATATTTATAATTTATATATTTATAAAATATTATGTAGTGATATAGTAATAATATATTAATATGATGTTATAATAATTTAATTAATAAATATATTTGTATTTATATTATTTAATATAACTATATTCATATAAATGCAAGGATTTAAGTTGATTACATTGACTACTTCTGGTACACATATGAAGCTCGTGCTTAACTTAAATTGCATTGCAATTGTCACTGTGTAAAACCACTTTCTTTAAACCGATAGTACTCATTTAAAGTTGATTACATTACATAAACACTTGGTTGTTTGCTCTTAATAAAACTTAAAATGATCTACTTTTACCTTAATTGCTTATTCAAAATGTCATGAAATTCTATCTCTGTTATATTACATACTGATTTCTCTTAAATGTGAGAGAGTTTTGATATGTAGCTTTTATTTTGTAAATCTTTGAACTTTTGGTAGAAAATCTATAATTAAGTCAGGTGTCAAAAATATGGCTGGGAGATTGTTCTTTCCTATAGTTACTAAAAATTTGGCAAATAATAGTAATGTTCATCACATGAGTTAAATAAGCAAAGGAAACTTGAAGAAGCATTTAATGTATTATTATAAGAGTATGAAGGCTAAAAAGGAAAGAAAAATTTTTCATATTCTTGTCATTATTTCAGTCTATTCCTTTAGTTCAATGGAAATTAATAAAGAAGTTCTATTGAAGTTTCCATTAAGTCTTTTGCCATTCACTTTTGAAAGTAAAGCTGAATTAAAACCTGCTAGTTTAAGCATTTGTCATATGCATAAAGATTGCAAACAATATATGATTCTCTTTCCAATTTTTCCTTTTCAAATTATTATAAAATGTTTTTACAATTTATACATATTATGATGTAAAATTATCATAATATGTAGCATTTTAATTATTCCAGATGAATCTCTGAGCTTTGTATGCAAACCCCCAATGTACTCTAATATTATACAA
Source organism: Lepus europaeus (assembly GCF_033115175.1). Classification (NCBI taxonomy): domain Eukaryota; kingdom Metazoa; phylum Chordata; class Mammalia; order Lagomorpha; family Leporidae; genus Lepus; species Lepus europaeus. The sequence continues at coordinate 59,744,452 of NC_084834.1, read as the reverse complement.
AATATAATTTCATTTTTTATTGTAAAGGTTAAGCCATTTTTAGGGTATAAAAAATTAAAGGCTCATTGAACACATTAAAGATTAATGTAACATGTGTACTTTATGAGTTGCTCATATTTAAATATTAACATATTGTATAAATCACCTAGAGGTTTAAAAATACATTTTTAATTATTTGGATTTTTAAACTACTTCTAAGTTGAAATGTGTGATTGTCTCAACGCACTAATTCACTGCAGACAGTTACCTTGAGTGTATAAGCATCCATCCATTTGTTCTCTATGTAGTTATCAAATTTCTACTGTATCTGAATCATAAACTGAGGTCCTATCCCTTTATAAAGAGATGACAGGGGAGAGTACAGAGAAAAGCTATCATGCTGAGCATTTATATCTTCAGTAAGTGATACAGCCATATCACATGCCAGACACTAACACAGGCACTGGGGATACAAAGATAAAATTCAGCTCCCTCTTAATGTATGTATTGTTTTGTGGGAGAGATAAATAAGTAGATACCTTGCAAAATGGTAAGGAGAATACTAAAGATGTCTGCATGTTTGATGTAAGTAAAGCTGTGGGAAACGGTATAGTGTGCACTGTGTCTTAGAAACTATTAAGTACATGGGATGGAGTTATGCGATGATTTGGGAGGGTCTATCAATGACACAAACGAAAGACCTCAATTTCTTCAAACACTGAAGGGATAGAGGCAGAAGTCCAGTTGCAGTGAGTTCAGGAATGGACCACAGCTTCAAGAGGAAAAGAAAGTAAATATGGCGTCCTCAGTGGAGAAATTTTGATATGAAAGAGAGAGGTAAAATTAGACAGCAGTTGCAGGGTGTACTGGCGTTAGGGTGAGCAACCCATCAGTCCATCCTCATTTGCTCAGGACTGGGAGTATTTGATGCTAAATCTTAGAGGGTCCTAGAGTTAGTTATAGTGACTCAACTAACCCAGAGAAGGGAAGGAACATCAAAGATCATGAGAGCTAAGAAAAGCTTGTGGATTGGGTATCTAATAGTACATAATTAATAAAAATATTTTAATATAAGTTCCTTTATTTAGTAATTACTATTTATGAGCAAATATTTTATTTTCTCTATTTGAAGTATTAGGAAAACTGAAAAAATGTGAGAAAATTAAAGTTCACATAGTCTATTTCTTCCAAAGTTAGAGAGATAATGCATAACATAAATTTTAACTATGAAAACAGTTATTGCATAGATTTTTTTTTTTTCTTTTTGACAGGCAGAGTGGACAGTGAGAGAGAGAGACAGAGAGAAAGGTCTTCCTTTGCCGTTGGTTCACCCTCCAATGGCCGCCGCGGTAGGCGCGCTGCGGCCGGCGCACCGCGCTGATCCGATGGCAGGAGCCAGGTGCTTCTCCTGGTCTCCCATGGGGTGCAGGACCCAAGGACTTGGGCCATCCTCCACTGCACTCCCTGGCCACAGCAGAGAGCTGGCCTGGAAGAGGGGCAACCGGGACAGGATCGGTGCCCCGACCGGGACTAGAACCTGGTGTGCCGGCGCCGCAAGGCGGAGGATTAGCCTAGTGAGCCGCGGCGCCGGCCTGCATAGATGTTTTTTTAATTTCTTATGTGGAACAGAAAATGTTTCCTTATTTAATGGGAAACTTAGAAGTAGCAATGCACTATCAGCCTTACCTACCTAGCTGTTGAATAATATGAGCATGTTTTTTTTTTTTTTTTTTTTTTTTTTTTTGACAGGCAGAGTGGACAGTGAGAGAGAGAGAGACAGAGAGAAAGGTCTTCCTTTTGCCGTTGGTTCACCCTCCAATGGCTGCCGCGGTAGCGCGCTGCGGCCGGCGCACCGCGCTGTTCCGATGGCAGGAGCCAGGTGCTTATCCTGGTCTCCCATGGGGTGCAGGACCCAAGGACTTGGGCCATCCTCCACTGCACTCCCTGGCCACAGCAGAGAGCTGGCCTGGAAAAGGGGCAACCGGGACAGGATCGGTGCCCCGACCGGGACTAGAACCCGGTGTGCCGGCGCCGCAAGGCGGAGGATTAGCCTAGTGAGCCACGGCGCCGGCCAATATGAGCATGTTTTAAAGAACTTCAGGCCGAGGTGGTCATTTAGGGTTTTCTTGAACACTGTAGTTGAATACTCTCAATAAATAAAAAATAAATAGTAAAAATATGTACATATATTCCTGTTCTCTCTCTTTACTCCTCTTCCTCTCCCTCTCCATCTTCCCCTCCCTCCCTCCTCATATCTTTCTGTGATAACTACACATTCCCTTTCTAACTCATACAAACTTTCTAACATCTACCTGAAGAGGTGCCTCTGACTCTTTTTGGAGAAGACCTCTTTCTGGAGGTACTCAGCAACCCCTCCCCGTATGTCAGGATCCCAGACCTTTCACACTGTTTGCTTACATTTCAATGATTTATACTTCCGTAACTGTGGATTAGCTCTTTAAAAAAAAAAAAGGCTGTATTTTTAAAGTGGCATCAGAAGAGACAGTAGATCTTAAATGTTTAATATAATGTCATGAGTGACTTTATCATTATTTTCCCTTCTAAAGGAAGGTTGCAGAGTGCCTAGAGAAAAGAAAGTGCTGAAAATAGAAGTAGGAAGCCATAAAACTCTAAGAAGTGGTATCAAGCTCAGAAGACAAACTTGGCTGGCTTTTCCAGTACTGCTTGGGGCCAGCCCTGAGAGGCTGTGACTGGAATGTAGAGAGGTGAGCTCTGTATGCTTGACTTTGCAGGCTCACATGAATATTCACTGCTCCAGCTAAAGAAAACCAGAAGCTTCATAAAACCACCGGGAAAGAACTTACCATGCCAAATGTCTAGGGGTGGAGTGGGAGTAAGGCAATGGCAATCAATTATTCTGTCATAAGTAAAAATGGAAGCTCCCAAATATTTCTCCAGGCTATTCATTATTTACATGCTCTGCTTGGATGTCAAGTCTTGCACGCTGTGAACAATACTAATCCTTTCTTTTTGCCTTAAATAACACATTTCTGTAATTCCTTTCTAGTGTCTTTAATGTTTCTTATTTTTTATTTGCTGACATCCATTTTAATTGTATTCCACTGTGGATACATGTGTCTTTCTGATAACAATACCATAAATTTGCTAGGATGGTTTTATAGTTGTATAAAATATTCCTCATGTATTTAGGAAATAGTCTAAAATTATGGCATACCTATTAGTTTAATTTTGTTAATTATGTTTATACAAATCTATATTCTTACCACTTTGATTTTTAAAATGAGAGAGGACAAAGAATGGGGTGCTTGTTATCAGTAAAATAAGTGTGTTTACTTCAACTCTGATGGTGGATTGTAAGTATTCTATTTTATCAAATATTGGCTTATATGTTTTGAATCTATGTCAAGTTCATGTATTTTAATTTAATATTTTATCATTTTGTGGTTTTTTTAACTACAGTAATTTTTTTTTGCCTTTAGAGTTGTTTATCTAATACTAATACAGCTGTCTCAACTTCCTGTTGGTTACCATTTGAAAATTATGCCTTATTCCATTTTTAATAGTTTTCAGGCTCTTTCTATGTGTGTCTTTGCACTATAAATGGGTTTGGAGAACAGCCTCCAGACAAATTTCACTTTTTTATCTACTATGTGAGTATTTGTCTTTTAATTAACCAGATCAGCCTATATACATTTAATTAGATTATCAATGCATTTGGATTTATTGCAACTATATTATTTTGTACTGTATACTTGCCCAGCTACTTCTGTTTCTTTTGTTTCTCTCTTTTATTACTTTCATTTGCATTGTCATTTTCTACCTGGTTTGAAAAGTATATGTTATTTCTTTTTTTTAACTTTTTTTTAAATAAATATAAATTTCCAAAGTACTACTTTTGGATTATAGCAGCTTTTCCCCCCTACCTCCCTCCCACCTGCAACCATCCCATCTCCCACTCCCTCTCCCATCCCATTGACATCAAGATTCATTTTCAATTATATTTATATACAGAAGATCAATTTAGTATATACTAAGTAAAGATTTCAACAGTTTGCACCCACACAGAAACACAAAGTGTAAAGTACTGTTTGAGTACTAGTTATACTATTAATTCACATAGTACAACACATTAAGGACAGAGATCCTACATGGGCAGTAAGTGCACAGTGACTCCTGTTGTTGATTTAACAATTTGACACTCTTGTTTATGGCGTCAGTAATCACCCGAGGCTCTTGTCATGAGCTCCCAAGGCTATGGAAGCCTCTTGAGGTCGCCAACTCTGATCTTATTTAGACAAGGCCATAGTCAAAGTGGAAGTTCTCTCCCCTCTTCAGAGAAAGGCACCTCCTTCTCTGATGGCCCGTTCTTTCCCCTGGGATTTGATTCACAGAGATCTTTCATTGAGGTCATTTTTTTTTCCAGAGTGTCTTGGCTTTCCATGCCTGAAAAAGTATATGTTATTTCTATTCCTATAGTTATTTCTCCAGAAACTTAATTAAACATAGTATGTTACAATAGTGCCAATATTAGTACTTTCAACCCTCAGTCAGAAAATATAAGGCACTTCATCTCCAGTTGTGTCACTCTCCTTTGCTTATGGGCCATTCTTTTCTGGTTCTTAACTATGTTGTTGCTATTCAACCCAGTATGATATATTGCATTTTATTTTTTTCTAACATCGAGCTTTTAAAAGATGTATTTTGGCCAGCGCCGCGGCTCACTAGGCTAATCCTCCGCCTGGCGGCGCTGGCACACCGGGTTCTAGTCCCGGTCGGGGCACCGATCCTGTCCCAGTTGCCCCTCTTCCAGGCCAGCTCTCTGCTGTGGCCAGGGAGTGCAGTGGAGGATGGCCCAAGTGCTTGGGCCCTGCACCCCATGGGAGACCAGGAAAAGCACCTGGCTCCTGCCATTGGGTCAGCGCGGTGCGCCGGCCGCAGCGCGCCAACCGCGGCGGCCATTGGAGGGTGAACCAACGGCAAAAGGAAGACATTTCTCTCTGTCTCGCTCTCACTGTCCACTCTGCCTGTCAAAAAAAATAAATAAATAAAAGATGTATTTTATGTATTTTAAAGGCAGAGTGACAGAGAGAGGGGGAGTGACCTTCCATCCACTGGTTTACTCCCCATATGGCCACAACAGCTGGGTCTGGGCCAGGCTAAAGCCAGGAGCTAGCAACTCCCACATGAGTGGCAGGGGCCCAAGTACCTGCGCCATCATCTGCTGCTTTCCCAGGCACATTAGTAGGGAGCTGGATCAGAAACAGAATGTCTGAGACTGGAACCAGCACACCAATACAGGATACTGGCATTGCAGGCCATGGCTTAACCTACTGTGCCACAATGCTGGCTGTCTACTATCAAAATTTGATCAGATTAGCCAGGTATCTGCTGTGATTTTTGCTAACCATTCCCCTTCTTGTGTCTGCTAGAATTCTTTGATTCTCCCCTTATCACCCTTTTCGGTAGAGTATCCAGAGTGATGGCACTAACATACAAGGGTACTTCCAAAAGTTCATGGAAAAATAGAATTAAAAGATAGGTTTGTTTTGGTGTAAACAATTTTGAAATCTATGAAAATTTTTTTCATAATCCGCATTTTTTACAAACTTTTTAAAGAGCCTTGTATGCATTGACTTCACCTTTTTTTGTCACCAAAATAAACATTCTTTAATTGCATTTTCCATGAACTCTCTGAATTAGTTTGTATAATTTATATCGTGCTTCTCTTCTGCTCAAAACCTTTGAGGAACTTCTAATCTCACCAAGATTAAAGATCAAAGTTCTTCCAATCTTTTATCCTTTCCCCTTATCTCCCTAATCACACATCTGCTCCTTTCCCTCCCTTACTCTGCTACAGCCTCTCTAGTCTCCTTCCTGTATCAGGATTTTATACCTGCTGTTCTTTCTCTCTAAAATGTTCTTTCCCCTTATTGGCCTATCGTTCTCTTTCTCCCTTGCTGACACATCCTTTCCCAGTTTTGGGGGGGAGGGGCAATATTTATATCTAGGTGGGTTTGTGTTTGTTTGTTAAGATTTATTTTATTTATTTGAAAGGCACAGTTACATACACATGCACTCACACACACACACACACAGACAGAGACAGAGACAGAGACAGAGATAGAGGGAGGCAGATCTACCATCCACTGGTTCAATCCCTAAATGGCCACAGCAGCCAGGGCTGGGCTAGACCAAAGCTAAGAGCCAGGAGCTTCATCTGGGTCTCCCAAGTGGATGCAGAGGCACAAACACTTGGGCCTTTCTCAGCTGCTTTCCCAGGTGCATAATGAGCTGGATTGGAAGTGGAACAGCCAGGACTGGAACCAGCACACAGACAGGATGCCAGTGTACCAGGTGGCAGCTTTACCCACTATGCCACAATACTGGCCCTGTTTGTTTTTACAGAAACCCATTGTTAAAGGCTTAAGAGCACACTACCAGACATACTGCATGTGAAAAATCTTCAAAAAGTTCCTGGAAAAAATGTACAATGAAAAAAACTATGTATCAGTTTCAAATTATTTTACATCAAAATAAACTTACCTTGTAATTCCTTTTTTTCCACAAAGTTTTGAAGGACCTTCACATTTTACTTATTTATTTTGGTTTGTGACTTTGATTGCTAAACATATCAGGTCTGTGAGGGCAAGATTTTCTTATCTGCTTTGCACACTGAAGTAGCCCGCGAACCAACAGTGTGCCTGGTTCAGCATATATTTGTTGAATGAATGAACCTCACTCTTTTTGAAATATATCCTTTTTTAAAAATTTTTATTTAAGTTATACAAGTTTCATGTATTTCATATATACAGGATTAGGAGCATAATAATACTTCCACCCTTTAGAAGTTCCTTTAGTGAGAATCTATTCATAGTAAACATTGCCCTCATCTCTTATGGCTAGTTTTGTGAAATTTACTATGCTTATTTAACAATCCCTTCATATATAATGACTTATGTTCATACTGGTAAGATTGATACCTCATGGAAGCTACCTGAACACTTGTTATACTAGAATATGTCCAATTCCACTGATCCCTCTTGGCTCATAATTTTTAAAAGATTAAGAAATTTGTGGCTATCCTTATTACTGTATATGAAATGTTTGCTTTTCTGTCTCCCTTTTTCTCCTTTGACTTCTGTTTTAGTTTGATAGAATGTTTATTTCTAAATTTATAGGATGTGACAGTAATATAAAGGAAAATAAATCATTCTCAATATTATTATCACACCCTTGCTGTGCTAGCAACTATACAAAAGTTATTTTTTAGGAAACAATTTTAAAATGTAACAAAATATTTTAGCAAAAGGAAAAATCTATATTGTAACCATAATCTACTTACACTTACCACGTTGTATTAAATTTGTTGTGACATTGTGAGATGGAATGTATCTCTATTGCTATTAATATTCAAAAGTCATTTGTTATGCAATGACATTCAAAAAGAATGAGTTCTAAATTATTTAAAACAGGCAAAATGCTGTCACTGAACACATGAATGTATAAACAGAATATCTGGTGACTGGTTACATTTATAATGTACTGCACTGAATCTACCTCAATTGAAATAAAAAGTAGGTCTGTCTGTCATAGGTGACGCCAGCCCCTGACCAGGCAGTGACCATCAGTATATTGCAAGAAGAGAATTCAAAATAAAGACTTAGGTACTAGAAATATCTGATTCAGTTCGGGAAATTATGTACATTTACTCTGTCAGAGAGCTTTTATAAGATCTTCAAAGGATATATGTATGTTTTTATTTTTATTTTATTTTTATGTATTTGACAGAGTTAGACAGTGAGAGAGAGAGAGAGAGACAGAGAGAAAGGTCTTCCTTTGCCGTAGGTTCACCCCTCCAGTGGCCACTGTGGCCAGCACGCTGCGGCCGGCACACCGCACTGATCTGAAGCCAGAAGCCAGGTGCTTCTCCAGGTCTCCCATGGGGTGCAGGGCCCAAGCACTTGGGCCATCCTCCACTGCACTCCCTGGCCACAGCAGAGAGCTGGACTGGAAGAGGAGCAGCCGGGACTAGAACCCGGTGCCCACGCCCACTTGGGATGCCGGTGCCGCAGGCAGAGGATTAGCCAAGTGAGCCACAGTGCCAGCCCCAGGATATATTTATGTTTAATGAGACTTTTTGTTTTTGTTTTTGTTTTTTTTTTTTTTTTTGACAGGCAGAGTGGACAGTAGAGGGAGCCAGAGAGAAAGGTCTTCCTTTTTGCCATTGGTTCACCCTCCAATGGCCGCCGCGGTAGGCGCACTGCGGCCGGCGCACTGCGCTGACCCGATGGCAGGAGCCAGGTGCTTCTCCTGGTCTCCCATGGGGTGCAGGGCCCAAGCACTTGGGCCATCCTCCACTGCACTCCCTGGCCACAGCAGAGAGCTGGCCTGGAAGAGGGGCAACCGGGACAGGATCAGTGCCCCGACCGGGACTAGAACCCGGTGTGCCAGCGCCACAAGGCGGAGGATTAGCCTGTTAAGCCACAGCGCCGGCCTAATGAGACATTTTTTGATTAAGGAAGTCAGAAAACAAGGATGGAAATTTACTTTTTGTCAGTAATTAGATTACTGGGTTGATTTTACTTTTTTAACATATCCCATGATTCAAAAAATAAATAAAAATGTAAATGGATCTTGTTTCAGATTTATTTTCTAGTGGTTTATAATTTTAGGACCAGAAAAGATTGAATATGCAACTACCTCAAAAGTAATACTTACTGAGTACTACATGTTAAGTGCTTCACTTTCATTAGCATTTAATACTCACTGATGTAAGGACTAAAACATCACATTATATTAAAAAAAAAAAAAAAAAACTAAGGCTCGCAGACTATGACCAATTTATCTAAGATTTTACAACTAAACAGCACTCCCAGGATATGAAATACAGGCGTACCTGACTCCTAAATATGAGCTTTTCGACCTCACACTACTTCACAGTTGCGAACCTAACACAGCAGTACTATGTCCATACCAGTTCCTCCCTACAAAATTCTACTTTATAGCAAATTATATCCTGAAAACAGTCTATTAGAGTTTGATGGTTCCTGTCCAAACCTTTGCCTTGGATGCACTTGTCAGTCTGAAACAAAAATTAGTTTGTGAAATGTCCTGGACTCATATAAGTACAATGATTTGGGCAAGGTAAGGTTTAGTTTAAGATTTGTGATAACGAGTTCAGCTTCCTTGACACTCATGCCTTCTTTTAGGTATCTTGCCTGCAATTGTGGTTACTGTTATAAGTTGAGCAGCTTTCTGTGAATTAGGGTGGTGCAGTGACAGACACATTTCATGCTGAATCAATTAAAGAACAGAAATATTCCACAAATCAGATAATTCAACTTTTCCTATCTTAGCATGTACTCAGATTGTACAGTCTATGTGAAGTTGTAAGATGCTTTAAACAGGCATTACTAACTTTTTTTAAAAGATTTATTTATTTATCTATTTATTTGAAAGGCAGGGTTAGAGAGAAGTAGAGGCAAAGAAAGAGAGAGAGAGAGAGAGAGAGAGAGAGAGAGAGAGAGAGGTCTTCTATCTTTTGGTTCACTCTCAAATGGCCACAATGGCTGGAGCTGGGCAGATCTGAAGCCAGGAACCTGGAGCTTCCTCTGGTTCTCCCATGCAGATGCAGGGGCCAGAGGGCTTGGGCTGTCTTCCACTACCTTTCCAGGCCACAGCAGAGAACTAGATTGGAAGTGGAGCAGCCGGGACTTGAACTGGTGGCCATATGGGATGCCGACACGCTTTACCCGCTACGCCACAGTGCTGGTCCCAAGCATTGCTAACTTTTTTTAAAAGCATGCAAAGATAGAAAAAGTAAAAAAAAAAAAAATCTGATCTATTGTCAGTCTCTGGGAAACATGAATTAATAGCTCAAGCATTTTTATATTAACTTTTATAGGCTGCCATACTTAATGTATACTGAAATACAAAATATATATAAAAATAAAAATAATTTGATGCAAAACAAATTATTAGATCTACTTGATATACTTAATGGACTATATGTTACCAAACAAATGCAGTCATCTTTTAATTGAACTTGTAGGTAGACTAAAATTTTAAAATTAAAATTTTATCCATATAGTGCATATTAGAATTTTACCTTAAAACATTACTTGCTTTCTTATGTTAATATGATTTTACATGATTATTAATAGTTACAAATCATACAGATTTAAAAAAAAAACTACGTATTTTCCTATTGCTGTGCAAATTACTGCCAGTTTTATAGCTGAAAACAACTAAGGCTTGTCATTTTATGGTTCTGTAGTGAGATGTCCAGTGTGGGTCTCACTGAGTTAAGTTCAAAGTGCCAGCAAGGTCCCTCTCCTTTCTTGAAACTCTAGGAGAGAACTCATTTCTTTTCCTTTAACCCTCTTCTAGTGTCAGCCCACATTCCTTGGCTCATGTTTCCCTTCTTTCATCCTCAAAGCCAGCAATGTTACCTATCCCTGTGCTTCATTCATGGCATATCTTTGTCTTACTAACACAGGGAAAGATTCTGCCTTCAAGGACCTGTGTGATAAGGTTGGCCCACTTGGATAATCCAGAATAATATCTCTATATTAGAGTCCTGCTGGGTAAGGTACAGATTCACAGGTTCCAGGCATTCTTAGAAGGCTATCTTAGAAGGGCAGGTTGGGGAGACATTACTCTGAGTACCTTAAGCTATGCTCTTCATGTAATCATGCCAGCAAATTTTTGTAACAACTGAACTTTCCAAAAGATTTGACTACTATACAACTGTTTTCTTCACTAGAGAATAAAATTTTGGGGGCCGGTGCTGTGGCGCAGTGGGCTAATGACCTGGCCTGAAGCGCCAGCATCCCAAATGGGCACCGGTTCAAGATCTGGCTGCTCCACTTCCCATCCAGCTCTCTGCTATGGCCTTGGAAAGCGGTAGAACATGGCCCAAGTCCTTGGGTCCCTGCACCCACATGGGAGACCTTGAAGAAGCTCCTGGCTCCTGGCTTCGGATCAGCGCAGCTCCGGCTGTTGTGGCCAATTGGGAGGTGAACCATTGAATGGAAGACCTCTCTCTCTTTCTGCCTCTCCTCTCTCCGTGTAACTCTGACTGTCAAATAAATAAATAAATCTTTAAAAAATAAGAATAAAATTTTGATGGCATACATGTGATTATATAATTAATTTAGCTCTAAATCAATAGTAATTAATTGAGAGAAATTAAATGATTGTGATCTTAAACTCCCCATAACACTAAACAATGATTGTTCAAGTATCTATTTCTTCATTGATGCAGTTTAGGAAATTTCTCTCTCCAAAGGTGGCTCATTTGGAGCAGATGTGTGACTATCATCAGTTCACTACTTTAATAGTTCTAATGTAATGTTTCTAGCAATGCATATGTTACGAGACTAATTAAAAGACCATTCTAAAAACCAGTTGTTCAGGACTCTCACAGTTATTTATGTGCTGGTCACCATTTTCAGTACATATTTTTTCTCTTTTCCATTTTATTCTCTTTGATTTTTCTTCTTGCATCTTCCTCAGCTTCAATCACCATATTTTCTTTTATTGGTCTTTTCCTCTTTGGAATCACCATTGTAATTGCACCTATCTAACAACCACGGTGCAGTTCTATTCTTGATGCTTAGTGGTTCTCTGTTTAGCTCCTTTGGTGTCTGGGTTAGTGCAGTAGTGCTTCTTTTCTCCTACATTGATTCTCGCAACTTTATTTTTATGGAACTATGTCTTTTATTTTTCTTCTCTCTGTTATATATACTAAGTATAATCAGTTTTCCAAAAACAGAAGGAAAAATATTACATGTGGAAATTCAGCCAGCTGGTTGAGACACTGAGCAATGACCCATCCAAAATAAATAAATAAATAAATAAGAATACCTTCACTGTTCTTTATTTTGGATTAAATAACCTGTATAACACCAGAACAATATACAAGGTGACTTCAACAAGTTTATGGAAAGTGAAATTGAAAAACAAACAAAAATAAATATTATATAATATATATGCTTTATTTCTAAAAATAAGTTCCATCAAATTTAAGATGCTTTTCCAAGTGATGATACCCATCGTTTAGTCCATCTGTAAAGAGATGAGGATCCTGGAAACTTAACCATATCAATGTAATCCTTTTTGTATTATAAACTGAAGAAAAATACATACCCTTTAAAGACTTTTTTTAATGTCTAGGAACAAAAACAAGTCATAATTATCCATAATTAGGCTGTAGGATGGATGCCTAATGATTTTCTATTGAAATTCTGGCATAGTTACTGTCCTGCACTGTCCTGGTAGGGAAGCACTCTCTGGTGATGCTTTCCTAGGCACTTTCCTGCTAAACTTTGGTTAACTTTCCCAAACCCTCGCCTAATAAACAGTTGGTATCATTCTTTGGCCTTTCAGAAAGGCAAGAACAAATTTCCTTAACATCCACAAAACTGTGGCTGTGACCTTTGCTCTTGGCTGGATCACTTTTGCTTTGTCTGTACCACTTCCAACTCTTGCTAACCATTGCATTGATTGTGCTTTGTCTTCAAGATCATATTGGAAAGACATGTTTTATTTACTGCCAATTTGTCACAGAAACACATCAAGATCTTGATCCCACTTGTTAAAAATTTCTATTGGAAACTCTGCAGATGATCTAGGCACAATGGCTTTGGCACCCAACAAGCGTGACGTTTACTCCACTTTAATTTTTTAGTCAGAATTGTGTAGGATGAATCAATTGAAATATGATCTGTGGTGCTGGGTATTTTTTCTGCTGTTAATCATAAGTCCTCTTCAGTTAGATCATGAAAAAGATAATTTTATCCTCACAAATTGATGAGAATGATCTACCACTGCTGGCTTCATCTCTAACCTTGTCTCATTGCTTCTTACAGAGTTACCCATTTGTAAATGTCTATTTGTTTGTAGGCATTGTCTCCATAAACTTATTGTCTCATAAAGCATTAATGATTTTGCCACTTTTTTCATCCATATTTCACCATAAATTGGATTTTTTTTCCTGCTTCAATTTGAGCAGAATTCCCATTCTTTTGATATGGACTGATTTCAAACTGATGTCTTATCCCTTGTGATGCCTCAGACTTGTTCTTGTTCAGACATGTTGTAACAAGTTAATATGAATTTACTATGGTAAAAAAAAGGGAAGTCAATGCTGTTTTGTCATAATATTGCTTAACATTTTGAAGACCCCTCATATATCAGAGTCATTGCTCTTTTAGGAATCCTAAGAGACACGGTAGTTGACTTCACATAGAAAGACAATTTACTTTTTTTTTTAGATTTATTTATTTATTTGAGAGGTAGAGATACAGATGGAGAGAGGGAGAAACATTGAGAAAGGTCTTCCGTCCTCTAGTTCACTCCCCAAATGGCCACAAAGGCCAGAGCTGGGCATATCCGAAGCCAGGAGCTAGGAGTCTCCTCTGGGTCTCTTGTGGGTACAGAGCCCAGACACTTGGGCCATCTTCCACTGCTTACCCAGGCCATAGAATAGAGCTGGATGGGAAATGGAGCAGTCGGGACTCAAACTGGTGCCCATGTGGGATACCTGCGCTGCAAGCGGAGGCTTAGCCTGCTATGCCACAGCACCAGTTACCTACTCGATTCTCTTGAGTGAATGAATTGAGTGGTTTTGACAATAAACTCTTAACATGGTTTGAGTTGCTGTCATCAGAGATAGTTAATATCTGTATCCTGCCAGACTTGGATTTCTGATATATGGAAAAACACCATTGGGAAATTTGGTGTAACATTTTAACAATAATTATTTGACAGTCTTTCCAGTAGAATAAAGGCATTGCAATGAAAACCCATTTTAACGTTAACATAATTGCTTTGACAAATTAGGATAATAGTCAAAAGACTTTTGCACAATTTGCTAATCTGACCTAGAAATGCAAAAAGTATTGAAAGGGAATAAAGAGAGATGAGAAAACATTTCCCTGGTCTGTGACATTTCTTTTCTGATACAGGGTGATTGTCATTAATTGACTAAGAGGCAAATGATCGAAGGAAAAGAAAAGACGTTTATTCTTGCTTTCCCTTAATTTCTAGTGGCATTGTCACTTGTAACTTCCCAAGAACTAATTAGTGCTCGTTCTCAGAAGAACCAGCTCCTTTTTGCCCTTGAAAAAGCTCTATTTCTTTAAGTGAGATCCATCTCTAATAGATGACAGTGACTAAGAGGAAGCTCGTCAAACTTTTGGAATAGCTCTGAGCCTCAGCATGGGCTAAGGAGGCCATGTTTTGAATGAGTAGTATATAAAAATTGACACAATGTCAATGAAACATCCTCAAGAGGAAAGAGAATCCAGGAGGGTAATTCACTGCATGTCTTTGTTCTCAAGCCATCAACACATTTCATTCAGGTTCTCTATTAGGAGCAAAATCATTGCTGAATTTAAACTAAACCTTCAAGTTACTCACTTGTAACATATTCCTTGCTTCGTAACTGTACTTTTATTTTGATAAGCCTAAAATATAGATATTATTTAAAGTCACCAGTGATGAACTGATTTTTAATCTGTGAGTGAACAAAAACCAAGGTGTTACAATATTTTAAGGAATAGAATTTGCCATCAGCATCATCTCAGTATCATTTCACTCAGAGATATTTAGAGATATTTACTCGCTTACCTATTATTGTCATGAGTTTACAAACCACAGAAAAAGCAAGAGAAATCACTTACAGTGTTTGCTTAAAATACATATTGGGGCCAGCACTGTGGCGCAGCTGGTAACCCATTGCCTGCAGCACTAGCATCCATATGGGCACTGATTCATGTCCTGGCTCTTCGACTTAGGATCCAACTCCTTTCTAATATGCCTGGGAAAGCAGCAGAAAATGGCCCAAGTGGCTGGGCCCCTGAACCCACGTGGGAGACCTGGAAGAGGCTCCTGGCTACTGGCTTCAGCCTGGTCCAGACCTGGCCATTGCAGCCATTTGGGGAGTGAACCAGCAGATTCATTAGCTCGCTCGCTCTCCTTTTCTCTCTGTAACTCTGCATTTCAAATAAATAATGTTTAAAGAAAAAACCACAGATTTCCCAATATCACATTCACAGATTTTTGATATGGTAGATCTGGAGAGAGCCAAGCTCACCTAAATTATCTGACTGCATTGGATACAATTTAGTAATGAAAATAAATGTGTGAAAGCACTTTACAAATTACCAATGATTATCCCTGGGATTAGCAAATTGGATTTAATCATTTTTAAGTTCACCACCACTTCTAACTTTGTGAGGTTCTTTAAATCACCACTAAGGGAAGCCTAGCACCAGTTGACTTGAGCAGAGTATTTATATGGTGAGATAGCATGTGCATAACACCCTCTTCTTAGAATTGGAATTTCTCCATCACTCTATGTGGTGCACTGTGTCTAACAGCTCTAAGCAGAGGCCCTGTGAGAAGGCCTGCTTGGCCTCTGAGATGTTAGCCTGTTTGGGTCATGTAATTCCAAGACACTCTGGTGTCCATGAATAACTTATTATCTATTTACTCTATCACTAGTCAAGTATTTTGAAGGTATTTATATAGTTGCTTTCAACCATCTGTTATTTTAACATATTCTGTAAACTTAATTCAAAACAAGTGTCCCAGTAACGTCCCAACCTCTAGCTCTTGAGAAGTTTGTGATCATTGTTCTACTCTCCGTCTGTAGACTTCAAGCATTCTTCCCTTGACTTTCACATTTTTATAGACTGGAAAGTCTTTTATTATTTTATGTCTGATTATTTACTTTTCCTTGGCAGTGGCATAGCGAGCATAATATTCTTGTTGAAAGAGTTTGGAATTTAAAATAAGGCAGGTCAATGTGTGTCCAAAATCTGAAATATGGTCCTTTCTAGCTGAGCAACCATGGGCAAGTTTCAAACCTCTTGTACCATCAGTTTCTATATTTAAAATGAGAACAATATCTACTTCATTGCACATATGTCATCACCTGTGAGAATGACAGTCTATATCAAGTACCTAATACCAGTAGGCCCTTCATAACTTTAAGTTATTTTTATTATGAACATATGCATTGAAAGGAAATATTTGAGCAGCAATTTGGAAGGAATTCTAAAATGAATAAAATCAATTCTTCTAATTACTTTAGGAGCATAAAGTCATCCAGAAGAAAATGAAATCAGATTTGGTCATTCATTCAAAAAATATTAATTGGTACCTACTGTGTGTGAGGAATTCTTCTTAGAGTTGAGATTTGGGGTAACCAAATCAGTCAAGTTCACAGGAGACAGACAATAAATACATAAGCAAATGGACAAATAAAATAATCCTAGATAATCCTGGAATGAAACTAGTTCAGAATAGCAGGCAGGGACCAGATTATATAGGATGTGGTAGACCATGGAGGAAAGCTTGGATTTTATGTTAATTGCAGGGAGCAGCCCTGGAGATGTTTGGCAAAGCAGTGCTAAAGATTGATTTAGGCTTTTGGATTTTTTATGATTGTCGTTGGGAGAACAGTCTATAGAAAAATAATGGAAGGTGACAGCCCAGATGGCCATTGTAGTAGAATGAGCAAATGATAATGGTAGCATGAAAGAGAGTGGCAAGTTCACAGATGTGATATATAATGAAGATGTAACTGAAAAAACTTGTTAATGGGTGCCAAGTGGGAAACATTCAGAAAATAGAATCGAGGGTAACTCCCAAGATTTTGACTTGATAGCAAGTGTTTCCTGAGTAGGGAAATACAGACAGGGGAGGAGGAATACAGTATATTGCAGTGGTCATAGGCATGCCCTGTAGATGCAGATTAAGTTTTCACCCACCTTCATCCATTGCTAGCTAGTGTTGGCCAGGTTGCTTAGCATATGTACCACAGTTTTCTTTTGTGAAAAACTAGAATGGTAGTAGTACCTGTCTTGGAAGTGTGCCTTAGTAATTAGATGATTAAATGCTTACTACAGTGTCTCATCATGGTGTTAGTTACTAAGGGAGGGGGAAATCCAAGTGTGACTTTTTGTACTTGTGAAGTTTGGGATGCCTTTTAGATATCCAAGTGGAAATGCACAGGCAATTGAGTATTCAAGTCTAGAATTGAGGAAGAAGTCAGGTGGAAAGATATAAATTGGGAACTCATTAGCATATTGATGGTATTTAAAGTACTGGCACTAGTTGGAATTACCTAAGAAAAGACCACAGTAAAGCAAATAAAAGAGAACCAACCCTGGGACACATTTGCCATTAAGGTCCTGGCTCAGATATACTTAAATGTTACAGAAAATAGCTTAAGAATCTAAGTGAATTTATTATCCCATTCCTTTTTTTAGGGGATGCCCTATTCCTAAGTTAATTCATGAAAGTCTCATTTGAAGGTCTGTATCACAAACTGTCCTGTATTTTGTAGTTCACATATATCTTCCACATCAGATTATAGGATTCTCACAATAAGATTATGTTGCACACTTTTTTTATGTCCTGCACTATACCTAACACAGAGCAGTATACATCAGCTCTCTCAGTAAGTATAGGAATAATTATTTTTTTAAACTTTATTTAATGAATATAAATTTCCAAAGTACAGCTTATGGATTACAATGGCTTTCCTCCCCCCATAACTTCCCTCCCACCCACAACCCTCCCCTCTCCCCTTCCATTCACATCAAGATTCATTTTCAATTCTCTTTATATACTGAAGATCAATTTAGTATATATTAAGTAAAGATTTCAACAGTTTGCATCCACACAGAAACATGAAGTGAAAAATATTGTTTGAGTACTAGTTATAGCATTAACTCGCAATGTACAGCACATTAAGGACAGAGATCCTACATGAGGAGTAAGTACACAGTGACTCCTGTTGTTGACTTAACAAATTGACACTCTTGTTTATGGCGACAGTAATCACCCTAGGCTCTTGTCATGAGTTGCCAAGGCTATGGAAGCCTTTTGAGTTCGCTGACTCTATTATCAGCCCTTAAGGCATTCGGATCTGGCAGAAAAGCCCATGAGAGTATTTCAGGCATGGAAAGCCAAGACACTCTGGGAAAAAAAAAAAAAAAAAAAAAAAAAAAAAAAAAAAAAAAAACCTAAATGAAAGATCTCTGCAAGTGAGATCCCAGTGGAAAGAACAGGTCATCAAAGAAGGAGGTGCCTTTCTCTGAAGGGAGGAGAGAACTTCCACTTTGACTATGACCTTGTCTAAATGTGGAATAATTATTTTTAACAATTTTAGGTGAATAATCTGTCTTTTGATTGGTACCATATGAAAAGTACCGGATACTGAGGACATAAATCATTTTGTTGTAGTGAGGAAGATAAGCTGAACTCATTCCATTGGCAAGAGTTGGGGAGAGGAATGTAAATATAACTCTATTAGAAAACCAAAGACGAATCCAGGACTCATAAGTAAACTTCCATTACTGGAGCCTGTCTTCCTCTACTATGCAAGGAACAAATATGTAAAGTGAAAAGATAATGAGGCTTTAGACTTGAGCAAATTTCTGCACAAATCTGATTCATACAACTTACGTGACCTGAACAAGTTACTTAACTCATGTGAACCCATCCTCTCATCTTTAAAATAGGTATGATAATATCACATACCTCAGGAAGTTAGAGAAGTCTACATGAGTTTGTGCCTGGCACAGTTTTGGTGCTCATATACTGGTTTTCTTATGTCTCCTACAAAATAGTCTATATCATGGAAGATTGTCTGCACTTACCTGCTTGTTATTCTCAGTACTCAGATCACAATTATGTACAATCATGCACTGTCCAGCAGTAGATATACATTCTGAGAAATCCTTCTTTAGGTAATTTCATCATTGTGAAAACATTGTAGATGTACTAATACTAGATGGTCTAGGTCAGTCAGTCACTCAGCACAACGTTTGATGTGGTCGAGAAATGCAGTAAACACAAGAGGTGTGATCATAGCTGCTATCAGGAAAACATAGCCTACTCATTTACAATGACTTCTTTTGTTAATATATATAGAAGGGATATACTCAAGTTATTGAAAAAGAAACATAGTATAGTAAATACCTAAACCAGTGACATAGTGGTTTGTTATAATTATCAAGTATTATATACTTTACATAATTGTATGTACTGTACTTTCTATTACGTAGTTCAGCAGTTTTGTTTACATCAGCATCACCACAAACATGAGTAATGTATTTCATGATAACATCACTAGAGGGTAGGGCATTTTTTCAGCTCTATTATTATCTTGTGCTACCACTGTGGAATATGTAGTCAGTCATTGACTGAAACACCATTATGCAGCACATGACTGTACCTATAAAACTCAGTTTCTTCTTAAAATAAGACATAAAATGGAAATGGTGGGTTGTGTGAGTGTGTGCATGCATGTGCATGGGAAACAGATCTGTGGATCCAACAGTATACTGCACTATAAAAATGTACTATTGGATTTTACATAAGCTTATTTATTTGTTTCTAAATGAAACTATGAGACAAGTCTTTAACATGCAACAGTAGGGATTTGCTACACTTTGCCAATTTTTGGCTTTTAAACAGAACTAGCATCATCCAGAGGCAAAGACAGTTATGGTCTCATTATTTCCTACTCCCCAGAGGATGACTGTGTTAATTAAGTACATTTAAAGGGGAAAATACATCTCTTTACTGTGTCCATATAAGCTACTCTTTACTTCTGAAGATTGTTACAATTTATTAACTGTGAATTATTTCTATTTTAAATAAACTCTTCTTTTCCCACTCAAGTTGCCTGATATAAAAGTTACATAAGATTACAAACCATCCATTTGGCCTCTTGAGAATATAAATTTGAAAAAAGAAATCCTGCAGCATTGAACCTCAGAAGAATTTAACAGCTTTTGTGAATCTAGTACTGATGCTCATTTTCAAGCCAGGAGCAAACATATAAATCATGTTCAGCACAGTGTACCTGTCTTTAGAAAGCTGTTCCCAGCCATGTATATTTATTAGTTTTTCATGGTTTCAAGCAATATGTTTTCATCGCTCTCTGGTTTTTGTTTGAATGCACACAGACATATTCCTCTTACAAAACCTCTCTGGTACATCATAAAACACAGCCTTTGGGGATGATTATTTTCCCACTTATGTCCTTCTGCTGTTTCTGCAGATGATACCTTTAAAATGGTGTCTTTTGCTGTCCATAGATGTTTACAGGTTTCCTTTTGCCACTTATCAAGAACTGTGAAGAGTTAGATTTCACTTGCAAGCAAAAAATGAAGTCTATCACACTTTCATTGGTGTTGGCAGAAGGCATAACACTTCTGGGTCAGAGAGAAATGATTTTATCAGAATAGTGATATCTGAGCTGGTTTGCTGAGTTCTAGTTCCTATGAGGTGATATGAAGAAGGCCAGGTGATACCTGCACAGGAAACAAATTATTTTATGAAAGAGAAACTAAATTTTGGTAACCCACATGTTTTATAATTGGCAGTAAACTGGAATGACCTTTGCTCCAGAAGTAGTTATTGTCTGTTTGTAATGAAAAGTAAGCAAACTTGTCCTTTGTTCCAATGGAAGACATTATCTTCAAGGCTGTTTAAAAATATTCTTGAAAAAACTAGTCCAACGCAAAGAAAGTCAGTACCTCTGCTCATTACACATACAGAATGTGAGATGGCCATGAGCTGTTTTCCAGTACCACTAGGCCTTTTTCTTCATGGATATGTGTTATAATTTAAGGATGCTTTCCATAAATGAGTGTTTATTTTAATAGGGGTTTATTACTATGTGCATGTAATCCCGAAATCACTTTGATCTCTTGAAAATGTCCCCAATTCTTTTCTTTTAACAAAATGGAAATCATTTTTAGTTTGTGCTAAATTTACTTAACTTTTGCATACCTCAGTTTACTGAGTAAAATGAATAAAGAGTAGTACTTCAATGAGTTGTTGAGTAGATTAAATCTATTTTTAGGAACTGGCTATGGAATTATGACAGAAAATCCTCTATTCTTCAGACTTCATTTGCCAGCTGGAACAATAGGTTCACAGTGTAGCAGAGATTAGGGATCAATCTGAATTCTTCTAAAAATGATATCCATCTCTGTGTATTTGACTTGGGCATGAGGGATGGGAAGATATACAAGGATGAACAAGTCTAGAGATGTAATTAAAACATGAGGACTACACTATCTCTTACTATCTCTGAGATTCCTGCTAAATGAGTAGATTTTAGCTACTCTTGCCACAAAAAAAAAAGTTTGTTTTTTAACTAGGTATCTATGTGAGATGATAGATATGTTAATGTACTACATTATAATAACCATTTTATTATCCACATGCAACTTAGGACTTAACATGTATACCTTAAATGTATACAATAAAATTTATTTTTAAAAAGTTAAAAGGAAACCTGTTGAAGTAAAATGGACACTATGAGAAACAGTGACTTCATCAGTCCTTGTCCTGACTGTTGATGTACAATTTAATACTTTATCCCTTTTAGTATTTTTTTTGTTCTACTTAATACTATTGGTTGAACTTTGTAATTAACACACAATTATTCTTAGGTGTTTAAATTTAACTGAAAAGTGATCCCTGTTAAATATAAGAATGGGAATAAGAGAGGGAGGAGATGAACAATTTGAGACATGCTCAATCAGACTTGCCCCAAATGGTGGAGTTAGAAATGTGCCAGGGGATTCCAATACAATCCCATCAAGGTTGCATGTACCAATGCCATCTCACTAGTCCAAGTGATCAATTTCAGTTCGCAATTGATCAAATGATAGGATTAAGGGTAAAGGGATCATCACATAAACAAGACTAGTGTCTGCAAATACTAACTAATAGAATTAAAAAGGGAGAGAACAATCCAACATGGGATTGACACAAGAGTGTCAATTTGTTAAGTCAACAACAGGAGTCACTGTGTACTTACCCCTCATGTAGGATCTCTGTCCTCAATGTGTTGTTCAATGTGAATTAATGCTATAACTAGTACTCAAACAGTATTTTACACTTTGTGTTCTGTGTGGGTGCAAACTGTTGAAATCCTTACTCAATATATATTAAATTGATCTTCTGTATATAAAGAGAATTGAAAATGAATCTTGATGTGAATTTAATGGGAGAGGGAGCAGGAGATGGGAGGGTTGTGGGTGGGAGGGAAGTTATGGGGGGGGAAGCCATTGTAATCCATAAACTGTACTTTGGAAATTTATATTTACTAAATAAAAGTAAAAAAAAAAGATACTTCAAAGGCTTGGTCTAAACCCTTAAAAAATGTATATTCATAATATACTAGATTTGGTCAATTCTTATGATCCAGAGGACACTTTTTATACCACAATATGTTGCCATATCCATAGATCAATCATAATTTTTTTTTCTCATGCTTTCTGAATATATGATTCCTAGGTTAAGTGTGTCTCAAATCTGTCTCAGGAACATTAATGACAATGTGACATCTTTGAGAATTGCAAGCATGATTTCTGCTCTACAGTATGTTGGCTCTTACACTAAGAATTACATTGAACAGAATATACCAAGTGATAATAAATGTCAACCAAGGCTAAAATCAACCTAATTGAGAACACAGAAAATTATATTAACTTGCCACTAACGAGGATTTCAGTCTGAAAAAACAACAGATTCAAGTATGTTTGAAAATGTTCTGTGAGGTTTTACAAATGGTGAACATATTTTAAACTCATATTTGAATCTCAAAGACATGGTGACTACATCTTTTGCTTTTCAGGAATTTTCATTGGTATCAACAAGATTCAAGCTGTATCATAAGAAAGAATTGGGTGTTGTCTCAATCTCTAGGTAATTTAGAAGAAGCTGAAGAGGCTTACAAAATGATTAGCAAAAGCTGTGTGTTGTGTCTTGGCCTTGTCCAAAGGCCAACATGCATCCATGCCAGTGCATGAGTGTGAGGAGTCCAGTTCAAAGGCTAAGCTGTATGCACTTAACTGAAACCTGATTTAACATATGCTCCTGACTCCAATATCACTCCATGTTTATTTGTTTATTTATTTTTTGTAACATTAGCCTGCAATAAGAACCCAGTCCTCATTCAAGCATTTACATTTTACCCTAAGAAGTAGACTTAGACTCCTACCATTGTTGCACTGAAACAAACACAGGTTAAAAACATGCTTTTTTGAATTAGCGCCTTGGGAATTTTCTTTAGTATATACTCTGCCCCCCAAAAATCAATTATCCATAAAGTAACTAATGTTAAAATCACACTGGGGAAATGATTGATCCTTAACACTGGAATCAAATATAGATTGATACCAGAATTAAGATCCTGCATTTCCTGAAATATTTATTTACAGTAGCAGATCATATCAAAAGTATTCTGAAAAAAATACTACAAGCTCTCTATTGAACATTTAGAGAGCTGCAAAATAAAGGAAAAAAGAATGACTAGTAAGAAGAGTTCAGACAATAGTCTTAAAACTGCCTAAAGATATTTAGAATTCATATATAATCTTTACACAGACATAAAGAGAAAAACATGCTAATAAAAATTTCTCTAACTCTAACTGAAAGTAAATGTACAGTCTCTGGAAATAATAAACTGATAATATAATCAGGGCAAGCCAAACAATGGATATAATATACAAAGTCAGGAAGTGGGGTAAAAAAAAAAAAAAAAGTGCAGCCTTTTGTTGAAAACATTGTTGAATCCAGGCACCTACTCTTGCTCAAGTTGGTTGATCCTCTTCATTTTTTGTTTCTATTCTCGTGTGTTTGTTTTCCTTTTCTATGGATGCAGAAGAAAGGGAGCTCTTATATACTCTTGGATTTTGTAATAATTTTACATATGCTTCCTTTTTGGTTTTTTGTTTGTTTTGCCCCATATCAAATTTTTAGGAGGAAAAAAAACAAGATATATAACATGGTCTCATGAGAAAACCAGATCACAAAGCTGTGAAATGAAGAATTTCACTCTGTCAACCCATTCTGCTCTCTCTAGGAGTTCAATTACAGTATTGGCTCTTATCTATTCCACTGAGCATTTACTGAGAATATCAGCTATTATAGACTACTACCTAGCTACATGACCATATTGTTCCTTCACATTTATCTGAAATCCTTTCAAAAATTTCAATGAAGATTTTTGTTCTGTTCCATACTACTGTCATTTATAGGAAAGCTTTGTTATTTTACTTGAATGTGATAGTGAGTAGACTTTTTATTTTCTCAGAGACATACTCCTCCCCTGTGGCTATTTCTGAAAAGTTCTGACTTTCTTCACAACTTTTTAATACCCATAACTCCTTCATCCCTTGCATACAATGTTCATAATAATTAAATTATAAAATATTGCAATCAAATCTCATTCCTAGAGCTTATTTAAACTCTCCACTCTTCTCAAAGTTTGTGAGGTATTTTGGAAACTTGTCTTTACATTGAGTTATGAAATAAAACTAAGACTCAAACAATGTAGTAAAATCTTTTCAACATTTGCCTTTAATTCATTGATATGATGCAGAGCCTCATGTGTGCATCTCCCTAGAAACCTTCATTTTAACAGATTTTTTTTTTCAGTACTCCTAACATCTTAAAACTTGTTCAGACACCACCCACTCGCCCTCTGACACCTTCTTCCTGATTGGAAGAGGCATTTATGTATGAGTCACCTCCTGCCAGCTTCATAGGAATTACATAAAAGCAGACTGCTAACCATCTTGGCCTAAGGACAGAAAAATCACATTGAGTGTCAAAGAAAAAAATCATTGTTGCAGTGGAGACTCACAGTAGAGCACTTTAGGATCTTAATGCTCAGAGGACGTCAAACCTTAGTCAACACTCTATATCATGAATGAGTCAACTCATGGATGCTATGCTATCATCAGTTGGGATCCATTACTTGGCCTAATCAAAATCCATTTCAAATGTGTTTTGTTGTGTGTGGTAAACAAAAAATGAAAGGTTAATTCACATCCTGGGATGATTTTACATATACTAGTGGGGAGAATATGTTTTAAGAAATAAATTTATATGAGAGTATTTCAGAAAGATTATGTAAAAACAGAAGTAAACCATGCTTACTTTGGAACACAAATTTTGAAATCCATGCATAATTTGAACTTTTTGAAGACCTCTGTATACATGGATTTCAAATTTTTTATATGAAATCAACATATCTTTTTATTCCATTTCTCACAAACTTAGAAGCCATCTCTTATGAGCAAAACTCATATCCTTTCATGATGATACAAAATATTAATGTGAAAAGATTTAAAAGACAGGGTTTGTGGCAGAAAAGGTTGTTCTGTGTTCTAAAAGATGAATTTGAAGACTTTCCTATATAGTAATTATATCTAGAAAGTATACTAGTCAAGACATTTTTAGTTTTCTTGTATCTAGACAAGAAATCGTAGACTATATGGAAATATGGCATTAAATCCTTTCTTCCTCTTACTGACTGTGTGGGTTTTAGCAGGTCTCAAGATATCTGAACTTAAGTTTCTTTAAATGTAAAGAGTAAAATAGTGCATGTCGTCACTCTCTTGAGTTATTGTAATCATCAAATGAGATGGTATGTTTAAGCTTTTGGAGACTTTTAAGCAATAACATATATAATGTTATATCATTTTATCTCAAAATCATATCTGCAGCATTCTAGGATCCTCACTAACTGTTCTTTTGGTGAGACAAAATATGGTGCTACATTGAAGCTGCTAGGAGTGCTTGGGGGTGACAATTCACTCTTTTCTTTCCACAAGGGTGATTGTAGGGCTCCTGAGTTGACTACTCTTGGGCAGGATCACCAGGAAGGCAGCTCATAAAGAGAATCCTGGGAGGTTTCATTATTCCATATATCCCTTTCCTGTGCTCCAGCCTTCCCATCCGCCCATTCAGATTCATGCAACTTCAAAGAACACCACTGCATTTCTCCTAACACCATGCCCTCATATCTTAGAGCAATAGGATTTTTCTCAGCTGTCAGTATCCCTAAATCAGTATCAGACTATCTTAGGAAATTGAATGTGACACAGATCATCACTGCCTGTTGGGATTGGAAATTTGGATGACACAGCTCTTCAGTGTTCATAGTTGGCTTGCATAATGGCCAAGGTTTGGGGAGGTGAGGTGGGAGTTGACAACAAATGTTCTGAAATGCACATGTATTTGTGCTTCTGAGAATGATAGATTTTTAAAATATTCTCTTCCAGTTTGTATACTAGGCTTTATGCCTTTCTTGAAAAGGATAGCACACAGAGGACAATAAATGTACATATTTAAGGCCAAACAAAGACTTCTTACACTTTTTTCCGGGGGAAACAGTTTGAAGTCCAGAAGCAGAAATTATAATGCCCAAAAAGTGGCCCTAACAGTTCCCAAATGGGACATGCTTCCCCAAGTAGAACCTGTGAGATGCTGTCAGACACAATCGGAGATTGTCTTTCATTACAAGTGAAGTTTTCTGATGAGGGATGTTAAAGGAGAGTTATAATGTAACACATTTTTTTCTTTTTTTGGTTTCCCAGCCTTGTTCAGTATAAAGTAGAAAATAATGAAAGAGTTGGCAATATGACCATAGTCCCAACTTGGGTTTTCTGTGAATGTGCCAGTCAAATGACAGGAAGACAGACATCACACAACCCTGGTATTATCTACAACATTGAGTAAAAATCAGAAGTGGGAGAACTTGAAATAATATTTTAAAATGTATTTCCTCAAAAAAATCATGATTCAGAATTTGATGAAAGCAGATTTTTTTAGGGTTATCTAGTTACTCTCATTCAAATACTTTTCTGTAATAAAACTTTGGTCAAAAGAGAAGACACGTTTTCCCAAGGCTAGACTGAAAGCATTTAATAGTGGATGAGAAGCATTCCAATGTTCACAAAATGCAAGTAATATGGCACACAAAATTATCCAAACCATGTGCCCCTTCTTCTTCTCAACTAAATAAAAATAAGAAGTGGCCAGGGTGTTATTGGATACATCCTGCTGGTAATACTATGCTATCTGAAGAAACAACACTTCCACTCCCAGTTTAGTCATTTTTTTTACAATTTTTCTTGAAATGATATTAGTTTTTACACAATCCATAACAAGCTTATAAAACAAACAAATAGAGATTTAGTTTTTGTTAATTTTGTATAACTATTTAATCTCTAAAATACTTTTGTTCAACTAACAAAGAATATTATAGCTGTTTTTATGGAAGGCCTTTTAAAAATTCACTTTCCAGGAGCAGGCTCTTAGCTAGGAACTAAAATTCCCACATCTCACTCTGGAGTTCCTGAGTTACATTTCTGGCTTCAGCTCTCGAATCCAACTTTCTATAATACAGACCATAGTGAGCAGTGGTGATGACCCAGGTAACTGGGCTCCTGCCACCCACATGGGAGACCTGGGTTACATTTCCAGCTCCTGGCTCTGAACTCAGTGTAACCTTCTAGTTGCAGGCATTCAGTAAGTGAACCAGTGGGTAGGAACACTAGCTCTCGGTCACTCCCTCCCTTTCTCTCTCTGTTTCTCTCTGCTTCTCAGATGAATAATAAAGCTATTAAAGAATCCACTTTCTAAAGTACTGTGTATATTTTTAACAATAATTTGGAACATAAAAAGAACAAGATGGATGCTGGCTTCCTGGACAGTTCAGTCATACGTTAGTTGAGAAGATCAGGTATGAAGTCACAGCTTCTGTGTCCAGAATGTTGCTGGTTTTCTCAAAGTTAATTACCTCTATTATGCTGTTGTCATTACATTCCAGTTAAAGGGCACTGTAGTTCTTTGTAGGTCTGTTCAGTTAAGGCAGTTGATCATCATAGGTTCAGGAAATGACAATTTTAACTGCCAGGCCTTCTCCTGGGTTAGGGGTGGGGAACATCCAGCAGGCAGGTCCACAAAATCATTTAGTCTAGTCCTGCCAAACAATTGCTGGCAGTACTTGAAATTGAAGAAATCTATACCAGGCTAATTTTTAAGTTGATATTTTATAAATATCCAAATGGCCCTTGAGCAAAAAAAAAAAAAAAATCTCCCCACCCATGTAGTCTCAGGTAACTAAAAGGTCATTGACTGACATGTGGGTCGCTGAGAGCAAATGACTACCTGGTGGCCTAAACAGAAAAAAAAAAAAAAAAAAAAAAAAAAAAAAAAAAAAAAAAAAAAAAACAGCAATGGCATTTTTCCATTATTAGAATCACCTTACCAACTATAACTCAAAATTTAAATTAAGTCAGTGATTTATTATTAGAGGAAATACTGAGGGTGATCTGAGGTTACAAAGTAAAACTTATTTCAAAGATTAGATCACTGAAGTTTATTTTTTATGCTTCATCCGCATAACTGCAGTCCCTGCACCAATTAAACATCAACATCTGGCATGTATTCCTGACTTCTTCCCAAAGGAGAGGCCTGTTACCAAGAACTTTATAAATGGTTTTATCTTGAGAATGAAAAGAGCGTCATGTAATGAGGTGCACACTACTGATCCTGACCAGATGAAAAGTAAGACAGGCTTAGAGAACAAAGTGGAAACCAAGATGGTAATTATAAAAGAAAATCTAGTCAAAGAAGAAACACATGCCAAGCTTTCTTCATCATGGAGATAAATCTCACCCCTATTTTTGCTCTGTGAATATACCTAAAAGGAGAAAGCTCTAGCGCCAATAGGAAGGTTGCACCTGCCACCACCACAAATTAATAAAACAAACACAATCATAGCAGAGGACCATCTGATGCTCATGACGTTCCTTTACAGCATGCCTGATTACTCATTAGGAATCAGAAGCCATCTAAACTATGTACACCTTCACCTGTACATCTAGCACGTCCTGCTGACACAGACTGGAGGGCACTGAGTACTGCATTGGCTCCTACTTTTCACAAAGAGATGAATAGCAAATGTTTTAACAGCAAATTTTGAGAACAAAAGTTTGGTTCTTTTATGGGAAATATATTTTTGTGGCATTTCTATAAATCAGAGCTCATTCTAAAATGGAATGGATTACTCTTATTCAATATAGTACTAAGATTTTAGCAAGAGCAATTAGGAAGAAGAAAGAAATTTAGGGCCTCAGAAGTGGAAAAGAGGAAGTCAAATTATCCATATTTGCTGATGACACAGTGTTGTACATGGGAAAACCTAAACATTCCATCAAAAAGCAGTTAGAATTGATAAATCAATTCAGTAAAGTTTCAGGTTACAAGATAAACATTCAAAAAGAGTAGCTTTTTAATGCGCTATTAATAAACTCACCAAGAGAGAAATCAAGAAAGATATCCCATTCACAATAACTACAAAAAAAATCAAATATTTAAGAATAAATTCAAACAAAGAAGGAAGAGCTCTACAATGAAAATTATCAAACATTGATGAAAGAAATCATCAAGGACACAAAAAATGGAAAGATAGTCCTTGCTCATGGATTGGAAGAATCAATATCATTAAAATGTCTGTACTACCTAAAGCAATCTAAAGATTCAGTGCAATCTCTATTAAAATACCAGTGGCATTCTTTACAGAATTATAAAAAGCAATCCTAAAATTCAAAAAAAAAAACCCACAAACAAACAAACAAAAAAAACAAATAGCCAAAGAAGTCCTGAGCAAGCAATATCAAACTGGAGGCATCACAATACTGATTTCAGAGCATACCACAAAGCTATAGTAAGGAAAAGAGTTTATTGCTGGCATAAAAACTGATATATATATCAGTGGAACAGAATAGACAGCCAGAAGTTAATCCACATAAAAATAGCCAATTGATTGGATAATCTCCTCAATAAATGGTGTTGGCAAAACTGGATATATATGAATGAAACTAGATCCATACCTCTCACCATAGTCAAAAAACTCAAGATGGATCAAAGACTTAAATTTAAGACATGAGGCTACAAAGTTACTGGAAAAAAATGTGGGAGAAACTCTCCAAGACATAGGTGTAGGGAATGACTTCTTGGACTGGACCCGCAAAGTGCGGGCAACAAAAGCAAAACTAAACAAATGGGACTATATCATACTCAGAAGCTTTTGCACAGCAAAGGAAACAATTGATAGAGTGAAGAAACACCCAACATAATGGGAAAAATATTTGCTAGCTACCTATATGACAAAGGATTAATATCCCAAACATATAAGCAAATTAAAAACTCAAAAACAAAAAACAATCAGTCCAGTTGAGAAATGGGCAAAGGACCTCAACAGACAGTTCTCAAAAGAAGAAATACAAACTGTTCACTAACCATTGAGGAAATGCAGATCAAAATGGCAATGAGATATCACCTCAGCCCTGTCAGAATGGCTGAAGCACAAAACAGAGTAACAAATGCTGCAAGGATGTGGAAAAGAGGAATAGTTATACACTGTTAGTGGGAATGAAAGTGCATCCACTGTGGAAAACAGTGTGTAGATTCTTAAAAAAACACAAATAGACTTGCCATATGGTCCAGCGAGCCCAATATTGGATATATACACAAAAGATATGAATGCACTGTATTTAGGAGATATCTGTACCACCACATTCATATTTGGACTCAACCAAGATGTCCATCATCAGAAGAATAGAGAAAATATGGTATATATATATAGTGGATTATTATTCAGCTTTAAAAAGAATGAAATTCTGTAATTTGCTGCCAAATGCACAGAACTGGAAGATGTCATGTTAGTAAAATAAGCTGGACATAGAAAGACAAATACTGCATGTTCTCCCTTATATGTGAGTGCTATCATTTAAAAAGAAGGAAGGAAAGGAGGTAGGAAGGAGATGACTGTGTATATCAGTATTGCTGCAAATACAGTTTTGTGAAACTTTGTTTTATACCTTTGTCAAACCAATGATTAAGAATGTTTTACTACCACAGTTTTAATGATTTGTGATTATTTTAAAATTTACTGCATATGAGTGGGATGGTCCTTTTTCCATTCAATTATTATTTATAGCCATTGTCTATATTCCTACTAAGCTAGGGTCTTTTTGCTTTTTACTTATTAAACTTCTTAGTGAAGTGTTAAGCCTTTTTACTGTTATGCAAATTTAAAATGTTATCTCAAATACTAAAATAAGGTAGGGAGAAGAAAGGAGGGTGGCAGAAAATGGAGGGAAGTGGAAGGAAATAACATTAGGTTCTTAGAAACATATATACAAACCATATTGAATCTGTTAAAAACAAATTAAAAGGCCGGCGCTTGGCTTAACAAGCTAATCCTCCGCCTTGCGGCGCCAGCACACCGGGTTCTAGTCCCAGTCGGGGCGCTGGATTCTGTCCCGGTTACCCCTCTTCTAGGCTAGCTCTCTGCTATGGCCCGGGAGTGCAGTGGAGGATGGCCCAAGTGCTTGGGCCCTGCACCCGCATGGGAGACCAGGAGAAGCACCTGGCTCCTGGCTTCGGATCAGCATGATGCGCCGGCCGCAGCTGTCATTGGAGGGTGAACCAACAGCAAAAAGGAAGACCTTTCTCTCTGTCTCTCTCTCTCACTATCCACTTTGCCTGTCAAAAACAAACAAACACACACACACACACACAAAAAAAAACAAATTAAAAATTAAAAATTTTTAGAAAGAGAAGAGGGATAGGAAAAAAAATGGAGTGGATTGCCCCAGCTTATCAAGGCCCATGTGATGGCTATGAAGTCATCAGCCAGGGCCTTCTGTACTCTGCATTAACTGGCCTGGAATTCTTTAACCTTTAAGTAAACAAAACAGATGACTAAATATGCTTCAGAATCTTGAAATTATACAAGCTGGGATAACAGTACTACTATTTTTAATTATTAAATAAAAAAATCTGATGTTGAAAATGGGAAACTGATATTGATCTTGTAATTTTCTTGTTACTTGTAATAATCAAAACTTTATTCACTCAAAAGAGAGATCAAAAGAGAGGAAAAAAAAATAAAGAAGGAAGCTACTTCTCCTTAGGTAAATTAATAAGACATAAGTAATTCGCAAATATCTTGTGAACTCATCTTCAGTATTACATGATGCTTGTTTAATTGAGGGGGAAAATTTTAGCAGCTGAACCTCAGGCCAAAATTCTAGAGGTTTTATGAGGCAGAAGAGTACGATTAAAGCATATAATAAGCATCTATAAAGAAATAAAATGAAAATAAGAACATGATAAGAATCATATTTTGAAAATTAACAAATTATTTTTGCTTTTTTTTTGCTTTTATAACTGGTAAGCAATTAAAAATACAGCTTAATCACAGTGAGTAATGGCAAAAACTACTAGGATTTTGTAGATAAAGCATAAGACCCCAACAAAGTTTTTTTTGGTAAGGGCCATGTAAATCTGAAGAGCAAAACCCCAGGAGTACAAAGCATAGGCAGTAACATGTTCATTTTTCTATTAAAAGAGAAATGAACTAAAGCAATAGTTTTGAAATACCAAGGTTAATAATGTCTAAGTTTTATTCTACAACTCTAACCTGCTTCTCTGTGGATATCAAGGTATAATGACGCACCTTTAGTTCAGTCGTTAACAGAAGACTTTCTAGTGAGGTTCCGGATGCTAAGCATCTCCAGTTTTTACCCACTGAGGGACTAGAAGAGCGTCTCTATGAAAAAGCTCCTAAGATCTTTTTCTTTTGAGTTGTATTAATACACTTTCCCATCATCTCTACCAAAGCACAGCCCACACAAAGTTAATACTACCCATTGTAGGGATGTGTATTTTTTAACTTCATATTGACTGTATTTTATAGCTCCATCTTTTTTCCCTTTTCCTTAATCATTTATATGTAACATTCATAACATTCCTTGTTTAAACACAGCTGTAATAATGTTAAATCTTCTTTTTAGAATTATCAGATATTTAGATTTTATTGTGTTGATTACGTTCCAGCTGGTAGGATTTGTGCAGATTATGTCATCCAAAACTTAACAACCCTATGAGGTAAGTATTGTTACCATTTTTATCAGAATAAAAAACTGATACAGGAAATTGGCATACAGAATACAGGAACTTGCCAAGGTAAATTCTTACTGTCCTTGGAACTGAAATTGAAGCCCGGGAAGCCTTCCTAAAGAAACCAAACCATTAATTATCTTATGAATAGCTTTCCAATTAGAATATTGTCAAAAGTCGCAGGAAGTTATTCTGGTAGTTTGACTTGGCTTGAAATCCTTGTCTTATGTTAGATAGCTTCTATATCTAGCTTCTTCAGATTATTTGGTCATCTCTGGCTTTCCATCTTAAGGGTCACCATCCTTTTTCCTTGTCCTAATGCCCCTCTGTTTTCCCTCCACATGATCAGTCCAGAGAGCCAAATTGGTCCAAAGCAATCTTTTTCCTTCAATTTTAGTTCCCTTTCTGGCTACAGAACTATACTTCAACTGCAGGCTTAAAAATGCCAGCCCAGAAACATTCATTCATTTGTTCATTCACCAGATGTTTTATCTCTTATCTTTGTATTAATCAAAAGTAAAAAGAAATAAAGTAAAAAATAAATAAAAAGTTTGAGTGTCTACTATGATCACTGGGCAGTTAGCAGTGACTAGGAGAGGCAAACCCCTTTTCTCATGCTCCTGTGTTTAGTTGGAGTCGACAACAATGAACAAGTAGGTATACACATATAACATATCAGTACTGATGGTGCTGAGGACCAAACAACATAGGGCAAAGGAGAGAGGGAAATCTGGAAGCAGAGGATAGGAGAGTGTTGTTGCTAAGCTTATGAGGATGTTCAGGGTAAGCCCTCTGATAAGAAAACATTTGAACAAATATAAAACAGAAATGTGAATTTAAAATGTAATCTGTGGAAGAAATTTAGGAGCAGAGAGAAAGAGCAGCAACAGCAAAGACCTGGAAGTAGAAATAATCTTGTGTTTCTCTAATAATAAGGCCTGTGGGCTGGAGCTGTGTGAGAATAAGTTGATACCTAAAATTGCTTGGCTTATCTATAATTCAGTCAAGAATGGCATTTGGCCTTAAACACATGAGCCACTTCCCGAAAGCTTAGAGTATATTAATATTTTTATGAATTTTATTTAGTGCTTTATAGTTTAAAATCATTTTCCCAAATATAACCTCATTTTTCTCCTCAAAACCTCCTGTCACTGAGAGAAGAGTCTAGTGTGATAATCCTGGCTGTGAAAAAGACATGACACATGGTAGGCACTCAGTAAATGTATCTTGAATTAATGAGTTGATTTAATTCCACAACACAACTTTTAATTTATCAACTTTGTCACACTGATTATTACTGAATATCAGAGGTTATATTATAATGTGTCAGTGCTTCCAAGGCTATGGAGATGTATGTTGGGCTATTTGCCTCCACCCTAATTTGTATATGTATTTATTTTTATGGTGCTTCACACTTTTTCTAACTCTTCCATTAAGTTCTGTAGCATTTTCCTGGCAATCAGTTTCTCTGGGCTCCTAATTTATCACTATCTAATCTATTCTATTCTTGGAAACCAGATCACAAAATTTGTCAGACCCACATGTAAAATAAATTAAAGTGACTCCAAATAAGAGCCAATGAAACCTTTTCTCAAACAATAAATTTGTCTTGGTCCATTTGTGCTGCTGTAACAAAATACCATGGAATGAGTGATTTATGAACAATAAAAATTTATTTCTCACAGCTCTGGAGGCTGGGAAGTTCAAGATTAAGATATTCGCATGTAGGCCGGCGCCGCGGCTCACTAGGCTAATCCTCCACCTTGCGGCGCCGGCACACCGGGCTCTAGTCCCGGTTGGGGCACCGGATTCTGTCCCGGTTGCCCCTCTTCCAGGCCAGCTCTCTGCTGTGGCTAGGGAGTGCAGTGGAGGATGGCCCAAGTGCTTGGGCCCTGCACCCCATGGGAGACCAGGAGAAGCACCTGGCTCCTGCCATCGGATCAGCATGGTGCGCCGGCCGCAGCGCGCCTACCGTGGCGGCCATTGGAGGATGAACCAACGGCAAAAGGAAGACCTTTCTCTCTGTCTCTCTCTCACTGTCCACTCTGCCTGTCAAAAAAAAAAAAAAAAAAAGATATTCGCATGTACGGTGTCTGGTGAGGATCCCATCTTTATGGTTCTAAGATAGCACCGTGGTGTTACACCCTAGCAGGAGGACAAATGCTATGTCCTCACACACAGAAGGGACTTGGAAAGGAGCAAACCCACTTCCTCTGCCCATGATTGTTCTACTCTTGTGACTTAATTACCCCTTAAAGTCACCACCACCTAAAATTATCACATTGGCAATTAAATTTCAATATATAAATTATGAGGGACACATTAAGGTCACATTACTATTTTCTTCCTAACAACTTTTCTGATCTCATAAATATTGTGCTTATTTCTACATTTGCAATTAGTTTCTAGTTGATTAAAGTTGCTAGGCAAAATATCACCCCTGGGCTTTTTCTTCAGTTGCCTAGAAAAATACTATTATAAAGCATTTCAGTCCACCTAAAACAGTTTCCACAATCTGATCTGAACATTTGCAGGTTCTTCATTGAACTAAAACTGATCTCATTTATCTGTAGTATCCACAACTCACAGGTTTGTCTGGGCTCTCTGAAGCCAGGACTCTCATCTAGTACTGATGATATAGCCACTTGGTACCACATGATTATAAATGTGCCTCTTGCAATGAGGTACCCTTAACGTGTCCTTTCTGTGGAAGCCATTATATCCACCTGTTTGCTGCCATAGAAGTTTTCAAATATTATTTTTCTGATTGAGAATTATTATGGGTTTATCACTTATTAATTTCTTCTTTCACTCTTATAACAAATAACTATTGGTGGCCTACTATGTACCAACTGCTGCTCTGGGTCTTGCATATCTAGCCTTTTAAAGACAGAGGTTATATCTACTGTCTTGGAAAGCTAAATGAATGATTCTAATGGAGAGGGCTAAATGATTGGTTACAAATAGACATATACCAATAGTAACATAAATAAATTTTATTAATACAAAAGAAAGCAGGGAAAACAGATACAGAGTAATAAGCTAGGTGTCTTTTTAAAAGAGGGTGGTAGGTGTTGGCATTGTGGCATAGAGGGTAAGGTGTCACCTGCTGTTGCAGGCATCCAATATGAATGCCAGTTGAGAGTCTCAGCTGCTTTGCTTCCTATCCAACTCCTTGCTAATGGGCCTGGGAAAGCAGTGGAAGATGGCCCAAGAGCCTGGGCCTCTGTACTCACATGGGAGACCCAGAAGAAGCTCTGGGCTCCTGGCTTTGACCTAGCACAAACCCAGATGTTGTGGCCATTTGGGGACTGAAACAGCAAATGAAAGATCTCTCTGTGTTTTCCTCTCTTTCTGTAAATTTGCCTTTCAAATAAATAAATAAATCTTTGTTAAAAAGAGGGTGGTAATAAAAAAATAAGTATGTGAGTCAATGGAAATGTTAATTATATTC
Organism: Lepus europaeus; assembly: GCF_033115175.1. Classification (NCBI taxonomy): domain Eukaryota; kingdom Metazoa; phylum Chordata; class Mammalia; order Lagomorpha; family Leporidae; genus Lepus; species Lepus europaeus. The sequence continues at coordinate 59,708,229 of NC_084834.1, read as the reverse complement.
ACTTAACCATTTAAAACATGTTGTACACTGTAAATGTATATAATTTGTCATTTATCTTTTAATAAAGCTGGGAAAACTTTTTAATGAAAAAAAGAAAGAAGACAGAGTGGTTAAGGAAGATTTCCCTAAGGAGATCGTGTTTATGAGTATCTGAGGAAAGTATGTTTTTTAAAAATTTATTCAAGAAGCAGAGAGACAGACAGACAGCGATAACTCCTATTCAAATATACTGGTTCATACTCCAAATGCCCACAGTGGCAAGTGCTAAAGCTGGAAGCTGGGAGCTGAATCCAAGTCTTCCATGTGGGTGGCAGGGTCTCAACTACTTGAGCTGTCATCCACAGTGTCTCAGAGTCTGCATTGGCAAAGAGCTGGAATAGGAAGCCAGAGCAAGAAATTGAACACAAGCACTGTGATGTGGGACCCTTAAGGGTGTCTTAACTGACATCTTAACCACAAGGCCAAATGCCTTCCCTAAAAGCATATCTTCAGAGGACATAGCAAGACTAAAGACCTTGATAGGAGAATGACTTGGTATGTTCCAGGAATAACACTAAGACAAATATGTTTCAAGAAGAGTGAAGGAGCGTGTTAGAAGATAAGGTCTGTGACAAGGGTTAAATAGTGTAGGGGCTTTTGAACATCAGTTGTTCATGATCTTGTCGACAGTACATGATGTGTTTGACTTGATGTTGTTTCTGTACAATTTTCTGAAAGCCAGTGTAAAGGATATAGAGCATCCATGAGAAATAATTTTCATAGGTATAATTCCTATAGCCTTTTAATAAAGTTCAGGAAAATATATAGATATGGAAGCACTCATAATTGTATATTCTAATTTTTTTGCTTATTGAAGTTAAATTCACTTATATAAAATTATTTTAAAATGATTCAGTGACGTTTAGATTATTCACAATGTTGCACAACTACCACTTCTATCTAATTCAAAACAAGTTCATCACTCAACAGGAACCCATTACCTATTAATCAGTGATAACCCCTCTCCCCTTACCCCAAAAAGTAGCATTCTGCTTTCTGTCTATGAATTTATATACTAAATTCTAGATATTTCATGTAAATGAAATCCTAAAATATGTGAACTTTTATGTCTGGCTTCTTTCACTTAGCATAATTTTTGAGGTACATTCATATTATAATATATATCAGCACTTTATTTCTTTTTATAGTTGACTTGTATTCCATTTTATGTATACACACACATATATACACACCACAGTTTCTCCATTCATCTACTAGCGGACATTGTGATTGTTTCCACCTTTTATTGTTGTAAATAGTGCTTACTATGAATGTGTGTGTACAATGTATTTATGACCAGTATTTTTAGTTCCTTTGGGTATATACCTAGAAATGGAATCACTGAGTCACATGGTAATTCTGTATTTGACCTTTTGAGGAATCATAAAATTGTTTACCACTGTGGATGAACCATTTTATAATCTGAAAATACTCTTATTCTTAAGCCATTTGTACATTCTATAAGCACTTGCTTCCTTATACCTTATCTTTCCTAGTTTGGAGCTACTTACTGTAGATATAACATTTTTCCTAAGGTGACAACCTGATTAGATATTTCTTCCAAACCAACTGAAAGGACTTTTACTAGAAAAATTAAGGAAAATAAAATTAATAAACTATAAAGTAAAACTTTAGAGGCAACAACTTTAAGTTGTATAATTCATAACCCAAATGACTATAGCCATGATATCAATAAGATACATAGATAGAGACAGTAAATAATTAGATATCTCCTACTGATGATCCTATTTCTCTAGAGAACCCTAAAGAGTAATACTCTATCATGGTTTGGATGGCCGGATGGACAGATAGGGAATTGGCTTATGTGATTATGAAAGCTGAGAAATCCCAAGATATGCAGTCATGAAACTTGAAAACAGGAAAGTCCATGATGTAATTACTGGCCAAGTTCAAAGGCCTGAGAACCAGGAAAGCCAATGATGTGCGTTCCAGTTTGAGGTTGGCAGGCTCTATTCTCAAGAGTTGATGCTTCAGTTTGAAACTGAAAGCAAGGAAAGATCAGTTCCCAGATCAAGGTAGTCAGGCAGGAACAGTTCCCTCTTATAGCAAGATGGTGATCCCTTTTGTGATTCTCAAGTCTTCAACAGAATGGAGGTCCCACCTGCTTTAGGGAGGACAATCTACTTTACTCAGTCTCCTAATTCAACTGTTAATCTCATCCATAAATGCCTTCACAAGCATACTCAGAATAATGATTGACTAAATATCTGAGCACTACATGGACTACTCAAGTTGACACATAAAATGAACCGTTGTAGAATACTTTTGAACTGACATGGTTTCTAGGACCTTAACTAAATTCTGATGACTCCAAATATTCCATTTTCCCAGAATATTTCTTTGTTTCAGGCCCTGATACTTTTTTTTTTTTTTTTGACAGGCAGAGTGGACAGTGAGAGAGAGACAGAGAGAAAGGTCTTCCTTTTGCCGTTGGTTCACCCTCCAATGGCCGCCGCGGTAGGCGCGCTGCGGCCGGCGCACCGCGCTGACCTGATGGCAGGAGCCAGGTGCTTCTCCTGGTCTCCCATGGGGTGCAGAGCCCAAGCACTTGGGCCATCCTCCACTGCACTCCCTGGCCACAGCAGAGAGCTGGCCTGGAAGAGGGGCAACCGGGACAGGATCCGGTGCCCCGACCGGGACTAGAACCCGGTGTGCCGGCCCTGATACTTTTTAAAATTTTTCTTGTTTTATTTGAAAGGCAGAGATAGTGAGATTTCTTCTATCCATTTGTTCACTCCCAAAATGTCCACAACAGCCAGGATTGGGCCAGGTGGAAGCCTGTTACCTAAAATTCAGTCTGGCTCTTCCACGTGAGTAGAAGAACCCAAGCACTTGAATCATCATCTGTACCTTCCAAGGTCTGCATTAATGAGAATCTGGAAACCAAAGTAAAGCTGAGACTCAGAGGAGGCATTCTGTCATGGGTTTCAGGTGTCCTAATCACTTCCCCAAATGCAGTGCAACCTCTTTCTAGAATATTTATCATCTGAGAATTCATAATACACTTTTCTTATGGGGGCTCATACAATCATTTATTAAAATGCCTACTGTGTAACAGGAATTGTGCTAAACACTGAGCAACAAAGATTCCAAACACTTAAAGAAAGAGCAGGCCTATAAATAAATAATTTAGAATCTGTGTTGAACTGTTTGAAATCAAGGAATAGGACGCTGGTTTGGTTTTTTGTTTGTTTGTTTTTGACAGGCAGAGTGGACAGTGAGAGAGAGAGACAGAGAGAAAAGTCTTCCTTTGCCGTTGGTTCACCCTCCAATGGCCGCCGTGGCCGGCGCATCGCGCTGATCCGATGGCAGGAGCCAGGTGCTTCTCCTGGTCTCCCATGGGGTGCAGGGCCCAAGGACTTGGGCCATCCTCCACTGCACTCCCTGGCCACAGCAGAGAGCTGGCCTGGAAGAGGGGCAACCGGGACAGAATCCAGCGCCCTGACTGGGACTAGAACCCGGTGTGCCGGCGCCACAGGTGGAGGATTAGCCTACTGAGCTGCAGTGCCGGCCCAGGACGCTGGTTCTTAAAGTGTGGTTTGAAGTCACCTGTATCAGAATCACCTGGGGTGTTGTGGTCCTGCTTCAGTATTGTTCAGAAACTCTTGGCTGGAACTTAGTCTGTATTCTAAATCTCTCAGATGATCTTAATGTACATAGAAGTTTGATAAGCACCGAAATAGAACATGCTTTATTTTAACATTTTTGGAGTTACTTAAAATAAAATGTTTTTTAAGATATATTTTATTCTTTTAAAGGCAGAATGAGACAAACACACAGACATACACACACACACACACTCATAGGGGTTGGTGGGGAGAGATCCATCTTCCATCCACTGGTTCACTCAACAGACCAAAGAAGCGGCCAGCAATTCCGTCCAACTCTCCCGTGAGGGTGGCAGAGACTCAAGTATTCGGGTCATATTTTACTGCCTTCCTAGGCACAAGAAGTTGGATCAGAAACAGAGTCAAGCTGGGACACAAATGAACCAGCACTTCACTAAGGAATGCCCATGTCACAAGTTCCAGCTTAACATACTGCATTATAATGCTAGCCCCTAAAATAAAAAAATAAAAAATAAAAAAGTTTTATAATTACCTTCTTGAATTTGAATATTTTGAATTTCTTCATCAAGATTCAAGACAGCTTGTAAAAATAAAATAATAGTATTATATTCCACAATGTTCATTTTCAAATTTTTATAATTTTATTTCACTATTAGATCAATCAGACTACATTCCTGCCCTTATTCAGCATATTTCCATTCCTGACATCGTTCCAGGCTTTGGGAATGCTACCATGAGCAAGACAGACATAGTTAGCACCTCATGTAGCTTAGAATCCAACTTCAATGTCACATTTTATTTTTAATGTATAACACATTTTTTATTTTTTTAAGATCTTTTTTTATTTATTTGAAAGAGTTACACAGAGAGAGAAGGAGAGTCAGAGAGAGATCTTCCATCCAATGGTTTACTCCCCAGTTGGCTGCAACAGTTGGAGCTGCACCAATCAGAAACCAGGAGCCAGGAGCCTCCTCCGGGTTTCCTACATGGGTGCAGGGGCCCAAGGACTTGGGCATCTTCCACTGCTTTCTCAAGCCATAGCAGAGAGCTGGTTCGGAAGTGGAGCTGCCGGGACTCGAACCGATGCCCATGTGGGATGCCGGCACTGAAGTTTTGCCACAACGCCAGCCCTACCACATTTTTTTCTTTTTGGAGATGGGAGCATTTATGTGTGTGTGTGTGTGTATGTGCGTGGGTGGGCAGGTGCACATGTATGCATTTGTAAAGATTTAGCATTTTCACTTGCTCAGCAAAACAGGTATACTAATTGAGAGATTGCCAAGTTACCTCTGCAAATATTCCAGGAAATCTAACATGTTCTGGCATAATTGTAAGTGGACTGGGGTGTCTCTGTTCCCTCATATGAAACCCTCTACCTTTTTTTTCTTTGCTGCTTTGTTGCTCAAAGAAAGTATGTTAAAACATTAAGATCCTAAAATCGGTTATGATAATATATAAAATTCCCTTCATGCATAATTGAATGAATGAGACATAACTAACAGTTTGCTAAAGATGCTGTATTTTCTGTGTTATAAGGAACTATGAACTAGTTTTACATTTATTTCTTCTGAAAAGAGACACATTAGTGTTTTGGCTATTTAAGCATATCAACCATAAGCTAGATAGAACATTTATAACAATTTCAAGCAAATATTTAGAGTAGCACTTACTTAATAGCTTTCTATTTTCCAGTTCACATATCATTATTTGCTGATGTCAGTCCAGCAAATATTCCAGGAAAATCATCCATTATCTGTGAAGTTTAGATGTTATATATAATGTATGTTCTGGACCCATTAAAATATGTCACAAATAATTCAAGATCGCTATGTGACTCCTTTCTCCTTGTCTTTCATATAAAACTTTGTCCTTACTCTTTTACTGCAATACAAACAGTAAAACATACAAACATTGAGGTGGAGAATGATGAATTCATTCATGTCATTTAGAAAGAAACACAGGTACTATGAAGGTTACTGTAATAGAGCTGTTTGGATCATCTTCCTCTTTAGTATTGATTAAACAACCTCAAAAGTATTAAGACTCAACTTGAAAATGTAGCTTAAACATCTAGGCATATGTTTTTTTTTCTACATATGAGTAACAGGAAGAAATAGAAAATGTAATTTTTGGTGACAGGACAATAAAGAGCTTTCATGGACAAGAAAGGACAAAGGAGTCATTCATAAAGCTAAGACAGTTTCTGTGTATTAGCAAAGTTTTTAGGGCTATCCATCTATTTTCTTTTTCAGTTGGTATTCATACCAGACCTTACTATTCCTGTTTTGGTAATTTAAAAGATTCTATAATCCGCCCAACCTTATGAAGTAATCAAGTAGTAAAACAGCCTAAGTCACTCTGATTGCAAATCTACTGAGCCTTCATCATGCCATGTTGAAGAGGCCATACTCAAAGACAGGACATTCAGCAGTTGGTGTCTGTGGCCTTAAGCAATTTAACAAGTAGGAAGATGATCTCTAAGATGACTCACTGTAATTAGCAATTTCCCAGGTGAAATCTCATAATAAACATAAAGAACACTCTTCAACCTTTGGTTGCTATATTTTAAGTTGGCAGGAAAACCATCATCTCCCTATGTATGTGTGTAGGTTTTGCATTTAGAATATGATCAGCTGAGTGCCGAGTGATTGCTTCACCATTAGGAATGTTACTCAAGTAGGCAATACATGTCTACAGGTTTCTTGTCAGGAGAGTTCAAATACTGTTGGAAACAGCACCCAAGTATGGTACTTCCCACCAGCTTATTCACCTCTCTTGCATTTCTTTCTTATTTCCATGCTGAATGTCAACTGTGTAGGTTTTCAAATAATAAAGTTGATCCTGTCCTTATTGCTCATTGTTTTCCTCTAAATGTGTCTGCTCCCTAATTGTGCTTATATCTCCTAATATTAACCAGCATATTGCAATGTTCTCCATGTCTATAAGCAAGTCTTATACACCGTCTTCCCGGTTGCATACCTGGTCAGAAGAAGATAAAGGTGATCTTAGAGCACTCAGAGCCCTTCAGTAATCTGATGTCCAATGGCACAGATAGTGCACTGAGAGTTCTGTAATTTGAATGAAGGGGGGGGGGGGCAAACATTCCTCATTTTGTTGGTATGCTGGTTAATTTTGTGTGAACTTGACTGAACTAAAGGATCCCGGGTGACTGGTAAAACATCATTTCTCTCTGTGTTTGTGTCCTGATTCTCAGACTTTCAGACTCAGAACAAGACTTATCTCAATCACCTACACCCCAGTTGTCAGGCCTGATGATTCAAACTGAATTATAGCACCAGATGCTTCTCCAGTTTATATCCACAGCCACATGTGCCAATTTCTATAATAAATCTCTGTATTTGTGTCTATAACTACCCATCTGTTTCTCTGGAGAATCCAGAATAATATGGCAGGGCATTCACTGACCAACCTAGTATTTCCATTCCCCAGAATTCCAGAAACTAAGAATGGCAGCCAGTTACTGTGGAAAGAAAGTGGAAAGAAGAAAGTCATCTAACTGTCTTAGAGAATTATGCCTACCAGGTTCTGTATGCCAGGGGAGACATGTTCAATGTTATAGCAATCTTGTTTCTGTGGACAACAGAAGCAGTGAGCTTTGAAGTCCCAAATCACTGTTTAAATCAATTCTTCAGCACTTCATTTGATTTCTGATCAAATGAAAGGTTCTTAAACAATGTAAGTCTCATCTTCCATGTCTAAAATATGAATACTAATTTCTATTATGAGTGTCTCTGATGCCTGTGTGCATATGGATCCATAGGTACAGTAGCTTATAAAAAGCTGTCCAGTTTCTATCATTTACTTTAGCAGATAGATACTTATATTTATGCTTGGTAGTATGTAGTTGATTAGGAAACAAACTAAGATTTCTGTGTGCAGACACGGTGTGTTTGCCTATTGTTGAAAAACCATAAACAACACTGAAATTTCTTCTTCATCTTTAATATGCATCACCTGTCTATGTAGTTTTTTCATTTTTGAGATATGAAATGGATCAAAATATAATCTAGAAATAACAAATAAAGTATTACCAGATGTTCTCCCAAAGAATATCACATGTATAATGAATACTAACATTACTCTCCATAGAAAACGTTTTACAACTACTTTTCATTTGAATTTTTGTCTCTCTAATTTACTCTATTTGATATATTCAACTTGTTAAAGTTGCAAGAAATTTAAAACTTGAAAAATCATTTTGAAAATTTTCGCATTAAGCTCTACTAAAAATATAATTTTATTATCATTTTAATCAGATATTATGTTTTATTTTATTGCTCTGAAATACATTTTCAAATATGCTGCAAGGTTATTTTGCCTGCTGAAGAATAAAGTTATTTTCTGCTGTAGAAATGGCTGTAATGCCATTTCAATGCCATGTAAGTAGGTATTGCTACATGGAGCATTATTTGTATTCACCAAGAAACAATCTAAAAATATTGCAATAAAATGAAATGATTAAATTACAGTACACTTATTTGGTGTGACTATATCTACATCCATTAGAAATTTAGTTTTGGAAGATGAATATGATAAGGGGAAAGCACATGACCTACTCTCTATTGAAAAATTCAGAACTGTATTATTAATCCTAATTGGCATAGCTCTAATTTTTACTTTATGGCTCTAAGTTACCTAAATATTTGTGTATCTGCATCTCTCTGGGTTTAGTTACTGAAAAAATAAGGAAACTTACTGTAATATTAACTTATCCTAGGATGAATTTATTCATCTTAATATTAATTTGAAAAAACTGTTATTTCAAAAGTAATTACTGATATACAGAATTGCAAGTTACCGTCATACTGTATACTGAAATACTTAAGAATAAAATTTCAACTTTTCAATAATCAAATCACATTTGAAAGTAGGCCTCAGGGCTGGCGCTGAGGCATAGTGGGTAAAGCTGTAGCCTGCAGTGCCAGCATCCCATATGGGCTCCGGATCGAGTTTTGGCTGCTCCACTTCTGACCCAGCTCCCTACTAATGCACCCGGGATAGCAATGGAAGATGGCATCCATGTGGGAGACCAAGAAGACACTCCTGGCTCCTGGCTTAGGATTGGCGCAGCTCCAGCCCCTGTGGCAATCTGGAGAATGAAGCAGTGGATGGAAGATTCTCTCTCTTTCTCTCTCTCTCTCTCTCTCTGTAACTTTGCCTTTTGAATAAAATAAATAAATCTTAAAAAGAGAACAAAAAACAAAATAAAAAGAAAGTAGGCATTTATGTTCTAAGGGCTCTCAGACTGAAGTCTGAGGAGCCTGCTACATGCTGCCTCTTCTGGTTGTAGTGATTACTCAACCTGTGCCAGAGACCGTGTATTCTGTATGACAGAGAGGGTCAGCTTGCCCAGAGTACATTGGTGCTCTGTGATATTGGAGCATTGATTTGGCATATTATAATTAGACTTTTGGATAATAGCACCCCATTTTAGACTTGTTGCATATAGAGAATAAGGTGTCATTTTAATAATACTTTGTTTACTGTATGAGTAGACTATTATTTTTAAAATAGAATATTGCTGAATAAAATGTTTCTAGGAATGAAGAGTTTGGTGAAAAGGATACAATCTAAGGATAAGCTGAGTGCTTAAGCTTCTTGCACAGAATAGGCCAATAATGAGCATATTTTCAAAACTTTGAGAATAGTGGATGAATTTATAACATTGTTCTCATAGATACTCAAAAACCTGGTTTATAAAAGCAATACAAAACATGAGAAATATTGCAACTTAAGCATATCAATATGATCTAGAAATAAATCTCTCTCCTCATCATACATGGGCATAATTAGTATCTGCCATCTGTTTCAATGTCTTTTATGCGTATAGTGATTGTTTATAGAATATCAAGTAGATGTGTAAAATGCCAACTCAGACCTGAAAAATCAGGGCTAATGCAGTACTTTGAATCAAAGTGTTCTAGTTGATTAAGAAGTTAGTTCAGAGGTACTTCACTTAGCTTATAAGGTCCAAGAACAGGACAGACTTAACTTGTTTGTTTCAAGAAGCAATCAAGAATCACAGAACAAAGTTCAAAATCAAGTTTACTTAGTACAAAAAGAAAGGTGTATCATTCATCCAATTGTAAGATAGAAGTGTTGAACACACAAGAAAAAAATAAAATGGATTTTGAGTCTGTAGTTTAGCCATGGCTTGAAAAAAATAAGAAGATGCAATGAAATATGAAAAATAGAAAAAGAAAAAAGGTAAGATCTAAGGGGAAGGAAAGATAAAAAGATCCAGCCAGACTGTTTAACTCTGGAGAAGAAATGAGAAAGAAGAAGAGGAGAAGGGAAAGTAGGAGAAGACCAAATGAAGGGAAATGAAGGGTGGAACTTGGTACAATGGTTACATGATCCTTTTACACACAGGGGAGACTTGGAATGAGTTCCTGGCGCCCCACTTCAGCTCTTGTTGCAGGCATTTGCAGAGTAAACCAGAAGATGGGATCTCTTTTTCTGTCTCTCCTCCCCCCCCCATAAAATAATCAAATATTTTTAAAAAGAAGTAAGTGAAGTGTAAATGTAGACGGTCTTACATCTAATACAACACACACACACATATGCTGTTGACAAGTATTCTGTCAATGCCTAGATTTTTTTGGAGCTGTTAGAATAGGTTTACCAAACACTCCTGATATCTGTCATAATTTTCATAGCAATTCTCTGAGTTAGATCACTGCTTCACCTTACACCTGAGGAAGAAGTTCAGAGCATTAGAATTAATTGTCCTATATCATTTAAAATAAGAACAACAATATTAGTAGTAGTAATAGTAGTCATGGCAATGGTAGAAGGGCAGCAGCTAATAATTATTGAGCATATACTCTGTTTCAGTCACTGTATAGGATAGCTATGGCTTAACTTATCTCACTTAACAGTGCTTTAAGGTAGTTATTATAATTTCTACTTTGCAGATGATGAGGCTGAGGCTTAGAAAGTTTAATAACATGACAAAACTGAACAAGTGCAGTTACAGAATCAGTTGAGAAGATCTGACTCCTAAGCCTCTCCTCAGAGCTGGACTTTAAGTCCAGGCCTTCCAAGTCCCTGGCTGATGCTTCTTCCATGTGGGCAGAAAAAGTAAAAACAAAAACAAAATAATCACTCACACCTTGTACCTCTCCCACACCAGCATCCAATGCATCACCTAGAAGTCCCATTCCTCACCTCATCATCTCAGCTGGCCAAATTCTCAACCCTGTACCAACACTGCCTCCCCCTTGTGAAGATAGGACCTAACCTGTCCTCAATGACATTGCCACCAGTTTATACTTTTACTCCTATAGTTAGATGTGATTATCCACTCACAGACCTATGTTCCATTAAATACCATCAAGGTCCACAGATTCTGTGATTGAGTTGTCCGTATCACAGAGTTTGTTCCATGTAAAACAAAATAGTGATAGAAAAAGAATTGGATACCTAAATTGCAGTTCTGTTCCTCTGTGTTTACACACAGGGAGAATCACGTGAGTTTAGATAACTAACATAAGCATGAGTTGTCATTTAAGAAAAACCTCTGTATTTATTCCCCAAAATATTGGGACCATGAACAGGATTGGACAGGACTTCCATATATCAGTTCTACTAAGAAAGCAAGATTTAGTTCTGGGCCCAGTACTACTGAAAATGGATGTGGGACAGGGAAGGAGGATAGAATCTGAAACAGTAGAATAAAAACAGCATTTAACTTGCTCTAGATATTTAATCTAGGACTACAATTTTTACCATTTTTACCATTTTGATTTGTAAAAATGGGCAATTCCATTTCCTCAGTTTCTTTACATGAGAACTAAGATCCTATGCAAACTTGTGCTAATTTCTATCTAGTGGAGTTGGGCACTCAACTGCTTTAGTGTCTGTGTGCACCTGTGTGTGTAAGACAAGGAAGGAGTAAGAATTGCAGTTTAGAGGCCAGCATTGTGGAACAGTGGGTTAGGCCCCTACCTAAAATGCTGCTATCCTGTATCATAGTGCCAGTGTGAGTCCTGGCTTCCAATCCAGATCCCTGCTTATGCACCTAGGAAGGTGGCAGAAGATGGCCCAAGTGCTTGGGCCCCAGCCACCCACTTGGGAGACACAGGTGGAGTTCCTGGCTCCTGGCTTCCACCTGGCCCAGCCTCAGCTGTGTGGCTATTTGGAGAGAGAACCAATGGACAATGGATGGAAGATCTCTCCTCCCTCTCTCTCTCTCAGTAACTCTGCCTCTCAAATAATTTTTTTTTAAATTCTTTAAAAAAATAAGTATTTTGTTTGTGTGTCTGTTTTTTAAAGGACAAATTAGAGATCTCCTTTATCATGCCATCTGTGTTTGAGTAACAATCACAACCTTTTGGAAATCTAATTTAAGATTAAAAAGTCTTTACTTTGAAGACCAAAGATGTATCTGAGAAATAACAATCTATTTCTCTCAACATATGTTCTTACATGGCTTCACTTAAAATGAGTATGTTTCTTTTGGCAATTGGTAATGTATGTCCCTAAGAGGTAAAAAGAGATATATTTTGTGGACTAGATTCTAGTTTCCATGATACACATAAATTAAACTTTACATTTAATTTCCTTTGCCAGATCACACTTTTTCTTGGTTTATTGCAAGCTAAAGGATAAATATATTTATGTGATACAGTCTTCAAAAGTTATCTCTATTTTTAAACTGATGAAAAGATCTAGGCCGGCACTGTGGCTTAACAGGCTAATCCTCCTCCTTGCGGCGCCGGCACACCAGGTTCTAGTCCCGGTTGGGGTGCCGGATTCTATCCCGGTTGCCCCTCTTCCAGGCCAGCTCTCTGCTGTGGCCCAGGAAGGCAGTGGAGGATGGCCCAAGTGCTTGGGCCCTGCACCCGCATGGGAGACCAGGAGAAGCACCTGGCTCCTGGCTTCGGATCAGCATTATGCGCCGGCCGCAGCGGCCATTGGAGGGTGAACCAACAGCAAAAAGGAAGACCTTTCTCTCTGTCTCTCTCTCACTATCTACTCTGCCTGTCAAAAAAAAAAAAAATCCACTTTCCATCATGTATTCTATATTACATGTATATTCCAAATTCATGTATAAAAGGAGTGAATTTAGTCTCTGAATGCAAAAAGAAGATATCTTTCTAAAACTTCTCAGTGTTTTTTTTTTTTTAATTATTTATTCCAGGCACTGCTTGATACTCAGAATCTTCTGCGGGCACAAATCACAAATTTTACATTCAACCTGGGATTTTCAGGGAAATTTTACCATACAGGTAAGAAAAAGGATATAATTGTTTTCACAAGGCCTCTCTATTTAAAACTGCGCAGTACTCTTCCTCACACTATCCTACATCCCCTTGGTTCCCCTCCCTTTTCATATCATTCAACTCCATTTAATACATTTTATATAACCTTTATAGAATGTTAATGGTTTGAAAGTTGATGATATTATCTAATGACTTTCCTTTTTTATTGAACTATAATTTATATACATGAATATAAAAGTATACAAATAGTAAGTGCATTGTCAGGTGAATTTTCACAAAGCTGACACAGTTGAGTAATCAGAAGGCAGATTGAGAAAAAAATGTTACCAGAATCTACTTGCTCTACCTCCAACCCCCTAGGTTCACTAGCTTGCTCCAAGAAAACCAGTATACTAATTTTAATATCCTAAAGTCCTTTAGCCTGGCTTTGGCTTGTATATAAAAGACCCCATATGGTATGGGCTTATCTGTATCCACCTTGGTTTCTTCAATATTATTTGGATTTGATAGATTATTGTGTGTTGATTGTAGTTGTTTCATCATCATTGCTGTGTAGTATTTATTTCATTGATTGAACATACCAAAATGTCTTTATCCATTTTATTCAATTTCTTTATTCATTCCATTCCAATGTAGACAATTGGGTTGTCTTCAGTCTTTGGTTTTATTTGTAATAATCCTTTTATGAACTTTTTTATACCTGTCATTTAAAGGACTTAAATATTTTGTTGGTTACCTAGTAGCAGTTGAATTACTAGTTATGTGGCACATTTATGATCAGCTTTAGTAGAAAACACTTGTTTAGAGTAGCTGTAGCCAATTTAGAATCCGAGCTGTGTAACTGTTATTATTACTTTACATTCTTCTTGATATTTGAGGTTTTTCAACTTTTTAAAAAGATTTATTTACTTGATAGGCATAATTGCAGAGAGAGGGAGAGACAGAGAGATCTCCTATCTGCTGGTTCACTCCTCAAATGGCCACAATGGGGCCACAAGCTGGGCCAATCCAAAGCCAGGAGCCAAGAGTTTCTTCCGGGTCTCCCACATGGGTGCGGGGGCCTACGCACTTGGGCCATTCTGTACTGCGTTCCTAGACCATCAGCATGGAGCTGGACCAGAAGTGGAGTAGCTGGGACTCAAGCCAGTGCCCATATGGGATACACCGCCACAGGCGATACCTAACCTACTACACCGCAGCACCAGCCCCAGATGTTGGTTAATTTTTTAATGTTAGCCCATTGGGTGGGCTTGTAGAGAAATCCTATTATGATTTTCATGTACATTTTTCTGAAGAGTAGTAAATGATGTTCTTTCATGTTTTTATTGGCTATTTGGATAGCATTTTTTGAGAAGTATTTGGATTTTTTTTTTGTTTTGTTTTAGGATTTCTGCTTTCACTTATTGATAGTACTGATACTTAGAAATTCTTTGTATGTCCTTAATGAATCTTTTGTCAATTTTATGTATTGCAAACTTTCTCCCTCTGTGTGGGTTGTCTTCTCACTTTCTTAATTTTTTTTTTTGATGAGAAAAAAATGGGAAGATACTTCAAACAGTTAGTAGAAACTGAAATGTTTGAAATCAATGTGGACAAGATGTCAAGTTCATCGAAATATTTATTGTGAAAAAAACTGCATGGATTTCCAAAAGTTTTGCACCAATATGAACTTATATTTTCCACCAACTTTCAGAAATACTTTCCTAAAGCCTTTAAGAGGTCACAGAAAATTTTAAATGTAACTGATAAGGAAAGAGCAACTGAGAAATGTTTTGAAATATCAAGATGCAATACAATTATTAGAACACACTACTGTTTACATGAAAATAACAGAGATGGATCAAGCATTGTGGCACAGTCAATTAAGCCACCACTTTGGATGTCTACATTTCTTATTTGGATGCCAGTTCAACGCGTGTCTCCTTGGCTTCCCATCCAGCTCCCTTCAAATGCTCCTGGGAAGGCAGCTGATGATGGCTCAAGGACTTGGTCCTTGCCACACAGATAGGAGACCCAAATGGAGTTCTAAGCTCCTGGCTTTAGCCTAATCCAGCCCTGGCTACTGTGGGCATTTCAGAAGTGAACCAGGGAATGGAAGATCTCTCTTTCTCTCTGTGTGTGACTCGTTAAAATAACTAAGTAAAATTTTAAAAAAATAAAAAATAGAATGAAATCTACACATCTCTAGATATATTACCATAAACTTATTTTGTATCTTAGGAAACTTGAAGAGTAGTTCAGTAACTTGCTTACAGTCATGCAGCTATTAATACAGATAGAGAGTATTTATGAAAGGATTTATGATAAGTGGTATGAGTGGGCAACTGTTTGAAGAGAATTTGGGAATTGCATAAAAGGAATGAAAGAAACACTTCCTTTTTCCTGACCTTCTCTGCAACTTTTGCATTTTATATCATTGTATGTGATATGTTGAAGTAAGTAAACATGTAACAAATCTTTTAAATTGAAATATTTAAACAAGTTTATGAAATAGTTCTCTACAATGGAAATGTTTCTATTTAATCTTTAATTTGATGATGTGGATATGAATTATTTTATATGCATTTAATAAATTCCTTCAAGGTTTTAATAAGCTTATCATGGTAAGAATCTACCTGTATACCACTAACACCAATATAATTTCTACCTGCAAAAAAATAACATTAATTGAAATTCTATTTTTAGACAAAAATAATATTGCATTCAGGAATTAATTAATTTTTGCTTTCATGGAAACTATAGAATTAATTAATGTCTGTTTTCATGGAAACTATGGAATCATAACACTTAACTCTAGTGCATTCATATCAATCATTGTGTAATACACTCAATATGTGGAAATATACATCCTCATGTAACTCTGGGTCTCAAATTGAAAATTTTGTAATTTTAAGAATACCCTTGACATGAAAAGCTCTGAAATCCTCATTCCCCTGAATTATTTAGACCAATATATAAATAAACTTTTTCTGTGATTATTTTAAGATTTAACAAATGGAAACTTCATAATTATAACTTTGTTTTATGATTGAATACTTACTGTCCTTACTGTAACCTCAAAAATGAAAATACAATTAGATATATATTCTAAATCCCTTGTTTGTAAGAAAGATCTACTACCTTGGCAAAGACATATTATTATGTGCTTCTTTTTATCTGCAGAAGTTAAACTTACAAAGTCATTAAATCTCACAACAGGAAACTCCAAGAACTTAGGGAAGTAGAAGAGTGCCCATAACCTCTTCTTAAATATATCCTAATTTGGGGCTAATTATCGTGGAATATTTGACATCATTTGAAGAAAAGAAAATTACCATACAAAGGAATCACCCAGATCAAGGAAATACAGAAAATGTAGTATATTTGGGGGAGAGAGAGATTTTTCAGAAGAGCCACGCTAGCAAAACCAAGACAACTGAGATTCAGAAAAGAAAACACTGTTGGCAACTAAATTTTGGAGATTTTTTGTTTGTTTGTTCGTTTGTTTGTTTTGGTATATCATTGAATGCTAGAGAATGACTCCAGCCAGCCCCACCCTTCCTTCCTATGTCTGAAAGATCTCATCAGGTTTTTGTTTGTTTGTTTGTTTGTTTGTTTAACTTGGGCACATCCCAGAACTCACAATAATACAGTATCCTCTCTCTAAACCAGGGAAAGTAGAGCAGAGGAAGAAGTGAAGGCTAACATTTGAAGAAGTCTTCTTACCTGTGTATAATAAAAATGTTTCCACAAAATTATAGCCAGTGTTGTCCAAGACCAATAAAACCACTTTTCAGTGAGAACAGATATAGAATTTAGTACTGCATCTTTCAAAATTTAGATACTATAAGATTTTTCTCCTTTCTGAGTAAGAGTAATTTGTTTTTACTACTAAAAATTCTATCTTCTTCACCCTGTCTTGAAGGGAAGGAGAAAAGTAGCACTGTCATGACTCCTCAGGAGAGAACTTCGTTTTGATTTGTTGTAATTTATTAAGGGTTTATGCATTTATGTGAGAAATGAATAAAATAAGAATCATCTTTCTCTTGTAGTGGGTAGTCATCATATTCAAGGTATGCACTTTTCATGTACCATTTTTTTGAGTCTTAAGAGTTACAGAATATGTGACCTTGTTTTCTAGATAAGAGCATAGAAACTGAGAGAAGCCCAAGGTGAAATACCTAGTTAATTGTTAAAAAAAAAAAAAAAAAAGTCAGATCCCAGTTCTTTGCATTTAAAATATTGGATTTTTATTTTTAATTGAAAATTTTTTTTTGTTTGTTTGTTTTGTTTTTTTTTTTTTTTGACAGGCAGAGTGGACAGTGAGAGAGAGAGAGACAGAGAGAAAGGTCTTCCTTTCGCCGTTGGTTCACCCTCCAATGGCCGCCGCGGTAGCGCGCTGCGGCCAGCGCACCGCGCTGTTCCGATGGCAGGAGCCAGGTGCTTATCCTGGTCTCCCATGGGGTGCAGAGCCCAAACACTTGGGCCATCCTCCACTGCACTCCCGGGCCACAGCAGAGAGCTGGCCTGGAAGAGGGGCAACCGGGACAGGATCGGTGCCCCGACCGGGACTAGAACCCGGTGTGCCGGCGCCGCAAGGCGGAGGATTAGCCTGTTGAGCCGCGGCGCCGGGATAATTGAAAATTTTTTATTAGGGAAGTTTAATGACAGTATTTCCCTTATCTTACTTTAGGCTTGTTGGATTCTCATATTACTCCAAATCACTGAAAACCAATAGTATCAGTAAATTTTATCACTGAATTAATTAACAATGTAAAGATCAATTTTATATTGAATTAGTAAATGTTTATCTTATTTCTAGACTCAACATTTGGTTAGTGAATGATAATTAAAAGCCTTAAATTTGGAGTTGCTAAATCTGAGTCAGATTCAGGTTCTGCATTCAGGTTCTATTCCAAGCTTGTCAATGATTTGGGACCAGATACTTCACCTCTCCAAAATATCAACTTCTTTATCTGTAAAATGAGGTTTGTTGTGGCCCTCACCTCATAGATTGTGAGGTTTAATTGAGATGATTCTTGTAAAATACTTAACACAAAGTCTGACACAAGATAAACTCACAATCAGTGATGGTTTGTAATATAATATTAGAATAGGAAATATCACAGAAGCAAGTTATTTTAATAGGTACATAAAAATAAATTTTAAGTTGTAATAACTTTATAAATGATTGTAGCATAGTTTTGTAATGACTTAAGAAAGGACACTCCAAACTCAAAAAATTTGACTTCTCTTTCCCCTCTCTTTGTCTGATTTCAACAAGGGTGGGCAAAGGAGGGGAATGTAGGAGGCCAGGATAATCCATTCATGAAAGCAACAGATCTCTCAGTATAATTACTTCTGATGTAAAGCATCCCCAAATTAAGATTAAGGAAATCAGATGAGACAGAGCTATAAAGAAAAAAAAAAAAAAGAAAGACATACAGTTATGCCTACCATGAATTGAGATAAATCTGTCAGATGGGAAAATGTTATAGTTCCAATCTTGCATGATTCAAATGTTTGAATATTTGAATCACAGATTTTTGTCATGATATTCAGAAGAGAACAACAAATGTCTGAACTATCTTTCTAAAGAACCCAAATCTGTTATTCTGTCCTGATAAGTAAACTTGAGCAAAGGGCAACTAGAACAATAAAGGAGAGATGATGGGAAAGATGCAAGAGAACAAAGGAGTTACAGGTGACAGGGAATAGAGATTAAAAACATGAAGAAATTTTCATAGAAAATCTTAGCTCACCTTAGCCACTCACATTTCAAAGGAAGTAGAAATCAGCAATGAGCTGACAACTGGAAAACCCCAAGAGACTTCTGCCCGTTTTTAATTTGAGAAAATAAAACTTCAACAGGTAACTCACTTAACTAATATGGAGTCCTGAATTCATACAAAATGTAAAGTGGCATCTTCTAAATTAATATATAGAGGTAGATATAGATAGATATAGATAGACCAACAGGTAGACAGAGAGATCAATACAGTTGGAATTAATTGAATAATCTTTTTCCTCCCTAAAGGAACTGAAGAGGAAGATGAAGGAGATGACTGTCTGTTGGGGTCTGTTGATGAATTCTGGTGGTTTCCTCATATGTGGAGCCATATGCAGCCCCACCTCTTCCATAATGAGTCATCTTTGGTGGAACAGATGATTCTCAACAAAAAATTTGCCTTAGTAAGTAATTCACTTAGACTGTTGCATTGAACTCATGTCTGCTAATTAGAGAAATGACAAGACATTTATGCTGGAACCTTTCTGAGGCTTTTGGCATCTTGGCCCTTATAAAGGAGCATTTCTATGTGATCATTAATATCTTGATACTGCAGCTTGTCAATATATGCCTCTTGAGTTGGTGTTAGATGTTCAGCACTGTACTTAATGCTTTGAGGAATCCAATTTAAAAGAGACTTTGCAAGTCATTAACAAGATTAAGTTACATGACATTATGACCAGAGTTCCTAAGACATGGCTCCCATCCAGAGTCACTTTCTGCTACAGAATGGAGGCCAAAATTTTTAACATTTATCCAATCAATCACTATGGTCAAAAGCCCACAGTTCAAAGAAATGTGTCATTAGAAATGGCCAGAGACATATTCTTATGGAAATTGGATTTCAGGTATACCCTGAATAAGAATAAAATTTAGGTATCAAGATGATTTGGAGTAAAAGGAGCCTGAGGGAAAAGACCAGGTAAGAGCTCATTATGTGGGTACAGTGTAATAATGATTCAATCTAAGAAAGTGTTGGGAATGGAAAGAAAAACATTTAAAAGATGCTTCAAATGTACATATTATATGGATGGAACATTTGCTTGGCTGAAACAAGGTACACTGCTTCATAGTTAAGGGTTTATTACTTGGATCAGGAAATTTACAATGAAAAGTATGTTGTAAGAGGAAGTTTTGTTATCAAAGAACGTAGTGACAACCACTTCTGTGGAACAGTATTCTCCATCAGCTGCTAGAGCTGAGGAGGTTAAACAGTTAATCCTCATGATACCTAACTCAAACTTAGACAATAAAGGGTTATGATTTATAAACTGTTATTTTGTAATGGGAATATAATAGATGGCAACCATAGTTGTTATGCTCATTGTATTTAGTATCATAAAACTGCCATTTTCAGTTTTTTCCTAGTCTTCCCAGATATTGGAGTGACTGATAAATAACCAAAAATTTTAATTATAAAAGCTTATTTTTCACTACAATGACATTTGGCTAAAGTATATTTTATAGAGTTTCTGAATATATGTTAATTCCATACTTATCATTAAGGCATTTGGATTCCAAAACTTTACTGTTGCTAAATTTAAATATGCAATGAGAGAAGATCAAGGCTTTCAGTTTTTGTTCTGTATTAATTTTATATATGATTTCTCATAATATCAACAACAATGTGAATTATAGATATATTTATTCTCCCTTTATAAGTGAGGAAACTGAGAATTGGATAAATATAGGGCTCACTCATGATTATAAAGCTCAGTAGTGGAAATATTACAATCAGAAACCCAGGTCTTTTAATACTGCATAAATTATGTCTGCCAGGTTTCCTCACTAGCCCACAAACCTGATCAAAAGGTATAAGTCTACATCTCTCTTCAGCCTGCTACCCCAAGGGAGGATTTAGCCATCCTGGTAATATAAGGAAGAAATTGGAGAATTTGAAGTAGAACTCACAGGGCAACCTTTCCCTTGTGTCCCCTAAAATTCACTCTTACAGATAGTCTCAAAGATGTCAGAAAGGAAGACAACAACTGAATCTGAGAAACTTCATGACCAAATAGCATTTGTCAGGTATAGACATGTGAGCACACGTCACTTTATTTTAATGGAAACTATTCTGGAGGAAATTCTGCCTCAGCTATCTACTTTAGAATAAGCAAATGATTAACATATGTAATATTGCGTTTTAAAATTGGGCTACATTCTGCTTATATCCTACAAAGCTGAGAGGTTTTTTAAAAGATTTATTTTATTTATTTGAAAGACAGAGTTACAGAGAGAGGCAGAGACAGAGAGGTCTTCCATCCGCTAGTTCACTCCCCAGATGGCCGCAATGGCCGGAGCAGCACCCATCCGAAAGCAGGAGCCAGGAGCTTCTTCTGGGTCTCCCACGTGGGTGCAGGGGTCCAAGGACTTGGGCCATGTTCTTCTTTCCTAGGCCATAGCAGAGAGCTGGATTAGAACAGGAGCAACCAGGACTAGAACCGGCGCCTATATGGGATGCCGGCGCTTCAGACCAGGGCTTTAACCCACTGCACCACAGTGCCGGCTCCAGAGCTGAGATTTTAAGGTGGACATGGGTGCTTCCCAAAGAAGGAATTAAAAAAAAAAAAGAAAAGAAAAGAAAAGAGAAGCAATGGGCTACCTTGGGAGCAAATGAGTCTTTAGCCAAGAATGGAGGAAATGGATAGAAGCACTTAAAATACCCTTCCAACTTAGAGAATCTGAGACTGTGATCCACAATTCTTTTGTTTGGGCCTTGTCTAACTCCATTTAAGCCAAACACCTGTGATTTTCATTGAGTTTTAGCAAATACATCCTATCTATTATTCTTTTGCATAATGTGGAGAGTTCTGACTCCCAATGGAATTAGATGTTTATTTTAATTTAGTTTTGAAAGCTCTAATAGTTTATTATGGAAGCAAATCCTTTAAGCAAACTTTCATTTCATGATTACAGCTATCAGGCAATGCAGCTTTAGAGGGAGATTAGAAAAAAAATTGAGTTACAAAACATATTCTAATTCAGGTATTAAACTAAATTTTAAACAGGTGATTTTTTAAGGTACCAATTCTGAAGCAGATTAACTAAAACATAAATCACTGGCCTATAACACAGCTTCAAATATCCATTTTACAGATGTAAAACTATGATAAAATATCATTTAAAGAGCAAAATAACATAAATCTCAAAAAAATTATGAGTAGCATATATGTTCAATTGAAAAACAGACCTAAATTTTAGCAAATAGTAGTATTGTGATTTTTTTAATAATGAAATAATTAGTAGTAGATATGTTTATCTAGAATTGTTTGCCAATATCAAGTGATACTTAACATCATTATAGACAATACCATTAAAATTAATAATACTAGAACAGACTTCCTAAACACATAAAATCTTACTGTGTATTGCGCTTTTGATTACATTACCATCTTTCAAATAGTACCTATTTTCCATCTCTTTTTCAGATTCAACAGAACCTTTTAATTTACATTACTGGAATGTCTGTTGTCAGTTACTCAACTTTTCTGATTAGTGAGCATGTTAAGCTTTCCAATACAAAAATAAAGACTATAGCATCAAAATATAATTTAAAATACATTGAAAGACTTGCTGCCTCTTATGATAATATTTTAATTAGTTTGCCAACTAGAGAATTAATAAATTGTATTATTTTTAGTGAAGCACTTTATAAAGAGGCACACCAGGTTTTCATTTTATTGATATTGAACTCAAAGTGTAACTGTAGTAGCCATAATAAAAACCTGGAGTTCCATTCAGGATGCAGAGTTCCCTGAGCTGCTAGACTGCTTCTAGAGCTGCACAGTTTAAGAAAAATACTCACCATTATTCAGAGCAGGATGACCAATATGGTGAAATCTATAATTTACTTCATAAAATGAATGAAGAACTTGAAAATGGCAGAAGACAGAATGGAAGGCTAAGAGGTGTGTGAATACTATCATGGATAATATTAAATCTAAGCATACCCATGCAACCATGTCATTTATTACAATGTTGAAATCTGACATAACTATACTCCCATCTCGACTATTACCTTAGACCCTTTCTCAAATGGTCTCAAACCTCCTAACTATCAGGTAAATAAGCTTGGCCTAGAAAGAATCCCATCTGGTGGAAGTTCTGATTGGTCATTGGCATGGCATGCTGGTTGTTAAATATATGGAAATTCATTCCTGGATATGAGAAATAAATTTATAATTTAGAAAGGACTGGAATCAGTGTACTCATAAAAGAACTCATGAAAAGATACAGTCTAATACATTTAAGAAGCAGAATTCTATTCTAGGTAAGTATGTATACAGAATGGTGCTTGACATCTACTAGGTCCTCAATAAATATTTGTTAGATGAAAATATAAATAAGTATGTCTATAGCCTTAAGAATCTGTCTTTACTATCATAAAATGTAGCTCTGATTATTAGTTCAGTATGGTTAAGTCTAACACATAAGCAGAAGCCTTGAAAAGATAGTGCCAGTGCTATGGCGTAGAAGGTTAAGCCTCCGCCTGTGACACTGGAATCCCATATGGTTTGAGTTCCAGGTGATCCAGTTCTGATCCAGCTCCTTACTAATGCTCCTGGGAAAGCAGTAGAAGATGGCACAAGTACTTGGGCCATTGTACCCACATGGGAGACCTGAAAGAAGCACCTGGCTCCTGGCTTTAGCCACAGCCACAGCCATTGCAGCCATCTGGGGAGTGAACCAGTGGATGGAATATCTCTTTCTCCAACTCCTTCTCTCTCTGTATCTCTGTGTTTCAAATAAATGAGTAAAAAAAAAAGAAAGAAAAATATTGTGTTACTCACTGTTTCAAAGAAAAGGATTCATGCCACACCATGAAGTTACATGGGGACTCACCAAGGTTGGACAGAAGGCAGAGGGAGCAAGGACAAAATTATGGGCAGTAGTGTTGCAATAGTCAGCTTTTTGCCACTACAATGAAATACATGGGAAAACTAACTTTATAAAGAGAAAAGTTTATTTAGCTCCCAGTTTGAGAAGTTCAGATCCAAAATCAGATGGCTCTACTAGCTTGGTCTCTGATGAAGGCAGCAATGGTGGAATGTGGAGCTCAAGCAGAGGAAGGATCCCATGGCAAGCCAAGAAAGAGTGTGTGTGTCTAGACCCCACTCAGGTTGTATAACCAACTCTCTCAGAATTATCTTCTGGGGGCACACCTCCAGTGACCTTAAGACTTACTACTCAGCTCCACATGGAATATCCCTCTTTATACTTTAATGTATGATTTGGGGGTTAAACATCAGCATTGTGTTTGAGAGCCAAATCCTGTTCAAACCTTAGCAAGCTTATTTATCATGTCTTATGTAGTAAAGGTGATACAGGACATGGTAAGAAAGCTTAGGAGTGACTACTTCGAATAATTTCAGATGTAGGGGCCGGCTCTGGCCTACTGACACTTAACCTGAAGTGATTAAAACAGTGGGATGGTTACTCATGATATGAATGTCTGATAAAGGAGCTCTGAATTTATTGATTTACACTGAAAGAATATGCTCTCAGATGTTTGCATTGATACCACTAAGAATTGGCTAGTCCTGAGAGTGGTAGGCCCTGGATATCTGAAATATGAGTATAGAAAATTTAAAAATGAAAGGATGTTAATAAATTTAAATGTCTCTCCAGGTTATGTATCTTGAAGTATTCTATACATTTCCAAGCCCCCTCATCATTCCAGTTGCCATATTTGTACAATTTCCAGCATATTCTCCTTCCCAGTATATACTGACTCAGTATGAAAATTTCAGTTCATTGATATGGTTTCACTAGAAAAAAGAAGCATAATGTTTTCATAGGCACCTTACACTAATTAATGTAGCCAAAGATCACATTGGATTTTTTAAAAGCTTCATGTCATACTTTCATTTGCCAGACCTTTTATCTGTGAGCTGTTTATTAGGCCTTCAGGTATTTATTTTTGTCCAATAGTTTTTAACTGACTGTTAGTCTTTAAATTACAGTTGTCCCTTTAAAATATCATTTATGTTTTATGTGCAGTGTATATCAACATCCTGCTCAAGGTTGATTTTGTTATTTAACTTTCTTTGTGTCTTTCCACGTTTTCTATAAATCCTAGATTTATTCTTACAACTTTTTAAAACCGCTTGCTTTGTCGGTTTTTGTCCTTGGTTATGTGCATTTCCTTTCATCTCTTCTATGTGTTTAAGCCTTTGAATATGAGAGCTCCAAGCTGAACCTTTGTTATGTGTCTGGAACATTTAGGAATTTAATAAATTTATTAGTTCTCTTATTAATCTTCCTTAATTCTCATCACAACCTTCCTGCTGTCATCTCAACCTTAACAGAGGATGAAGCTACTATTTGGAGGGATTAATTGCCCCAAATCACACAGCTAATTCATATACCTGTCACTAAATTCAAAGCTTTCTGTTAATGACTATGCTAAATAGAAGTTTTGCTTTAGGTTTCAAATACTCATAATTTTCAGAGGAAATTACATTTTTTGAATTTCCTATCCTTTAGTTTGATTTCTTTGGCGTATTCCTACAGTTATTTCACAACTACTTTTCTTTCAGGATTTTTAAAATCTGCTTTCTTAAATTAAGATATCATGTATAATTATTTTCATTATTACACATATTAAGTACTTTGAACTCCCAAGATCACAGTGTCCTCTGCTACCCCAGAGTTAAAGCATTTCCACAAAGAAGGTAGAATCCCAATTCTTTAGAATGGGACTGGAGACAAGCAAATTGGAAGAGAACTGACAAACTGAATTTCTACTGAAGTAATAGAAGAAGACGAAATAAAGGCCAACTTTAACTAAACTAATAGTAGTGAGAGTATGAAGGAGAGATATGTGAACACTATTTCTGAGGTAGAATAAATAGAGATTTTAATTGGATGGATGATGAGGAAGCAAAAAGGAATTAGAAGTCAAAAATAACATCCAGGCTTGAGCCTCCCACTTTTCTACTTTTGAGTACTTAAACATTTCCAAGTATGTGCTGCTGCTTTTGCTTGGGAAGTTCTACATTTCAGTTACTTATGGGTACTCCCCTTCTACCCACATTACAGTGATTCAGAATTTCTTCTTACCTTAGGAACTTAGAATCTTTTTTTTGTGTGTGTATATTTCTTTCCAGATACCTTCTTTCTCATTTGTTTGGGAAGGTTTCATACTCTACAACAAGGCAGAGATGGTTGAAAAGTATTCCTCAAATTGTTTCCCTTTTTCTCTAACAGAAATGCAAGATTTCTTCTCCAGCACATATAAATGGTAATTTAAACTGGTTTCATAAAAAGAAAGATAAATTTAGCAAATGTACTACATGAAAATAGTCTCTCACTGTCCAAATTTATGTGGACACAAAGTGAACTAAAGCCTTTTATATATCATCCTAGACACTTATGGTGGGCCAGGGCCAGATGTGAGCATGAAGCCCCAGGCCAGGGCCGGGCCGGACGAGGTGTGTGTCTGTATTTCTGGATCAATACATGTTGCTCCTGAATTTTATTTTCTCTGTCTTTTTACAAATTACATTTACTTAAAACTGAGGGAGAACTTCTTTTCTGAGAAGCAGTTATAAACATAGCAGAGGGTGAACTGACAGCAGAAGAAAAAATAAGAGTAAATTCCGTTCAAGTGCAAGCCTTGGGTCTGCTTTGACATTTTCTTTTCTCATCCTCCATGTTCCCCATCATCCAACAATTCCTGTCACTTTTTCCTTTGCACAATCTCCTGCTCCTTTTCAAAATTTCCAATCCCCACTACACTTGCATCTCACACCTGAATCACTGCAGCAACCTCCAAACAGTTCTGTTTGCTCCTTCTTCCCTCACTTAGTCTCAGATCATGAACATTGTGAAACTCAAAATTCTATGATTCTGCACTTCTGTATGTAACAGAAACTTGCATTTCCATTAGAGAAATTCTCCACTCTTCTGAGGAAATACAGGAAGAGAAATCGTTGAGTTCCAGATACTTACCAGATTATTGTGTTGGCCCTTCCTATGCATCCTTAATTATACCCACAGTCATCTGTAGTCTGATGTATCCTCTTGAGCCAATATGATTTTCCAAGATCACACAACTAGTGAAATCTGGACAGAGGATTTTATCCTTGGGTCTGTCAATTCCAAATTTAATGTAACCATTATAGTTGTCATAATTTAAAGTGTTACACAAACCTAATAATCAGAATGTAAAGGGTTATATTTTGAAAACAAATTTGGAGTATTAAAACATGACTTTTTACAATGTTTTTCTCTTGAATATCTGCTTAAATGATTCACATACTATCTTAAATTTATGCAACTATCACCACAAGTATTGCTGTCTTGGTGACGGCTCTAAATACCATAAATTGTTTGAGAGCAGAAGTGATGGTGAAAGGATTTTGAATTTGCCTTTGTTTTCTTGTTTTGCTTTTTGTTCTTTCAAAAAGAAAGAGGATAATTTGAACTGAATAAAAGCAAATTAAGTGATAGTCAACAACTTTCTGATTTTATATTTTTGATTCTCTACAACTCTATGAAATATTAGTTCTCTTGTCCTTACTTGGCAAGCGAAGGAGTTGAGGCTTGGTAAAGTTGAATAACCTATCCAATATCTTCTGAGCAATGAAGAGCTGCACTGAGGTAGAGTGCAAGACTCTGAAAGCTGAGCTCTATTCATAATACTGTATTGCTCCGTTTCCCCAAGATTCCTGGTACATTGATAACTTCATTATCATGAGTCTGCCCTTTTTTGGCTCTGGGAAGAACAAGATTCTTTTCTCACTATACAGTTAATTAAACACTACATACACTCTTTTCCAGAGTCAAGTAACTTCAGAACAAAGGTCACACTTCTGTTTTGTGAATTATTATAATGTCATTCTATTTCACAACATCAAAACATCTCATTTTAAATACTCATAATAATGAATTGTAGGAATACATTTTGTTATCCAAGCATATATGACAAAGTATATCTCTTTCCTGTGCTTTCTGGATTCCTAGGAAAAGCACCGATCTGGAAAGCTAACCTAACCATCAGAATTGCAGTTTTTAAAAACTGGGGTTTCATTACTCAGGCTTAACTGATTGAATCAGCACCCATGTAAATTAATGCAAACTAATTCTCTCCAACCCACAGGATAGACTAGTATTATCTGTCTCAAAGATCCCAACACTAATTACATGGTTGGGCTTTCTGGCCAAATGCATCCTGAGTGATCTTGTTAACATAAACTCACATACACTACCACTGGCCATTATGAATAACAAAGATATTCCTGTCACTCTAGAAATTTGGAGAAGTTAGGGGTTATCTCTCAGAAACCAGGGATGTTAAATAGCAGCCAAAGTCTTTATTATAGGATAATTGCCAATAGAAGATAATCTTAAACCCTTAAACCCAATCTATTAAAAACAATATATTTATCACAACAGATTTTCACAAGTCATTCGGCAAACAAATTTTTATTATGAATTAAAAAGCATCATGTAGAAAACTAGAGAGATATCTAGTGGCCAAATGTTATCCAAGTATATGAGAATGATCTATCAAATTATTTTAGGAGGTTATTACTTAAATATCAGAAAAATCAAGTATATTAGTTTAACATTAGACTATTGATTAAATATCATACATTTATATTTAGCATTTAAATAGAAGAATATTTCTTTTTTAACTTTTATTTAGTAAATATAAATTTCCAAAGTACAATTTATGGATTATAACGGCTTCCCCCCCCATAACTTCCCTCCCATCTCCTGCTTCCTCTCCCATTCCATTCACATTGATTCATTTTCAATTATCTTTATATACAGAAGATCAGTTTAGTATATATTAAGTAAAGATTTCATCAGTTTGCACCCACACAGAAACACAAAGTGTAAAATACTGTTTCAGTACTAGTTATAGCATCACTGCACATTAGACAACACATTAAGGACAGATCCCACATGAGGAGTAAGTACACAGTGACTCCTGTTGTTGACTTAACAATTTGACACTCTTGTTTATGGCGTCAGTAATCTCCCTAGGCTCTAGTCATGAGTTGCCAAGGCTATGGAAGCCTTTAGGGTTCGCCAATTTTGATCTTATTCCAACAGGGTCATAGTCAAAGTGGAAGTTCTCTCCTCCCTTCAGAGAAAGGTACCTCCTTCTTTGATGGTCTCGTTCTTTCCACCGGGATCTCACTTGCAGAGATCTTTCATTTAGGTCTTCTTTATTTTTTTCTTTTGCCAGAGAGTCTTGGCTTTCCATGGCTGAAATACTCTCATGGGCTCTTCAGCCAGATCCAAATGCCTTAAGGGCTGATTCTGAGGCCAGAGTGCTGTTTAGAACATCTGCCATTCCATGAGTCTGCTGTGTATCCTGCTTCCCAAGTTGGATTGTTCTATCAGTTAGTATTAGCAGATACTAGTCTTGTTTGTGTGATCCCTTTGACTTTTAGACCTATCAATGTGATCAATTGTGAACTGAAGTTGATCACTTGGACTAGTGAGATGGCATTGGTACATGCAACCTTGATGGGATTGTATTGGAATCCCCTGGCACATTTCTAACTCCACCATTTGGGGCAAGTCCAATTGAGCATGTCCCAAATTGTACATCTCCTCCCTCTCTTATTCCCACTCATATTTAACAGGGATCACTTTTCAGTTAAAATTTAAACACCTAAGAATGATTGTGTGTTAATTACAGAGTTCAACCACTAGTACTAGAAAAAAAAAATACTAAAAGGGATAAAGTATTAAATTGTACATCAACAGTCAGGACAAGGGCCAATCAAGTCACTGTTTCTCATAGTGTCCATTTCTAAAACCACAAAAGATTATTTAAAGAAACAAAAATTTAAATTAAATCATAGAGACTACTTGCATGCTTTTATATTGCAATTGAGAAGAAAAATCAGATTCCTACACTAATTATATCTTTTAGTATTTTTCATTTCAAACCACATGAGAGATAACATCATATATCAGAAATTAATTTTAATATTTAAAATATGAACATGTAGTACCACATCACCAACTTATAGACATATCCTGACATGCCTGATTTTGTTCTAGATTAAGAAGAATTTAATTTCCTTGAAATAATAGCTTTATATAAAATTAGCTACCTTTCAATAGTTAACTACAAACTTCTCCTTAAGGAAAGTCCAATATGGGAAGCAGTTCACACAGTAGACTCCTAGAATGATATTCACTGTAAATAACACTCTGATCTCAGAATCAACGCTTAAGGCTTCCTGGTCTGGCTGAAAGGCCTGTGAGAGCATTTCAGGCGTGGAAAGCCAAGACTCTGGCAAAAAAATCCTACACGAAGGATCTCTGTGATACCTCAGTGGAAAAAAAAAGGCCATCAAAGAAGGATGTACTTTTCTCTGAAGGGAGGAAAGAACATTATGGCTGTGTCCAAAACTGGTGGAGTCTATGGTCACAAAAGGCTTCCACAGCCTTGACAGCCCATAGCAAGAACCTCAGGTGATCACTGACGTCATAAATAAGAGTGTTAATTGTTAAAGGAACAACAGAAATCACTGTGCACTTACTCTCCATGTAGGACCTCTGTCCTTAATGAGTTGTATTATGAGAATTGACTACAAATCCTGTTCTCAAACTGTACTCTATATGTTGTGTGTGGGGGTGGGTGAAAACCATTGAAATCTGTGCTTAACATGGAGTTGGTCCTCTCTATATACAATCAAACTAAAAATGAACCATAATGAAGAAGGAGATGGGAAAGGGAGAGGGAGGTGGGATGGGAGGTGGGGTGGGAGAGTGGGTATGGAGGAAAAACCACTATATTCCTAAAGTTGTACCTATGAAAAATGCATTCATTAAATAAAAACCTTAAAAAAAAACTTCCCCTTGATCATAGCATGTGTAATAGGACTGTATCCCCAGGTGCCAGAGACCCTACTAGTTCTCATAAACTGAAATTTTTTACGACAGGAAAACAGATAATTTTGACAAGTTTTAAAATGTATATTCAAGGAAATAGTTTCATAAATTGATTTTTTCCTGTTTTATATATATATGTGTGTGTGTGTGTGTGTGCCTTTTATATTAAAAGGTTTTAATTTCATTTTACAAAGATGTCCCTATCATCTGGGAAATGTATTCTTTTATTTAAGATATAGTATCTCTAGTGGTCACAGTTCTTAAGGAAGTCATTTTAAAAAGCAAAAGCAAAAAGAATTTTTTCCTACAGGCCAATGGTTGAGATATCATTTGGTACCCCTACATCCCATACTGAATTGCCTGGATTGGAGTCCTAGCTCCACTCCTGATTCCACTTTCCAGCTACTGGGCACCCTGGGAGGCAGCAAGTGATAGCTCAAGTAATTAGGTCTCTGCCACCTAGGTGGATGACACAGATTGAGTTCTGAGCTCTTGGCTTGAGACCGGTCCATCCATGTTAGTTGTGGGCATTTGGGAGTGGACCAGTGGATGGAAAGCATCTCTCTCATTTCTCTGTCTCTCCCTCCCTCTCTCTCTCTCTCTCTCTCTCTTTCTCACACACACACACACACACACAAATAAATTAGATAAATAAATGTAAAAATTAATTTTTCTGGAAACAACTCCAAAATATACCATTAAATGTAGGTGGAAGTTTTGTACTAAACCTATGTAAACTCTCACTACTATGAGATCTTTAACCAAAGCATGAGCTTTGATATACTGAGGAAACAAAATGTTCCAACCAAAATGAACTGCAGGGAAGCATTTAGAAGTGTTTCAAATTATGTTGTAATGAAGTTTTAGATTTTTTCTGTAGAGTGCAAAATGTCTGTTTCATTTCCTATTATCGTTGTTTTTTTTAATTACATTAGTTTGCATACTTGCTAATCTGTGAAATATGGTAATAAGCAATGGATCTTTTAGTCATTAATGGAAATTAAAAAGGTTCTTCTGTTTAGAAAGATTGAAATAAAGACAAACATTAAAAGTAAAGTACCATTCTTAATTACTAGCAAAGGTTTAAATAAAGAAATATTATCAAAGATAGTACTGAATAATGGTTTCTTCAGTAATGAAGTTAATTATGTTTCTAAATTATCTGAAGGTTGATTGTTTCTCTTTTTTCCCTTAATTTTTGGGGGAATTTTTCTAAGAATAACAGCATCATTTTTTTCCTCAATAAAATTATGTTATCTTCATATTCTTTATTGAGATGTGTAATTTAGGAAAATCTTAATTTTTAATATTCTATAACTTAAATATATAAATTGATAACAACAAATAAATAGGTCTGTTTTGTACTGGAATCTTAGCTCTAGCCTCAAAAGTGTTTTAAGATGCTTGTATAGGTATTAAAATTTCCTTTTGAGTTACTGTGTGTCCATTCTTCAAATGAAATTACAGTTTGAGATAATTGAAAAAGTGCTCATAAGAATGAGAGCTAGATGGTCAGAATCACTTTCCATACTTGTTCACTAATATTTGTCAGGCTCTTGCTATTGGCAAGACATCGGGTGTATAGCAGTAGTAAAACAGCACTCAGACTTGGCAGAGTTTGCTGCTTAATGTGGAACATAAAGTAAATAATTATGCAAATAAATATTTTCAAGCTGCTGAAAAATGAATGAAAACTACTAAGAGAAGGCCTATTGAACACTTCATTTACATTGGGACTTGTGGGGAAAAGCGCCTCTTAAGATATATATATATATATATATATATATATATATATATATATTTATATATAAAATCAAAAGGAAGGGTCAGATTTATCCAGGTGAAGGGTTGGAGTAGGATCATTCAAGGCTGAAAAAACCACATATAAGGGGATACTGATGTGGAGAAGCATTTAGTGAGTTTCAGGAAATGGTTAATGTGACTATAATATTATGAGGGGTGGAGGGCGATGCAAAATGAGGGTAGAGAAGCAAGGATTATACGATGCAGAGCTTGTGATTATGTGAAGAATTTTGTAATTTTAGTCAAGAGGAAACCATGGAAGATTTTGAGCGGGAAGTCACATGATGATTTTGTGTCATTTAAATGTATATTTGGCTCCTCTGTAGGATACAGATTGAAAGGAGGCAAGAGAGGAAATGGGTAGAATATTAGGAGCCTATGCCAGAAGGCCATTGGATAAGATATAGATTGAAAAAGGGTGATGATGGTGACATAATTGGAGATAAGTGGATAGATTTAAGATGTATACTGGATGTAGAACTGATAAGACATGATATTTGACAGAATTTGGCAAACAGTGAGGAAACCAGGAGGCATTAAGAATAATATGTCTTTTTTGGTACAGCATCAGGCTTGAATTGGTTATTATTTTTTTAAAGATTTATTTATTTATTTGAAGGTCAGAGTTACACAGAGAGAGGAGAGGCAGAGAAAGAGAGAGAGAGAGCTCTTCTATCCTCTGGCTCACTCACCATTGGCCGCAAAGGCTGGAGCTGAGCTGATCCGAACCAGGAGCCAGGAGCTTCCTCCGGGTCTCCCATGCGGGAGCAGGGGCCCAAAGACTTGGGCTGTCCTCCACTGCCTTCCCAGGCCATAACGGAGAGCTGGATCGGAAGTGGAGCAGCCAGGACTCGAACCGGCACACATATGGATGCCGGCAATGCAGGAGGTGGCTTTACCTGCTGCGCCACAGTGCCGACCTCTTGAATTGATTATTGACAGTGAAATTTAATGATATGATGGAACTATAGGGAAAAAATGAACTGGTTGGGATAAGACATGGAGACCAAGAACCCAGTTTTGGAACTAAATAATTCCATCTGTGTTCTGTTTAACTTATAATTCATAGTAACATAGCCATATTCCTTAGTCTTTTCAGTTCATATCCCTCACTAATAAAATCTTGAGATAAACTACAAAGTTCCTGGATCTAAGATGTTACTTTTAATCACGGATCAATGGAAAGACTAATTTAAATTTAAAGCTACCATGTCAACCATTTTAGGCTTTCTGCTTCTTATTACAAAGTAATATGGGTTTTTTCTCAAATTTGAAGACAGAGTAGTCAGCTGCAAATCTAGTATTATGGACAAACCTAAAACATCACAGTCTGCCTTCTAGAATGTACTATGTGTAATCTTAGCCCAGACTTTTCTTTTCACTAAGATTTCAGGTGTTATCTCTGATACTAAGTGCAAATTTGGGAACAAACTAATGTTGCTTGTATTTAAAACTGATTTAAAGAGATCTCCTACCAATGCTCAGTGATTCCCAGACCAGAACTACATGGAAGTGGTTTTGGTGTTTGGACAGATCTGAAGGAAGCAGGCCCAGGACGGAGTAGAGGGGTAGAAGTCATGGTTTACCATGGAAGCCTCAGGAGTGAGAATCCTGAAATATACATACAGTGGTAGTAGAAAAAAATGACGTATGTTTTTTGGTGAAAAAAGTGTGGCCTGGGAGTTTCATACTTTCTACATTATAGTGAGTACTAGGATTGTAACATAGGAAAACAATGGAGATAGAATAGTAATGATAAGAGTAATAAACAACAGTCATTGAATGTGTATCATGTTTCAGGAACTGCACCAAATACTTTTCCATTTGAGTGAAGTACTTTTCTGTCAGCACTGTAGAAAACAGGACATGAGGCTTAAACCTACGGTAGTGATAAATCGGATGGTGAAATGTCATGCTATATCTAACTCCAATAGAGTTTTCTACCACTGTGCCATGAACACACACATAAGAGGTAAAACTACACAGCTTCAATGTTTCTTTATTGTTAAAAGCTAGAAAGAAAAACATAAACTTCATATACATTACTTGCCAGATATTGTTGAACAATCCTAAATAAGGGAAATGTCACCTCTGTGTTAGATCATCTGTTTATTACATGGGGTTCCTGAGAACACAATTGTTTATTTTCAAGCATTTAAAAACTACCTTGAGTTTTTGATCAGCATAATTTCTGACAAATTTTCAGGAACAGCATTTGAATTTTATAAAGTAGCTCAGAGGTCATGATGAATTTCACCTTTGTTTCTCCCCATACTCTTCAAAAAATTGTTAATCTGAAATTGTTCATTTTATTTTATTTCAAAGTCTGTAATTGAAATTAATTAATTAATTTATTTATTTTTATTTGACAGGTAGAGTTATAGACAGTGAGAGAGAGAGACAGAGAGAAAGGTCTTCCTTCCACTGGTTCACTCCCCAAATGGCCACCACGGCCGGTGCTCCGCTGATCCGGAGCCAGGAGCCAGGTTCTTCCTCCTGGTCTCCATTGTGGGTGCAGGGGCCCTAGCACTTGGGCCACCCTCCATTGCCCTCCCAGGCCACAGCAGAGAGCTGGTCTGGAAGAGGAGCAACCGGGACTAGAACCGGCTCCTATATGAGATGTTGGTGCCCCAGGCGGAGGATTAACCAAGTGAGCCGGGACCTGAAATTTATTTTTTTCATCTTGTCCCTATCACTATTTTTTTCATCTGGTCCCTATCTTTCTTTTTTCCTTTCGTTTCTTCCTTCTTTCCTTCCTTCCTTTCTTTTTTTTTTTTTTTTTTCTTTTCAGATTTGGAGAGACAAATAAAAGAAAGAAATGCAGATAAAGAGCTTCCATCCACTGGTTCACATGCAAAATGCCCATAGAAACTAGGTTGGACTAGGACTGGAGCCAGGAACTCATTCATTTCTCCCACATGGGTGGTAAGGACCCAATTGCTAAAGCCATTATCTCCTGCTTCTCAGGTCGTCAAAAACAAGAAGCTATAATCAGGAGCCAGAGCTGGAAATCCAGTCCATCCACTGCATCCTGTGTGGGGCAGCGGAACACAGGCATCTCAACCAGTGTCTTAACCAATTGGTCAAATGCCTGACCTCTTGTATTAATTTATTTGTGAGAGAAATAGAGACAAAAAGAGACAGAAAGAGTAACACACCTATTCTTACACCACTCTAGATTTATACTTATCTTTTCCAACACAAATTGTGTGTTGATATTCTTAGCTGTAAAAACTTCAGTTTGAGTTTCTAAAAACCAGTTAAAAAAAAAAAGAAAATGATATATTTTAACCCAATTTTTAGTGGAGCGAAGTGGTATATTAATTGTGTACTTTTGATAATTTCTACAAAGGATATAGATAAAACGAAGTCTTTCCCTGTGACCCTTCAGAAACACAGGTACAATCTGCACCATTTCTGATACCATCCATTCTTTCCCAGAGCAGCAATGGGATGATTCCTATTTTTAGCATCTTGAACTGTAGTTGATTAAACTGAATTTTGGACAATGACCAGAGTTTACATTCTCAGTGGAGGAGAACAGTATGTATAGTGTACAGCCAAGATAGGAAGGAAATCATAAGAAATTGGAACAAGGGCTGAATGCTGATAGAAGGTGTAGAATCATCTCCAACCTCATTCTATCTGGTTGGGACTAAATTTTGAGACTTTTTATGCCATGTAGAGGAATATGAATGGTAATGGCCTATAATTTTCAGCCTATCATCCTTCAGTGCCCAAGTAGTTCACCTATTCCCTTCCCTTCCTGCTGGTAATTAGGTTGGAAAACAAAGCTAGGCTCACCTTTTCCTCTCTTTTTTGTATCTATTTGTAACATAGTTCTATAATTCAGTCCAGTTAGCAGCCTGAAACTATGGTTCTTTGTATGGGAAATTGCTCTTTGGCTTGAAGAAAGCCATAACTAATTCAAAGAAAGCCTAATTTGAGGGGAACTTTTGAAGACTATCAAGCAATTGAAAATATAAATGGAAAAATTTCAAAAGTCACTCAGTAGAAAAAAGTACATGCTAGCCACATAAGCCATGTTTTTTCTAAAACACATTTTATCTATTGTGCCTCTACAGTTTTCCTTTATTTCCCAAAGACTGTGTATCAGGATTAATGGGCCGTGTTAAGTGAGGAAAATCAACCACAATTATACAAGGTTGTCACAAATGCTTTCCAAAAGCCAAATTTCACATAGATTTATTTCTGAAATTGACAGAACCTGAACAGGACCAACTGAATAGAAGAAGCATTGTGGAACTGTGTGTGGGTGTTTGTGCATGTCTGTATGTATTTTTAAACAGGATTCATTTTATGTATAAAAGTTTGATTTTTGATCAACTAAGTTCCCAGAGTCTTTAGGTTTTTCAATGCTTTTTATGTTTACCATAAGAATTGAAACTCAAGAAAATTGCTCTGTAGAATTTTACCCCATTTTCCAATCAAAAGAGCATGCTTCTCCCAAGGCAGGGGACATTGTCTATTACTGGCATACATGCTGGGGAACCGATAGAATTGGTCGAAACTATGCAACAGCATAATAAAATCCTTTCAGCAGCCCTAGTAAACCTGAGATAGTTCATCATACCTCTAACAAATATTGGTTTTATTTTGTGGGATATGCTGAATGTTGTTTGTACCACGTGTGGAAATTGTGAGCCATTCAGGAATTTTTCTGTTTGCCATGGAAGTGTTAAGAGTAGCATATTAACACATTTCAGTTTAGTTCCATAATGTCAGAAATTTTTCAAAATAAAACTAAAAGATGGACTGGACAAAAAAATTGTGAGCTATACAAAAAACAGGTGACTAATAAGAACATGCTAAATGTAGATACTTTTAATGGTTTGTTACAATAACAGACCTGTCCCATCCCCTCTCAGACACAAATGTATCAACACTAATACTGATGGAGTGATCCAGACATCTTCGTATTTATCACTTTAAGTTCTTCATGCAGTAAGTATGTCTATGTTTAAACAAATGGATTAATAGTATTTTTGAAAATTCTGGGGTAAAAATAGAATCATGATCAGTCTTTCCACTTTCAATTAATGTTTGCTTTATCTTAGGAGCATGGCATTCCTACTGATATGGGCTATGCAGTGGCTCCTCACCATTCAGGCGTCTACCCTGTACATGTTCAGCTTTATGAGGCCTGGAAGAAAGTTTGGAATATTAAAATCACCAGCACTGAAGAATACCCACATCTGAAACCAGCTAGATACCGGCGGGGTTTCATCCACAAAAACATCATGGTGAGCTTTCTCCGGTATGCATAGGGTACAGTTAATTCTTCCAGATTTACATTCCTCATTTTAAGAAAGAACAAGAGAAGAGCGAAGTGTTAAAAGTGTGACTATAAGAGCTCCAAGCTGCAGGAAGCATATTTGTCATATCTAAGCAACGGATACTTTAATTAAAGTCATTTCTTTTCAGTTATTCAAAAACAACTAGGAAAATGCTTTTTTAAACTCACACTACTGCTTGGTAAGCAGGAACTGATGGTAAAATACTGAGAAAACGTTTCATCAGATTTGCACATAATTTTTAGAAACCATCATTTCTTCAAATTATTTAGTAGGTAAAACTCATACCAGCTCTCTTGGTGAACTGTGGATAAGCCAATAAAGCCAATTTTCTTCTTCCTATGCCAGTCTGAAAAAAACTCAGCTATATGCAGCAAGAAGCCAAATGGGAAATCCTTCATAATTATTAACAGATGATAATATAGAGTAAAAATAACAGAGACTGTTTCTCTCCAGAGCTTCTTTTGTTTTATTTTGTTTTTATACACTGGTGGCAAATGTATATTGTCAAAATGTTAGCACATGATACTTCGTTACACTACACAAAGTAAGTCATTAAATTCTAATTTTTTTCTCTAATAAAACAATCAAACTTCACAAAAAGCACTATGTGATTAGCCACCCTAACTCTGTTAAACTGATATATTTTAATAGATGGCTACTCTCTACAATTAGGTGAAATTGACTTCTATTCAGATGCTTTTCCAATGTCTGCAAAAATTAAGTGGATAATGACATTTAACTTGGATCGACTCCATCTTCACTTTACCCTCAATAAAAACTGTTGGAAATGCTAGACTAACGGCCACATTTTAACCCAGTCTGCCCTTCCTTTGAACTGAAAGTGAACTTAGTGTGTCTCAAGGAGACAGCCTTCTGACCAAAGAGAATTTAGAAGACCTGAGTTCTATTAAAATGTAAAAGCATTCAGTGCTCTCCTGCCTTAAAATCATTGGTAGTTTTAATAGTGAAGGCTTTATTCGGTGTTCTCTTTTGTTTCTGTTTCTCTCTGCATTGCCAGAAAACATACTTAGACATGTCCCTTAAGATATGTTCATTTTTCACTTCTTCAGAAAAATACTTTACTTATTATAAATGCATGGATCTTACAGGTAATACAGACTTCCTGTTTTGATAGAACTGTCTTTATGGTCCCACATTCGCAGCAGTTCATGGAAACCATCTATATCTGATTTATGAGCCCTTGGATGAGAATTTCCAAGTGGGAAATGCTCAGCAAGCAATTAATTGTGCATTACAAGATAAAGGACAGGGTTGGGCCATATAAATAGATATTCAAATTGAGACCACAGAAGCCAATATGACCTCCTACCCGGAGACTGCAAAGAAAAAGAAGGGAACTGAGAAGTGAACTTTAGATCTGCCCATATTTGCTATATGGAATGAAGGAACTTGGGTTTTTTTATCCTCTATTCACCAATCAAGCTTTTAAAACCTAAACTGAAACCCGTTCTCTTTCCGTCAAACTATTTATTGATCCTGCTATCCCTAATTGAGATCTGTAATTTGAACATCACACTGAGAAGTCTCTTCTAATCTGTCCCTAAATCCCATGAAAAATTCCTCTATAGCATCTTTTTAATTCCTTTCTTGCAGGTACCATCTTAATCCGTTCCCTTGACTTTCATGTGCTGTGAAGCTGATTCCAGTTTGTCTGTTTACAGCTTCTATCTACTCTCCCTCCCCCAGGACAATCCATCCCACAGATAGTGCCAACCTCTTAATCTTCCCAAATGCTGCCTTCATCTTTGCCTCCCTAACCTTGATTAGTTCTAGTTGTTTCCACACCCTTTAGTATGCTCTTCAGGGACCTGAAAACCAATCTGGACTAAGTCTTCCTTTCTGTCTGCTACTTATTTCCCTGTAGTGTACACTGAGTTGTTCCTATGCCATTGCCATTCTTTCCACCTGAATGACTTTCTGGCTACTCTTTACCTATTTCTATCCACTTTGTTCTTCAGTATGAAGTCCTATATCTTAAATAATTGAATGTGAAGCACTTTGGTATATCCTAGGACTCTTTATTTTAATTCCTCGTTGTTAAATGTGATTCTCTGTAGAGCCAGAGACCTCTAGGCAATTAGACTACACACTCTGACTACCTCCTTAGTGTTTCTAATTAAGATGCCCATTAGTAGAGACTTTCATTACTCCTGCTGGAAGCCCCATAGGTGATCTTTATTGGTAGCTCCCAGGGGCATTTGTTGGCAGTTGTGCCTGATTGAGGCCTTAGCTACCTTATATTAGCTTCACTTTCCATTGACCAGGATTCTTGTTGGCCATGGCCTTTATAGCCAACTCTCAGTTACTGTCAGTAACTATAAGGCTTTTAGGAGTTCATCAATGTTCCAAAGTTTGAATTTGATAATGTCACACTTCCAGAATCAAGTCTTGAGAGAGTCCATTGCAGAATACCTAAAAATATCTCTTATTACTTCATTAAGGAATATAGAACTGTTTCAGGAAACACATTCAGCATCTTATAGCACAGCATTTAAAGATCAAGGCTGTGGAGTATGATCCATTAACTTGTCTCCTCAACCCTCTGTAATGACCTACTGGCTTTCCTCAAGCTCAGAGTAGTGCTTATACTCTCAGCATAGTTTTCCTCAGAGCTGAGGGTATAGCAGGCTCTTCCTGTTCACTATGTTCTAATTCGAATAATTTAAGACAGACAAAACTAAAATTTCTTTTTACTGTTTTGTGTTGCATAGAATCGTCTAGGCAAATCAATGATGGCTTTGTATATATGCTTTAATTTTCCCTTTAAGACACTCTAATTGAATATTAAAAATGATTTAGAGGGGCCAGCACTGTGGCACAGTGGGTTAAAGCCCTGGCCTGAAGCGCCAGCATCCCATATGGGCGCCAGTTCTAGTCCCAGCTGCTCCTCTTCCAATCCAGCTCTCTGCTATGGCCTGGGATTGCAGTAGAAGATGGCCCAAGTCTTTGGGCCCCTGCACCCATGTGGGAGACCTGAAAGAAGCTCCTGGCTCCTGGCTTCAGATCGGCGCAGCTCCGGCCATTGTGGCCATCTGGGGAGTGAACCAACGGATAGAAGACCTCTCTACCTCTCCTCTCTCTGTGTAACTCTGACTTTCAAATAAATAAAATAAACTTTTTTAAAAAAGTGATTTAGAGTCACACACTTTTAAAATCTACATCAAACAGGCCGGCGCCGCAGCTCACTAGGCTAATCCTCCACCTTGCGGTGCCGGCACACCGGGTTCTAGTCCCGGTCAGGGCACCGGATTCTGTCCCGGTTGCCCCTCTTCCAGGCCAGCTCTCTGCTGTGGCCAGGGAGTGCAGTGGAGGATGGCCCAAGTGCTTGGGTCCTGCACCCCATGGGAGACCAGGATAAGCCCCTGGCTCCTGCCATTGGATCAGCGCGGTGCGCCGGCCGCAGCGCGCCAACTGCGGCGGCCATTGGAGGGTGAACCAACGGCAAAAGGAAGACCTTTCTCTCTGTCTCTCTCTCTCACTGTCCACTTTGCCTGTCAAAAAAAAAATTAAAAAAAAAAATCTACATCAAACTAGAATTTTTATCACATGTGGGCACTTTATTGTTTTTCATTTGGGTATCTCTCCTTACCTTGATATATCTTAAATCCTTCAAAAGTAAAAAACATGTACTGTTTTCTTCCATGTGAACTGACATAGAATTCAAAATTTAGAATAAAGCTTTAATTTTCAGGAATTGACATTTCTAAGAATTGTTAGGTAATGTATTTAATTCAGTTAGAATTTCCTTGTATTTAGCTCTTTTTATCTTTGACTTTGTGCATAGCAAAATAAGAATGTATAATGCTTTTAAACATAGACATCACTGGAGCTGATACTCTGCTTTAAACTGAAGTTCTTTTAACGATTTCAAGATAAAATTGCTCCTAAGGCTTTATAACTTTTACCAATTTACTAAAATTAATAGAATATATAGAGAGTTTTGACTTACACAGCAATGTATGCTGTTTTGATTAAACTGAGAATTAGGTTTTCTAATGAAACTTTCCAGTGACTAGATTAAATGTTATTACAATACACATTCTTGCTAAAGAAAAAAGAACAAATATATTTGTAGAGGGTTGCAAACATGGAAAGTCCTGAACAGTAATATCTTCAAACATTTTACTAGCCCAAATGTGCTTTCATATCCAAGACAATATAAACAAAGATCAGTTTGCTTAGGACAATAAGCAGGCTTGCCTGTGTAAGATGCTGTCAAATGTGGAGCTCTCCAAAGTCTATTCATTAATTTTCTGCTATTTCAAGTGTATAGTGACAAAATGCAAGTC
This sequence comes from Lepus europaeus, assembly GCF_033115175.1. Taxonomy (NCBI): domain Eukaryota; kingdom Metazoa; phylum Chordata; class Mammalia; order Lagomorpha; family Leporidae; genus Lepus; species Lepus europaeus. The sequence goes on along the minus strand of NC_084834.1, from coordinate 59,666,289 downwards.
ATCACAAAGTGATTACATAGGATTTACCTGATGGCTATAACATCTTGCACAGTTTTAGTTTATACCTTTTGTGTTTGCACCAATATTTTGCCATAAAAGCTGTAGGAATGTGCTTATGACAAATGTGAATTATTAAATCAAATAATAATTTTCCTATACAAAGGATAAAAAAGATGACCTTTTGCTAAGTAAGTTCCGATTTTTATTTTTTATTTATTTGTTTATTTTGAAAGGCAGAGAGATAGACAGTGATGTCTCATCCACTGGTTCTCTCTCCAAATGCCCACAACAGCTGGTGTTGGGACAGGCTGAAACCAGGAGCCAGGAACTCAAATGGGTAACAGAGACCCATGTTTACTTGAGCCATCACCTGATGACTTCCAGGGTGCAAAATGGCAGGAAACAGGAATCTGTAGTGGAGTCAGGACTCGAATCCAAGCCATTAGGTATGGGATGTGGTCATCCCAAGTGGCACCTTGACCACTATGTGAAATACCTGCCTCACCTTTTATCATTTTCTGTTACACATTTTAAAAGTTGCTAACCAAATGGGTGGTCTCTTTCTTTATTTGGAACTAGCAGACTTACACTTAGAATTTTGAGCAATTGCTACAGCTTGCAGTAGTCTTTCCAACTAGAGCAGATGCTGTGATTTGTGTCTCAAATATTTGCTCTAGTTTAAAATTTCATTTCTTAAGAAGCATGCTGTTAGTAATTGACTTCATATTCTAATGCATTTGTAGAATTTGGAGAAAGTATTCTTTAAACTTTTGCTTACTAGAATTATAATGTATCACAACTTCAAAATTTTTAAAGTCGCATTTTTTTTATTTCTTAAGAACTGATTTGGGAGCCGGCTCCGTGGCTCACTTAGTTAATCCTGCACCTGCGGTGCCAGCATCCCATATGGGAGCCGAGTTCTAGTCCCGATTGCTCCTCTTCCTGTCCAGCTCTCTGCTGTGGCCCAGGAAGGCAGTGGAGGATGGCCCAGGTGCTTGGGCCCCTGCATGCACATGGGAAACCAGGAGGAAGCATCTGGCTCCTGGCTTTGGATCAGCGCAGCGCCAGCCATAGCTGCCATTTGGGGAGTGAACCAGTGGAAGGAAGACCTTTCTCTCTGTCTCTCTCTCACTGTCTATAACTCTACCTATCAAATAAATTTAAAAGAAAAAAAAAACTGATTTGGAGATTGAGAATGAGTAGGGGATGGGGAGTTGGCGTTGCTTAGGATGCCCACATTCCATACTGGAGTGCTTAGTTCGAATCTTGGCCTCAGTCCTGGTCCTGCTTCTAATCCACCTTCCTGCTAATGTGCACCCTGGGAGGCAGCAGGTGGATTCAGGTCACTGACTCTCATGTGAGAGACCCAGATTGAATTTTGGGATCCTGATTTTGGCCTGTCTCAGTGCTGGTTTTTGCAGGCATTTGGGGAGTGAACCAGTGGATGAAGATTCTCTCTCTATGTATTGTTTCTCTCTCTCTCTCTCTCTCTCTATATATATATATATATTTATATTTATATTTATATTTATATTTATATTTATCTATATGTTTCTGTGTGTGTGGATGTCTGCCTTTAAAATAATGTGAAAAGTTAAAAGAGTCCTTAAAATATTTCAGAGCCTAATTCAGTTTTAAAATATTTCTTCAACGTTCTTCTATATCACTATCACCTGAAGTAGAAATAAGTTCCTTTTAGGCCGGCGCTGTGGTGCAGCGGGTTAACGCCCTGGCCCGAAGCACCGGCATCCCATATGGGCGCCGGTTTGAGCGAGACCTGGCTACTCCACTTCCCATCCAGCTCTCTGCTTTGCCTGGGAAACAGTAGAACATGGCCCAAGTTCTTGGGCCCCTGCACACACGTAGGAGAACTGGAAGAAGCTCTTGGCTCCTGGCTTCAGATCGGCACAGCTCCAGTAGTTGCAGCCAATTAGGGAGTGAACCATTGGATGGAAGACCTCGCTCTCTCTCTCTCTCTCTTCCTCTTCTCTCTCTGTGTAACTCTTTCAAGTAAATAAATAAATCTTTTTTAAAAAGTTCCTTTTATATCAATATCACCCTCTGTTTCCTAGAGTTTGAAGGATTTTCCAGGCCATAGCTTGAGTTAAATAATGACAGCAGTTTGTACATCATCTTTCATTAGAAAAAGAATAAATTTCCCCCAACTAATTGGTTGAAAGGAACTTTGTCCTTACTTGGTCATTTTTCCTTTAGGTTCTTCCAAGACAGACCTGTGGGCTTTTTACTCACACAATTTTCTACAAAGACTATCCAGGAGGTCCTAAGGAGCTGGACAAGAGTATTCAAGGCGGTGAACTTTTCTTCACTGTGGTCCTCAACCCAGTAAGTACTTGGGAGTCATCCTCCAAATAATAAAAAATGGCAAAGTAGGTGACAACTACCTTGACAGAGAAGCAGTAAATGTTCTATTTCTAAAACAGTAGTAAAAGACAAAATGGAACTACATCTAGGATTAGGAACGAACTAACTCCACATGTAAAAGTGATGGGAGAACTTATGGCGGAACTAGGAAGTGTTCCGGCAGATCTCTTCTACATTAGAAAGTGACCAGAATTTACAAATCTTGCTTTTATTAATAATAAATTTTTTCGCCTATAAAACTCTCCTGTCTCCACTGGAGACTTTTTTTTTTCAGTTGGCCAACTACTACCTCTGTTCTTCTTTCTCTTGCTATTTAAAGTATAAGCAAAACGCTTAATACATTGTAAGTAAAATGGAATCAGATAAGCAACTATAATCATTTTTCTTAAATCCTGTTCGATCTTCTTTTGCTAGGTTACAGGCTGAGGCAGAGCAGCCCTGTGGAAAGGGCTACTGCTCTTCCTCTTCTACTTGTTAATCCATGTTTGTCAGCCCCATGAGAAACATTTGCACATATTTCTACTTGGGACAAGTATTATAAAATTGTGTAGAGAAATAAGAAATTATTGAAATAAGCTAGATAAGGAAAATAGATTTTATTTCACTTCTGAAAATCGCTAATACAAAAAGGAAAACTAGGTTTATCAGGAAATATGTGTTTGCTATAAGTATTCGCCATGTCTAAGATGAAAAGAGGTAATTATGTCCAAATGTGAAAAAAACTTCCATTTCTGTAAAAGTGGGATAAGATACAGATAAACAAAATAAAATTTGAAGTACTTCATTCTATAGATCCTGCAAATAAAAGTGCAGGTATTTTTCATCATCTACTTGTATTCAAAAAGTGTATCTATATTTTAGCTCTTAGAAAATGAGATAAAAGTAAGGGTAACTCATATGATGAACTAAGGGTAACATCCTTGGGCAAAATCTACATCTGTATTTTTGGAATGGTCTGGTATTTGGCTTCTTGAAAGTTTATCAACCTCCAGACTCCAAAAATACAACTAATTCTGATTTATATAGCGGAAGTATTCTGATTCCCTTCACTTTTCTGGGTCTCTTCATATGGCTTTCTTGTTTGTTTGTTTGTTTGTTTGTTTGTTTCAATTCAGCCAGTAATGCTACATAGGCAAATGGAATTAAACTAAGGCCAGATTATGAATTAAAGACTCTTAAAATACTCAGAAAATACTAACACCTTAGCCAATAATTTATAAAGACCCTTTAATCTGTAACTTGTAAAATGATGGTGTTTTACATCATAGAATAGAACTATGAACAGTCATCTGATGGATTCTTTCAGGCAATTGGTTGTCTTTGTACTTAAGGAGTCCCTGGTGGTATTGTTTTAGAACTTTCTAACCAAATGAGTTTCTTTTAATGTGGAAGAAATTCAAAATTAGATCATCCACACATAATGCGTTTATATTAAGAATTTCACCCATTTTGTGATTTTAGAAAAATTACATTTTTTATTAAAAAATTATTTTCTTAATTTAAGAATCTTATACAAAAGCTTGTGTTAATCTTGGACACTAATTTGTACTAACTGAGCAAAAGTTCTGAATGTATTTAAGAGGAAATGTTTTAAAACTTAACAAATATTTTTAAACTTAAACATTTTTAAACTAGACTTTTTTTAACTAAACTAGATTTTAATTACTTTTCAGACCTTTTCAATAATTTTTTGCAACTTTATTTCTCTTAATGAAAAGATTCTTAGCAAATAAAAGAAGAAAAATGCCTCACAAAACTATTTTTCCTTGACTAAGAAAACTTCAGAAGACAATTATTTTCAGATAACTGCTGGAGTTAAATAAATGGCAAATAATATCAGTACTATAAGATAAAGATAGAAGAAGTCCAAAACTAGCTGCTTCTGTCACATCAATTCCAACTTTTAGAATCAGTTCTCCTTACCTGGAGACACATGGTTAAGAATTCATTTAGACTCAGCCCAGGTCTAGTTAAAAGGAACGCTGCTATCATTAGTTAGTGATGTCTGCTTTGCAGAATGGAGGGAGGTGTGGTGTTTCTCATGAAACCTCTAACCCAAAATCAAATGCTTGGATAACGCTTATATAAAAATTAAGAAAGTTCAGGTGAGCCGGCGCCGTGGCTTAACAGGCTAATCCTCCACCCTGTGGCGCCAGCACACCGGGTTCTAGTCCCGGTTGGGGCGCCGGATTCTATCCCAGTTGCCCCTCTTCCAGGCCAACTCTCTGCTATAGCCTGGGAAGGCAGTGGAGGATGGCCCAAGTCCTTGGGCCCTGCACCCGCATGGGAGACCAGGAGAAGCGCCTGGCTCCTGGCTTTGGATCAGCGAGATGCACCGTCTGCAGCGGCCATTGGAGGGTGAACCAACGGCAAAGGAAGACCTTTCTCTCTGTCTCTCTCTCTCTCACTATCCACTCTGCCTGTCAAAAAATTAATTAATTAATTAATTAATTAATTAAAAAAAAAGAAAAGTTCAGGTGCACAGAGGCATGCTAGCAAGGTAGAAGATGACAGTATTAGGTTGGAATGACGCTCTGAAAGCTTTAATGGAATCAAGTACATACAGCTCCAGAAAAAATATGAATTTTATTTATAGTGAGTCTGAAATATAGCCATTGATAGCTTACATAATACCCCAGGCAATATTAATTATTTAAAAATAGAATTATGAATTTGCGAACACATAATATTTGTTTTTCTTTTCCTTTCCTTGAAGTCCTGTTGCAGCCAGTTTGGAATCACGTACTTTAATCCATGGATGCGTGTGTTTTGGTGTCCACTCCATGTACTGTATTTTACTGGCGGGATAGACTCACCTGGGGCCCAGGGGCTGTAGACAGGGTTATATCACTATCACTGGATGTCAAACAGTAATAAATTAAAACAAAGAAAAAAAATCACAAAAAAGAAATGCCATTTTCTTTTTTTTAAACTTTTATTTAATGAATATAAATTTCCAAAGTACAGCTTATGGACCACAATGGCTTTCCCCCTCCCCACAACCTCCCTCCCACCCGCAACCCTCCTCTTTCCCACTCCCTCTCACCTTCCATTCACATCAAGATTCATTTTCAATTCTCTCCATATACAGAAGATCAGTTTAGTATATATGTATATATTAAGTAAAGATTTCAGCAGTTTGCACCCACACAGCAACACCAAGTGAAAAATACTGTTGGAGTACTAGTTATAGCATTAAATCACAATGTACAGCACATTAAGGACAGAGATCCTACATGATATTTTTTTAAAAACTGATTAATTTTCTATGCAATGTCCAATTTAAAACCAAGTTTTTTTTTTTCATTTTCAATTATCTTTATATACAGAAGATCGATTCAGTATATACTAAGGAAAAATTTCATCAGTTTGCACCCACACAGAACACAAAGTGTAAAATACTGTTTTAGTACTAGTTATAGCATTACTTCACATTGGACAACACATTAAGGACAGAGATCCTACATGGGGAGCAAGTGCACAGTGACTCCTGTTGCTGACTTAACAATTTGACACTCTTGTTTATGGTGTCAGTAATTTCCCTAGGCTCTAGTCATGAGTTGCCAAGGCTATGGAAGCCTTTTGAGTTCGCCGACTTTGATCTTATTCCGACAGGGTCATAGTCAAAGTGGAAGTTCTCTCCTCCCTTCAGAGAAAGGTACCTCCTTCTTTGATGGCCCATTCTTTCCACTGGGATCTCACTCACAGAGATCTTTCATTAGGTCTTTTTTTTTTTTTTTCCAGAGTGTCTTGGCTTTCCATGGCTGAAATACTCTCATGGGCTCTTGAGCCAGATCCGAATGCCTTAAGGGCTGATTCTGAGGCCAGAGTGCTGTTTAGGACATCTGCCATTCTATGAGTCTGCTGTGTATTCTGCTTCCCATGTTGGATCGTTCTCTCCCTTTTTTATTCTATCAGTTAGTAATTAGCATTAGCAGACACTAGTCTTGTTTGTGTGATCCCTTTGACTCTTAGACCTATCAGTGTGATCAATTGTGAACTGAAGTTGATCACTTGGACTAGTGAGATGGCATTGGTACATGCAACCTTGATGGGATTGAATTGGAATCTCCTGGCACATTTCTAACTCCACCATTTGGGGCAAGTCCGATTGAGCATGTCTCAAATTGTACATCTCCTCCCTCTCTTATTCCCACTCTTATATTTAACAGGGATCACTTTTCAGTTAAAATTTAAACACCTAAGAATAATTGTGTGTTAATTTTTTGAGAGTGTTAGATGAGGTTGTTTATTACAAAAAGGTGTCTGTTTTGGAAATAAAGCAATTAGATACATTGAAATATATTTGAGTTTAAAATAATATAAACAAGACATTAACTAATGAGGTTTTAAATTTTTTCCTACACATCAACATAATATGAAAGGGTCATGATATCTTACTAATAATGGAAAGAGAAATAGCTCTCAGAGTTAAACTGGAATAGATCAAGTTGAAGATAAAGACTCTTTAAATAGAATGACTATATGGCCTGAAATATTCTACCATTACCAGTGTATTACTCACTGCTAAAGAAATGCCAATCTGAATTTAATACAAATAAAGACTTACAGAGACAAATATTATCACTGAATAGGGGAGAGAAAACATTGGCCATCTCTAAGTGAGTATGCTCAATGTCACAGCCATGGACATCTGTGTTGTGTGCTGGATGCAGGTATGACTAATAGACTGAATTTCAGGTGCAGTAGGAATGTGGGCCCATTAGGCTATCTATTCCTCGGATGATTAGGAACTTAATCCTTCTAATTCTTCTATTTCTTATTCTAAATTCAGCCAGCAACCTTCTGTTTAAGACTTATTTTCCCATTTAGTTTATATTTGAGAAGAACATGATGATCACAAGAACATGTACACACTGTGACAGTAATTTGCAAAATAATAAATATTATTTTTTTTAATTGGTGACAACTTCTCATGTAACCTAAAAACCAAGAAAGGTCCCTGTAATAATACACTCTAATATTTCAGTTCTTCTCTCATTTACAAATCCTAATTTAAGCTAATAAATGACAGCATTGGTTTCATGAGCTTTACTAATTTTTTTTTTTTGCCCCTGAAAAATTGACACTCTTTCTCTCTCTCAGTGTGCTACATCAGACTTTGGGGTCCATCAGGCTGAATTACACACACTCAATTGTTTTTCAATTGATTCAGGATGGCAATGAGCATTACCATTAGAGAGCCTGTGAAAGCACCTTGAGGTCACTCTTCGTTACACTAAACAAGAACAAAATTCCAACACAAAAGTGTAGTATATCCAGAAACAGATATTCTTGAACAATTCATAATTCTTTTGAGTATTTTATATATATAATATATATTTATGATACATATACAAAAGGAAATAGTAGGAGTAGACTATCCATTTTAACAAGTTTCTGTTTCCATCTATCGTGGGAAGATGTGATAATATTTAACAAGTGTGACAAATGGGATAGTTCTGAGTTAAATAGGATTATACCTTTTGTGGAAACCATATTATCATCCCAGATGCTCTGAACAAATATATCACCTTCTTCCTTCTGTGTTCTTATTTTTAATCACAAGATGTTCTGAATCTCTGCTTATGCTCTTGTTCAATAAACAAATTCTAGGTATTGAGTCATGAACAATTGGTATCTGTGAAACACTTTTCCTCCCCTCAACATGCTTGATAAACTTGCTTGCTTCATGTACAAGTATTAATCCAACACAAGAGTTGTGAATTGCCACAAGATTGAAGCTCTTATTGAATTTGCTTGTAGTTCAAATACAGCAAATCCTTGATCTGAGAACAAGATTAGATTGCCTTCATCAAACCAATAGACATCCCACAGACCCAGTAACTTTCCTTAACTTCTACATTTTATTAAATACTCATCATTATGTCTTTCAATATGATACAGCATCCTTTCAGTAAACGCTCCATACCCTCCTACTCAAATCAGTGAAAGGTGAATCTCTCACATTAAGAAAGAAGCATAAACATGGATGTGAATACTTTAAACTGAGAATAAACATGGGTGGATTACAGTTAAAATAAAACTACAAAATTCACTTTAGAAGATTATCTTCATAAAAACAGAAATTAAACCACACGGAACTTTTTAAAAAAATTATAATGTGTGCATACTGTATGCTTAATGATCAAATTTATCTGAAAGTAAACAGATTTTTTCCCTCATGAGAAATTTTATTTATCTTTATTTTGTGATTTAGTAGCCCCTGTAAACATTGTGGTAACAGAACACTCTTTATTAGAAAGTAAATGAATGTTAACAACTTCCCTCCTTCTGTCACACTGCCTTTCAAATAATTAATGTTTTAAAAAACAGTAACAGCAATGATCTTTGGATAGTAAGAAAGTGATTCTTGAACATGACTAATAATAAGTACTATCTGGGACCTTTGACAGAATGATCCAGACAATGCATCAGAATCTCCAGAGAATTGTTTTGGGGTTCTTCACATTTACCATGTACCTTAAGCTACTATATCTCTTTTTAAAAATTTATTTTTAATGGACACATAAAAATTGTACATATTTATGGGATACCATGTGATTTTTCAGTACTTGTATTCTCTGAGTTAATGTTCAAGTCAGAGTAAACAGGTCTCCTAAATTATTTTTTTTCTGGTGAAAATATTCAAAATCCTTTCTTCTGGTGTTAAAGAATATTTTAGTATTTACCATTACCTTTAGTTACCCTATTGTGCAGAACACCAGCATGTATTTCTCCCAATTACACCTGTAACTTAATACCAGTTGGCCAGCCTTTTCCCCACCTTTGCTTATTCTCCCCAGCCATTGATGACCACTCTTCTGCTTTCAACTTCTATGAGACCAACTTTCTTAGATTTCACGTGAGTGAGATCAAGTGGTATTTGTAATTCCATGCCTACCTTATTTCATTTAAAATAATGACTTATAGTTCCACCCATGTTGTTGAAAATGACAGAATGTCATCCTTTATCATGGCTGAAGAGTATTCTTTTATATACATGTGTCACATTTTCTTTATCAATTCATAATTCAGTGTACACTTAGATTATTTCCATTTCTTGGTTACTGTAAATAGCTCTTTAATAAACACAGGAGTGCAGATGTCACTTCAAAAATGTCTATTTAGGTCTATTATCCAGGCTTAATTGGATTTTTTTGTTATAAAGTTGTTTGAGATTCTTATACATTATGATTATTAACTCCTTGCCAGCCTACAGTATGCAAACATTTTATCCATAAGTTGTCTCTTTGTTCATAGTTTCCATTTCTGAGCAGAATCTTTTTAGTTTAATGTAATCCCATTTGTCTACTCTTTTTTCCTGTTTGTTTGCTCTTTTTTCCTGTGCTTTTCAGGTTTTATGCATAGAGGGCTGCTACCTACAGGCTCACTCCTCAGACACTCTCTATTGCTGGGGCTAGGCAAAGGCCAAAAGCAGGAGATGAGAATGCAATTCAGGTTGCCCATGTGGGTGGTAAGAGACCTGTCACTTGGGTCATCACTGTTGCCACTGAGGAACTGCATGAGTAAGAAGATAGAGTCAGGATATGTAGTGAGAATCAAATCCAAGACATAATGTGGGACACAGGTGTCCCAACAATTGGACTAAGCAATCTCAAGTTACCTGTGCAGTTACCCTTACAAGTGAGTTTTATAACATTCAATCTTTTCTTCTTACGCATTATCATTATTTCTTTCAGTTTTAAAATCTCTCTTTAGCATTTCTTATAGGAAATATCTGATGGTGATAAATCCCCTCATTTTTGTTTATCTGGGAATGTCTTCATTCCTTTAATTTCTAAAGAATATCTTTGCTGCATAGAGTAGTCTTTGTCAGCAGTGCTTCTTGCTTCAATGCTGAATATCTCACCCTAGTCCTTCCTGACCCCTAAGGTTTCTGCTGAGAAGTCTGTTACATGAATTTTAATGCTTTTATGTGTATTTATTTGTTTTCTGTTGTTGCTTTGAGAATAATTTTTTCTTTAGCATTTGAGAACTTGATTATAAAGTGTCTTGGAGTAGACTTGGTTGAGTTGAACATGACTGGTAGCTTTTGACATACCTGGACATTTATATGCTTTTCTAAGTTTGGAAAATTTTCTGTTATTATCTTCTTGGATAATTTTCTACTCCTTAAGTTCTCAAGTCCTTCTTATACCTCAATAATATAATATTTGATCATTTAATGCTGCCCCAACATTCCTGTAATCTCTCTCTATTCCTTTATTCATTTTCCTTTTCTCCTCATCCAGTTGTGCATTTTCAAATTACCTGTTTTCAGTCTCACTTGATTCTTTTTTCTGTTTGATCTATTCTGCTATCAATGCCTTCTATCATATTTTCCATTTTATTTGCTGTACTTTTCATCTCAAGAATTTGTTTTTTTAGTTACTCCAATCTCTGTTACATTTGTCTAATAAAGTGCTGAATTGCTTCAGTTTTCTTAATTTCTTGAGCTTCCCTAAAACAATTACTTTAAATTTTCTGCCTAAGAGTTCAGATATATTGACTACGTCATGATCAATTTCTTATTTTGTCTGTAAGCCAACGTCATGGTTCTATGAAAGTTCTTGATGCTTGTTGCATATAATAGTGACTTCTAATTGAAGGCTTAGGATTTATTCCATTCTTTGTGGTCTGACTTTCATTATTCCCATCCTTTCAGAAATTCCAAGCAGGATGCTTATTTTCTTTGAGCCTGTGACCACTGTTACGTTTCAGCACTGGATGATGCTCTACTGGTCACAAGTCCTTGGTTTGGTGTTGTCTCTGTTTCAGCACTAGAGGGCATCCCACGCCTATGCTTTCCCAAATCTCCAATTGATGTATTATTCAGGAATTGAGGGAGGGGCTAAAAAATGTAGTTCATACCCACCAGCTTCTGCCTGGGTGGCAGGATGGTCACAAACAACTCACAGTCACTGACCTATGGACTGGTACCACAGGATTCTACCTATTAGTGGGCATTACCTTGGACATCCTGGACCTAGACTCCTCTGCAGCGACTTGTCTCCTGATTTCAGCATGTTCCCCCGATTGGACTGTGACTCTCTGCCTTGTGCTGTCTGCCTGCAACCATACAGGGAAGGAATGGGGGGAGCAGTCCTGTGACCAACACCAAAACCCATAGCCCACTAAGAGCAATGCAGTGACAGGACCAACACCATGCTGCTATGGTCTTCCTGCCGCTGTGTTATACTTTTGGCTGATAGTTCAGGGACCAGGGATACAAAGTATCAAAAATATAGGCAAAGGGAAATGAAAGACACATTCTCTACTACCAGAAGCATAATAAAACCTAATAAAAACTCTCAACTATATTGCAGAGTATACTACAGGAATACAGGGAACACATCTAAATCTCAGCAAAGTTGCCTAAGGAAGGTGATAGTTATACATTTTTTAAAATTTTAATTAGCTTATTTTTAGAGCAAGATGTATCATGCATCCACACTGGTTCACTCTCCAAATGCCTGTAATAGACAGGGTTGGGCCAGACTGAAGCCAGTAGCCTGGAACTCAATCCAGGTCACCCGTATGGGAGGCAAAGACTCAAACACTTGGGTCATCTTCTGCTACCTCCCAGTGTGTGTGCATTAAAAGGAAGCAGAAATATGTGTGTAGAATTCCAGAAATCTTAACATTCCAGGATCACAGAGCATAGAGGATATTCTGAGTTCAAGGTAGCACTAGAATTCATCAAAATGAGAATTAGGAGTCTTGCCTTAGTGATTTGACATGAATACAACAGATTTTGTTCATGTTTCTGAGTTCCTTTTATCTTCCATCTATCTCACACATACACACATACCACACATGAGAAGGCTTCAAAAAGGTCATGAAAGGTGGGGGGGTGGTGGTGGTGGTATTTAGCCTAGTGATTAAGATGCCAGTAAAGATGCCTGAATCCCGTGTTGATTTAATTGGGTTTAATACTTGGTTCTGGCTCCTGACTCCAAGTTGCTGCTAAAGCACATCTTAGGAAGCAGCACTATTGGATCAAACAGTTGGGTCCCTGTCATCCATGAGAGTGACTTAGATTGAGTTGCTGGCTCCTGGGTTTGGCTAGCCCAGTCTGAGCTGTTAAAGGCATTTGGGCAGTGAACAAATGAGAGATCTGTCCCTCATCTCTTTCTCGATCTGTGTGTGTATGTCTCTGGAATAAATAAATTTTAAAGTTCATGAAAGATGAAATTAAAAGATAATAGAATTTCCATGAACTTTTGTAGTCCCTTTATGGATAGAATATGAATGTTTATGTAAATAATGTATATAAAATATATAAATAATACATATAAATATATAAATGTATATAAATATATCTCCCTCAAAAGGGATATTTCTTTATGATTGCTACACCCTCATTAATTAATATTGCACATGGTCCAATGTGATCACATCAGATGTTCTCCTTTTCAGGATTCAGCATCAATTCTGATTGCTGACTGCATTATACTCTTGTATTTTTAGGTGAGATTTTTACACAAGGAAATCTGTTGCCCAGCTCACCATTTTGAATAAGCCAAATCAATCCTGGCTACATAATGCCCATCTTCTCAGAAAAGGTGTGGAAAAGCAGGTACTATGTCTGCTCAATCTAGCCTGGATCTGAATCCCGTGAAAACAGAAAGTACGGTCACAAGCCAATCCCAGATATTTGTAAATAAGGTGAACCTCTTGAGAGAGGGTCTAAATATTAATTTTGAAACCTATAAATTTCAAGTAAGCACCTCTCTTAGATGAGATGAAATAAATCTTTTAGCATTTTATCATCTTTCTTACTTCTATAGACTGTTTTGTTTATAACCTCGACTTTAGGAAGAATTCCTAGCATGTAACAGGTGCTGCATGTCCAAAACTATGGGTAGTGGCTTCCGGCAAGGCAAATTATTATCCCCCCCCATAATAGAATACATTCAGCCATGAAATAACATGGTTTACAATACATTTTAAAGATATGGAAAATATTCATGAAATAGTGACAAAGTACTAACACAATAATTAGATAGGGACATGGAAATAAAAAGTAAGAAATTCAGCACAACTTTAACATAACAGTGGTTATGGTGTATCACAGGATTGAAAATGCTTTCCATTGTTTTTTGTTTTTCTGGTTTTTATAAAATGGCTGCAATAAGCACCTGTTATTCTTACATCCAGAAATCTACACACATGCAGAAATACACACTAAATGCTGCATTAAAAATACTTATAACAAAGAATATCTAATAGTGAAAGACATAAAATGGAATTATTTTGTGTTATCAATATATCAGGCATAAAATTAGTATTTACTGAGTTCCAGAAATTCTCTATCAGTATTGTATTTTGCCTAACACCTGCTTCACAGAGTGGTTATTTGCATATACATCTTTTACTACATGAGGAAGCATTCTTACTACAGAAGTTGATCGATATGTATCTCATTTTGTGCTTCCCATTGTGCTTCAGCCAATGTTTTGAATCCAAGAACAGGTCATTAAATGTTTCTTAAATGATTGATTAAATACATGAAGCCTTTTGTTTCAGAGGCTTGACTTGTTTTATGACATATACAAATGTGAATAATAACAAGCCTGGTTTAACTGTATTCTGGCAGATGTTCAACTTGCAAGTAAATGAAATTTGGGATTTACAAAATGTTCAGGTGTCTAAAGTTTTAACAGGTTTTCCCAAGTGAAGTTAAATTAGCATGACATAGAAAATGGACTATTAAAGCTGGAAAAGACCAGAACAACGGTCGGGTCAATCTCCTAATTTTAGGTAAGGAATAAGATTTCAACAAGACAGCCTGGCTAGTTCAAGGTTGTCTCTGTGATATTCTAATCCCATCTTTTCTGACTCCTACTTCAGGGTTTTTAGCACTAAAAACACACTGCTTATGCATTCCTGATAAAATTATTCTTAATGTGACGTGCCTTACTTTCAAAAAAAGTATTTATTTATTTGAGAAGCGGAGTTAGACAGAGAGTGAGAGACAAAGGGAAAGGTCTTCCATCCACTGCTTCACTCCCCAGTGGCTGCAAGGGCCGGAGCTGGACCAATTCAAGGGCAGGAGCCAGGAGCTTCTTCTGGGTCTCTCACATTTGGGCCATCTTCCACTGCATTCCTAGGCCATTAGGAGAGGTCTGGATCAGCAGAGGAGCAGCCAGGACATGAACTGGAGCCTGTATGGGATGCACGCACTGCAGGCACTGGCTTAGCCTACTACACCAGCCCCCATACATTACCTCTTAATGTGACTGAGTTACCAGGTACTGAGAAAATTTCAGGCCATTTTCTAGGAAACAGCAACTCATCTCATGTTGAGTAAAAAACAAACAAACAAAAAAAGTGCTTTTGTGAAAACCTGTAATAAGCAGTTATAGCTGAGGGAAAATGTCTAATGCACTTTTTAAAAAACATTAATAAAGATTATATTGTTTAAATCTTAGAAAAATAAATCTTATTATGTTACTTATAAATTGATTAAACATATAAAACCAAATATTTCAGCTCACCTAGCATTCATATCAGTCCTCTTTTTTAACTTGGGATATTTTATTGAGTTTATTATTTTAATGTTTATGTTTTTAAATACCAACTGAAGTGCTATATATTTACTTCCTACTGTAATATTTAAGGCCACAGAGAGGAGGGTGTGTGGTGCAGTGGTTAGGACACAGCTTGGTATACCCACATCCTATATGGGAATCCTAAGTTTTCAGCTCCAGATACCTGATTATGTGAACCCTGGCAAACAGTAGGTGATGATAGTCTAAGTGCTCAGATCCTTGCCACCCACATGGAAGATGTGGATTGAGTTCCAGCCTCCTGGTTTCTGCCTGGATCAGCCCCCAGTGTTATAAGCATTTGGGTAGTGAATCAACAGATGAAAGATCTCCCTTGTCTCTGCCTCGCTGCCTTTCCAAATAAGTAATTTATTTTACAAAAAATGAAAACTACAAGAAAGCATTACTAAATCTTTTTTACTTCCGCAGTTAAGAAAAATAGGAATATAAAAACTCTAGTCATTGAAAGAGATATTGTTAAGAAATTTAGGAAACTGGGCATTGAAGAAATGAACATTATATTATTACTTGTTTAATCCTTTGCTAGTTACCTATAGCCTTAAGTGTAAATAGAAAATTCTCCATTTGGAAAACAAAAATCTGACTTCTGTCTACTCTTCTGAACCCTTCTTTCAAACATCTTTATAGGTGTCTTTTCTTTTCATCCATACTAACAACCCACAGTTCCCTGAAAACTCTGATTCTTCGTCTTAAAATGATATCACCTGAAGTTGGAACACCTTCTGAAAATATGAACTCATATATAAAATTTTTATGAAATACGTCCCCCATTCCTCTGAGTTCTTATATTTCTCTTCTGTGTTCTTATAGCACCTGGGCATAATCCTGATACAACTTGAACACTGTAGTAACAGCAATGATATTTATCTTCTAGCCATTGTGAGTTCCTTGATAGAAAACATCATATCTTCTTCTATTTTATGTTCACAATACACTGCAAAATTTTTGGTACATACATTATCAATGACTGGCATTTCATTAATTTCCTATGCCTTCATATGGACTATCTTTTCATTTTGAAAAAAAAATATTTCATTGAAATATCTGACTACAGAATTCACATGACTCAAGAGGGCTTATGTTACTTGGCTTTCATTCTTTTTTAACGTACCATCTAGAGAGACCTTTTGAAAATCATTAAATCTATGAGGGAGGAGATGTACAATTTGGGACATGCTTAATTTGACTTGCCCCAAATGGTAGAGTTAGAAACGTGCCAGGGGATTCCAATTCAATCCCATCAAGGTGGCATGTACCAATGCCATCTCACTAGTCCAAGTGATCAATTTCAGTTCACAACTGATCATAATGATAGGATTAAGAGTCAAAGGGATCACATAAACAAGACTAGTGTCTGCTAATACTAACTGATAGAATTAAAAAGGGAGAGAACGATGCAACATGGAAAGCGGGATACACAGCGGGATACTCATAGAATGGCAGATGTCCTAAACAGCACTCTGGCCTCAGAATCAGCACTTAAGGCATTCGGGTCCAGCTGAAAAGCCCATGAGAGTATTTCAGCCATGGAAAGCCAAGACACTCTGGCAAAATAATAATAATAATAATAATAACAATAACAACCTAAATGAAAGATCTCTGTGAGTGAGATCCCAGTGGAAAGAATGGGCCATCAAAGAAGGAGGTACCTTTCTCTGAAGGGAAGAGAGAACTTTCACTTTGACTATGACCTTGTCTAAATAAGATCAGAGTTGGCGAACTCAAAAGGCTTCCATAGCCTTGGTAACTCATGACTGGAGCCTCGGGTGATTACTGATGCCATAAAAAAGAGTGTCAAATTGTTAAGTCAACAACAGGAGTCACTGTGCACTTACTCCTCATGTAGGATCTCTGTCCTTAATGTGTTGTACAATGTGAATTAATGCTATAACTAGTACTAAAACAGTATTTTACACTTTGTGTTTCTGTGTGGATGCAAACTGACGAAATCTTTACTTAATATATACTAAATTGATCTTCTGTATATAAAGATAATTGAATGAATCTTGAGGTGAATGGAATGGGAGAGGGAGCGGGAGATGGGAGGGTTGAGGGTGGGAGGGAAGTTATGGGGGGGAAAAAGCCACTATAATCCAAAAAGCTGTACTTTGGAAATTTATATTTATTAAATTAAAAAAAATCATTAAATCTATGAAAAGATACTCAATACCACTCATGTTATGAAAAATGCAAAGTTAAGCTATATTGAAGTAACTTTCTTATCTAAAAGTTTGATAACAAAAAGAACAAGAAAAAAGTGAAAAGAAGAAAATTTTAATTTGACAAAAATTCTGAAGATTGATAAAATATTCTGTTAGTAAGGCTTTGGGAAAATAGGTGCTCATACATAGATACAGAAAAAATGGTGTGGTCCCTAATGAGAGAAATTTAGCAACATCTATCACATATACATCGGCACTTACACTTTGCTACAGTAAGTTAACTTTTAGCCCTCTACATAGAATTACCATAAAATCTATTTTTATGCACAATTTGAATGCAACCGGGTTTCTCAAATATTATTCATTAAACAATTATTTGTACTCCAATGAGTGGGAAAACCTTCTTGTTTGTTGATAAGAGACCAGTTACATAATCTCTGGTACAGCCATTAAAGAGCATATGATATGCTTTTGCATAGAATGAAGATCTCAAAGTACTATGATTTTCACAATATGTGTACATTAAGTGAAAAAAGGAAAAAAGATGGGAAATTTAAATACATATTAATATTTGCTGTTGTACAAAAAGAAATACAGAAAGGTTACATCAAAATCAATGAAATGTTTTCCACCTGGGAATAATAAAAGAGTGGGGATGCAAATGGAAGAACATTTTATTGAATATACCTTCATAAAACTGCAACTTTGAACCAGGAGTAAGAGTATACCTTTTTATATAACTTTAACCTCAAACCAGGAGTACTGTACAGAGCTAAAATAACAAATGAAAAAGGATGAAGAGAAAAAAATAAAAATGGCAGCAAAAGAGCCTATTTGATATACCATTATCCATTTGCTATATGACAGAGAATAAGTAAAATAACATTGGATACAGTATTCTGACTATGATTCATGAAAGATAAAAACAAAAATCTGCATGGAAATTTTTACCATTATTAATAGATTTTTGTTCTGGCATTTTGTTGTAGTTATGAAAATTTCTGTGTATTACAGAGAAAATAAAGATATCAATGCCTATAGAACCTGAGTTTTTGCTGTAAAACAAGGGATACAAGTATGGAAAAGAGGATCTTAGGAGAAAATTTGATAAGGGAGTGTTTAAATTTGAAATAAGGAAATTAGAAGGAATCTAAGATTTCCTGAATTTACTGAAAAAGCCTATAACCAATGATACTGAGTAGCAAAGAGCTCAGCTGGTTCTCATCTCTTAATTTCTAAAAAATATTGCAACCCAAAGTAACTAAACTGGTTGTGTGGGGTGGGGCCACTAATTCCAAGTTGAAAGATGTGGAAAGCATTCTTGACACATTGTGCCAGAAATAAAGGAAACATTGAAAGACTAATAAAGATTACATTAAACAAGATAGAAATCAGCTTGAAAAGATTCTTTGTTACTAAGTTCAAGACAACTTGAGCTTATGAGTCCTTGAGTAAATAAATCAGTAAATCCCTCTCATTGGGAATTACAAACACAAGTTCAGAGATGATGCATCCACAGGATAGGTTTGACAAACCCTTGGAATCTCTGGTCCAGCTGATAACTGAAAGGCCTTCCCTGAACAAAGCTAGCCTCTTAAAGACTAGGAGGTGAGTGGTCGCTGTTTTTTCAGATACACAATATCCCAATATAAATTAACGAGGTATATGAAGAAACACAGGACCAGCCCACTCAAAGGTAACAGAATAAATCTCCAGAAACTAACTCTAATTATACAAAGATTAATCAGTTATCTGAAAGAGAATTCAAGCTATCCAGCATAAAGATGCTCAACATATTTAGTAGATAACTGCATTTAAGATGAGAATTTCAACAGAGATGAAAAATATTGAATAGAATCTAATACAGATCTGAGAATTAAATATTACAGTAACTGAACTGAAAATTGACTGTAGGGAATCAATAGTAGATGTGAGCAAACAGATCAAAGAATCAGAGAACCTGTAAATGAACATTTGAAACTGCAGTAGTTCCCCTTTTATCCAGGAAGGATATGTTCCAAGACTCTCCTTGGATGCTTGAAACCATAGATGGTAAGAAATCAAACACATAGTGGATTTTCTCCAGTACATACAAGTTTAAATGCATCTCCCATCTTTTTAAAGTTTTATTTAATTATTTATTTTTATTTGTCAGGCAGGGAGAGAGAGGTACTCCATCTGCTGCTTCACTCCCCAAACGCCACAGCTGAGCCAGGCTGAAACTGGCACTCAGGAACTCATTCCAGGTCTCCAGCACGGATGGCAGTGACCCATGTGCTAGAATCATCACCTGCTGCCTTCCTGAGTGCGCACTGGCAGGAAGAAGAGCAAGCACTTGAACCTAGGCACTTTGATATGAGATGCAAGTGTGACAAATAGCATCTTAATTACTCCAAACACATTCCCTGTCTTTCCCATCTTAAATAAACACTTATCACACACTGTGGATATAACTTTTGCAGTTTAATGAGACAGAAAAAACTGGTACAAGTTTCTTTTACTTACCCAAAAATTTCTTTTTTTATTTTATTTTTTATTTTTTTTATTTTTTTTTTTATTTTTTTATTTTTGACAGGCAGAGTGGACAGTGAGAGAGAGAGACAGAGAGAAAGGTCTTCCTTTTTGCCGTTGGTTCACCCTCTAATGGCCGCCGCGGTAGCGCGCTGCGGCCGGCGCACCGCGCTGTTCCGATGGCAGGAGCCAGGTGCTTCTCCTGGTCTCCCATGGGGTGCAGAGCCCAAACACTTGGGCCATCCTCCACTGCACTCCCTGGCCACAGCAGAGAGCTGGCCTGGAAGAGGGGCAACCGGGACAGGATCGGTGCCCCGACCGGGACTAGAACCCGGTGTGCCGGCGCCGCAAGGCGGAGGATTAGCCTGTTGAGCCACGGCGCCGGCCACTTACCCAAAAATTTCATGGATAGAAGATTCATTTTGACCATACATCTTAATGACCTCAGCATATGATTTTTTTTCTTAATTTATCAGGTCATAAACTTTACTATTTCACATAAAGGAAGCATTTTACAGCTTCTCTTTGGCATATGTGAATTGTTTTCATAACTATTCTTATACTTTGGGGTCATTATTAAGTGAAATAAGGACTGCTTGACTACAAGCACTGTGATATCATGACAGTCAATCTGAATAATCAATAACTAATTGATTAACTGAAGGGTTGCATATAAAAATGTGTGGAAAATAAGATGAACAAAGGATAATTTATATCTTTGACAGAGTGGAGCAAGATGGTACAAGATTTCATCATGCTACTTAGAACAGTATGCAGTTTGGAAATCATTAATTGTTTACTTCTAGAATTTTTTACTTAATGTTTTGAGGACATATTTGACCACATGTAAATGATTGTACAAAACTAGATAATAATGGATTGCTGTATACAATCAGAGCAAAAAAAGAAAAAGAATGAAACAGAGTGAAAAAAAAATCTAAGGAACTTATGGGAACACCATAAAGCTGACCAATGTAGGCACTCCAAGAGTTTCATAAGGCAAAAAAAGGAAGGAATAAGAAACTTATTTGAAGAAATAATGGCTAAAAACTTTCCAAATCTGGAAAAAGAAATGGCCATCCAGATTCAAAAAGGCCAACTCCAACTCCAACTAAAAGGCATCCATATCTTCACATACTACAAAGTATAAAAGTGAAAGTTTTGGAAGCAGCAACAGAGAAGTGACTCATCACATGCAATGAAGCCTATAAATCCACCATTGAATTTCCCAGCAGAAACTTTACACAACAGAAGAGAGGAGGAAGATATATTTAAAGTGGTAAAAGAAAAAAACTGCTTTGGATGCTCATATCCTGTATCAGAGTACCTGGGTTCAAGTTCTGGCTTTATATCCAATTCCAACTTCCTGCTAATGTGCACCCTGGGAGGAAGCAGGTGACGGCTTAAATAGTTGGGTGCCTGCCACTCTTCTGGGAAACCTGGATTGAGTTCTGTGTTCCTGGCTTTGGCCTGGCTCAGTCCTAAGTATTATGGGCATTTGGTATGTGAACCAGCAGATGGAAGATCTGTGTCTGTCTTTCTGTCTGGGTCTCTCTCTTTCTCTTTGTATTTCTTTGCTTTTCAAATAAAATAAAATAAAAGGAAAGGAAAATATTGCCAACAACAATCCTTCAAAAATGAAAAAAAAAATGTACTTTCCCAGATAAGTAAAAATTGAGAAAGTTCACCACTACTATACTTGTATTTCAAGAAATATTAAAGGAGGTACTTCAAGTTGATACAGAAAAACTCTAGACAGCTACATGAAAGCATAAATTTGCCTCATATATAAACAAGTAGAGCATACAGTAAAACTATAATAGTGGAGTGTAAATCTCCTAATTACAATAGTATAAAAGACAAAATTATAAAAAAGTATAAAATATGTAAATTAATATGCAAACACAATCCTAAAATTGACTTGGAACCACAAAGGGCTCCCAATAACCAAAACAATCTTGAGACAGAACAACACAGCTAAAAGAATCATGCTTCCTGATTCTAAAGCACATTATACAATGATAGTAATTAAAGCCATAATAGAGGGCCAAGAAATGTAATGTATATGAGGAAAATTAACATTTTGAGATTCAATGATTATTTACAGCCTTTGTCTCTACTGTTGAGGAGTAGTGTTTTCTTCTTCTTACTATTTATTAAACTATTTACTTAGTGTAGGGTTAATCTTATGAGTATAAAGTATATCATTATAAAAATTAAGAGAAAAAATAAGAAAAGAGGGAGGAGGAAGCATGGGAGTGTGGGTGGGAGGCAAGGTTGAGTGGAAAGTATCACTGTGCTCCTAAATCTGTATATATAAAATACTTCCAATAAGTGATGTTGAGAAAACTGGGTATCCATACTGCAGTAGAAATAGCGAGTACAATGGTGGTTGCCATGTGCTAGGGAGGAGGGGGAAAGTGAAGTTACTGAGTAACGGATGTAAATTTTCAGTTGTGCGAGATAATAAATTCTAGAGATCTGTGGTAAAACATTGTACCTATAGTTAAAAATATTGTACCTTAGACTTCAAAGCTTAAGAGTGGAGCCAGGGTCCGGCGCCGTGGCTCACTTGGTTAATCCTGCACTTGCGGCACCAGCATCCCATAAGGGCGCCGAGTTCTAGTCCTGGTTGCTCCTCTTCCAGTCCAGCTCTCTGCTGTGGCCTGGGAAGGCAGTGGAGGATGGCCCAGGTGCTTGGGCCCCTGCACCCGCATGGGAGAGCAGGAGAAGCACCTGGCTCCTGGCTTCAGATTGGCATAGCACGCCCGCCGTAGCGGTCATTTGAGGGGTGAATCAATGGAAGGAAGACCTTTCTCTCTGTCTCTCTTTCTCACTAACTCTGCCTGTCAAATAAAAAAAAAAGAGAGAGAGAGTGGGGCTGGCACTGTGGCACAGCAGGTAGCCTGTGGCACCAGCATGCCACATGGGAACCAGTTCAAAAGCCGGCTGCTCCATTTCTGACCTATCTGCCTCCTGGTGCCCTGGGAAAGTGGTAAAAGATGGCCCAAGTTCTTGGGCCCCTGCACCCACATGGGAGACTCAGAAGAAGCTCCTGGCTCTTGGCTCCAGTCTTTGGATCAGCTTAGCTCCAGCCCTTGGGGCCATTTGGGAAGTGAACCAGTGAATGGAAGATCTTGCTTGCTTTCTCATCTCTCTCTTTTTTTCTCTCTCTGTAACTCTGCCTTCAATAAATAAATAAATCTTTGAAAAAGACAGTTTAAGAGTAAATTGCATGTTATATATTTTAAAAAATGAAATGTTTAAAATACCCTTTTTATTTGATAGTGTGTTTAGAATATCAATCTCATCATGTAGGAACAGATAAATCTCCACATACACTGATATATTTTGGACCATTTTTAAAAATTAGTATGTTAAAAAAGGAAGATGACTATTCTAAAATGCATAATAGTATAAAATAACATAATTTATAAACTATAAACCTTCATTAGTTCCAGAATTTTTAAGAATATGTATCAAGGAACCAGTGCTATGGCATAGTAGGTTAAGCCTCCCCCTGCCACACCAGCATGCCATATGGGTGCCAGTTCCAGACCTGGCTGCTCCACTTCCAATCCAGCTCCCAACTGGTGGCTTGGGAAAGCAGTGGAAGATGGCTCAAGTGCTTAGGGCCCTGCATCAATGTGGGAGACCCAAAAGAAGCTCCTGGCTCCTAGCTTTGAATTGACCCAGTTCCTGCCATTGCAGATATTTGGGGAGTGAACCAGCAGATGGACGATCTCTCCCTCTCTATTGTAATTCTTCCTTTCAAATAAATAAATAAATCCTAAAAGAAAAGAATATGCATCTATAAAAATCAATTTTCTAATGATTGCTAGGTAAGAAAATATTCCCAAACACAATGACTTTCTAAAACATTAATACTTTTATAATTCTTCATGCATTCTGTAGGTCAGAATTGAGGAATAAGTGAAGTTTTTCATAAGATTGCAACTAGATGGTGACTGGAGCAGAAACAAACAGGTGGCTGGAGCAGCTGTGAGCTACAGGCTATGTGCTCCTGAGAGTTCAGTTGTAGATCTTAGTGGGATTGTGGATCTTTCTGAACATCATGGAATATTGCTTTCATGGAAGGTGTTAATCATAAAGATAACTGGATAATTGGCCCTTCTGTTTTCCAAGATGAGAGGGTTTTTCACACCTTTCCTTCCATACCAGTGAAATCTGTGCTAAGTAGGACTTGTTGGTAAATTCAGTGTGGCAACAGTGCATAGACAGATATTGTAAGCAGTGAGCAGTGTGTATCCTGGGACATCAATAGAAAAACAAATTCACCTCAGTTCTGCTGAGTCACTCTATGCTTCCAGGTCCTCTTTTGTAAAATGTCAGTAATACTGGAATAGTAATACAGCCATCTCTTATTTGAAATTAGATGTGTAGTAGACGTTAGAAATCAAGGTTTCAAAAGTATTAGCAGGCCATCAGAATGCTCATTGCAGCTGGCACCAGTAAAGTGAACACACCTCAGATGATAGTCCCTATTCAAAGTGAAACAGAGGGCTTAGTTGTAGATTTGGAGCAAAAAGGACAAAGGCAAGGAAGCTTGGCCAGCAGTCCTTTGTAGTCAAATCATGAATCTGAGGTTGTCATTCCCCAACCTTTTAATTGTTTTACTTCCAAGGGTCTATCTTAAGGAAAGAGTCCTATATACAGGAAAAGTTCCCAATGAAGTAGGGAAAGAAAATGAAAACAAGCAAAAGGCGCAGCTGAAATGAAATGTTTAAATTATATCCATTTAGTAGGTTACTATGCAGTTTTAAATTTTGTTTATGAATATTTTGGTAGTAACATGAGATATGAAAGCTATATGCAAAAGTGTAAAATTATACTTATAAATTGTCAAAAATATATGCTTTGATAACATGAGATATGAAAGCTATATGCAAAAATGTAAAATTATAAATTGTCAAAAATATATGCTTTGATAATTGGGTGTTTTTTCTTTATGATTTTCTGCATTTTATAATTTTTAAATGACTTTCCATCATTTTTTCTAACAAGGAAAAATGATTGACTTTCAATTACTAACACAAGTTTTCTTATTAGCAAAGAATGATTAACCTCATCTAATTATGAATTAACATTTATACAAATTATTTCACACAGTATATTAGGGGATTCCATAAAGCAATACTTTTTGAGTATTTAAGGAATTTCTGGATCTTTTAAAAGACCACAGGATAATCAATACTAATAGTAATATTTCTCAGATATCTGTAATATTATACTTTCATGCTTTAACAACCATAATGATTGCAGACAAGGAAATAAGGAAGAATGGCCCCTTGAGAATGGAGAGAAGGGAAGGTCCTCTGCTAGGCCATGTGCTACATGCTTTTTTATTCATCCCTGGCCTTATTTCATTCTCACAACCCAGTGAGGCTTTATAGACTTGTATATTTTCTTACTTGACTTCATCTTGCATCAGAAATTCTGTGAGGCACATTACTGATGAGGAATCTGGAGTTCAAAGAGGTTACATAACTCAACCAAAGGGAAACAAATGGTAAGAGAGTAGGCATTCTTTCCAACTGCAGTTGTGCTTTGCTGATAGGACATCCTGGGCCCAAATGCATATCCTAGTAGCCTCATTTTTAAACAGCATCTAGCCACACTTCTTAGTCTGATTTTCATTGTGGGGAATATATTATGCACAAACCATTAGAACAAGAAAGGAGAGAAAGAACACTAGGGCAATAGCAGTGGGAAATGAAAGCGACAGAAAGAAAAAAAAAACAAAAACAAGAACTCAAAAGACAGAGTGTAGAAATGTGGAACTATTATAAAAAGACATACATGCAGTACTGAAGTAATCACTTTAAATTATTTATTTTCCATATACTTTGTAGTTTAGGTGGAATGGAACATGTAATTATTTTGTATAAAGTGTACCCTAGCTTTCTCCTTCCAGGGTTCTGGATACAAGATATTTTGCTTTTGCAATCCACGGGAATCTAGTAGAAGACTTATAAACACAAACTAATTCGTAAACTGAGCACCTTCATTCAAAGGAACATGCAGATTCAGAACGTTCTTTTTGCTTATCTACCTAACTAAAAGGTGAAGAATCAGCTTAACAGCTATTTGGCTACTGATATGCTTTGAGATATTTTTCTAGTACAACTTAAAAATGCAATTGAATCATCAACTGAAGCTTTCTGTGTGAATGTGGTTTAAATTGAAAGCTGCACTTTGTATAAACATAATTTTTGTGGTTTAACTTTAGGCTGTTCTCTGCGATCTTCCCATATAATGGGAATGCGTCAGAAGCACAGCTTCGTTTCCTGTGTAGGCTGGAAACTGTTAACTGTAAAGTTTGGAGACAGTCTGAGAAAGCTTTTTGCCATATGTTAAACTAAACTTGATATGAAAAATCATATCAGTTTCCAGTTTCCCAGAGCATTAAAAAGAAAAAAGGATCTCAAGCTTTATAAATATAAAAAAGCATGTGTCTGCACAGGAAATTCTACTCTGTTATTTTGCAAATGATCCTTACTTATATTTACAAGAGAAATCAGATCTGATTAACCATATAGGAAGTAATATACTATTTTTTCTTAATTTTATATGGCTAGCTGGACTGTGAACTAACCATCATGATACAGAGATTCAACAGTGCTGCCCAGCATAGTCCTAAAGCATTTATGTTTCCAAGTTAAAGGAGATGGAATATTTTGATAAAGTGCTGTTTTTTTTTTTTTGTTTTGTTTTGTTTTGTTTTTTTTGACAGGCAGAGTGGACAGTGAGAGAGAGAGACAGAGAGAAAGGTCTTCCTTTTGCCGTTGGTTCACCCTCCAATGGCCGCCGCGGTAGGTGCGCGCTGCAGCCAGCGCACCGCGCTGATCCGAAGGCAGGAGCCAGGTGCTTATCCTGGTCTCCCATGGGGTGCAGGGCCCAAGGACTTTGGGCCATCCTCCACTGCACTCCCTGGCCACAGCAAAGAGCTGGCCTGGAAGAGGGGCAACCGGGAAAGGATCGGTGCCCCAACCGGGACTAGAAGCTGGTGTTGAGCCGTGGCGCCGGCTAAAGTGCTGTTTGTTAATTTAAACATTTTTTTCAGATGTAATTTTTGGGTCTAAATGTTCCCCTCACCATTTCCAATTCAGAAAGATTCATAAGCATTCACAAAATGTTTGGCATTATTTTCATGATGATTTTCAACTTCTCCTTGACTCTCTAAACCTCAAAAGAATCTCTCCATAGAAACCCACCCAGGTTAAAATCTCCTTGGGTTTAATCTTTAGTAGTCTTCTTAAGAATTCCTTTCAGTGATGTCTTATTTCCCCCTTCCCCATTGTCACCTATAATTTTATAATTCCTTTACTTTGAATGAGCTTTCTGTGCAAAAAGCCATCCCTTTCTTTCACATTGTTACATGTAAGATTGGCAGCTGAAATCCATAACCTTGATCATTCATCATTCAGAGGACTCCACATTACTTTTATACCGGTGCCTCTCTCCCAGACACGACTTTAATAAACCCCGTGGCTTACTTCACCAAGTCAGTGCTCCAATGTTTATCCTTTCTTTCATTGTTCCCTTGACTCATCAAGGAACTTATCCATGCCAGTATTCCATACCAAACACAAACCACTTTTTTAATCCAATTTCTTTTCTTTTTTCCACCTTTATCTTGCCTCATTTTCCTTACTTAAGTAATTGCTCCTCCAGCTCTTATTAACATTTCTTCCACCAATATCATATTAATATCATATATTAAAAATTATTACTCATCCACCACCAAGTGATCACATTTACTACCTACTATTTGTTGGCTTAAAAGTTGCTGTCTCTTCTGTGATCTTTACTTTATGAGAATAAGCTTTGGGATAGTATGTTTTCACCCTGTATCTTTTTTTTTTTTTTTTTTTGAAAGGCAGATTTAACAGGGTGGGGTGTGGGGTGGTGGTAAGGTGGGGAGAGAAAGAGAGAGATCCAGAGAGATCTTCCATACGCTGGTTCACTCCCCAGATGGCCACAATGGCCTGAGCTGCGCCAATCCGAAGCCGGGACCCAGGACCCAGGACCCAGGACCCAGGACCCAGGACCCAGGACCCTGGACCCAGGAGTGTCTTCCAGATCTCCCATGTGTGTCCAGGGCCCAAGTGTCCGGGCCATCTTCTAGTGCTTTCCCAGGCCATAGCAGAGAGCTGGATCAGAAATGGAGCAGCCAGGACTAGAACTGGTGCCCATATGGGATGGCAGCACTGCAGGAGGAGGGAGGCTTTACCTGCTATGCCACAACAGCAGCCCCTCCCTGTATCTTATTATAAAAGGACAAACATTGTTTCCCCAGATAAAAATAATACTTACACTCTTTACACACTGGGAAGTATTAGCTATGGGCCTTCCTAGATAGAGGATGCAGTTGAACCAAATCCTTGGGGCAACTAATAACCTCAGTTGTGTGGTTTGCCACTGCCAGTTCCTGAAGATGTTTAGACATATCAAACTTCTCTCTCAGCTTGAACCTGAGTAGGAAAAAGATTGATAACCATTAAGACAGGCAGTTCCACTGTGATTCAGAAAGCCTCTCGGGAAGAGAATCAGAGTAACTCTTGTGGAATTTTCTTCCTTGTTTGCAACTATATGTCTTTTTCTCTGAGGCTAAATCTCAAGTGGTCAGAGACTGAGTTGCCAGTCTGTACTTCCTTCCATTCACTCTCTTAGGGCCAGCATATTGCACTTTTTTAATTCTAGTCAGAGTGGAGCAGACAAGGCAAATGTATATCATGATTTGTAAGCATTAGTAAAGTTTGTCCTATAAGAGGTTAAAACTTTTGGCAAATTTTTATTGTTTACTTCAGAATATTTTATTTAATTTAATTTAAAATAATTACTTAATTATGGTAAATGCCATTTTTAAAAATTTATGTTTAAAAAATCTGTGGGGTAGGTGTTGTGGCTCAGTGGGTTAAGCTGTCACTTTTGACATCACACATCCCATATAGGAGTGCCTGATTTGAGTCCCAACTATGCCATACTTCTGATTCAGCTTCCTGCTAATACACATGGGAGGCAGCAGATGTTAGCCTAGATGCTTGGATTATTGCCACTCACAAGAGATACCCAGATGAAGTTATGGACTCCTGGCTTCAGCCTAACCCAGCCCCAGTTGTTATGGCCATTTGGGAAATGAATGCACAATAGAAGACATTCTTTCTCTTTCTCTCTCTCTCTCTCTCTCTCTCTTTCTCTCTTTCTCCCTCCTCCCCTCCCTTCCTCTCTCTTTCTGTCACTCTGCCTTACAAATAAATAAATCTTAAAAGTAAATAAAAATTTTTAGAAGTTGTTAGCAAATTTATTCCTTACATATTTGACACACACCATCCTTACATTTAATATTATGAATTATTTTAAGAGTTTCATCTTAAATTACATTGCATAATATCTTTATAAGATTATATGCAGATAGAAAATGAAATAGAATTGTGGTAATATAATGATCATGGCCAAAGGCCATTTACTTTCCATCTTTTCATCTTGTTGATATGCATCCTTCTTGACCTGGGAGAATTAAGCTTTAACACCCTACTGAATCAAATGCATGTGAGGAGTTCACTTCTCTAGCAATGGATTCTTGTGAGAATTAAGAAAACAGGCAATCAAATCATCTTCTCCAGGGTAGAATTTACTCAAGACACTGGTTAAAGAAGGCTGTATTAAGAAATAGTATTAAACCTCTAATGTGAAACACCCATTATGTTGAGAGATGGAGCAAGAAAGCTTTATAAGCCATGACCCCTTCACTTAAAGAATTTACATTTTACTTGTAATAATGTCAAAATTTCCTTCCTTTTTAGGAACTCCTTCCAACTTTAGGGAACTCAAATCATAAATAAGAGGCAGTAAGCCTGTCTGACTGTAGCTCTAGAAAGGACTTTTATTACTATTACGGGCAGTAGACAAACTTGTCCTTTGCTGTAGAGGGAAGCACTATTACTTTCTTGTGAAGTTATTTACCTCAAAAATTTATTTAAAAGTTGTTTACTTCAAAGGGCTAATTTAGAACAAAAGCAGTCAATGTCTCAGCTTATAAGACTTAACTGAGGGGCCAGCCTTGTGGTACAGATGGTTAAGCTGCTACCTGTGATGCTGGTTCATGTTGTGGCTGCTCCTCTTCTGATCCAGCTCCCTGCTAATGTCAAGCAGCAGATGATGGTCCAAGTCGTGGGGCCCCTGCCACCCATGTGGGAAACCTAATTCCAGGCTCTTGGCTTCGACCTGGTCCCTCCTCAGCTATTGCAGCCATTTTGGAAATGAAACAGTGGATGGAAAATGTTTCTCCCTCTCTCTGTTTCTCTGTATCACTCAGCCTTTCAAATAAATAAAATAAATCTTATACAAAGAAACAACAACAGAAATGTGAACGACTCCTTGAGGTCATGCCTTATCAAATACAAAATCAGATTTTAACACTACTAATACTACATAAGAAAATATTCCTGTGTATGAATAGTAGTCTATACATTGAGGTTTCCAAAAACTACTTTTTATCAAAGTTAATGTTCCTCTGAGCTCTCATTTCTGCTACACTGACTAAAAATGTAATTGCAACCATCTGAATGATGATAACTTTGGTAGGGGTGGGGGAAGGAGGGTGGAGGTCCACTTTCAATTAGACTTACAGCAAAACCTGGAAAAGTTACTTAGTACATGGGAAATGAAATAATATCCTCCACCCCTAATATATCACTGTTCAATTGTTCACTTACATTATCATTGCGACAAGCTTTATTTCCTAAACTGTCTTCTTCAGTCAGAACAGTTATTTAGTGGCTTATGTACTCATAGACAAGCCCTGGTATTTTCCCTCTCGGACACATAGCTTAATTTTAAGTCTTTATTTTTAAGTGGTTATTTTTAAGTATTGTTCTTGCTTGTCCTAGTCTTTTACCATCTATTTAAAGAGCTGGTTTCTGTACTAAATTGGTTCTTACAAAGTATTTCAATATTTTAGGAATGACTTTATTAGAGCTGTCCTAAAATAAATAGATAAAAATTCTAAATGGTTTTAAAATTTAGAAACTTTAACAGTTAATGACTAGCTTTTAAAAAACAGGTAGTTTCTTAATTCACAAAATAATTACACTTGTTGGATATTTTCATTCCCTACCACGACCACCAGAGTGAATTCAGCCTTCTAAGCAAATATAATTGAAACCTCCTGGTAATGAAGCTGATCTTTGTGATTAGCTAAATTTAATTCATGTACATGAGCCCAAATCAGATTTTCATATGGGTCAATTTTCTTGAAGCATTTTTTTATTTTGCCTAATATTTGAAGTTAAATTCAATACGTTTATGGACATTTGGTTTAATTTAATTTCTTCTTGATATCTTCATTATGCTATGGAGACCGTGCTTTAAAACTAAGATTTAAAACTAGAAAATAAAGATATTTTCATTGCAAAATTGAATATAATCTTTGTGCTATGTGCCTACCTAAAAGAGATTTTTCTTAATGATTCGTTTTTAAATCTGTCATAAACTGGAACTATATTCATTATTTTGTCACTTGGTGAGTTTAATGGAACAAGAACAGCTGTTGTCTGGTCTCTAAATAACTGCAAGAGGATTTTTCACAGTAATGTAGAGACAATAACAGAACAGCATGAGCAAGTTACACAAAGCAAATTAATTGAAAATTGGTGGTCTGAGAACTGGAGACACTCATTGCATGTAAACATTTGTTCAGAAGCTAAAGTAATAATGTATTAAGCCCATAGAATTACTTCTTCTGCCACCTAACAGAAATGTTAATTGTTAATCAATCATTAGCTTGTAATAAAAGGGCTGAACTTGCAGTTCTGAATGTACAGCCAGAAAAACTAAGTGAGAAATATAAATGTTCTAAAAATGACAAACCTCTCCAAGTTAAATTGGTTTAAATTACATTGACCCTATGACTGTACCTTTGAAACCTGTCCCTAATTGAGAGCAATTGATTTACCCTTCCAGCTTTCCTTTAAAGCCTATCAGACCCCAAATTCAAAATGTTAAGTGCCCTTTGCCAAATTATTCTGCATTTGAGCTTTCCTTTGGGATTCTTAAATGATGACTAAGGCACAGCCAGGTAGGAAAAAAAGTACCCACTGAGTTTACTCCTTAGAAATTAAAATGATACTTTTTTCCTCCCATTGAAAATGCTTACACAATTCATGAAAGTGCTTTCTTTGCATAAAACAGCTATTATAGAGGCCGGTGCTGTGGCACAGCGGGTTATCACCCTGGCCTGGAGCGCTGGTATCCCATATGGGTGCTGGTTCTAGTCCCGGCTGCTCTTCTTCCGATCCAGCTCTCTGCTATGGCCTGGATAGCAAGTCCTTGGGCCCCTGCACCTGCGTGGCAGACTTGGAAGAATCTCCTGGCTCCTGGCTTCGGATCGGCACAGCTCCGGCCATTGCAGCCATCTGGGGAGTGAACCAGCGGATGGAAGACCTCTCTCTCTGTCTCTATCTCTACCTCTCTGTAACTCTGTCTTTCAAATAAATAAATCTTTTTAAAAAATAAAAAATAGCTATTGTAATACAAAAATATGAAAGATAGTGAGGGGGTCCATCATGCCAAAATTTCAAATGTCTCACTCATACCCAGGATAAAAAAAGGTCAACTTTCTGGCATTTAAGGAGAATTTGGGAAGAGGATTTTTAAAAAGAGTCATGCTGTATGGCGAGTATGAGTCCCTTTACTTGTGGTAGAGCAGAGGGGTGAGTACTTGTCCCATTGCCCATCTCAGATCGGTGTTTTTTGTTGTTGTTGTTTTTTTTTTAATTTTTTAAATTTATTTAGTTGAGAGATAGAGTTGCAGACATAGAGAGGGAAAGACAGAGAGAAAAGTTTTCCAGCTGCTGGTTCACTCCCCAAATGGCTGCAACGGCCAGAGCTGAGCCAGTCTGAAGCCAGGAGCCAGGAGCTGCTTTGGGTCTCCCATGAAGGTGCAGCAGGGTCCCAAGCACTTGGGCCATCTTCTAATGTTTTCCTAGGCACTAGTAGAGAGCTGGATCAGAAGAGGAACAGCTGGGACATGAACTGACACCCATATGTGATGCCAGCGCCACAGGCGGAGGCTTAGCCCACTAGGCCACAGCGCCAGCCCTTCAGATACATCTTGAGGGTCTCCAAAACCATCATAGAGCTTGATAAATATTCCTTGCATGAGTGAGACACAGTGGGTTTCTGTCTCGCAACTGACAAAACTAAACTGAGAGGAGAGATTTGCTAAAAAAGACTGTGTCAGACAAAGAGACAGCCAGTTCTGGGAATTATAGCCCCTCATTTTCAAAGTCAAGACCCACATATCACAAGGCCCAGATATGGAACTGTTGATAGGAATATCAGCCTGAGATCCTTTAAAAGGAGATGCTGCTCAAGAGGTCTCCTAACAAGGAACTGGAGGTGCACTGGTCTCGGAAAGGAAAGGAAATTGCATCAGTAGGATCAGAAGTGTAGTCTCCAAGGATGTCAGACAGTTTTAAACACGTCATCTCTTCTTTTGATATTGACTGATAGATTGTTAGAATGATTAATTAAAAAAAAAAAAAACAGAAAAAGAGAGAGAGAGATTCCATCAACTAATTCGCTGCTAAAAATGCACAACAGCCAGGTACGGGCCATGCTGAAGCCAGGAGCCAGGAAACCCATTCTGCTCTCTACATGGGAGGCAGGGGTACAAGTACTTGGGCCATCCTCTGTTGCCTTCCCAAGCACATGAGCTGGAAGTCGTATTGGAAGCAAAGCAGTCCGGGATCGACCCGACACTCTGATACAGGATGCCAGAGTTGTAAGCTGTGGGTCAACATCAGCCCCGATGCATGCAGTCTTAGACAGTATCACTTAAATGATAATTCTCTATGTACCTTTCCCTGCTTCATCTCCATGTCTCAAATACTAAGGGATCAGAAACTTCAGTAAGTAGGAGGAAGAGTAAAATCATCCACAAGAGGAGACAATGTTGGTCACTTTTCACAGCTCCTCTTGCAAATCTCTTTCACAAGTTCCAGCTTGATTAAAAAAAAATTGAAACTGAATATTGCAAAAAGTTTGGAGTTATGGTTATTTTCTGGACCAGAAAGCTTAGAAAAAAAGTCAAGTTTCCATCAATGACCAAAAACCACATGAGAATTTTCTGTCACCTGAGAGACTAAGAAAACTATTCTGCCTATCTTATCCTTTATCCAGGGATGAGGGAAATATCACCCACACTGAGTGAATTCTAAAAAGACAATGGAAAAAAGGTAATTAGATTGCTTTCATGACTATACCACAAATCTTGTGTTTAATTTATGGGCTACCCAATACTTATCTAAATTTGAATATTTTAGTAAGGGATTTTATATTAACATGTTTATATAGTGAGCATAAATACAATATGAAAATTTATAGGATGGAATAAACACTATTTTTAAATGGCTTGGTAATCATCATAACCTCACAGTAATATAAGAAAATGTAAATCCATATTTCAAATCATTTTCTTTAAAATTTTGAAATTTGGAAGCTCACAATTTTTTGTGGCCATATGGGATGCCAGCAATGTATCCTTACCTACTATGCCACAACACTGGCCCTGAATGTGCAATTTTTAAAAGAGGAAAGGCTGTCTACAATGAGGAAGAATTTAATTCAACAAATTCTTAGCAGTAGGCTATTATACAATTAAATTAACAAATACTTATTTAATGAACCATTCACATAATTATAGACACAATGGAGATTATAACATTGTTCCTGCTCTTAGTGAGTTCACAGTTTAGCAAAAGAAACATATAACAAGTGAAAAAAACTTATAACAAAAAGTTTAAGAGAGCATAAGTTTCAGTTAAGATATAAAGAAGTCACTTCAACTTGGAAGATGCAAGGACGAATGAAAACACAGGAGGGTATTCTGTGTAGAACAGGCTACACCTACAAATGCATGGAAGCACTCCCTGGAAAGAAAAGTAAAGAAGGTAAATGGAAATCTCTGCAGATGGAGAAGGGAGGGGTAGATCATGATGGACTCTTGAAGCAGTAAGGTCACTGACTCTAGAACTACACCATCTAGTATGCAGCCAACACTTGAAATGTGGCTATTTGAAGACTTATTAAAAATACAAAGTATCTCATTAATTATATTTACATGGATTATATGCTGAATGGATAATATTTTAACATATTAAATGTATTATTGAAGTCAATTTCACTTTTTAGTTTTTGTAATGTAGCTACTAAAAATGTAAAATTGGGGGCCAGCACTGTGGCGCAGAAGGGTAAGCCTCCACCTGCGGTATTAGCAGCTCATTTGGGAACTGGTTCAAGTTCCAGATGCTCCACTTCCATCCAGCTTCCTGCTAATGTGCCTGGGAAAGCAGCAGAAAATGGCCCAAGTGATAGGGGCAGCCCTGCACTCATGTAGGAGACCCAGAAAAAGCTTCTGGCACCTGGCTTCTGCCTAATCCAACCTCGGCCATTGCAGCCATTTGGGAAGTGAACCAGCGGATGGCAGGTTCTCTCTCCTTCTTTTTCTGCATATATGCCTTTCAAACTAATAAAACTTAAAAAAAAAAAAAAACAACGTAAAATTATCCATGTGACTTCTATTATGTATCTGTCAGACAGCAGTGTTCTAGGGGATAGATTAGAGGAGCATAAAATTGGAAGGAGAAAGACCAGCAAGAAAGCTTTTAAAGAACTCAGGTAAAATAAAATGAGAGATTAAACCAGGAAATGGGGCCGGTGCTGTGGCACAGTGGGCTAAGCTCTGCCTGCAGCACTGGCATCCAGTATGGGTGCTGGTTCGTCCCCGGCTGCCCCTCTTCTGATCCAGTTCCCTGATATGGCCTGGGAAAGCAGTAGAAGATGACCCAAGTGCTTGGGCCCCTGTACCTGTATGGGAGACCGAGAAGAAGCTCCTGGCTCCTGGCTTGATTGGTGCAGCTCTGGCCGTCGCAGCTATTTTGGGAGTGAACCAGCAGATGGAAGACTTTCTCTCTGTCTCTCCCATTCTCTGTAAGTAACTCTACCTCTCAAATAAATAAAAATCTTTAAAAACAAAAACAAAATAAAAAAAGGAAAGTTCAACTAAGGATAGACATGAAGAGTTGGAATTTTAAAAGAGATTGTTATGGGCTGACGCCAGGGCTCACTACGCTAATCCTCCGCCTGTGGCGCTGGCACCCCGGGTTCTAGTCCCAGTCGGGGCACCAGATTCTGTCCCGGTTGCTCCTCTTCCAGTCCAGCTCTCTGCTGTGGCCCAGGAAGACAGTGGAAGATGGCCCAAATGCTTGGGCCCTGCACCCACATGGGAGACTAGGAGGAAGCACCTGGCTCCTGGCTTCGGGTCGGCACAGAGCGCCAGCCGTGGCCATGTGGGGGGTGAACGAACAGAAAAAGGAAGACCTTTCTCTCTGTCTCTCTCTCTCTCTCTCTCTCACTAACTGCCTGTCAAAAAAAAGAGAGAGAGAGAAAGAGAGAGAGAGAGAGAGAGAGAGAGAGAGAGAGAGAGAGAGAGACTGTTAAGACAAAACCAGATCAGTTGATTAGGAAGGAGCTAGTAAGTATCTGGAGTATTGTCAGTTTTTTTATATCATGACCTTATAAACAGTAGTAACCTTAAGCCAAAGCCAAATTAAGTAATGCAGAAAGACAACCAGATCTATTGTAAAGATTCATTCATTCAGCTATTTATTTCCTAAGCATCTGCTATATGCTAGTTATTATCTAGATGCCTAGATACTAAGGATCTGACAATGATAAAAAAAAATGATGTCTCTGCTCTCCTAGAGCATATTTGTACTCTATTTTAAACATATGTGTTCAATTTATTGATGCTGAAAATGAGATAGCTATGGAAAATTCAGATAAAAGTGATGATTAGACACCTAATGTTCATATATAAAATTTACGAGAAAAGTATGGATAGAAGGATGGTGGGATGGGTGTATCACTACGCTCTTAATCTGTATATATGAAATACCTAAAATTTGTTCACCATATATAAATTTTAAAGACTGAAAAAATGAGAATGGAAGTGAGGAGTAAGGCAGCATGTATATACTGCTTCTTTGAAGAATGCGACTGAGAAGGAGAGTGATAGAGGAGATTAAAAACTGAAGGAGAGCCTAGGACATAATGGAATAAGATGTCATAGTAGTTGAAAACAGGGAATGAAAACACTGGGAGATACACATGAATTAGTTTAGAATACAGAATGGAGGCTGGCGCCATGGCTCAGTAGGCTAATCCTCCGCCTTGTGGCGCCGGCACACTGGGTTCTAGTCCCGGTCGGGGCACCGATCCTGTTCCGGTTGCCCCTCTTCCAGGCCAGCTCTCTGCTGTGGCCAGGGAGTGCAGTGGAGGATGGCCCAAGTTCTTGGGCCCTGCACCATCTCCATGGGAGACCAGGAGAAGCACCTGGCTCCTGCCATCGGAACAGCACGGTGCGCCGGCCGCAGCACGCCTACCGCGGCGGCCATTGGAGGGTGAACCAACAGCAAAAAGGAAGACCTTTCTCTCTGTCTCCCTCTACTGTCCACTCTGCCTGTCCAAAAAAAAAAAAAAAAAGAATATAGAATGGAACACCTTTGCCTGCCACTGCAGATGTCAGGAGGAATTTTTGTAAGACAAATGTGTATGGAAAAGGGTAGCGACCTGAGAGAATTCCTGCCTGATGGTCATTATTCCCTAGTTTTTATGAAATACTTAGCTTGGAAGTTGAGTAGGAGTGAGATTGAGCAGAAGGCTTCAAGAGAAGTATGAAAGTTTGAAATAGCTGCTAAAGGGAACTGAAGAGCCAAGTGACAAGAAATAAAAAGAATATCCAATAGTACTTAGGATTCAATTGAGATTGGGAACCATATGCTTATGTGATATGAATAGCTCCCATTGTGTTTTTCTGTAGCTGTACTGAACAGTCCTTATGTAGGAGTGAAATAATTAAATGGAAGAATTGATCCAAAATCTTAGATTGGCAGCACTGAAAGCACACAGATGATTTAGGAATTTGATGGTTTTTAATGTTTTAAGATGTTAAAAGAATGCATATTGTGGGGTACCCTGGGCTGTTTCTATACATGTATTGATTGTATAATGTTCAAATTAGGGTAAGCATATCTATCCCCCCACACACAAATTTATCATTTCTTTGTAGTAAAAAATTTCTGAATCCTTTCTTCTGTTTTGAAATACATACCATGTTATTGTCTATAGTCACCCTACTGTGCAGTAGAACAACAGAACCTATTTCTCTTAACTAACTAGAACTTAATACCCACTGACCAAACCTTCCCATCTCCCCCTCACTCTATTATCCCTAACCTCTGCTAACCCTACTCTACTCTGAATTTCTATGAGACTGACTTTTTAGAGTCCACATATGAATAAAACTATGCAGCATTTAACTTACTGTGGAGGAGATCTACAATTTTTTCAGTACTTACTTAATTTTTTTAATTGAAATGGGGGAGGGAGAGAGGTCTTCAATCTGCTGGTTCACTCCCCAATTGTCAGCAACAGACAAGGCTGAGCCAGGCCAAAGCCAGGAGCCAAGAACCCCAGATGAATGTTCCATATGGATTGCAGGGTCCCAAATACTTGAACCATCATCTGCTGTTTAGCAGAAATCTGGGTCAAAGAAGAGGCAGGAATCAATACCAGGCATTCCAAAATGGAATGTAGACATCCCAAGCAGTGGTTTAACACAATGCTTACTCCACTATTTCGAATGAATAGTACTGAAAAAAAAATTGACCCTGGATTTCCCAATTTTACAAACAAAATTGTTGGTGCCAACTCAAGGCACATACTATATAGCATAGGCAGTTCAGAGAATAAAATGAAAGACCCCATGCCAGCCCCCATGAACCTTACAATCCAGAGATAAAAAAACATAATAAGAACCTGGGTAGGAAAATGTCAGAAATATAAAACTAGACAGTTCAAAAAGCACAACCAAGAGCACCTATGTTGTATTTACCTAGAGAGATCTGAAAAAGTGGGTGTGACATTCTTGGACACATAGGCTTGAGTTAAATAGAAAAGTGAAGCAGTGTGTTCTAGAGAAAAGAAACTACCTAAACAAAGCTATGGAAGTAGGCAGCAAACATTGGAAAACAGCAAGCAAAGAAGCTGTTTTGTCTTAC
This sequence comes from Lepus europaeus, assembly GCF_033115175.1. NCBI lineage: Eukaryota > Metazoa > Chordata > Mammalia > Lagomorpha > Leporidae > Lepus > Lepus europaeus. The sequence goes on along the minus strand of NC_084834.1, from coordinate 59,627,514 downwards.
CCTCAATACAGAAGGGGTCTAAAAGAAGATTGGGAAAAATATTTGCAAACTATGCAACCGATAAAGGTTTAATAACCAGAATCTACAAAGAGATCAAGAAACACCACAGCAACAAAACAAATAACTCACTTAAGAGATGTGCCAAGAACCTCAATAGACATTTTTCAAAAGAGGAAATCCAAATGGCCAACAGGCACATGAAAAAGTATTCAGGATCACTAGCCATAAGGGAAATGCAAATCAATGAGGTTTCACCTCACCCCGGTGAGAATGGCTCACATACAGAAATCTACCAACAACAGATGCTGGCAAGGATGTGGGGAAAAGGGACACTAACCCACTGTTGGTGGGAATGCAAGCTGGTAAAGCCACTATGGAAGTCAGTCTGGAGATTCCTCAGAAACCTGAATATAACCCTACCATACAACCCAGCCATCCCACTCCTTGAAATTTACCCAAAGGAAATTAAATTGGCAAATAAAAGAGCTGTCTGCACCTCAGTGTTGATTGCAGCTCAATTCACAATAGCTAAGACATGGAATCAACCTAAATGCTCATCTACAGTAGACTGGATAAAGAAATTATGGGATATATACTCTATAGAATATTATGCAGCAGTCAAAAACAATGAAATCCGGTCATTTGCAACAAGATGGAGGAATCTGGAAAACATCATGCTGAGTGAAATAAGCCAGTCCCAAAGGGACAAATATCATATGTTCTCCCTGATCGGTGACAACTAACCGAGCACCAAAAGAAAACCTGTTGAAGTGAAATGGACACTATGAGAAACAATGACTTGATCAGCCCTTGTCCTGACTGTCGAGAAACAACTTACTACTTTATTCCTTTTAGTATTTTTTTGTTCTAGTTAATACCATTGGTTGATCTCTTTAATTAACACACAATTATTCTTAGGTTTTAAATTTAACTGAAAAGTGATCCCTGTTAAATATAAGAATGGGAATAAGAGAGGGAGGAGATGTACAGTTCTGCACATGCTCAATCGGACTTACTCCTAATGGTAGAGTTAGAAACGTGCCAGGGGATTCCAATTCAATCCCATCAAGGTGGCATGTACCAATGCCATCTCACTAATCCAAGTGATCAATTTCAGTCCACAGTTGATCATAATGATAGGATTAAGAGTCAAAGGGATCACATAAACAAGACTAGTGTCTGCTAATACTAACTGATAGAATTAAAAAGGGAGAGAACGATCCAACATGGGAAGTGGGATACACAGCAGACTCATAGAATAGCAGATGTTCTAAATAGCACTCTGGCCTCAGAATCAGCCCTTAAGCCATTCGGATCTGACTGAAAAGCCCATGAGAATATTTTAGGCATGGAAAGTCAAGACACTCTGGCAAAAAAAAAAAAAAAAAAAAAAAACACTAAATGAAAGATCTCTGCGAGTGAGAACCCAGTAGAAAGAATGGGCCTCAAAGAAGGAGGTGCCTTTCTTTGAAGGGAGGAGAGAACTTCCACTTTGACTATGGCCTTGTCTAAATAAGATCAGAGTTGGCGAACTCAAAAGGCTTCCATAGCCTTGGGAGCTCATGACAAGAGCCTAGGGTGATTACTGACGTCATAAATAAGAGTGTCAATTGTTAAATCAACAACAGAAGTCACTGTGCACTTACTCCCCATGTAGGATCTCTGTCCTTAACGTGTTGTGCTATGTGAACTAACAGTATAATTAGTACTCAAATAGTACTTTACACTTTGTGTTTCTGTGTGGGTGCAAACTGATGAAATCTTTACTTAATATACACTAAATTGATCTTCTGTATTTAAAGATAATTGAAAATGAATCTTGAGGTGAATGGAATGGGAGAGGGAGCGGGAGATGGGAGATGGGATGGTTGCGGGTGGGAGGGAAGTTTTGGGGGGAAAAAACCACTATAATCCAAAAGCTGTACTTTGGAAATTTATACTATGTGCAAGAGAGAAACGTCAGATTACTCTTAGAGGATCTCCAATTAGACTCACAGCAGACTTCTCATCAGAAACCCTACAAGCTAGAAGGGAATGGCGAGACATAGCCCAGGTACTAAGAGAGAAAAACTGCCAGCCCAGAATATTGTATCCTAAAAGTTTAAAATAAATAAATAAATAATAAAATTTTTTAAAAAGAAGATTGGAAAGATATGCTGAGGCTGTGTGTTGTAATTTAGGATGACACACTAAATGGAATTAGAAGGTTTGAGCCAGGAAATTTTAAAATAGGAGGTTTTTGTGGAGATATTACTAGAATAGCCTTTCTGCTCAATTTTTTTTTTTATTTTTCAAAAAGACACATGCTCATGTCATGGTATATAATTTTGTAAGTGATGGAACTCATATATTTTTCATGATAATAAAAATGAAACTTTCAGTTTTTAATCACTGTGGCATAAAATAAACTGTTTTCCTGATTCCTTCATAAATAATATTTCTGATCTGGGGCTGTACGTCAAGGAGGAAGAAGGACAAGAAGTAAATTATAGTCTACTTGTCATCTGCTACACCTTTAAAATTCCATGACATAAGGTAAAAATCAACATGAAGGCAACCTTTTAAGCAGAGAAGTTTTAAGGTAATATTCATTTGAAACATCATGTGGAAATGGAGAAGAATTTTGGTTTAATAAAAAAGGATTGAGGGTGAGTGTTTTCAGCAATTATGATGACACGTGGGGCACCTGCATGCCTTATCACAGTGCCAGGATTAAAGTTCTGATTCCACTCTCCATTCCAGCTTCATAATTATGTGCAACCTGTGAGGCAGCAGATTATGGCTCAAGTACACATATTAGGTGACCCAGATGGAGTTCCAAACTCCTAGCTTCAGTCTAGTCCAGCATTGGCTTTTGCAAGCATTTGGGAACCGAACCAGCAAATACGAGATTGCTCGCTCTCACTCTCTCTCTCTCTCTCTCTTTCAAATAAAGAAAATAATAAATAATCTTTAAAAAAAAAAGGGATCGTACATGTCTATCTGAACCAGTTTTTTCTTCCCCTCAGCAATCTGTGCATCTCAATACATCTGTTAGCAGTGCAGAAACCTCCAAAAACCATGATCAAGGGTACCTACCAAGTTGTTCATTGTGATAGGGACAGCTCTAAGGCTATACTACTGAAATATATTTATGGTTAGGATAAGTCTATTTTTAAAATGTACTCAAAAAGACCACTACAGAGCCACCATAGCTTTGGTGACTTGAATTTCTCTTTGGCATAAACATATACAGTTCCATAAGAAATAAACATTTCCCTGAGAAAACTGAGTCTACTCAATTTTCCTCTAATCATGTTCCACAAGCAAGTGCATCAGGACAACTAGGGGGGAGCTCTCTAAAATGAAGGTGCCACGACCCCCTTCAGACATAGAAAAATAGATTTTTTTGAGAATGAAGCCTGATGGCCAGACTTTAAAACTTCCTAGATGATTTTACATAAGCTAAAAACATTTGAATCTGGGCACCCAGAATACTAAAACTAAACAAAAGAGGTTGGCTGAGTGTCGGAGGTGGGAGGGAGACATTTTTGTTGTAAATTCTATCTTTTGAATTCTGAATCTTTTCACAAACAAAACTTAAAAAATGAGTATAATATTTATCTCTGCACCCCAATAACCAGGCAGAGCATCTGGCAAATGACAGTACAATCAGTAAAATGTCATGGATTTGAACTGAGCAGCATGGTCATAAAAGGCATGGTGTATATGAAATAACTGATCTTTTACATATTTATTTTCTGTTCGCTTCTGCTGACCTTCCCAACAGAAGTAGTGCTGCACTGTCAACAGCTTTTGCACCAAGACTCATGTTTCTGTCCTAATTCTTCTAGGTGGTAATTCACTTCCATACTTGGAAGTGAATGGATTCAGAGGGTTTATGCTGGATGTACAGATAATCCTTCCCAAATGTTTATCTTAGCTCCAATCACAAATGATATCTCTTTTCTTTCTCTTAAATAATACTATAAACAGTATTTGGCATTTACATTTTGCCTTGTATAGAAAAAAAAATCACAGATAAGTATCTTGATATAAATATCAGTGTCAGGCTAGAAAGATTTTTTTTTTTTTTTTTTTTTTTTGACAGGCAGAGTGGATAGTGAGAGAGAAACAGAGAGGAAGGTCTTCCTTTTTGCCGTTGGTTCACCCTCCAATGGCCGCTGTGGCCGGCGCATCGCGCTGATCCGAAGCCAGGAGCCAGGTGCTTCTCCTGGTCTCCCATGCGGGTGCAGGGCCCAAGCGACTGGGCCATCCTCCACTGCCTTCCCGGGCCATAGCAGAGAGCTGGCCTGGAAGAGGGGCAACCGGGACAGAATCCGGCGCCCCAACCGGGACTAGAACCCGGTGTGCCGGCGCCGCAAGGAGGAGGATTAGCCTGTTAAGCCACAGCGCCGGCCTAGAAAGATATTCTTTTGAGCTCAACACAGAGTAATGCTGATAAGGAAATAAACATTAAGTACCCTGATTTGATCAGTATAAATTGTAAACATGTATTGAAATATCACACTGTACTCTATAAATATGTGCTATTACTATAGGTTAATCAAAAAAGAGTTTTAAAAAACAAAGTTTTAAGGAAATGGAAGCAATACTTTTAGAAGAATTTTTTCAACTATTATATAAACTTTATGCCTTGGCATAGTTTCCAATATTTGAGTTTTAGACAGCTAATTAGTCTTTTAGGTAACAACTAATTACTCATAGTACGCTTATTGCAAAAATTGCTTAGAAATGCAATTATAATAACATTTCGTTCTCATTGAAATCTCCAAATATTATAAAAGTCAGTTATTTTGACCTATTCCACCTTAAAAAATAAATAAAACCTCAGTTCTGAAACACTTAAAATTATAAAAGCATCTTGTTTTTAAAAAGGCTAATACCTACTTTCCCTGAACTGGTAACCTTTCGAGCTTTTATTTGTTTCTGTGCTATGCAGAGATTGTTGTCAGATGAAGCACTGCCAAGAAGTGAAGTGGCTTTATAAATATCACAGGTCAGAATACGGGTAAGGAAGGAATGTTGTGGGAAAAGCAAGCTATGTTTTTGATCAAAACATTCTTGTTACATATCTATTCCCACCAATCCAGTTGTACAGAGCATCCTAACTAACAAATAATAAAGAAAACTTTGACAGGTTACATGTTCAGCAAAAGATATGAACACTCTGTCAGAGAAACTGTTGTCTCTCGTTTAAAAAGAAAGTTTAAAAGAAATGATGTGTTTTATTTCCTAACAAATTATGCTCTCTTATGGCCTTGTATTTCTTTAAGAACAAAATATAAATCCCAGACTTGAGTCTAAAGTCTAAATGGATCATAAGGTGACATGCGCTCCAAACACATCAGCTTAAATAGTCCTCTTGCTGAGGGTGAACTTTGCATTATGTTAAAGTGAGAATACAAAAATAGAACTTGAAGCCTGGGAAAGGTCCCCTGCTTGGAGGCTAAGTATTAGCTTTTGCTTTACAGGACTAAATTCAGGAGCATATACAAAGGAACTTCAAAAAGTTGATAGAAAAATGGAATTAAAAGATAAAATGTTTTGTTGCAAAAATAATTTGAAACCCCATACATACCTTTTCCATAACATGCATTTCCATGAACATTTTGAATATCTCTCATATTCATGTATTTCAAAACATTTTTAAAACAAAATTAGTTTCTAATTCCATTCTCCATAAACTTTTTGAAGTCCCCTTATAAATATCATCTTATTTCTTGCAAATCAGATTTGGTTTCAGCAAAGTGTTACCATGAACTAGCTCATAATTCTTGAGTTGATTCTATCTTTGTCAGAGACAGTAGCAGTTTTTACTTTCTTTAGTTATGTAGGGGAAAAGTGTCACTCTGCTTTAATTGTCACATCATAAAATATTCTCTGAGCTTGAGAAGTAAAGGTATTAGTAGCACCAAGTTAGAGAGCATCTCTAAGTTACCCATTTGCTGTCCAATGTAGATATTATTCAAGTGAAATATGACACATACATATTTATTGATAAATCTTTCATAAAATGAAGCAAGAAATTTGAACTGGTGGCTAACCAAGTTAAATATATATATATATATATAATTTTCTAATTGTATTAATGTTTTTTTCTTAAGAGAAAGGCAACTTGAGTATCAATTTGCTTCATTCAGCTACAATTATGATGTGGAATATAAAACAAGTATACTGCCTCTGGCAGATATTAGGAAAAATGTCCAAATTTAAGGATAAGTTTCATAAATTTCTCAATAGCCTACTGTTTTGAGAAATTTTGGAGGAAAACAAAGGGATAAAAATAGAGTTTTGGAACTAAAGCTACTATAAATAAATAAGCAGAAAGTTAAATTTTAAGTCTCAATTTTCAGAAAGACCCAAAATGGGAAAAGTTTTAGAAGCATTATTCCATCATGGAATAAGTATGCTTGTAGCTATTTAAAATTACCCTCAAATTATTTTGTTTGTGAAAGTTCTTAAGGTTTGATATATGTCCAGAGTGAAGAAAAACATAATTAAATATTCTTGATCACAGTTAGAGATTTTCATGTGAAAGCCTGAAGGCTTTGTTCCATAGAATGTAAGATTATTTTCCTCTTATTCATAGCTGTAATTAATTACATTTTTGATTCATTATATCAAATCTAATATAACTTTGTCCTCATCACTGCCACTTTACCACAATGAATTTTATTGAATGTTTCTTTCAGCCTCTTAATGATCAGTTATATTCATTATTGTAATAAGAATTATTTCTATTTATTCACATGGCATTCAGTATTTTAGGAAAGTACTATTATCCCATAAAATATATTTATGATCTTCTTTATAGCAGCATAAATATCACCATGCTTTTCTTTGCCATTGAAAATTTCCTACTGAAGAGTTTTTTTTTCCATTTGTCAACAACTAATGAACACAAATTATCTGCATTAATTTAAAGTAGTAGCTTTAAAAAATACCAGTTATAGAACCCAGACCAACTTAATGAAGCCTACAGAATTCCAATTTATTTTATTGCAAAAAGTTCCCTGGGGCCAGCGTTGTGGCAAAGCAGATTAAGCCACTGCTTTTGAGGCAGGCATCTCAAATTGGAGTGCTATTTCATTCCCAGCTACTCCCTACAATCCAACTTCCTGATAATACACAAATGAAGGCCGCCAAAGATGGCTCTTCTAGACCTTGGGAAAGAAAAAACTGATGGAAGACCTCTCTCTGTTTCTGTCTCTGGTCCTCTGTCTCTCTGTGTCTGCCTTTCAAATAAATAAAGGAATTAATTTAAAAAAAAAAAAAAAAAAGATGGCCAAAGTTCTTAGCCCCCTGCTACCAATGTAGGACACCAGGATGAAGCTCCTGACTCCTGGCTCCTGGCTTCAGCCTTAGCCCAGATCCAATGGTTAGAGCCATTTGCAGAGAGAACCAGTGGTTAGAAAACTTTCTCTCTCTCTCTCTCTCTCATTTTCAAATAAATAAATCATGCACACACACACAAAAACTTCTCAAGCCACCAGTCTGTTGTCATTAGTGCTTCTAGAAATGCAAATTAGAAGACATTCAGTTAATGCTAATAATGCTTCATTAATTACTTATACCACCTAACTTGAAGTACTACAGTATAAACCCAAATAAGTAGATTGAAATTACAAAATCTCAACCCCCTGAAATCCTGCTGCTTCAAATGACTAGTGGTCTACCTATTGTAAAGCTATTATGTGTTGATACCTAGCATGTTATTCAGTATCAGACTTGTTGCACAATTGTAGGTATACAATGCCTGTTGAACTCACTTTTTGTTATGAAATATATTAAGATGTCAGAAAAAAATGTTCATTAAATCTTACTGATAACATCTTGGATGTATGCATTTATATAATGAGGGTTTTGCGGATATATTCAAAACGTTGTGAATTAAAAACTTATATAAACTACTGAAGAAAAAACATCTACATTGCTATGATTACACTGCCCTCTACTGTTTTTGTTTTTTTTTTATTTAGTGAATATAAATTTCCAAAGTACAGCTTATGGATTACAAAGGCTCCCCCCCCACACAACTTCCCCCCCCCCCGCAACCCTCCCCTTTCCCACTCGCTCTCCCCTTCCGTTCCCATCAAGATTCATTTTCAATTCTCTTTATATATAGAAAATCAGTTTAGTATATATATATAGAGATTTCAACAGTTTGCCCTCCCATAGCAACACAAAGTGAAAAAAATACTGTTGGAGTACTAGTTATAGCATTAAATAACAGTGTACATCACATTAATGACCGAGATTCTGCAAAATAATTTAAAAAAAAAAAGATTGATTATTTTTCTATGTAATTTCCAATTTAAAAAAACCAAGGGTTTTTTTTTTTTTTCATTTTCAATTATCTTTATATACAGGAGATCGCTTCAGTATATACTAAGTGAAGATTTCATCAGTTTGCACCCACACATAACCACAAAGTGTAAGAATATTGTTTCAGTACTAGCTATATCATTACTTCACCTTCAACAACCTATTAAGGACAGATCCCTCATGGGACGTAAGTACACAGTGACTCCTGATGTTGTTTTAACAAGAAGAAGAAGACCTAAATGAAGGATCTCAGCGAGTGTGATCCCAGTGGAAAGAACGGGGCCATCAAAGTAGGAGGTGCCTTTCTCTGAAGGGAGGAGAGAACTTCCACTTTGACTATGGCCTTGTCGGAATGGGATAGAAGACGGCGAACCCTAAAGGCTTCCATAGCCTCAGCAACTCATGGCTAGAGCCTAGGGAGATTACTGACGCCATAAACAAAAGTGTTAAATTGCCCTCTACTGTTAAAAATACGTGCTTACAGTGAAGTTCATGTGTTTTTTTCAGATCAGCATTTTCATGACCCATTTGTCCAACTATGGGAATGACCGACTGGGATTATATACATTTGTAAATTTGGCTAATTTTGTACAGAGCTGGACCAACCTGCGACTTCAGACTCTGCCTCCAGTGCAACTGGCTCACAAGTATTTTGAGCTCTTTCCTGATCAGAAAGACCCTCTCTGGCAGGTAAAATTGGTTTCATAATTGGTATAACTAATTAATCCTACAAACGTATCTTTAGTTCTGTGAGATAATCCAAATCTGAAAAGTCAAGGCATCTAAGAAAACAAACTATATTTTGAAAATGTTGGTATTTTTGAAAACTACTTCTTCCTGATACTATTGCTACATCTTGAGTTAAACTCTCTGTTGTGTTGCCATCAGAAGTTACAGAATTATGAAAGCTCAGTAAGGGATTTGGCGGTTGCAATATTTTCATCAGGAGTCAGGGATCAATTTCAGATTGCAATAGGATGAGAGACTAGAAGATTATAAACAGGTTGTATGATAGGCAGGTAGCCAGCTAACTAGAGGGTCTATGAGAAATGTTCAGCCACAGAATGTAGTAACTTTCAAAAGTACTAAATAGGAATGCCTTTGGACATGAAAAGTGGTATGTTTCATGGGAAAAATCACCAATTTTCTTAAGAGAAAAGTAACACATGAACATGGCATATTCAAACCACTGTAGAACAGACTCATCATAAGTGAAGGAACTACTTTGAAGTTGTCCATTCTAAGATCTGTGGAACTCAATAATCTTAACAAAATTATTGCCTAGTGCTTACTGTGTATTAGATGAGTACTTTATATATGTTAAATCATTTATTTCTCACAAATAACCTATGTGGTAGGTGTAGTTGTTATACCCATTATACAGATAAAGAAACAGGCAGGGAAAGGCAGAGGCAACTAGGTAAAGTCACGTAGTTCATGTGTGGCAGAATGGGAATCCGTTCTAGGCCATCTGGCTCCACATGTTCTAAATGCTACTAGGGTTTGCAAACAGAGCTGAGTGTTTCATCAGTAATAATCTTCAGAAGTCCAGTTCAACAAATTTCACAAAATTTGATGGTGGTAAAATCTGAACTCTATTTTCAACTCATTCAACTTTGAACTGAGAGCTGATTACTTCCTGAGGACAAATAGATGACTTCAGATAGAACTGCACATTTCTCAAATTAAAACTAGTAATTTTGGTGGAAGGTAGTTAGCCTAGTGGCTAAGACAGCAATTAAAATGTCTGTGTCAAATACCACTGTACCTAAGTTCTAGTCCCAGCACTGGCAGTGGTAGTGGTGATGGCTCAAGAAGTTGGATTTTTGCCATGCATATTATGGGAGACCTGAATTGAATGCTTGGCTCCTTACTTTAGTCCAGCCCAGCTCTGGTCATTGCAGGCATTTAGGGAATGAACCAGCTGATGGAAACTCTTTCTTGGTCTGCCTCTTAAATGGAAAAAGAAAAAGTTATGATTGTGGAAGTATGACCACATGTTGCTTTTCACTTATTATAACAAGAATCTTTCCATCTTAACCATGACAAAACATCACCAGGTATTAGCCACTGGGAAGATGTGTGACTTTGCTACTAATTTAACAACTTATTTTAATATTGAAATCCTTATAATTTCAACTGACAAGTTTAAAACTTTTTTTTTCCAGAAGAGCAGGCAAAGAAAGTAACTGCTTTAGTCTTCAAATTTGTTGTTTATTTAAAATAAGCAGGTTTGTTTAACTTCATATGTCCACAGTATTAACTGAATGGAAATAAAAAGTGGTCCTATGAGTCCAATCCTGAAATACTATTAAAGGGCACTATAATTCCCTCATTTTCTACATAATAGTAATTTATAGTTAAAATGAAGGATGTTCTAGATATATCTTGCACAGTGTGTGTTGGGTTTAAGTATTATAAAGCAAAGCAGACTCTTTAAGGTAGTAACTCACCATCATTTTACTATACTGATGAAATTTAGTTCTTTTTAGCTTCATACACTGTAAAATAGAATTTTTTGATGTATATTTACCGATCTTTGAAGGCAGCTGAAAGGAACTTGCTTTTTAAATACTTTCATTATGGCCATATCCTTAGTCCCTTTGAAGCACAGTTGGAAAGCTCAGTTACTGAGAATAAAAACCCGACACCTTATATTTCAGTTATATATTGGATACTGAGACTGAATCTTCTTTTAGATTATCAGGAAGCATAGCGTCTGCTTATAAACAATAAAAGCAAAAAATTAAGACACAGAACTACCAGTTGCAGAAAAAAATTTAAAAAGCTGTCAGTGCAATGAGGCTGTTTACCCAAAGTGGAAATACTACACCCCAGCCCCACCACACCCCCACAATCTCCTCGGTAGACAGTAACATCAAGATTGAAGAAAGCTATTAGCTTTCTGGGATACCACTTCTGGGTTTCATTTTATAAAAAGAGCCTAATGGCCTATTGTAGTATCTTTTAAGGACAAAAGTTGGGGAAAAAAGAGCACATAATGGATACACCCAAAAAACAGATCTCTGTATCCTTCTATTTAGAATCCTTGTGAAGACAAACGCCACAGAGACATTTGGTCTAAAGAAAAAACCTGTGATCGCTTACCAAAATTCTTGGTAATTGGACCCCAGAAGACTGGTGAGAATTGTTTATTATGATACACCAAACAGTGTAAAAATGCTGATGATGAGACAATGAATTCATGTCACAATGGGTTCTTAAACTTCCTATAAATGCTGTATATCAATACTATGTTATTTCCTAAAGTAATCATCAAAGTGTTTTCTAACTGAAAAAAATGAAATAGGTGTCACACAGTTTGAATATCCAGCCATCAGTCTAGTGACACAATATTTTTCTCAAATATATAAGTTTAAAAGTGTTGTTAACATTTCTAAACCAAAATTAATCAAGTATTTAGAAAGTAACTAAAAGTATTTTGTGAAAAGTCCTATAACTCTTTAAATTGCTTCCAGAAAAATAGTCTCTTAGGCTACCATCTTTCTGATATAGTTTATTTCTAACCTTTTTTTTTTTTTTTTTTGGACAGGCAGAGTTAGTGAGAGAGAGAGAGACAGAAAGAAAGGTCTTCCTTTTCTGTTGGTTCACCCCCCAAATGGCCGCTGTGCCGGCCAGCGTGCTGTGCCGATCCAAAGCCAGGAGCCAGGTGCTTCTCCTGGTCTCCCATGCGGGTGCAGGGCCCAAGCACTTGGGCCATCCTCCACTGCACTCCCGGGCCATAGCAGAGAGCTGCACTGGAAGAGGAGCAACCAGGACAGAATCCGGCACCCCGACCAGGACTAGAAACCGGGGTGCCTGCGCCACAGGCGTAGGATTAGCCAAGTGAGCCACGGTGCTGGCCTCTAACCTATTTCTTGCAGAGATGCCTGCTTTTTAAAAGTCTAAAAGATGTTTGAGAAGCATAATTCCTAGACATAAACAAAACTTTGTGCTAAGAAAGGTATTTATTCATACCCAAGAGAAATATTTTGCACCTTTTCTTAAAATGGTGTGCAGTTTTTTCCCCCATAAATTTCTTGTTTCTGTCAGAATTACTATTAAAATGAAACCCAATGGAAGCTTTAAAATGTCAGACATTCAAGCTGTATCTGCATGATAAATTATTTGCGGCCCTTAGCTTCTGGCTTCACAGCCACAACACTTGCTAAGGGGAATATCACACCATAAGTAACTGAGGAGAATTCTATGCAATGTACACGGAGAGTTTAACCTATTCAGTTTTTGATAGTCCCATTTGCAAATATCCATTTGAAAATAGTAAATGCAACAAATACTTTTTTTTGTCCTTATTTACTTCTCTTGTCCTTAGCTATCAAAAGTAAAAAGACAACTAGGAAAATACTGACACCAAAATCTCTTCAAGTGAACTCCCACTGCCATCACAAAACTTTGTCATTGCTGATCACATTTTTCTGAAGCTAGGCATATCAAATTTGCATCAGAAAGCTCTGCAGGATATGCGTCTTCTCTCGTTGTGCTGGATATACAGACATTTTAATACTTTGGTTAGATAGCAGAATTAAACTGAAATTTAATTGGATTTTGAAATGTTTAAATTACAATTTGGATTAATATTTGCTTTTAAAAATTTTTAATAGAAATTTCTTAATAAAGTTGATTATCCTTACTTTTGTTAAGTAAGGATAATTAAGTTGACTATCCTACTTTATTAAGAAAAAATTTACTTATGATAAGATTCACCCATTTAAAATTATAATTTTATGGATTTTGGAAACTGTACTCAGAACTATAATCACAACAACATTTAAGATATGTAACAGTTCTGTAATTAAGAGGTTTCTCCATGTTCCTTTATAGTCAGTTCTCTCCACAGGTAACCACCTTTTGCTCCTATAGTTTTTCCTTTTTTAGAATTTAATGAATAAGAAAGTATAGTGTATATCCCTTTGCATTTGACTTTTCATTTAGCATAATAAACTTCTGAGATTTATCTGTACTGTGTATATCAGTATTTTGTGAAATTGATTTTTTTATTAGACAAAAGTGTCTTCTGTCAGTCGCATGAGAATTAAGTAGCATCATTTTTAACTTTCATTTTTCTCAAAATTGTTTTTCTGAATAATTCTTCATAAATTTCTACTAATCTGTGTAGTCAATTATGTTTTCAGTGTTGAAATGTACAAAAATCAAAAGTTTTCTGAATGGTTACTTAAATGTGTGTATCTGATTATATTAACCACTAACAAAATATATATGCAGAACAATTTTTTTTTTTGACAGGCAAAGTTAGACAGTGAGAGAGAGACAGAGAGAAAAGTCTTCCTTTGCCGCTGGTTCACCCCCCAAAATGGCTGCTGCTGTGGCCGGCGCGCTGCGCCGATCCAAAGCCAGGAACCAGGTGCTTCTCCTGGTCTCCCATGTGGGTACAGGGCCCAAAAACTTGGGCCATCCTCCACTGCACTCCCGGGCCATAGCAGAAAGCTGGCCTGGAAGAGGGGCAACCGAGACAGAATCTGGCGCCCCAACTGGGACTAGAACCCGGGGTGCCGGCACCGCAGGCGGAGGATTAGCCTAGTGAGCTGTGGTGCCGGCCCGATGCAGAACAATTTTAATACCCAAGAATATGTGTACATAAAGATAGATTTTAGAAACCACAACTTAATCACTGTAAAATTACATTATGCCTTTTATTGACTCTATAATATAATTAGATTATAACAAATTTTTCTCTTTGACTAATTGGTATTAAAACCAAACAACAGGATTTAATATAATTCTTGAATAAAATTTAAAAAGAAATGTTTTCTGAAACATTTCAGAATATTTTTATTCTAAAATAACATTCAGAAATAAACTGTTTTCAGCCAGCACCACGGCTCACTAGGCTAATCCTCCACCTGCGGCGCCAGCACCCCAGGTTCTAGTCCTGGTCAGGGCGCCGGATTCTGTCCCGGTTGCAGTGGAGGATGGCCCAAGTCCTTGGGCCCTGTACCCGCATGGGAGACCAGGAGGAAGCACCTGGCTCCTGGCTTCAGATCGGCACAGCACGCCGGCCATAGCGGCCATTTTGGGGGGTGAATCAACAGAAAAGGAAGACTTTCCTCTCTCTCTCTCTCTCACTGTCTAACTCTGCCTGTCCAAAAAAAAAAAAAAGAAATAAACTGTTTTCTTTTTTCAAATTATAGCCATACTTATTTTTCTCACAAAGATTTATTCTATTCACCTTAAAAATGCTTCCTGTATTTTTACTTATATAATCAAAATATAATTATATTTTATATAAGTATTTCTGAATTATATACCTTACATAATTAAATATTTTACATAATATCCAGATATGACATTATTTAGGGGCTTTCACATAGGTTATTTCACTTGACCTTCACAAAACCCTGAGCGAAATGTTTTATTCCCTGCTACACAGATGAGAAACTAAAATTCAGAGAGACTAAATAATTTTTGTTCAAGTTACTAAGTACTACAAATAAAAGTTTACCCTGGAATTGATCTGACCACAGAGAACATGCTCTTTCTGTTTTATTGTAGATAGATATCAGGTAATAGAGGATTATTTCCCCAATGGTTGAAATATCGTTTCACGCTTCTTTTAAGTCTGCGATTTTCAAAGGATGGTTGCCAGGCCAGCAGCGTAGGTAACACCAGAATACCTGTTAGAATGACAGATTTGTTGAATAAGAAATTCTGAGATAGAACCCAGCTATTGGTATTTTAACAAGCCCTCTAGTTGAACCTAGGGCATGCCAAAGTTTGAGGTCTTCTATTTCAAGTCAACCTTGAAAAAACGTTTTTAATTTATGTATCATAGATTACAATGTATCATTCACTATAGTTGTCTATTATTGTAGATAAAATATTCATTGTCTACATTGTATAGATTAAATCTAGAAACTTTGGCTTTCAATTCATTTTTCTAGAATATATATATATATATTTAAAGATTTATTCATTTATTATTGGAAAGGCAGAATTAGAGAGTGGCAGAGGCAGAGAGAGAGGTCTTCCATCCACTGGTTCATTCCCCAGTTGGCCAAAATGGCTGGAGCTGGGTCTCCCACATGAGTACAGGGACCCAAGGACCCAGGCCATCTTCCACTGCTTCACCAGGCCATAGCAGAGAGCTGGATCAGCAGGGACTCAAACAGCTTTACCCACCATGCCACAGCATCGGCCCCTAGATTTTATTTCTTTTTACAGTTATTCTTAACAAATATTCCAATGTATAGATATGGTAGATTTAAGTATAATACATAAAAGAAAGCTTACCAGACAAATAAGGAAATTCAAAAGTTTGTAGAAATGGCAACATGACACCATTACTAAGTTAGATTAGAACAGTAATTTCTCCAAGTGAGAGAAGTATTATAAGGCCATGTCTGATTACTGTTGCTATCTGTTGGCCTACAATACAATTAACAAGTACTGCTCCATCAGATTGTACGATACTGCAAATCACATTTGAGTAGAGAAGTAGAAACTTGATGGTATATTTCTCTCTTAAGAGTACTGAGTACCAGGCCAGCACCATGGCTCAACAAGCTAATCCTCCGCCTAGCGGCACCAGCACACCGGGTTCTAGTCCCGGTCAGGGCGCCAGATTCTGTCCCGGTTGCCCCTCTTCCAGGCCAACTATCTGCTATGGCCCGGGAGTGCAGTGGAGGATGGCCCAAGTGCTTGGGCCCTGCACCCCATAGGAGACCAGGAGAAGCACCTGGCTCCTGCCTTCGGATCAGCGCGGTGCACCGGCCACAGCGTGCTGGCGGCGGCAGCCATTGGAGGGTGAACCAGCGGCAAAGGAAGACCTTTCTCTCTGTCTCTCTCTCACTGTCCACTCTGCCTGTCAGAAATAAAAAAAAATTAAAAAATTAAATAAAACAAAAAGAATACTGAGTACCTTGACCAGAAATTTATATTATGGTCTTATAAACACAATCATAGCTACAAGTACATGATTAGGTCTTTGGCAAACTAAACTGAAACTGCCTTATTTTCTCTAATAGCAATCTAAGTTGTATCCTTTACTGCCTAATTTAGGTTTATAAAACACTAATTTATGATTTAAAAAAAAAATCCCATTCTTGCTCCCCAAGAGTCACAAATCTATATGCATACCAGAGGTATGCTATTCTCTTTCCAACACAACGCAAATTTTGTAAGTTATATGACTAAGAAAGGTTACAATTCTTTAATAAATTTAGAAACTTAAGCAGTTTTGACACTGTTCTATAGTCAGAAGATTCAAGCCTAAGTAAATTTATTGAAACATTAAATTTTATCTTGAATTTAATTAGTTCAGAAAAAAATTTTATACAAAAACTCAACTGTTTTTTATACATACACACTTATATGATATATTCAGTTTATGTAGTGCTTTATTAATTTCTAACTACATTCAGATACATTATGTCTTCTCATCTCCAAAAGATGCCTATGAAATAAGCAAGAGTGGTATTTTCCACTGAGAAAGCTGAGACAAATAGAAGCTGAAAGCCAAAGTCAAGAAGCAAATTAGTGATTGAACAGCGAATAGAAGCCAATTTTTACAATTTCTACAATAGGCCTCTTGTCCTCACACCACTCTATCTCTAATTTTTAGACTGTTTCTTTTAAAATGCTGATTATCTACTCAATTTAATTCAAAGGATATTTATAATGAATCTGGGTCATTATAATACTTGAATTTATTTATGACTTTGAAATGTTAATATTAGGAATCTGTCTTTTCATTTAATTAATTTCTAAATCTCTATTGTTTTTTAGGTACCACTGCTTTGTATTTGTTCCTGGTTATGCATCCTTCCATCCTTAGTAACTCCCCCAGCCCAAAAACCTTTGAGGAGGTACAGTTCTTTAATAGAAATAACTACCACAGGGGGATTGATTGGTAAGATGGGTTATTAGTATAAATCTAAAAGTATATGTACTATGTACAGTATAAAATAGCACTAAAATGTAGAAATATATAAGTTTGTAGCCTCAAAAAAATTACCGTCTGTGCCTAGGAAATTGATTGAATAACATGAAGGCACACAGAAATTATTCATAACAAACTCTTCTCAGTTTATGAAGGGACTTAGTGCCTCAAGAGGTCCCCATGTAATTTTGACATTCATTATCCCTCTCTCTTTTTGTTAATGGATTGTGTGTTGGCTCTAATTAGCTAGTTTTTAATTATTTATTTATTTGAGAGACAAGAGTTAGCAAGAGAGAAGGAGACAGAGAGAGACATTTTCCATCTATTGGTTCACATCCCAAATTATGTAGGTCTCCCATGTGAGTGGTATGTGGCCCAACTGTTTGGGCCATCTTCTGCTACTTTTCCAGGCACATTAACAGGGAGCTTGATTGGAAGTGAAGCAGCCAGCATCCCAGGCAGCAGCTTCACACGCTGCTCTACAATGCCATCCTTTTAAAATATTTATTTATTTACTTACTTATTTATTTATACTTGAAAGGCAAAGAGAGAGAGAGAGAGAAAGAGAGAGGGAAACCATGAGCTTTCATCTACAGGTTCACTCCCCAAATGCCCACAAAAGCCACAGCTGGGCCCGACAAAGCCAAGAGTCTGAAACTTCATCTGGGTCTCCCGCATCATCTCCCCTGAACCATCATCAGCTGACTCCCAGAATATATTAGCAGGAAGTTGGATTGGAAGTGGAACAGCCAGGACCCAAACTAGCACTATGTTGTTCAATGCTGGCATCCCCAGAGGCAGCTTAACCCTCTGAGCCACAGGGCCCAACCCAGCATTAATTACCTTTGATGCAACTACAGATATGAAGTCAAAGAAATAAGGATTATATTCCTCTCTACTTGTAAGAAAACACTTTCATATCTTTCTCCTGTGAACTTTTTATTAAATGATGCTATAGCCCATATATATAATTTTCTATTTTGCTTTGGCATAAAAGATTAAAAAAAAAAACAGTAAATGTATGTATAATCGTGAGTAGTGAAAGCTATAAAAAAGCTACAATATAACATTTCTTTTACCTTTGAATTGAAATTAGAACTATATCAAGCATCTAAAGAAAATAGTCAAAAAATAAAAATGTCAGATATACAGAAAATAGTTATATAGTAGCAATGGATTATACAAAATAACATGTTAATCATAAAATATAGAAGTCTTGCTATTAAGGTATAAATCAGAGAGTGTTATAAAAGCCTGGAATGCTTATAATAATTTTGGAGCATAAACAATTTGCATTTATTTTAGCATAAAATAATGAATAAATTAAACTTTTTATCAACTACATGATCTCAGCTTTATAATTTACATATCAACCACCTCAAGAGTTGTTTGTGGGTAATTCAAATAGGAAGATAAAGAAATAGATTGAGGGGGTGGCATTGTGGCGCCACAGGTTAAGCAATACCAGCATCCCATATGAATGCTAGTTCAAGTCCCAGCTGCTCCACTTCCAATCCAGCTATCTGTTGATGAACCTGGGAAAGCAGAGGAGGATGGCCTAAGTACCTGGACCCCTGCTACCCACATGGGAGACCTAGTTGGATTTACAGGCTCCTGGTTTCAGCCTGGCCCAGCCCTGACTACTGTGGCCATTTTGAAGAGTGAACTAGAGGATGGAAGATCTCTCTCTTTTTCTCTCTGTGACTCTGCCTTTCAAATAAATAAATCTTATATATATATGGGGGGGGGTATAATTTGAGCACCCGCTAGTACTTCCATCTATTCTAATCATTATTTCACTGCCAATTCTTCAGTGTAGCACTTCATATTATAACTGCTTCAGCTGCTGTTTACCACTAACCTAAGTATATACACTAATATATAGTGTAATAAAGTTATATTAACATCAGGACTAAAAGGAGTGATTAAAGACGGCTTTGGGGGCAGAATGGAGTGCGATACTGGGATTCCTTGAGACTTAAAGATGACTGCGCGAATAACTAACTTTTTTATCATAAATTTTATCCAAAAAATGTTGATCAGAAGCCAGTAGTGAGTAAAAGCCCTGTATTAGGAACAACAGCAGCTACCAAAATCCTTAAGGAATTTATAAGGAGATGGCATAAAAGAGTAGAAAACTAAAGAAACAAGCCAAATGTAAGCATTTTTTGATTGGCACATTATGTTTATAAAAGACAATACAAGTAAGAATAGTACCTGAAAATGTCAGTCTACAGCAATAACTATAATTTTCTCTATAACATCAAAAGTGTTCACAGTCTTTCTGTGAAACAACAGTACGTCAGCCACCCCTTTGGAACCAGGATGTCATAAGGTTGAAGATTGTGTTTCAGAGTTCCAGGGTCAATTAAAGAACTAACCCAGGAATGGTTAGTTATTCTACTCTTTTGAAGAACTGGGTAGGGCCAGGAGTGTGACTGCTTGGGATGCCGAAATCTCATATTAGTATTCCTAGTTCAAATCCTGGTCATTTTTGTTCCAGCATTCCTGAGCAGGTGATGGCTCAAGCACTTGGGTACCTGCTACCAATGTGGGAGACCTGGACTGAGTTCCAGGTTCCTGGCTTTGGCCTAGCCCAGCCATGGCTGCAATAGGCATTTGGAGAGTGAAACAGCAGATGGATGTTTCTCTTCCTTGTCTGTTTCTCTTCCTTTCTGATTAAAATAATTTACTTTTTTTTTTTTTAATGTAAAGGAGATGTGGATTAAACCGGGGCTGCATTAACTGACAAGCAGCCTCAACACAGGTTTGGGAAATAAGTAAGAAAAATGAATATTTGAAAATTTCAACTCTGACAAATTAGTGAAGATTTATAATCAGAAGAACTAGGAAAAATGTCTTGACTTTCGTATATGCAAATATTTTATCTTATGGCTTGGTATTATTATTTTTAATTACTTGAGCATGTAGAAGAGCTTTTTTGGATCCCATGATGTATAGAAAGCTATAAGATCTTGTCAGTACCTCTAAACATCTTAATGTGGCTTAGAGTAAAATCAAATAGAAATACTCAGGGTCAACCCAAATAACAAATAAAATGTATAAGAAAAATCACATCTTTAAGGTGAAAATGCTAAGTTTAATGTTTTACAGAAGTAGCAAAGCTTAAAAGAGGAAGACATTCACTTTTTTAAAACCCAATTGTCAAACCACTCTACTTTATACACCAATTCTTCAGATAACCTGAATTCATATTCTCCAAATGTGAGCCTACCTGGAAAGCTTCCAGATGCTATGCTGAAAATAGGAATCTAAATTCCTTATATTTACTTGTTTCAAACCTTTTTCAAGGACCTCTAGGTACTAACCACTGTATGTGGGACTATAGGGGAATAAGACCTGGCTTCTCTGTGAAACTGTGGGGTCAGTCAAAATCAATACTCCATAGGTCAGAACTGCTTGAGGAGATTTCAGAAGCCTGAACTGTTGAGGTATAAAAGACTGCTGGGAAGGTAGAAGAGAATTTAGGAGTCAAAAGCTCTCTAATTTCAACAGCTGTGCACTTTTTTGTGTTTTTGTTTTTGTTTTTGTTTTTGTTTTTTTGTTTTTTTGAAGCCTTTCTTGGAAAAGGCAACTTTGACACAGGTGAGACCAGATACCACTAAATACCCAGAATAACCTCAGCACCCCTGGAACTAATGTGAACCACTAAGAAAGAAGGATCATGAAATTTGGCACTTTCTGTAAATACATTATAGACCAGACCAGATAGCAGATCAAACGCTCAAAAAATTTTTTGTAACTTTTTCCATCTGAAAGGATGCCAGAATGACATATCACTAACAAGGCAATTTACAGAAACATGAAGGGATTTCTTTACTGCTTTGAGTCTCAAGACATTACTTTTGTTATATCAACTAAACATTGCAATGTGTTAACACCTAAAGCCCTAGTAGAAGCTTGATCGTGTGAGATGACATGATCTCACAACTACATATAAATGAAGGTCTCACATGATCTTCCATCCAAACAAAATAACATTCTGAAAAAGAAATCATCCTGTGAATGTTCAGTAACCATTGTTCTGCCTACTCTTTTGTTCAGTAATCATTGAATTACCTACTCTTGGTCCCCTAAGTCATAGTAGCTTATGAGTTAAACAGGATGGGGGCTATAGCAGTAAGGCTATTTTTATAAAATGTTAAGCATCCCTACCAGTTAAATTTTTATAGTCTAAAAAGTCCTTTTCCTACAAAAGTTGTCCCTTAGTCCTTCAGAAATATGTATTACCACATGCTGCATTATATTTGGCAACTTTTATACAGGTGGAACATTAAACAAAATCCTATTATTGCAGTACTTGCGCCTTATAAGTATCCCTGTGTTCACTCTACTGGTGGTTTGAATTCTCATTATACTTAAGGATACTGGGCCTGATCTTGGGAAATTCGATTGGATTTTATATTTATGCAGAAAACACACACACTTTTTAAACCTTTCTTATAATTATTCTAAAGTACTTAAAAGGCTCTATGTGAAAAAACTAAATGAACAGGCCATATTGCACCAGATATGTTCTGCACTGGATAAATACAGTATCAGCACAACACATGAGTGGGAACAACATTATTTTACTTGCAATAAAGTAAAAAAAAGTTTTTTCTAAAGCCTTTAAAAATGTCTTTGAACTGAACATACCACCTTTTTTGTTCAAATCTTTTTGTTGAGTATTTAACATTTTTCTCTGTACAGTATTTTTGCATTTAAATACCCTGTATATAGTTAGGTTGATTGATATTACAGTTTGGTCATTCTGTGTCTTCATTTTTGTTATCTATCTTAAATTTTGTCCTGATAGGAAGCAAAATAAAAACAAAATGTATTTAGAAAAATGTTTTCAAAACACATTATTCTGTTCTGGTTATTTTTTCCTAGCTAAGTATATAGGATAAATGCCTTAAAGAAAAAAAAAAAGCTTTTGTTTAGGAAATAAATTAATTTGTGGGATACTTTTAATGTCTTCAGTCACCAGGATATGAGTATAAACCAGAGTCTTAGTTTGAGACAAATATTCCTTTTCTAGGTATATGGATTTCTTCCCAGTCCCATCTAATGTCACCACCGACTTTCTATTTGAAAAGAGTGCCAATTACTTCCATTCAGAAGAAGCTCCTAAACGAGCTGCTTCTCTGGTCCCCAAAGCCAAGATCATCACCATTCTCATTGACCCATCAGACCGAGCATATTCTTGGTACCAGGTAAGCAAACGTAATATGTAAATGAATGAATATAAGCTGTAGGCCACTAAAATTTTACTTATAAAAAATAGGCAGTAGGACATAGATTGTTGACTCCTGTTCTAAAAGAATTTAAATAACTATACTGAAGAAACAACTTAGTAGGAAAGCTAATATGAGATTTCATTCCTGAAGACCCAACCTACCTAAACTTAGAATCTAAGTTGTTCTCATTTGAGGGTATTTCAGAAATTTTGTGGAAAATGAAAATGAAATATATGTTCATTTTAGTGCCAAAAAATTGAAATCCATGCATACACAGGTTCTTCAAAGAGCCTATGGAGAATGGGAAATTTATGCACAGATCTCACTTCTGCACCAAAATAAACTTGTCTTTTAATTATATTTCCATTAAATTATTGAAGTACCCACACATACTCATTGTGATTATGTTTATGATATTGTGTAGAGCTTAGCCACAAGTGATCATTTTGAAATACTTCAACAGACTAATACTACTACTTACATGTAAGATGCATTTGCATTTTAATGTCACTAAAAATAATATTTAAAAAGGCCTTTCATGGTGATATTTTAATCACCAAATGGAAAAATTCAACAGACTGTCAAAATTATAAGAGTATAACAAAATTGTTAGTGACTTTAGACTCTGGGATACTTAGTTAACATTTTTAAGTTTTACAATTTAAAAAATGCTTCCCTAATGTTCACACATTCATCCATTCACCAAATAATTTTAATGACTACCATTGCAAAGTATTGAGCTAAACATGATTTCAAGATAAGTTAATAAATGTGCTACACTTGAGACTACTTTGTCTAATTGAAAAAAATATGTAAAGGTAAGCATATAAATTAGAACATAGTAAGTGGGAAACAGTCAGATAGACAGTTGTTCAAAGTGATAAAGCCCATCTGAGAAAGCCCGCCTGGTACAACTTTGACTTATTAACCAGGTGCAGTACAGCCTAAACACCAGACCCATTGGTATTTCCCTAAAAGGAAGGATTTGTAAGGGGAGAAATTTGGGTAAAATTAAAATGAGGAAGTGTTTTGATGTGTGCAAATAGAGCTATGTGTACAGAGGTTATGAGTAGGCCTCTGCAGAAAAGCAGACGATGGGTCCTATTTCCTTGGCAGCTATGGAGTTTAGCTATATGGAATATTGTTTGTACAAAATCTTCTTATCTGAAACTCTGCAAGTGGATTGAGTGTAAGGCTATTGTATTAAAATGACCCATATAATTCAGATCCTGCACACAAGAGTGCATTGTTCATTCTCAAGTAGCTAAGTTCTTGAAAATTATGCTAGAGAATATGGTTCCTCAGTCCTTTGGTTGCTTAACAAAAGCCATGTTTCCTCGTCCACAAGCGAAAGAAAGTCCACAGACTGTCAGGAAAGGTTTTGTAGCTACGGTAGAATAGGAAAGGTCATACAAAGCAGATGGAATCTTTGATAGGACTATTGATAACTTTGATAGGAATATTGCATAACACGGAGTGGAGACATCCTGTAAAGCTAAGATCCAGAGAAATCCACAATTCCACTCCCATTATTCATGCCAGACCTGGAGCCATCTTTTAAACCACAGTATACAGCAAGTAGTCAATTGACTGATTTGATTCTGTAGCTTTTACATTTTCCACCAGGTTTCTTGAGAAAAGAGAAATAAGCCTAAATTGACTCAAAGAGAAGGAAGAAAATTGGAGCTTGGCAACCATTTAGCTCCTGAAAAATTGAGAATTTAAAGAAAAAAGAGGTTTCAAGGCTGCAAGCTAACAAAACATCCTAAATATTGCAAATAAATCATTCCACAGTGGCAAAATGCAGGCCTTAACAAAGTCTAGTAGAGTTTGTAGTATAGTAATTTGAATCTCAATTGCAGTAAATTTGCTATTCAGCTAGATGTGGTAAACATTCACAAACTCACCACTATGCCTGAATATTTATTGGTCAATTTAAGGAAAAGGTGATTTCCTCAAGCCCATGGGCCTGAGCCTGAATCATTATGAAACACTTTGCTATTTGGATTGCTGCTTTCTGCATTTTCTTCACAATAAATGATTCTGATGCACTGCAAAGGTTACCATTAGATAAAATAATCTTGGCTTTTAGATACTAAGTAATATACGATAAAAGCCGTGGCTTTCAGATAATGTGCATGTCAGAGTTTTCAGTAGTTTCTCCATTTAAAATAGCCAACAGGGCTTTTCTAATCTGAAACTCCATTAGCAGATGGAGCAAACCCATTTGGCAGAACTAGTGGGGGGCTTGTGTATTATGGATATTCACTGGACATGATAAATAGTCTG
Organism: Lepus europaeus; assembly: GCF_033115175.1. Taxonomy (NCBI): domain Eukaryota; kingdom Metazoa; phylum Chordata; class Mammalia; order Lagomorpha; family Leporidae; genus Lepus; species Lepus europaeus. The sequence goes on along the minus strand of NC_084834.1, from coordinate 59,602,737 downwards.
CTTACGGGCTGAAAGGGGCCATTAATGCAGCTCTCAAAAGTTCACTTTCAGAATAAAATATATACTCTAAGGAAACAATTTGTAAAGTTAGTTAAGGAATCCTATCAATAAGAAGTCAGCCTCTACCAAATAAGTTCTCAAATATATATTCTGATCAGTGTGGTAACTAAATCCTTATGCTCCAGCAAACACTTTCATACTTTATTAATTTCAAAACAAATAACTCCAGCAGTGAAGTATTCCTTCCTCTAGCTCTGAGAATTGTCACAAAGATTGGTTTTTAATTATTTATGCCTATGGTTCAAGTTAGCTTAATTATCCACCTTTTCCTCATAGCATCAGCGATCACATGAAGACCCCGCAGCTCTGAAGTTTAGCTTCTATGAAGTGATCTCAGCCGGGCCCCATGCACCTTCTGAGCTGAGAGCCTTGCAGAAGAGATGTTTGGTCCCTGGGTGGTATGCCAGCCACATAGAGAGATGGCTTGTTTATTTCCCCCCCTTCCAGGTATGCAGCAATAAGAATTTATATCATGTTACAGACTCATTAAGTTAATGACTTTGCTTCAAGGATAGAGAAGGTTTTTTTTTTTAACTCATTGAAACATTACTAGCTATTATTCTTTAGTTACAAATAATGAGATTATGGTAAAGAAAAATAGATAGGCAGAGGTAGAAAAACTTTAATTTTCCATCTAAGAGGGTTTCATAGTAATTCTCACTGCTTTGTTTTCTAGTGCACACCTTTCTTGACTGTAAAGAATTCAGAAACTTTAGAATCTTTTTTTTTTTTTTTTTTTTTTTTTTTTACAGGCAGAGTGGATAGTAAGAGAGAGACAGACAGAAAGGTCTTCCTTTTTGCCATTGGTTCACCCTCCAATGGCCGCTGCGGAGCCAGGTGCCTCTCCTGATCTCCCATGCAGGTGCAGGGTCCAAGCACTTGGGCCATCCTCCACTGCACTCCCGGGCCACAGCAGAGAGCTGGCCTGGAAGAGGGGCAACCGGGACAGAATCCGGCGCCCTGACCGGGACTAGAACCCGGTGTGCCAGTGCCGCAGGTGGTGGATTAGCCTATTGAGCCATGGCGCCGGCAACTTTAGAATCTTAACTCATATTCTGAGATTAATAAAGATTGAGAATCTCTTACAAGACTAATATTAACTTACTTAAGTGCCATTACTTGTTTTTGAACCACCTTGCTAAATTTCTCCTAAGTCCTGTATTTTCTTCAGCTTCATTGCTTTTCTGTCTTGCCTAGCATGAACCTGGATTACAAAATCAACTTCTACATTGGTTTGCATAAGCAATCCAGTGACATCAGATACAATGGTCTAGGGAACCATGCTAACGTGATAGCTACTATCACATATGGCTCTTTTAATGTATATTAAAATTAAATAAAATTTAAAATTCAGTTCCTCATCTCCATTAGCCACATTTCAAAGGTTCAACAGCTACAACTCAGATGCAGCAGCTATAGAGTTGGTACACGTTACAGAAAATTCTGCTGGATAGTGTTAGTCTAGACTCAATAGAAACAGTGAAGAAGGGTGGGCAGGGGTCACACTGCTGACTTTCTAGCCTTCCATAACAGTCTCCTATCATTTAACTTGCTGGGTCCACCCTCACGAGAGTAGCAAGCAAATTTTCCTCCATAGTTCCTTTTTTTATTATTATTATTTTTTGACAGGCAGAGTGGACAGTGAGAGAGAGACAGAGAGAAAGTTCTTCCTTTTCTGTTGGTTCACCCCCCATGGCCGCTGCGGCCGGCGCACTGCGCTGATCCAAAGCCAGGAGCCAGGTGCTTCTCCTGGTCTCCTATGTGGGTGCAGGCCCCAAGCACTTGGGCCATCCTCCATTGCACTCCCGGGCCATAGCAGAGAGCTGGACTGGAAGAGGAGCAACCAGGACAGAATCCGGCACCCCGACTGGGACTAGAACCCAGGGTGCCAGTGCCACAGGTGGAGGATTAGCCTATTGAGCCGCGGCACCGGCCTCCCCATAGTTTCTTGAGGAACTTCTGTCCAAGTTCAGATTCTCAGAATATCTTACTTTCTTCTCCATGTGAGATTCTCAAAATGTTTCTTCAAACTTTATAATGCTATTCCTGAAACTTGTAAAGAATGACATGTTATCTGTGTCATCACACCTGAGCTTATTACAACTTTTCTTCCTATCTACAGGGCTCTTTCTCAGCTTAAATGATGGAACTGTGTTTTGTTTATTTTTTAAACTTAGTTCCCATTTGTGATTTTGTAGTCACATTTCTAAGCTCTTGGTCTTCACAACTGGATCTGTTGTTTTCATGGTGTTTGCAGGACTTCTCAAATTACAAAACATGACTGTACTTAGTTAGTGTGATTTATTTCTTGTTCCAACTCATTAATGAGGATGACTTGATTGTGTCTAACTATAATGCGTGAAAATCCCCTCAGGACAGTGTCTCTGAATAAGTTCAGAGTGCAGAAATTTTTCATTATACAATCAACATGTCTTATCAATGTGCACTGTCTTTATTTTTATTTCATTGGTAATTTAGTTGCTAATTATCGATGGGCAGCAGCTAAGAACGGATCCTGCTACTGTGATGGATGAAGTACAGAAGTTTCTAGGAGTGTCTCCTCATTATAATTACTCAGAAGCTTTAACGTAAGTTTATATTCTAATCAGTTTATTAAAGTTTCAGTGCAGAATTGATTTTAAAGAAACTTCAGTTTGAAAATGTAATTGTCACATAGTTATCCGTTACGTGTACATTCTTTTCTGGTTTGACATTAACTAGCTAGGAAAGAATATTTCAACAGTGTGACAAAGAAATATTCTGAATCCTCTATTGATCCTAAGTATGCAAAGATATCCCTTGGAATGGAGACAAACAAAACAATTGTAATCTTAAAACCAACAACAAACTTTACCAGGGACTACTTGAAATAAGTTGCTAAGAGCTAAGTCTACAGACAATATTGGGACCCCTTAACAGTATTGATATCCTATGTAGTCTGGGAACTGACTCTTCTTTCCCTTATGCAATTTTCAGAAACAATATCTGACAGCAAGAAATACCCCAAAAACTGAATGGATGGGCAGAGACAGATGTACCAAATATTTCTTAAATTATTTCTTAAATATCTTCCATTTTTTGCTGCTTTGCATTAACCCACTAGGAGTCTGACCTCGTCACCTCTCCTTTAGAGACCTCAGCAGTTATTAATCTAGTTGGGTTGTCTTTGATTTTGTTTTGTTTCTTTACTGGTTTCCTCTGATATTTCTGGATAATTGACTGCATCAGGGCTGAGACCTAGAGGGAGGCAGTAGTTTTTAAACTTTTATTAACAACAAACTGTAGAACTCTTCAGTGTTAGCAAAGTGAAGAGCCACTAACATCGATGGAAGTTCACCTTCTGTACTTCAACACAGGTTTTTTTTTTTCTTCTATGTTTAGAATGCTCAAGTGTTTTTGAACTTAGATAAACTGTATTATATTTTTTAAAAAGCAAGCCACTCCAAGAGCAATGTATATGCCGAAACTGTCTTTTCAATTTTGTACCCTACGTGGCTCTTACTTCACCCTCATCCTGACTCTGGATTTCAATTAGTATTTTTAGATATTTATTTTACTTTAGTCCATTTATAATGATTGATAATGAAATTTATATGGGTTTTTGTTCTTATCTCAGTTTAGAGCAATTGGAAGATAATGAGTTGAATGGGCCCTGGACCTCTTACTACACTTTTTAAACATGTTAGGCTCATGAACTGAAAAAGGCTGTATTATGGAATTCTTTCATTGTATTATTCGATATAAAACACAGTTCCATCAGTGGGTTTTCCCTTTTATTATACTATCTTACATCAATTTAAAAAGTGAGCAGGATTCCTTTATTATCAGCATCTCTTCCAGTGAAAGACTGGCATAAAGACATCACATACTGCTGCTATCTTGTATAAATTATATGCAGAGACATGGAAGGGAGACATTTTTGGTTTAGATGACAAAGGAGTAGGTGGAACTCTGGAGTTTTGTACTTCCTTCCTGAGATTTATTTTCTTTGTTGATACTATTAGTCTTCTGACCTCTGTTTTCTATATACTAGTACTGTCAGAGCTTAGTTCAAGTGCAAACACAGACGCTAGCCTTAGGTATTTAACATTCAACTTAACCTCAAAGAAAGATTATTTTAGTTTGCAGTTAGAAACTCAGGTCCACTTTCTGCTTTATATATTTCTAAGTATCTCTTAGAAAAGAAAGCTTTTACTTCCTAAACAGTTTTCTATTTCAAGTCAGCTTATCTTGGGTCTTTTTATATAGAGCACAGAGCAAAAACATTGTATTTCAAGAAAAAGAAGTGGAGTATTCTATAAAGACATAATCTCTTTTCTTACAGAATAGTCCTTGACCCTTGTGCTATGTGTTTGTCCCCTCTGCATCCCACACAGCAGCAAACTTTTTATGATCTCCGCTGCTGATAAAAGACAGTGTAAACTTAACAGAGCCAATATCAATACAACATACTCTATACAAAGAACTGTCCATCACTTGATACCTAGGATGTATTTAGATAAAATTACCCTTATATGATTCTCTACTTTGGATGGAGGCTTAGTAGGTGAAGTAGCAAGATAAGATAGGTGTAGTTCCAAAAAAAAAAAAAAAAAAAACAGAAAATGTGGTTCTTTTTTATATTTTCTTGTCATCTGTTAGCCTGACAGGCTTTGTAAAAACCAGCAGTGCAGTTGTTGCAGAATATTTGAAAGTTTTATGTCATTGTCTTGGGTCTAAATTGATCTTCCTTTCATGCCCTTTGCAGTTGTTCTTCTGAATCCTATTCTTGTGATTTAGTGAATCTTCTTATTGTAGTGAAAGTTGCTTCTATGGTACTTTGTGGAAATATTGAGGATGACAAGGGGTTCAAAATGTATATTCTCAGAATATACCTGTTGGCGAGAGATCCTTTTAGCACTTTGGTGATGATTGTGAAGACACATTATCACTTTGGTGGTTTTTAAGAAAGTGGGTTTTTTTTTTTTTCCATCAAAAATGCTCTAAGGATGTACTAAACCTAAAATCCTTATGAATTCTCAAGTAATCACATAACTGGTGATTTGCACACAGTATAAATAAATAGAACTAGCTCCATACAAAACTTTTATTATACAATCTTGGCAAGAAAAAAAATACTCTAAGCTGATTGTCTTCAATACGTATTACAAATTCCAGTAACAAAACTATTTTTAAGAAGAATGGCAGGGGTCTGGTGCTGTGGTGGAGCAGGTTAAAGCCCCAGCCTGCAGCTCCAACATCCATTATGGGTGCTGGTTCAAGTCTTGGCTACTCCATTTCTCATCCAGCTCCCTGCAAATGCAACTAGGAAAGCAACAAAGGAAGACCAAAGTACTTGGGCTCCTACACCAACGTGGGAGAACCGGAGGAGGCTCCTGGCTCCTTGGCTTTGGATTGGCCCAGCTCCAGTCATTGTAACTCTGTCTTTCAAACAAATGAAATAAATCTTTAAAACAAATGGCAACAAGTCTCTATTGTTAAGACTTGTGTTTATTCCTTTCCATGATTGCTAAACAGAGTGTTCAGATTTTTAAGTTTAATGCAAAGTCACTGGATAGTCTATGATGTCTTAAAATACTTAGTACTGTTGTTATGAGTTTTAAATGACACATTGCATATTTTTTTAAAAAATCTGGTGTTCTCAATGAGTGTCCATTTGATTTGAAATGAGCAATATAAGCTTAAAACAATAGACAAGGGAAGTTTTTCATTCGATGCTCTAAATTCACACTTTATAAATCTTGTTTCACAAAACCTTAAGCCCTAAATTATAGATTGATGTACTAACGTTACCTTTCTTGTAATGTGTTATGCAGTGTTTTGAACTCAACTTACTATTTGAGAGAAAGTAGGAGGACCAGTGCTTAGCATGGAATTGTACAAACGTGTAATCTAAAATGAAGAACATAAATTTTTAATTTTCTTTGTTTCTGAGTCAATTAATGTATTTGTTAAAATGAATAAAACCAGACTGTGTTACACAAAATTTTAACACTAATTTATTTTGAAAACATCAATAAATGTGAAACAAAAATTGGAAAGCTAGGAGTTGAATTGCTTACTTTTTGGTCTGTTTTGTTTTGTAGTTGTGTTTTAACTGAGTCATAAAAGCCTGAATCTGCTTTAAATTTCAGAAGGTTTCAACTGTCTTCAACTTCCTTGGCAACCAAAATTTTATTCTCTAGGAAGTCCTTCCCAAGCCATCCACAGTATATGGATTTGAAAAATAATAGACATAGTAACTGAAATTTGTTGGCTTTCTGGATGACCTATAAAACAGCAACTAGAAATGCTAGGTAATGAAAAAGAGAAAAATCTACTCTTCTTTTTTTTTTTTTTTTGACAGTCAGAGTTAGACAGTGAGAGAGAGAGAGACAGAGAGAAAGGTCTTCCTTCCATTGGTTCACCCCCCAAATGGCCGCTACGGCCGGCACGCTGCGCTGATCCGAAGCCAGGAGCCAGGTGCTTCCTCCTGGTCTCTCATGCAGGTGCAGGGTCCAAGCACTTGGATCATCCTCCACTGCCTTCCTGGGCCACAACAGAGAGCTGGACTGGAAGAGGAGCAACCAGGACAGAATCTGGCACCCCAGCTGGGACTGGAACCCGGGGTGCTGGCGCCGCACACGGAGGATTAGCCAAGTGAGCTGCAGCGCCGGCCTACTCTAATTTCTTATAATAAATTTTAATGTGATTGTTTTGTTTCAAAACAAATATATATTTATATATTCTAAATATTTTTATATATTGCCTACTAAAAATACTATGTAAGAAGTAATTACTTGGCTTAGTAGTTAAGCTGCTGGTTGAGATGCCAGTAACCCATGCTGCAGAGTGTGGGTTCAAATCTTGGCACCATTTCAAATTTCAGCTTCCAGCCTATGTGAACCTTGGGAGTTAGCTCAAGCTGGGACCCTGCCACTCACATGGAAGACCTAGATTGAGTTCCCTGCTCTGGGCCTCAACCTGGATCATCACCAGCCATTGTGGGCATTTGGGGAGTGGGCAGGTTGATGGGAGTTATTTGTCCCTTTGTCTGTCTGTCTCTGTCTCAAGAATGAATGAGTGAATGAGCAAATAAATAAATAAATAAATATTATGTAATAGTTATTGTTAGCTCTATTTTTCAGATGAAAAAGCTAGGGTGAAGGAAAATTAAGGAAAGTCCATTCAACAAGTAAATTAAGGAGACAGAATTGAAATGCAATTAATTAGTTCTAGTCTCTACAACTGCCAGTGTGTGAAGGTCTTCATATCGTACAAGATGTTAGAACCAGAGGAAAACAATATTGTGAATTTTCACTAATGAAAAGTATCTGACTCAGCAGGAAGTATTTCATTTAAAAAAACTGAACTTTAAAATGAGTTTTTAGAGTTGCCTTAGACTATATGATGAACAAAATCCATCTCCAGATATACTGAATGTCGCAAAATAAATGTGTGCTTACAGATATGCAGATTAAAACTACTTTGAGACACTACTGTATATCCATTAGAATGGCTATAATCCAAAAGAGAAACCAAATGGCCACAATCCATAACACATCAGATGTTAGCAAGAATGTGCAAAAACCAGAACTCTCATATTATTAATGATAATGCATATAAATGGCCACTTTGGAAAGCAATTTTGTAGTTTCTTAAAAATTAAAAAGAATATTATCAAATAATCCAGCTCCATTCCTACCCCAAGATCAATAAAAACCTAAATCCATAAATACTAAGTGAATGTTCTTAGCAGCATTATTCAAAATAGCTAAAAAATAGAAACAATCCAAATATCCATCAACTGGTGGGTGGACTAATTTGGTATATCCATCCAGTAAAGGGGTGTTGGGGGAAAAGGAAGTGTCTAGAAGTTGAGTGATTGCTAGGTGACAGAAGGGATTGACTACAGTGGGCCCTGAGGGTGTTAGGAGAAGGATAATAAATGTTCTAAAACTGACTCATTAAACTGTAAAACAATGTTAGTCAGGAGAGAACTGTTACCAAAAAATTTCTATGCTTGTCCTAGATTAGTTATATCTAACTGACAATATTTTAATTTTGAAAATATTAAAACTGCTGTTTGCTCTCCATGGATATATTATATCAGTTTAAAGGTATCACAGACATACTGTAACTTTGTAAGTGTATTCTGAATGTTTCCAAGGATTCAGTTCCACAAAGGTAGAATCAAGGTCATGTTTTCATTAGTATAGACATGTACCAGTTAAAGATTCAATCACTGGAGAATCTTGGTGCCCCTGTCCCCAAGTCTCTTCCAGTTATTGTTAAGTATCCCTGGGTGATATTCCACAAAAGCTTAAGAATAGTTTTTATTTTGCTTGCTAATACAATAAGATTTTGACTTTGTGACTCTGGAGATACAACAATAAACAAAGCAACCCTACCTCCAGGATAGGGTGGCCAAAGAGACAGATCCTGAACAATATGTAACACATAATACTTCCTCAAAAATGTTCACTTCCTAGCCGGCACCGCGGCTCAGTAGGCTAATCCTCCGCCTTGCGGCGCCGGCACACTAGGTTCTAGTCCCGGTCGGGGCACTGATCCTGTCCCGGTTGCCCCTCTTCCAGGCCAGCTCTCTGCTGTGGCCAGGGAGTGCAGTGGAGAATGGCCCAAGTTCTTGGGCCCTGCACCCCGTGGGAGACCAGGATAAGCACCTGGCTCCTGCCATCAGAACAGCGCAGTGCGCCTACCGCGGCGACCATTGGAGGGTGAACCAAAGGCAAAAAGGAAGACCTTTCTCTCTGTCTCCCTCTACTGTCCACTCTGCCTGTCAAAAATAAAAAAATAATAATAAAAAAAATAAAAAATAAAAATATGTATAAAAAAAATGTTCACTTCCTGACAGCCTTGAAAGGATGGGCCTGGCTATGACACTGCTGCTAGTCCACATAAAAAGTTGTTTCCTCACTGTTCCATCAGACATTAGTCATATGAAGGGACATGGTGCTATTCTAAATATATTAGAAGCTCTGTCTCTGTCTTCTATCAAATTTCTTTATTTGGGCTCTAAAGGCATTACTATGTCCCCAGATTCACAAGATCCTTCATCAACAGCACCTGTTATTTGTGACTTCTCTGTAGGACAAGACCTAGTCCCTGAGGCTACCTGAAAAATGGACATGATCTTCCATCTACCTTTTTATTTATTTTGTTCACATGAATACTTGAAAGGCAGAGCAAGAGAGAGGGAAAGTAAGAGAGATAGATCTTCTGAAATGGCTGCAACAGCTCGGCTGGGCCAGGCAAATGCCTGAAGCCAGGATCTCCATCAGGGATTCTGATGAAGGTGGCAGGGGCCCAAGCACTTAGGGCATCATCTGCCACTTTCTTTGGCATGTTGGCAGGAAGCTAGATCTTAAGCAGGGCAGCTGGGATTTGACATGGCACTCTACTATGAGATGACCCCCTTTCACCCTCTTGACTTTCTCATATCCACCCTCACATACCTACCCTACTTCCTATGAACTTATGTATACACATATCTGGGCTAGGTGTCAGCTAAACACATTTTTTTTTTTCCTTCAATAAAGCCCAGCATGACACCTTGCTGCATAAGATCCAATCAATTAGTAGAGATAAAAGGAAAACTTTTCTTTTGATTCTTAATTTTTTTTAGATTTTATTATTTATCTGAGAGTCAGAGTTATAGAAAGAGAGGAAGAAACAGAGAGAGAGGTCTTCTATCCATTAGTTCAATACCCAGACGGCCACAATAGCCAGAGCTTGGCCAAACTGAAGCCAGGAGCCAGGAGCTTTTTCCGGGTCTTCCACATGGGTGCAGGGGCTCAAGCACTTGGTGCATCTTCCATTATTTTCAATGGCCATTAACAGGGAGTTGGATTGGAAGTGGAGCAGGAGACTCGAACTGGCACCCACATGGGATGCTGGCTCCACATGCAGAGTTTCAAACTACTATGCCACAGTGCTGGCCCCTGATTTCTTAATTTTGACACAGTGAAGTTTGGTGTCTCTTAGAAAAACCTTCTCTCAGAAGACTGCCCATTTTAACATACAGCATATCTATGATCTAATCATGTATCCACAGTAAAATGTATTAGCATTTTATATAGCATTTATAATAATACCTTTTCTGGATTCTGAATTTTGTTCATTTGAACACTTAAAATGAGTTCAAATTCAACAGTGGAAATAGCTGATAGAAAAATGTTAATGAAAAATATTACTTCAGTAGCAGACTTCCGGAAATGTTGTACTAGAATTTCCCAGGGGATTTCATGTATAGCTTATTTAAATAATAGTCTTCTCTTTTTTTTGACAGGCAGGGTTAGACTGAGAGAGAGAGAGAGAGAGAGAGAGAGAGAGAGAGAAAGGTCTTCCTTCCATTGGTTCACTCTCCAAATGGCCGCTACGGCCGGCGGGTTACACCAATCCGAAGGCAGGAGCCAGGTGCTTCCTCCTGGTTTCCCATGCGGGTCCAGGGCCCAAGCACTTGGGCCATCCTCAACTGCCTTCCCAGGCCACAACAGAGAGCTGGACTGGAAGAGGAGCAACCAGGACAGAATGCGGCACCCCGACCGGGACTAGAACCCGGTGTGCCGGCGCCGCAAGGCGGAGGATTAGCCTATTGAGCCGCGGCGCCGGCCAATAATAGAGTCTTTAGAAATACTCTCCGTATACCTCTGAATATGAAACTAGTTTATTCAGTTGCCTGATTCAAACAATAACATATAACAGCATGAATATATATGTGATAGCCTGTTTTCACACAATTGCTTTAATAATAATAAACATGCTTTGCATAAGTGGGATATGCTAATTTTATTGTCTCTGATACACAGAAGCAGAAATCTAGGTTTGTATTCTTTTTACAGGGCTATAATTTTAAACCCTACAAGACACAAAGTAAATAGATAAATAAGTAAATAAGTAAACAAACCCTACAAGATTAGCTACATAAAGACTACCTTTACACACATATGACTACTACTCCACAAATCACACTATAATTTTAAGTCTACTTTATTGATGTATAATTTTACATGCAATAAAATCAGCTGCTAAAATTACACAACTTGACAAATTCTGACAAATATATATAGTTGGATGCATCACTGCAGTCAATATGTGGAATACAGCCATTAATCCAGAAAGTTTTCTTATGCTCCTATGCAGTCAATCCTTTCCCTTTACCCCAGTGCTGACTACCTATCTACTTCCTTTTGCTTACCATAATGCTTTTGAGATCCCTCCATCTTACATCTCTCAGCAGGCAGTTCTTTTGGTTGAGTAGTCCTTCATTTTTTGAGTATATCAAATTTGCTTATCTTTTCCCAAGTTGATGGACATAAGGGTCATTCCCATTTTTAGCTATTATGAACAAAGCTACTAAGAACATTTGTGTAAAGATCTTTTTAACTTTTTTTTCACCTTATTTATAAGGCAGAGAAAGAGCAAAAGGGCTTCCATCTACTGGTTCAATTCCCAGATGCCTGCAACAGCTAGGGCTGAGCCAGTCTGAAGCTAGGAGCCTGGAACTCCAATCTGATTCTGCCATGTGAGTGGCAGGGACCCCAAGTATTTAAGCCATCATTGGCTGCTTCCCATAGTGCACATTAGCAGGAAGCTGAATAGGAAGCAGAGGTGTGGGGACTCAAACCAGCCACTCTGTATGGGATGCAGTGTCCCAAGCTACAACTTTTACTGCACCTAACACCTGCCTTGGGTGTAAAGACCTTTGCACACATATTTTCATTTTCCTTGGGTGAATACCTAGAAATGGGACAGCCAGGGAATATAGTAATTATATATTTAAGTCTGCAACAAATACTACAAAAGTAGCTATGATATGTTTTAATTTCTACCAAGAAAGCATGGTGTTTCTACTTGTTCCAAATCTTTAGTCACACTTGGTAGTAGTCTTTTAGTTAATTCATGATTGTAAATGCCTAGTGGTACCTAATTTGTAATTTTAACTTGCATTTCCCTAGAGATTAATGATGTTGATCAAAATTCCATTTGTTTATTGATCATTCACATTTGTTCTTTGGTGAAGTATCTTACAATTGTTTTATTCAGTTTTTACTGGAATTGTTATCTTTTATGTTGATTCTGATTATTCTGATTACAAGTTCTTTTTTAGATATGTTTTATAAATATTTTTTCCAGGCATGTGATTTCCCTTTTAATTTCTTAGATGTCTTTAGAAGAACCAAATTGTACATTTTTGTGAATTTAAAATTACCATTTTTCTTTTATGTTTCATCCTAAGAAATCTCTGGTTATGAAAATTTTCTACATGATTTTTCCTGTTTTCTTCCAGTGGTTTTATAGAGCTCTTTAGTTTAGGTCTGTTATCCACTTCAAGTTAATTTATACATACAATGTGAGGTAATGGTCAATGCTTATTTCTTTCTAGATGTCCAGTTTTTTGCCTTTTTTTTATTTGACAGTTAGAGAGAGAGAGAGAGAGAGAGAGAGAGAGAGAGAGAGAGATCTTCTGTCCACTGATTTACCTACCAAAATGGCCACAATGGCTAGGGCTGGACCAGATGGAAGCCAGGAACTTCTTCATGATCTCCGAAGTGGGTGCAGGGATCCAAGCACTTGGGCCCTCTTCAGCTGCCTTCCCAGGCACACTAGCAGAGAGCTGGATTGGAAGTGGAGCAGTTGGAACCTGAACTGGCACCCATTTTGGATCCTGGCATTGCAGGCAGCAGCTTAACCTGCTACTCCACAGCACCATCCCCTAGATATTCAGTTTATCCACTGCATTTGTTTAAAAGATAATCCTTTCTCATTGAATTACCTTTGCATTTATCTTTTGAAAATCAGTAGTAGACCATAGATGTGTAGCTAGCTCCGGACTCTATTTTGTTCTATTGATCCTTTGGCCCAATAATGCCAATACCACACAGCTATGATTACTGTAGACATTATAGTAGATCTTGAGTGAAATTAAGTAAGATCTTCAAATTTCCCCTTTGTTTTCAGATTGTTTTAGCTTGGCTAAGTCTTTTACATGTCCATATACATTTTAATCATTTTAAATTTCTACCAAAAAAAGAATTCATTGCAGTGTTGATTGAAATCATACTGAATCAATGGCCAACAGACACATGAAAAAATGTTCAAGATCACTAGCAATCAGGGAAATGCAAATCAAAACCACAATGAGGTTTCACCTCACCCCGGTTAGGTTAGAATGGCTCACATGCAGAAATCCACCAACAGCAGATGCTGGAGAGGATGTGGGGAAAAAGGGACACTAACCCACTGTTGGTGGGAATGCAAACTGGTTAAGCCACTGTGGAAGTCAGTCTGGAGATTCCTCAGAAACCTGAATATAACCCTACCATACAACCCAGCCATCCCATTCCTTGGAATTTACCCAAAGGAAATTAAATTGGCAAACAAAAAAGCCATCTGCACCTCAATGTTTATTGCAGCTCAATTCACAATAGCTAAGACTTGGAACCAACCCAAATGCCCATCAACAGTAGACTTGATAAAGAAATTATGAGACTTATACTCTATAGAATACTATACAGCAGTCAAAAACAATGAAATCTGGTCATTTGCAACAAGATGGAGGAATCTGGAAAACATTATGCTGAGTGAAATAAGCCAGTCCCAAACAGACAAATATCATATGTTCTCCCTGATCGGTGACAACTAACTGAGCACCAAAGGGGAAACCTGTTGAAGTGAGAATGGACACTATGAGAAACAGTGACTTGATCAGCTCTTGTCCTGACTGTTGATGTACAATGTAATACTTTATCCATTATAGTATTTTTTTTTTGTTCTAGTACTATTGGTTGAACTCTGTAATTAACACACAATTATTCTTAGGTGTTTAAATTTAATTGAAAAGTGATCCCTGTTAAATATAAGAATGGGAATAAGAGAGGGAGGAGATGTACAATTTGGGACATGCTCAATCAGACTTGCCCCAAATGGTGGAGTTAGAAACGTGCCAGGGGATTCCAATACAATCCCATCAAGGTGGCATGTACCAATGCCATCTCACTAGTCCAAGTGATCAACTTCAGTTCTCAATTGATCACACTGATAGGTCTAACAGTCAAAGGGAACACACAAACAAGACTAGTGTCTGCTAATACTAACTGATAGAATCAAAAAGGGAGAGAAGGATCCAACATGGGAAGCGGGATACACAGCAGACTCATAGAATGGCAGATGTCCTAGACAGCACTCTGGCCTCAGAATCAGCCCTTAAGGCATTCAGATCTGGCTGAAGAGCCCATGAGAGTATTTTAGGCATGGAAAGCCAAGACACTCTGGAAAAAAAAAATACCTAAATGAAAGATCTCTGTGAGTGAGATCCTAGTGGAAAGAACGGGGCCATCAAAGAAGGAGGTACCTTTCTCTGAAGGGAGGAGAGAACTTCCACTTTGACTATGACCCTGTCAGAATAAGATCAAAGTTAGCGAATTCAAAAGGCTTCCATAGCCTTGGCAACTCATGACTAGAGCCTAGGGAGATTACTGATGCCATAAACAAGAGTGTCAAATTGTTAAGTCAACAACAGGAGTCACTGTGTACTTACTTCTCATGTGGGATCTGTCCTTAATGTGTTGTCCACTGTGAAGTAATGCTATAACTAGTACTGAAACAGTATTTTATACTTTGTGTTTCTGTGTGGGTGCAAACTGATGAAATCTTTACTTAATATATACTAAATCGATCTTCTGTATATAAAGATAATTGAATATGAATCTTGATGTGAATGGAATGGGAGAGGGAGCAGGAGATGGGGGGGGTTGCGAGTGGGAGGGAAATTATGGGAGGAGGAAGCCATTGTAATCCATAAACTGTACTTTGGAAAGTTATATTTACTAAATAATAAAAAAATTTAAAAAATCATACTGAATCTACAGATAAATTTAGAGAGAGATGATATATTGAAAACATTCACTATTTTTTTATAAACATGGTATTGCTCCCCATTTTTGTTTAGGTCTTTTATAATTTCTCTTACAATGTTTTAGAGTTTTCAGTGTGCAGAGTTTGCAGAAGTTTATTGTTAAATTTACCCCTAAGTATCTCTTGTTTGTATGTGAATTTGAATGTGTTTTAAATTTCCCACTGTTCATTGTTCATAGTGTGATTTTAAACAAAATGTTGGAAGTAGCCTTCAGAAAAGTTATACAGATTAAAGACAAAATAAAGGGATCATAAATGACAGTTCTTACTAATGTTGAATAAACTAGGACAGTAGAATCACTGAATAACAAAAGCAGTGTTAAAGAATTATCACCTCTATTACTTTCACTTTCACTTTAAAATTAAGAATCAAAATTCGTGCTTTATTTACAATGACTAATAATATAAAACATATATAGCAATCATTGAAGAAAAGGCCCTTAACTTTGTCATAAAGCCTAAACTTGAGTCATGACCTGAATTAATAAAAATTATGTAATCCAAGATAGATAAGTCTTGACAAAACTTTTCTTCTTTTTCATTTTCTATTCAACTAGTTTTAATGAATGTTCACAAGACCAAACACTATGCTAAGTGTTATAAAATGGGAAGAATACTATACACCATATCTTTCAGGGATTATAACAGACTCAAATGACAGTAATATTTTGGCAAACTAAATTATCAATTTAACATGCTATTATTTTTATTATAATTATAGCATGCAAATCCCATTTATAGGTATTAATGCTTTAACAGGGAGTTCAATAAGAAAAATAAGGAAATAACTATGGAAAAATATTAAATGTGTGATAGCTATAGAATCCTAAAAGTAATCACTCCATTGGACACCTTTTTCTTCTATTACCTTGTAGTTATATGGTGTAAGTACTATTTAAAAACCATAGGTATAAACAAAAACTGACTTGTCATTTAAGCCCTATAAAGGAAAAAAAATATTGGGCTTCAGATTTATGAATTTTTCCTTCCAGATAAAGAAGCTGGCCTCATTAATTTCTATTAATAGGAGACTTTCCGTTGACAATTTTTCTGTTAGCAAACTGGCAAACTTACAAGTATGACAGATGGACTGAGAAACCAAAAGTATGCCAGAAGATTATATGCAAAGGGATATAGTAAAAAAAAAAAAATCAGTTTTTGTGGTTCTTAGATTGAGATCTAAATTTTAAAAATTAATTTATTGGTTATTTTAGCTTATAAATTGCTTAAAACACTTTTTGGGTGGGTTTTTAAAAAATTTTTATTCTTTTAGGTTTGATTCTCATAAAGGCTTCTGGTGTCAGTTACTGGAAGAAGGTAAAACAAAATGCCTTGGAAAGAGCAAAGGAAGAAAATACCCTCCAATGGATTCTGATGTAAGTATAGAATTTAAAAATACAAAGTGAATAAGCAAAATGATAAACAATACTATGTCCTTTTGTTAAGAAAAGGGACTAAAGTCAAAAGTCAACCTTTCTAACATTAAAAGTGACATATGGGTTTCAGTACATCTAGGTAGCTTTTTTAGATTTTTCTAGTGATTTATTATTACCTGTCATGCAAGAATAAAGGAAAACAATAAAATTTTCGATTCTGAATCATAACAAAAAAGATTAACATTTCATTCTAAAAAGAATAACTGCACAGAAATTTTAGCACATTTAAAAATGTTATTTGTAATCAAGACAGGAAATATATCAACTGAAAATAGAACCAAAAGACTTCTTTTTTTCCCACTGGGAAAGTCATTGTGCAGTAGCCTGGTGATAATACAGAAACTGATATAATATACTAACCTTGGAACTGATAGCATACTATAAAATGAGAGAATTAATGTATTTTCCAAATGTCTGACATACTAGCAGATAATTTAGATTTTTGGGAATAGAGATATATATACTTTGTGGTATTTAGCACATGTTTATTCCATCTAGAATGATGATATGGCAATCACTTAATGCTATAGTTTCCTCAGTGTAATCTGTATTTTTACCTTGATCTTCATTTTACATAAAGATTTGTTAGTAATTTTTGATAATCAGCCTGATATATATGTATGTAGCTTGCACATAAGAATGCAAGTATATTATAATTTGTAATTGTGTTAACATTGTTTAATATATTTTAATATAGCATGTTAACTGGGAATCCTAGAGTGGACTGAGAATCCTAAGGTGATCTGACTTATTTGAATACTTTTATCTAACAAGGCCTACTATTTTTTTGTGCCAGTCCTAATGAAGACAAGGCCTGGGCTTAGTAAGTTCCTAATTAAACTCACTATAGAAAGCACTGGGGGCTGGTCTTCTATTATTCTGATAAACAAACTGCATTCTCAGAGAACTCTAGTTTTCTTTCCTTGATTATTAAAATATGCCTTCAGAGTACTATGAAAATAATGCTAACTTATTAAAAGAAACTGAAGGACAATTTCTATAGTATTTCAAAAAAGTATTATAAAATATATTCTTATCATTTATGTCAAAGCCATTTTCTTAAATGTTTATTGGAGCTAAAATGTTTAAAAGACACTGTGAAATATTAGTATTTTATTTTACTTTAATCCAACATGGACATACTGAGATATAAATTTGGTTGTAGAGAAAAATAAGAAAAACAACTTTTTAAGATATCAATTCTAGATGGCTTACCAAGTTTACTATTTAATACATACTAGATTTATTTGAAGGAGTAAAGTAGCTGATTTCATACAAGTAGTGTCCAGAGAGGAGGCAAGACTGAAAAGCCTTCACAGAAGTAATGGAAATAAATAAAAAATGTGTGGGACACAGTAGAAGACAGTACTGTTGCCATACCGCTTGCTTCTCTTCCTACTGCAGAAAAATGCCAATACCCCTCCTCAAGTTGTCAGCAAAATATCACAAGTTGTGCTAAATAAGCAATCCACATGCTTAATAAAGAGTTTAATACAGATCTGGTATACTTGATACTTTATTTAGACAAAAATAAAATGTGCTGTTTTCTCTTCCCACTCAGAGCAGAGCATTTCTGTCAAGCTACTATCGAGATCACAACGTGGAACTCTCAAAGCTGCTGCACAAACTGGGGCAGCCTCTGCCTTCCTGGCTGAGACAGGAGCTGCAGAAAGTGAGATAGCATTGAGAGAAAATTCCTGAGAATTCACCTTCCACATTACATGCACTTTTTCCAAAGCTTCCAGAAGCTACCAAAATGCTGTTGAAAAATATACCTCTTCAAATGAGAAAAAAGAACAGTACCTTCCATATGCTGGCATGTGGATTAGAAAAGAAAAGAAAACGAAAAAGTACCTGTTGAAAGCCTTGAGGTCTATGGCCTTCCTCTTAACCCATATCTGAGCCTGTGGGATTATTGTAGACTACTGCACATTCTTGTGGAAGTCAACAGCAACCAACATAAACATGAACCACAAATGCAGAACTGTTCCATTCTATAGTAATATTTACACTTTTATATATCAACTAAGATTGTGTCTGTGTAGATTTTATAGACCACTATTTGCCTGTACAATGTTTTCTTATCCTTTGATTCTATAGTGTCCTATCAAACAAGAAACAAAATAAACATCACAGTGTAGCATAAAATGCCAAAAGCATAACATCCATAAAAAATGCTTGCCAAAATTTCAATCCACTAAGTATTTAGAAAGCATTGTAATTATAATTTGTGCTAGATTAGAGAGTGAAAATGTTATATGTCAGCTTTATCTGCATCAGAAAAAGATAAGTATTATAACAAAAAACTGATATTTTTCATATCCATAGTCTAGTACATACGTTTATGTAAAAAATTATTAACTCCTCCATCATAATCTATTGTATTGAACATACATTTTAAA
This sequence comes from Lepus europaeus, assembly GCF_033115175.1. Lineage (NCBI taxonomy): Eukaryota > Metazoa > Chordata > Mammalia > Lagomorpha > Leporidae > Lepus > Lepus europaeus. Next base: position 59,583,923 of record NC_084834.1, on the reverse strand, counting down.
ACTGTTGAGTGATAAACAGAAATTCACTGAATATATCAAAATAGTAAATAGCAATGTAAAATTTATTGACAATCCTCTAAAAACAAGAAATTGTAGGGTTCTAAAGATATATCATTGAGAACTCTCCATCCATTTGCTATAAACTGCAAATTTATTGCAGTAGTCCTCACTAGTTCTACAAAATTGCATGCATAAAGTCTGACATACCTGTGTCATCTCCAGAGACAGAATTTGACTTCTAACTGTGAATAGCTTTTTTTTTAAATGATCCCTAGATGATGTGTATTTACATTAACTTATTTAGAAATTACATTTTCCAGGTAGTTCCGAATACAATTGTGTAGAGATTTATAATGAAAAACAAATTAATATATGATTTTTAATCTGATATTTACAATGGTACTTTTGATATAAGGCAAAGAAAAATAAACATGGCAGAATTCCATTTTTGAGACTATTTCATACATCATCCTCATGGAATATAATAGAACATAGTTAAATTTATGGTTTGCCTACTAAACTAAATGCAGGAAGTACAAAGATGAGCAAGGCATGGTTCTTGAAATAGTTACACTTAAATTTTAAATGGTGTATATAATGAATAAAGTATTCAGAAAAGAAAAGGATAAGACATACTTATTTTCCTGTATTGTTTACTTAATTTTTAAATGTATATATACATAAAACTTAAGTAGTAAATAAATTCCCTACTATGATTAAATAAGCCTTTATAAAATACTATCAAGGCACGATTTTAAAAATTCAAGGAAAATCTACAGCCCAAATATTAACATTGTCATAACATGTAAAACTAAACTCTACAAAAATTTGAGTTTCTTCCACTTAACTGAATATTTTAATTGTATATTACAATTATTAGTTGTGTTTTTTAAGTTTTATGTACCTAAATAATATGCTGATCTTTAAACCAATTGTTAGCAGGAAGAATTGGACAAAGGATCAATTTTTAAAACACTTGACTATAAAAAAAAATCAGTTTTCTTACTTACTGCTGCCTCTTTTGAAGCAAAACATTCTAGGAAAATTATCTTTTATCTCCACTAATTTGCAAAAATGGTTTAAGAGAGTCAAACATACTGCAGATAGGCTCCAGCAATTACATGTCATGTTTCATTTAGCAACACCATTCCTGCTGATAAAAATGAAAGGAAAAAGTGATATATTTATGCTTTAATAATGAGATGCATATTTAAACTTCTAAACAAAGCTGCTAATGGCATAACTTTGCCTAGATGAACTGGGTTGACTGAATAGCTCACTCTTCAAAATAAATGTCAAAAACAAACACAATGCTTATATAATTAAAGGAGAAAAATAAGAGATAATACCACAATTAACTCAATCACAAGTACATATATTATGCTACCTAGAATTACAAACCTTTGAAAGAATTTTGACCAGTCAATGTATCTTGGAGACAGCATCAGATTATAGAGAACATGCATATTTTCCACAATATATATTCCAACTGATCATTATGCTATTCTGAAAATAGCATAAATATAAATGAGAAAAGAAAGAGAGGTAATGTGATTTAAAACTTGCATTGTATAGAATTCCCTTTTTCATTGCTTAAAATATGAAACTTCCTCAGGAAGAAATGAAATGGTTGTTTCAATGTTTATAGATATAATATTCTTGTCATTCACATTGAATGAAAATTACTGGAAACATTTTTTTCTCTGAGTTTTTTAAAATAAAAAACCTGGATATAATTTTGATAGTAGCATGGTACCTCATATGTACAACAATAAACTCTGACAAGAAAACAAAGAATTTGATCCTGATGATTGGACAATAAGTAGGTATTTGGTTGGTTTTGCCTGGGAGTGAATGGAAAGTAGTTATAGAATGTAGATACCACTAATCTATTTCAAAACGGAGAGATGTATGGAAAGCTATAACTTTTCATAGATCCTTCTCCTAAACTTAGGTGCTAATTACAGATTTTTTTTCCAGTTGTAATAAATATAAAGCAACTCCTGGGTCACTCCTGGGACCCTATAATAAGAGAGTAAAGAGAACCACGCAGGTGTTACTTAAGACTTGAGGGCCTGATTTTAGCAATGATTTTAGCATGTCTTACTCACAGCACCCTGTTTTGCTCCATACACATAAATGCACCCCTTTCTTTCTCTAGAACTTTAAAAGGTGTTAACAGTCCCCCCTTCATAAAAAATCTAGCGAAAGAATCTCTGAAAAAAAAAAAAAAAAGAGGGAGGGTGGATAGTTAGAGATTTTTCTTCATTATCCACAAAATTTATTTTCTCTATCCTAATCACTTGTTTTTTTCTCAATATCAGATTTTTCTCATAATGCAACCCACCCTGTCTGGATGCACCAAGTGAATTCCCCATAGGCTTGTCTTTCCCACACACAATGCTCCAATCTGAGTCCCAGTTTCCTTTCCAAATACACTATCTTATGTTTCATCTATTCCAGGACCAGCTGGTGACCTGTTAATCAGTATTTGTGGATTATAATGATTTTTTTTTTTTGACAGGCAGAGTGGACAGTGAGAGAGAGAGAGAAAGGTCTTCCTTTTTGCCGTTGGTTCACCCTGCAATGGCCACCGCGGCCAGCGTGCTGCGGCCTGCGCACTGCGCTGATCCAAAGCCCAGAGCCAGGTGCTTATCCTGGTCTCCCATGGGGTGCAGGGCCCAAGCACTTGGGCCATCCTCCACTGCACTCCCGGGCCATAGCAGAGAGCTGGCCTGGAAGAGGGGCAACCGGGACAGAATCCGGCGCCCCGACCGGGACTAGAACCCAGTGTGCCGGCTCTGCAAGGCGGAGGATTAGCCTGTTGAGCCATGGCGCCGGCCGGATTATAAAGATTCCTAAATATTATGCTTTCCAGAAATAACATCCCTACAGTTTCTAGGAGATACATTTTAGCATCCAACAAATAACTCTAATGGCACTGAACTGGTCAGCTTTTGATGTGAAGGTTTTTGCAATTTTACTTAATATTATTAGATATTATATATATATATTATATATATTATAGTAAAGTTCTGCCAAAGCTGACTGTTCTTAATTATTACCTATACATAACTGTTGCCTTCTTCCTGCCTCCACCTCCCCTTAAAATACATACATTCCCATCCTTAAACAGTTACTAGTCATGGTAGGGGTAATTAAGCCTTTGTGGTTGAGTTCTTAAATTATTTCTGGGTTGGCTTGGAATGTTAACATCTTTTCACTCACTTTACCTAGGAGCAGACTCAATTTCACAGTAAAGGCTCTCCATATTCAATAGGAGTTAGACATTAGTCTATGTGTGAAGGGCCCAAGGAAAACAGGAGCTTAATGCAGCTAAATGAGGAAAGGAAACTAGAAGACTTAGAAGCATGCCTTGAAAACAACTGACATTTACACATCAAAAGTCCTACCCAGGTCTGATAACTTTGTAGGGAGGTCTGTACTCCCAGAGACATCCCAGAGAAACCTTCCCAGCCCAGTGGCAAGAGAGCTGTTTGGTTCAATAATAGTGCACTCAAAACCCCAGGAGGAATTTCATGAATTCCATGCCCAGAAAGCCCTCTAACCAGCTTATCTGAAGAAAGGGGGTGGAGGACCACAGGAGAAACAGTGGGAAAAGGTGTACCCATACCCAAAAAACTTCAGTCTGAATGCAGACTGGGCGCTCAGTTCTTTGCTGAGCTGCCCACCTGGCCTGACAGGTGCAGCCTCTTCATTAAACATTGCTAGCTTGCTTACTACCAATCTCTGACTCATATCTGAATTTCTTTTCTCATGGATAGAACCTTTGTTCTAGCCATCTCTGATAACATACAAAGAGAAATAAAATGTGGAGATTATGTGTGTGTATAATTTATAATACAGCAATAATTTATTATAGGTTATTAGCTCATGTGAGTTTAGAGGGTGAGAAGGTCCACAACCTACCATCTGCATTCTGAAGATACAGGAAAGCCAGTGATGTAGGTCAAAGACTTGAAAGCCAGAGAGTCAGTGGTGGAGATTTCAGTCTGGGTTCGTAGCCTAAGAATCTTGAGCACCAGTACAGGAAAATAATATTGCAGCTCCAGCAGCCATGCACAGTTAATTTGACTTTCCTCCACTCTTGTTCTATTCAAGCCTTCAACAGATAGATGATGCTCACAGAGGGGGGCATTTGTATTACTTAGCCACCAATTCAAATCTTAATCTTACCCAGAAACACCCCCACAGAAATGTTTAACTAGCCATCCAGGCATCCTGTGGCCCATTCAAGTTGACAAATAAAATAAACCATCACATTTATTCAGTAATTCCTCTCAAAGAAATCAAAGTAAATTTCACAAATTAAATGCTCACAGTGTAAGGTTTCAAAAATGTTGTTGAGAAGATATTTGCCCACGTTTTGCCATACAGAAAACTGAATTAAAATGAGTGAAATGTGAGACATTTCCAAAGCATACAGAATCTGTGACAAATCTTACATAAAACTCTACATCAAACTGCTTTTTGGTTATGAGCAAATAAATTAATGTAGGAAATGCCTGCTGTCTACATTTCTGATGCCAAAATGCTCTATTTCAAACCAATAACTGAAATGGAAACCAAATCTTGCTCTTAAATATTGTGCATAATTTATACAGTTGGACTAGAGAAGATGAATCTTTTTTTTTCTATTTGGTAAATAATACTCTCAATCTGAACTTTTTTTTCAGCTTCAACCACTTTAAACAGAAAAAGAAGCTCAAAATGCTACATACTTTTAGTACTTTGGTGTATCATCAAAGAATTTATGTTCTTCAAAGCAAATAAAATGTTTAAGTCCACAAAACAAACATACTATCAACAATAAAGTTTACTTCACATACAAATGAATAAATTGGCAAATTTAAAAGAATTTGGATTATAATTTTAAAAATAATAAAAATATGAAACATGGTATCCTTAAATTCTCACTCCTACCTATAAATCACCTTGATAAAACCATATTGTTTCTATTCCCAACTAATTACAGAACGTTCTCAGTACAATTAGAATACCAGAGATCAATTCTGCTAGTCTTAACATCTCTTCTTATCCAAGCAACATAGGGTAGGTTGCATTTTGGACTTCAATCCACCTGTCAATCGAAGTTAAATGTGATCTTTGGTGAAGAGAGGATACTGTTTTTCCCTTGCTTTATCTTACCATATAGAGATAAATCAGTTATTGTAATTCTCTTTCACCTACTCTGCCAGAAAGTGTATATGGGCCCAAGTATCTTAATCTTTATTCCATGTTCTTGCCCCTACAGAAGTAAGAATTCAAAGCAAAGGAATATACAGTGCACAAGTGAGAACAGGATTTATTTAAAAGAGAGGGAATGAATATAAATTGTTGTATAAGTGTAGGCCACCCCTATGAGAGATACCCATCATGAATGGGCCAGAGAATTGTCTATAAGAAGAGATGGGGAGGAGATCAGAAAAGGACAAATATGCTTGATCCAGAAGCCAAGAGCAAAAGAAATGCTCATCCCACATCATCAGTCTCTCTTATGAAATAGGGTACCATCTCCTATGGGAGTTTTAATTTGTGTGAGGCCCTCTGGGGGCTTCACAGTGTTTCCAAATGGAGTTTAACTTCCACAAGATTAATAAGATGTCTCTTCCTTTCTAACCCCAGAGACACAAGTGCATCATGGGAAAGTGAGTATACTGCATAGATAGTTAAGGGTATAGAGTTATAATGCAGGGCTGACAGAAGTTGTGATTCCAGGTCATAATTCCCGCTCACCTATTCCTACCTAATCTTCCCACCTAGTTTCCTCAAATCAAAGGGAAGAGGCTTCAGTTAACCTAAATGGTAAAATTGTAAGCAGAAATGTAGCTTGAATAGCTCAACCTTTCTCCATGACTTTTTCTTTGTTTTACTATTATTATTTTAACTGTACATATTAATGGGGTAGAATGTGACAAATTAGCACATGTATTCAATGTGTGAAGATCAAATCAGGTCATTTAGCATTTCCATCTCTAAGTATTTATAAAAGTCTTTTTGGATTAATAATAATTGTACATATATATAGGGTACAGTGTGACATTTCAATAAATGTTTACAACATGTACTGATCAAATGAGGGTAATTAATGTGTCCATCTCTTTGTCATTACTTTATGTTTAGAGCCTTTAAGTTCATCTCTTTTATTTCCTCATAAAATATATAATAGGTTCTTGTGAACAATTGTCACCCCACTGTGCTGTGTAACACTCAGAGCTTACTCCTCTGTCACTGCAGCAGCCAGCTTGCCTCAATTCTTTTCCACCAATGCATTACAGTTCAGTTAGATGAAAGTAGGAATAGTAAAGCAAAGTTTATTAAAACACATTCCAAGAGACAAACAAACCAATCCAGAGAAAACATGGCACCCTTTTTCCTGGTTTCAGACTTTATCCCTAAAGTGTGAAGGACTTATCCCTAAAGTGTGAAAGAGGTTGACTGGCTTTGATGGTCACAATTTTTGATTGACATCTGGGAGTTACATACCTTGAGCTCTCTGTGTATGCAGCTTCCATTTATGTATCTGGAATGCCCACCATGGAGAAGGGGGCAAAACTGCAATGTTAATTATATTATAATCATTGTATAATAAAAAAGGGTCACTCCAATGTCAAACTGGGGTCTCACTGTACATATGCCATAAACTTACTTTCTAGGTTTGGCTGAGTTCCCATTTTATCAGAATACTTCAATTGCAAGTTAAACCACAAAGTGGGTGGTCTTGGATGGGTCCTTGGTTTCACCTCCAGAGAAGGGTCTTGTGGCACCTCCCCAGTCATTCATGTCTCTGACATTTCTATGATTTGGTTCCCACTATCCAACTTCCCTCAGATTCCACTCCAACACTTCCCAGCCTCTCTTAATCGCTATTTTATGTTCAGATCACATTTGTTAGCTTGCATATATGAAGCAGATCATGTGATACTTGTCCTTCTGTGTCTGACTAGTTTCACTTAATATAGTGCATATGAGTGTAGTGTTGGCAGAGCATGCTATGCTCCCCAAATTGAGCAGAAATTCTGAGACTGAAAAATGAAGAAGCAAGTGCCATGTAAGATTAAAGAGGTTATTAGGGAAACATTCATAAAGAACTCCAGACCTGGGGCAGCAGACTCTTCCATTTTCATTCATTTTGCTATAAATGTCAGTATTTCCTTCTTTTTTATGGCTAAATAATATTACTTTATGTGTGTATATCTATATTAGATTTCCTTTTTTCATTCATCTGTTTCTGGACACCTTGGTGGATTCCAAATCTTGGCTATTGTAAATAGTACTACAATAAATGTGGTAGTATTTTTTTTATTTATTTTTTTTTCTGATTTTAACTTTGTTTATTCATATCATTTTACAATATAGAATTTCTCATCATTAGCCATATTCTTTCCATTTGTTTTCTTTTTTTTTTATTAAACTTTTATTTAATGAATATAAATTTCCAAAGTATAGCTTATGGGTTACAATGGCTTCCCCCCTCCCATAACTTCCCTCCCGCCGCAACACTCCCCTTTCCCACTCCCTTTCCCCTTCCATTCATGTAAAGATTCATTTTCAATTCTCTTTGTATACAGAAGATCAGTTTAGTATATATTAGGTAAAGATTTCAACATTTTGCCCATATAGCAACATAAAGTGAAAAAACTACATTTTGACAGGCAGAGCTAGACAGTGTGGCGCTGCGGCTCACTTGGTAGTATTTTTTTTAAACAATTTTATTTATTTATTTGAGAGGTATAGTTACAGACAGTGAGAGGGAGAGACAGAGAGAAAGGTTTTCTGTCCACGGATTCACTCCCCAAGTGGCCAAAACGGCCGGAGATGTGCTGATCTGAAGCCAGGAGCCAGGTGCTTCTTCCTGGTCTCCCATGGGAGCACAGGGGCCCAAGCAATTGGGCCATTTTCTACTGCCTTCCCAGGCCACAGCAGAGAGCTGGATTGGAAGAGGAGCAGCCGGGACTAGAACCGGCACCCACATGGGATGCCAGCGCCACAGGCAGAGGATTAACCTACTGCACCACGGCACGGGCCCCTGGGTTTGTTTTTTTTTTTTTTTTTTTTTTTTTTAAGATTTATTTATTTATATGTGATGTACAGTTACAGACATAAAGACAGAGAGACAGAAACGTCTTCCAACCACTGGTTCACTCCCCAAATGGCTGCAATGGCCACAGCTGGGCTGAGCCGAAGCCAGGAGCCAGAAGCTTCTTCCAGGTCTCCATGATGGTGCAGGATTCCAAGGACTTGAGCCATCTTCTACTGCTTCCCCAGGCCATGGCAGAGAGCTGGATCAGAAGAGAAGCAGCCGGGACTAGAACTGGCACCCATATGGGATGCTGTTACCACAAGTGGAGGCTTGGCCCACTATACCACAGTCCCAGTCCGTAAGTATTTCATTAACATAATGATTTCATTTCTACTGGAGATATATACCCAATAATGGAATTTTTGAATTACGAGAAAGTACTATTTCTAGAATTAAGTAATTTCCATACTGTTTTCCATAGTGGCTGCAGGAATTTACCTTCCCACCAGCAGTGTATAAGCATTCCCCTTTCTCCACATCCTGGTGAGAATTTGTTACTTTTTATCTTTTTGATTATAGTCATTCTAACAGGGGTGACATGTTATCTCATTGGTATTTTTTTTAGACTTATTTATTTATCTGAAAGTCAGAATTACACAGAGAGAGAAGGAGAGGCAGAGAGAGAGAGAGGTCTTCCATCCATTGGTTCACTCCCCCACTGGCCACAACGGCTGGTGCTGTGCTGATCCGAAGCCAGGAGCTTCTTCTGGGTCTCCCATGTGGGTACGGGGGCCCAAAAACCTGGACAATCTTCCACAGCAGAGAGCTGGATCAGAAGTGGAGCAGCAGGGACACGAATCGGCACCCATATGGAATGCTAGCACTGCAAGCAGCAGCTTTACCCGCTATGCCATAGTGTGGCCCCCACATTGGTTTTTAATTTGAAATTCCCTAATGGCTAGTGTAATTGAGCATTTTTTTTCTTGTGGGCTCTTTGTATTTTTTTGAGAATCATCTGTTCAAGTACTTTGCCCATTTCTTAACTGGATTATGTCTGTTGAGTTTATTGAGTTCCTTAAATATTTGGATATTAATATCTTTTGTACGATGACTAACTTGCAAATATTTTCTCACATTCTGTTAGTTGTCTCTTGGCTCTATTGATTTTTTTTCTTTGCTGTGTCAAAGTTTCTTAAGTCCTATACAATGCCATTTGTCCAATTTTGCTTTTATTATCTGTACTTTGGAGGTTTTTCTTTCTTTCTTTTTTCTTTTTTTTTTTTTTTTTTTTTTTGACAGGCAGAGTGGACAGTGAGAGAGAGAGACAGAGAGAAAGGTCTTCCTTTTGCCATTGGTTCACCCTCCAATGGCCGCCTCGGCCGGCGTGCTGTGGCTAGCACACCGTGCTGATCCGAAGGCAGGAGCCAGGTGCTTTGTCTTGGTCTCCCGTGGAGTGCAGGGCCCAAGCACTTGGGCCATCCTCCACTGCACTCCCTGGCCATAGCAGAGAGCTGGCCTGGAAGAGGGGCAACCGGGACAGAATGTGGTGCCCCGACCGGGACTAGAACCTGGTGTGCCGGCGCCGCTAGGCGGAGGATTAGCCTGTTGAGCCACGGCGCTGGCCGTATACTTTGGAGTTTTATCCAAAAAAGTCTTTGCCTATCAAGCATGAAGTGTTTCCCCTATGTTTTCTTCTAGCAATTTCAGTTTCACAGTTTGTATTTAGGTCTTTGATCCATTTTCAATTGATTTTTATGGGATCTGTCCACAAAAAAAAAAAAAAAAAACAATTTCCCTGGTCTGCTCTTGGCCTATGTTGAGTTTAGTAGAAGTTGACATTTAGGCACATTATTAAAGTACAAGACAACCAAAAGAAGATCTAGAAATGAAAATATAAATATAAACTCAAAAATTAGGAAGATGACCAACAGCATAATAAGGAGTAATAATAATAAATGAGATAAATGCCTTATCCATCATGCAAGAAGCTGACAGATACTGATTGAAGTTGATAGATTAAGAAGTTAAGGTAAAAGGCTAATAGGAATTATGGTAGTAATCAGCAAACCTTAAACAGAAATGATAAAAAGTGACTTACCTTTTTTTAAAGTTACAGAGAGAGGTCTTCCATCCTCTGGTTCACTCCCCAACTGGCTGCAACAGCAGGAGCTGAGCTGATCTGAAATCAGGAGCCAGGAGCTTCTTCTGGATCTCCCACGTGTGTTCAGGGGCCCAAGGAGTTGGGCCATCCTCTGCTGCTTTCCTAGGCACATTAGCAGGGAGGTGGATTGGAAGTGGAGCAGCCAGGACTCGAACCGGCGCCCATATGGGAAGGCGGCATTGTAGGCCAGGGCTTCAACTCTCTGTGCCACAGCGCCACCCCCATGACTTACCTTTGATAAGTGGGACCAGAGAGAAATATTTGAATTATGTCTTACAACTGCATGTATTACTTTACAACCAAACAGCAAAATTTCTCATTTAAAGAAATAAATCTGTAAATATTCAAAATCAACAGCATGTGAGGAGACAGAAACAAGAGATCTGTGCAGTAGCTAACTTCAGCATCAAATGTTAGGTGTTATTCAGGAAAGATAAAACTGCTGTCATAGTTGGTGTCTAAGCATCTCACTATGATATTCTAAAAATATACTCTGTGAACCCTTGGAAAACCAGAGTCCCCTTCAGAAGGTCCACAAGATCAGAATGATTTTTACAATAATACTAACTCATGATTTGCCACAGTCATAGAACTGATAAATCACCAACTGTACAAAAGCAATAACAGGCAAAACTGCTGGTGCTTAAACCTAAATTGAGGCAATGGAATCAGTCTCTACCAATACTCGTAGTTATTATACTCTTTATCATCACATACTCATTTTTAAAGAGTCAGTATCACTTTAAAATGTCCTTGGCGAAGCACTAAAAATATTATATTTCCACCATTGAACGTATGTCTTTTTTAATATTTTGAATGACAAAATGTAAAGCATGCCTAAAAACCTCTGCTTCATACTGAAGTGGGTGGTTGTCTCAAGGAAAAGCACTTGAGCAAATATTTGAGTTGCAAGTTGGACTAGCCACTTTATTCCTGGAACATCACTTTTACTTGAAAGAATGACAGGGAACTATATTCAGACTTGAATAACTGTCAGAAATTCTCTTGACAATGAACAAAGTGAAGCTGTCACTTCAAAGAAAACAATTGACAGCATTTGTTACCAATCATAAAATATCAGCTTTCAAGTGAAAGTTAAAATTGTGTGGCACTCATAACTGTTTCCATACGCTTGACAGCATACATGAATATAAAGATCTGTCCGATGTGATTGGTGGTAATATTAACAAAAGTAATTTGCTAATATGATATGTAGTGAAAAGTGTCAACATTTAGAAGATCTGTACAACTTAATAAACCAATATTTTCCAAATGACCAACACCTGAGGTCACAAAACCATTATATATGGTACAATCATTGTAATGGTATAATATTAATTGTTAGGCAAGATAAATCAGTAGATTTTAATGAATAAAAGTATTGAGAGTTCATTGGTTTGGTTTCAAATTTCACATTGCAAATACCATTTCAAAAAAATAGCACTTGCTGAGCCCTAGTGTATCAAAGAAAAATATCCACAGTTACCTGAAAAACTAAATATATGCTTTCATTTCCCTAATAAATATGAGTGCGAGGCCATAGTTTTATCACATTCTTTAACAAAAGCAACATATCAAAATAAGTTGAGTTCAGAAATAGATTTCAGAATGTGATTCTCTTCTATTAAGCCAAACACTAAAGAGAGCTTTAAAAATATAATACAATGATACACCTTCATTTTATTTTGGAAAATATATTTATTTTTCACTAAACTATAACCTTATTATGAGTTTTGCTTTTGCTATTTTTAAATTAGCTTTTTAAATTTCTAAATTTTAATTCCTAATTAAAAAAAAAAAAAAACTACCTCTCCCCTCTACCACATTACCATTCTACTCACAGACTGGAAGTTGTTTGGAGATGAAGGAATACTGGCTAGAGAGAAGAAAGAAAAACATACATTTGAGTTTCTTCTCCCCTTCTCTTCCTCTTTGAAGTCAAGTTGAACCCTGAAAATGAAACTATGAGAGATCTCCTTCAAAACTGAGGATCAAACAGTAGAGACTGCGGTTTCCTACTTCCCAATTAAGGCTTTGCAAATCAGCAACTTCCTCCGTGTTCTCTTCCCACTGATAGTGTGGATTCCCCATCACCAAATAGTAGAAATAGTACATGGCATCCCTCAACATAAATGGCCTGAGATTGCACAGATTCCACAGTGACTCAAGAATTTATAAAGGTTTCCATTCTCCAGAGAAGTCTCAGAAATCACTTGGAACAGGACTGTACAAGAGAAAGGGACCTGAAAGCTGGCATCATGAGGGCACTTAAAAACTTGCACAAACATGACTATTAGCCAGAAGAGGAGCTCAGACCAAGGAAGTTAGAGGACATTTACCAAAGACCAAATCTGATGAAGTTCATTCAGTGCCAGCAGAGGACAGATGGTGGCTGAGGCCCAAATGTTACCTTCTAACCTCATATCTGTTGCCATGACCACCTTGAGAAGAAAGAGAAGTTCCTAATTTTGATTTCGACTGGATTTTCTAAGAAACTTAGAAATCCTTGATGTATAAAACATCTTATATGGGAACAATTATTGCAAACTAAAATGCTACATTACTGTACAAATTATGAAATTTATACTTACTACATAAGCATCATCTCCCCAGGTCCATATAGCAACAATGGAGACTTAGGGGGAAAAGGGCAAACAACCAGGGTAAAGGTTAGTGATAGACTCTCCTGATAGGCTCCTTGGGATGAACTAGGGATAGGCATCTGGAGGCTAAAGGTGGAGCACATCTGTAGAATCTAATATTTCTTCAAAATAATCCTATGGTAGACATACTGCAAGAGTAATATCCTTGTATAATTCTACCCCCTTTTGTCTAGGCAGTTCTTGAGAGTATAAGTGTGATAGTGAGTCCCTGGACTAGCATACCTGATATTTGATCTGTCAAAGAATTCTGTTGGCTCTATCTTCAATTCTAACCCAAACTGACCATTTCTTACCAACTCCATTACTGAATGCCACCCTATTCTGAAATGCCATCATCTTTATCATTTGCATCTTTGCTCACATGTCATCTTCTTAGTAAGGTCTACCCTGACAACTTTATACACAACTTCACCCTTCCTCCCTAACTTGAAATTACTGATTCCTATTACCTGGTCTAATCTTTTACCCATAGTAACTAACCTTATAACTAACTATAATTTACTGACTTTTATTTTACCTATTTTCTTCACCTACTTAAATAAGCATCTTGAGGCAGGCTTATTTGTTTTTTAATCAATGTATGCCCTTGTCTATATGTCTAGCCTCTCAAACATAAAAAGTGCTCAATAAATACTTGTTGCATTAGTTAATTTAACAATAAACAAGTAGGAATTGAAGATGGAAGATGAAAGGAACGATATGGTTTTAATATGGATTTTTTTACATTTAAATGCTAGAACAAAAGTATAACATTTTATACAAAAAAATTTATGAAGATCAGGGCCCGAGTTATGGCATAGCAGGTTAAGCTGCCACCTGCAGCGCTAGCATCCCATATGGGCACTTGTTAAGTCCTGGCTGCTCCACTTCTGATCCAAATCCCTGCTAATGCTCCTGGGAAAGCAGTGGAGGATAGGGCCCAAGTGCTTGGGTCCCTACACCCACATGGCAGGCCTTGAAGAAGCTATTAGCTCCTGGTTTCTGCCTGCCTCAGCTTTAGCCATTATGGCCATTTAGGGAGTGAACCAGTGGAGAGAAGATCTCTCTCTATCTCTCCCTTCCTGCTCCTCTCTCTGTCTCTGTCTCTTTAAGTCTGCCTTTCAAATAAATAAAATCTTTAAAAATTTTTGATGGAGATATTATTCTGTCATATATGTCAGTCTTTCTTCTAAATAACAAGAAATAAATTCAACTTTAAATAATAAAGAATTCCGTTGAAAGAATTAATAGCAAAATAATTTTTTCTAAAGGTTTGTTTGACAATCAGAGTTACAGAAAGAGGGAGAGACAGAGAGGGAGAGATCATCCATCTGCTGATTCACTTTCCAGATGGCCACAATGGCCCAGAGTGGGCCAGGCTGAAGCAAGCCAGTAGCCAAGAGATTCTTCTGAGTCTCACACATGGGTAGCAGGGCCTCAAGCACTTGGACCATCCTCTGCTGCTTTTCCCAGGCCATTAACAGGGAGCTGGATTGGAATGGGGTAGCCGGGACATGACCCAGTGCCCATATGACATGCTGGCATTATAGGCAGCAGCTTTATCTATTACACACAACACTGGCCCCAGCAAAATAAGTTTTAAATGTAAAATAAATAAAATGCTTTCTATGTACCAGACAATCCTTATAAATTATCGTAACAAGGCCAAAAGGAAAATGTACTACTTTTCTTCTGCAAATGAGAAAACAGTTTTGAAAAGGATATATAACTTTCCAAAAGTCACGTGGGCAAGCAAAGTCAAGGATTTGTGCCCAGACTTACCTTATATATAATTTTTCTTCCTTTACAATGTCAATAAAACTTAAGTTAAATGAATTAATGAACACAGATATAACCAATAAGCACTAAATTTATTATTACCTCCTAGAGATAAAATAAATTCTATAAAATAAATATTAAAGATTATTTTTCATCCCTTTCATGTACATTCACTTTAATAATTTCTCTTCTTAGTCATTCTCCCTCTGTTTGTCCCATGCCCTAAATAATGGTGTATAATTAAGACTTCTAATTGCTTTTATCAAATTAAGCCTTGACTTCCAGGGATTTCTTTCAGAACATTTCTGGTTTCTAAGACATATTGTCCATTTCCATAAGTTATCATACAAATAAAAGGATTTTAATCAAGAGAAATACAGATAATTTATTTCTTTTTATTCTACTTCATTTTTCATAAAAACTTTCTTTGATAGAATAATTACTAAGACATGTTAAATATTCACTTAGAATACTCTGAAACATCATTTGAAGTCTTTTATTTATTTTTTTTAAAAGAATGTTAAAATTTTCTGATTCTCCTCATGGCATTAAACAAGTTTTGTCAATCTGTTCAAGAATCAAATAGAAATTAATCAATGTAGTCCTTACTGTCTCACGAAAAACCCAAACCTCTAATATTGATACTCAACACAGTAAAGATATACTCCAGTAATAAATGTTGGTTAAAAGGGATCAACTCCATAGTTTGCCAAAAATACTTTCTCTGTGAAATGTTTCCATTAAAGAATTTGATCCCATGCTGGAGCAGAGAGGGGGGCTGAATTTAAAACTTTTACAAAGAAAAATGTGTACAAAGGAAAAAAGAAAATATATTTGTTCGTTTTATTTATGACCAAGTTCAAAAATTGTGTTATTTTTCCTTTAATACCCTACTCTGAAATTCATTTCTTTGAGAACATTATGTATAATTTTCCTGAATTTTCATTTTACTTTTACTTTTGTCATTCCATATTCCTGACTCAACATTTAATTAAACTCATGCTATATACAAAGCACTGATATGGGCAAGATAAATAAGACTACATCTTTACCCTTTAGTAAATTGGACAAATACTCCATGTCCCAAAAGATTGTCTACTTTGGTATATGCCATATTCACAATGTATTAATTCAAATACTTCAGATAATTGATTGACTTGCTATGCTAAAACCTATATGCACCAAGTTCACATACAAAAAGGTCTAGTATATTTCATTTATATTTATGTAATATGCATTTGGAGAAAAGTTGTTCCTTTCTAGTAGAATCTGTGGTTTTTTTCAGTATTCACTATTGAAATTATATAAAACCAGAGCTAGAAGGTATAAAATATTTGATATTCTGAAATTTCCATGTTATTATCCACATAAATATGGATACATTCACACACAATAATAAATGAATATAATTAATTCAAAACCAGTTAGGGATTTAAACATATACCTAAATAACAGGATAATGGAGCCATCTAGTGGCTTCACAAAAATTGAGCTTCATGTAATTTTATTTCATTCCATCAAGTTTTACATAAATGTTCAGATAGATATTTATAATTCTCATGGATTGTGGGTCAAAGTAATTTTGGAGCTGGGATAGTAGAGTAAATGTTTGACATTGTGAATCACCTGTACTATAGATTATAGAGAGAAAAAATTTTTAAAAAAGAATTCTAGCAGTGTTCCTCAACTTTTCAAATTATTTTAATGTCTAGTATGAAAATATTAGATATTTCACAAGCCATCTACTAAGGAAAGAAAGAAAAAGTAAAGCTTTTGAAATGTTAAATATCTAATGAAACAACACTGCAATGTTGGGGTAAGCATTGTGGCTCAGAGGGTTAAGCCACCACTTGTAAAGTCAGCAGCCCATGTTGGAGTGCAAGTTTGAGTTCCATCTGCTCCATTTCTGATCCATACATATATATGCACATAAAATAGATGTTTCGCAATATCAAACATTTACTCTAGAACCCAAGCTCCAAAATTCTTTTGGCTCCCTATTACCTCAAAATTCACTGATCTGAGGCTGGCATTGTGGTCTAACAAGTTAAGCTGCTGCTTGTAACACTGGCATCCCATACAGGTTCCAATTCGAGTCCCAGCTGCTTTACTTCTAATCCAGCTCTCTGCTAATGTACCTGAAAAACCAGCAGAAAATGACTCAAGTCCTAGAGCCCTGCACCCATGTGGGAGAACTGGATGAAGCTCCTGGCTCCTGGTTTCAGCCTGGCCAAGCTCTGGCTGGCCGTTGAGGTCATTTGAGAAGAGAACCAGAAGATGCAAGACTCCACTCTGTAACTCTGCCCTTTAAATAAACAAAATGAATCTTTAAAAAAAAATTGATCCTACTTACCATATTTTCTTTTTTTTTTTTTTAAGATTTATTTTATTTTATTTGAAAGAGTTAGAGAGCCAGAGAGAGTGTGAGAGAGAGAGAGAGAGAGGTCTTCCATTCCACTGGTTCACTCTCCAAATGACCGCAATGGCCAGAGCTAAGCCAATCCAAAGCCAGGAGCCTCTTCCGGGTCTCCCACACGGATGCAGGGGCCCAAGCATTTGGGCCATCTTCCATTGCTTTCCTAGGCCACAGCAGAGAGCTGGATCAGAAGTGGAGCAGCCAGGACTAGAATCAGAACCATATGAGATGCCAGCACTGCAGGGGCAGCTTTATCTGCTAAGCCACAGCCCTGGCCCCACCACATTTTCAATGTCCCTCATGCTTCTCTTATATGAAAGTTCATGGAAGAATGGAATTAAAGGTAAGTTTGATTCAATGAAGATTTTTTTTGATTCAATGAAGTTTTTTGTTTTGTTTTTTGACAGGCAGAGTGGATAGTGAGAGAGACAGAGAGAAAGGTCTTCCTTTTTGCTGTTGGTTCACCCTCCAATGGCTGCTGCAGCTGGCACATCGTGCTGATCTGAAGCCAGGAGCCAGGTGCTTCTCCTGGTCTCCCATGTGGGTGCAGGGCCCAAGGACTTGGGCCATCCTCCACTGCCTTCCCGGGCCATAGCAGAGAGCTGGCCTGGAAGAGGGGCAACCGGGATAGAATCCGGCGCCCCAACAGGGACTAGAACCCAGTGTGCTGGCGCCGCAAGGCACAGGATTAGCCTGTTAAGCCACGGCGCTGGCCCAATGAAGCTTTTTAAATCCATGCATGTTTTTCATAATACACATTCTCTGTGAATTTGTTGACGACTTCTTGTAAGCATGGATATCGAAATTTTTTGCAGAGAAATGGATTTCTCTTATATGCATTCTTCAAACTTTTTGAAATATTGGTGTATTATCATTCCTTGCTGTAGACATAAATTCCACAGCAAATCTATATAACCATTTCCTTGCATGCCTTTCTCTTCTGTCAGTTCCACACTGCATCTATGAAAATGAGCTTGATATAGAAAAAAATACACCATCATGCTAAAGATCTGAATTTAAATGCAGTGAAAGAACTCAAGTGAATCCCTCATGACTCAGAACCCAACTGTATTTACAAGTCTACTGACACTATCTCCTAACCATACCTTTTGCTCGTTCCTCAAATTCCCAACACTCTCTCTCCTATCCTCACTCCCAGTTGATGAAAAGAAAACAAAGTTAGTAGAGAACATTCCAAAGTTCATTCACCTCCCAGACAGTACTCCTGTCTCTATACATGAACTGATTAAACTACTCTTTTTGGGTAACTTCTACCTTTGTTCACTAGATTCTATTTCATCTTCAACGCAAATCACCAAATCTCTCTTTCATCATCAATGATTCCATTTCTATTGAATCTTTCTCTTCAGAATACAAATATGCTTTAAGTTCTGTTATTATGTAAAAAAGAAACAAAAAAAATCTCTTGATCCCACATCCCTTTCCAGGTACTGTTTCATTTCTTTTCCACTTTACAGTGTGATTCCTCAAGAGTAATCCACATCCAAGGTCTCTGATTATCTTCCCATTCTCTCTGAGACTGTTCTTAACAAGGTCCCAAATAGCCTTCATATTGCTAAATCCAATAATCATTTCTCAATTCTCACCTTACAGTACCACAAAGAATTGATTGCTCTTATTTGAAAAACTTTCTTGACTTTCAGGATACTGCACTGCAATGGCTTTTCTCCTTACCTCATTTGAAAATCTCGTTATTTTCTTGATAGATTCATTTTCATATGCCCCAAGTCTAAAGCTTTTTAAATCATATTTTCTGTCTAAACTTCCTCCATTGGTATTATTAAACTGAAATAAATTTGGGTTAAAGCAGCCTCTATACCTGAATAGCAAGTTTGGCCCAAAGCATCCTCTGTATATAATAAACTATACCCTGACGATATTTAAATACATTGTAATATAACCTAAAATATACTCTTTTTAAGATTTTATTTATTTATTTGAAAGTCAGAGTTACACACACACACACACACAGAGGTCTTCCATCCAATGGTTCACTCCCTAATTGGCCACAACGGCTGGAGCTGTGCCTATCTGAAGCCAGGAGCCAAGAGCTTCTTCCAGGTCTCCCACCATGGATGCAGGGGCCCAAGGACTTGGGCCATCTACTGCTTTCCCAGGCCATAGCAGAGAGCTGGATTAGCAGTGGAGCAGCCGGGTCTCAAACCAGCGCCCATTTGGGATGCCGGCACTTCAGGCCAGGGTGTTAACCCGCTGCGCCACAGCGCTGGCCCCAAGTATATTCTTAAAGGGAGCAACTGAGTATTAGCTGTTATAGCAACTGAACCACCAACCAACCACAGGCTAAAAGCTGCCAGAACATGATTATAAAGGTAAATGCCTACTGAAGGCAAATAAGTTGTTTAAGCCACTGCCTTTTCTCTGGCTTTAAATATAACCTGTATATGTGGTGGGGTATAAGCAATCTGGAACACTTCGGTTTGGAATTCTGCCCAGTTCTGGAACTTTTTTCTTGCTTAAGTAAATTCTGTTAAATTTAATTGGTCTTGGGGTGGGCATTTGGCATAGCAATTAAGACACCAGTTAGAATATCTCCATCCCATATAGGAGTAACTACAATGCCTGGTTTTGAGTCCTGACTCAATGTGGACCCTAGGAGGGAGCAGATGATGGCTCAAGTAATTGGTTCTCTGCCACTCACGTGGGATACCTAGATCATGTTCCCAGCTCCTGGCCCAGTGCCAGCTGTTATGGGCATTTGGGGAGTGAACCAGTAGAAGGAATACAGCCAGCTCTCTCTTTCAAATAAATTAAATCTTTAATTACATGCCCTGTTTTTTTTTTTTCTTTTTTAAAAAATTTATTTATATGAAAGGCAGAGTTAGAGAGAGAAAGAGGGAGAGAGAGATCTTCCATCTGCTGGTTCATACCCTAAATAGATACAACAACCAGGGCTAGGTCAGGCCAAAGTTAGGAGCTAGGAGCTTCTTCTGGGTCTCCTGCGTGGGTGCAAGGGCCCAAGCACTTGAGCCATCTTCCACTGATTTATAGTTCATCCTTATAGGTGCCAATTCTCCTTGTTTCCTCCACTACACAACTGTGTAAAGCCAAAAAGCTCACAGAAAAATGGAATTAAAAGATAAAAATTTTAAAGTTTACTTCTCAACTTTAAACTTGAAGTTCCATCAAGTTCAAGTTAATGTTTAACTTTTGTGTTTGAGAGAGAGAGAGTGCACACTTATCAGAGCTGGTTGACTCTTTAAATGCCCACAATGGTGGGGGCTATACCATGGCCAAAACCAGGAGCTTGAAACTCAATCGAGGTCGCCCATGTGAGCGACACAAACCCAATAACCTCAGTCATCACTGCTGCTCCCCAAGTCCACATTTGCAGGAAGCTGGAATCAGCAGCTGCAGGCAGGCATCAAACGCAGGTACTCTAACATGGGGTGAACGGATTCCAATGGGTAGTTTAATTGCGAAGCCAAATGCCCACCTCTAGTGACAGTTCTAAAGAAATATTAGTAGTCATTTTGTTCATCTCTAAAGAATAGAGGGTCCTGGGAATTTAACCATGTCAATGCAGTCTTTTTCAAATTATTAATCGAAGAACAATGGTCGTCCTTGAAAGAGTTTTTTAAAATTAGGAAACCAAAAGAAGTCAGAAGGAGCCACAATTAAAGTGGGTAACTAATGATTTCCCAACTAAACTCTCACAAAACAATCCTTATTTGAGGAGAGAAATGAACAGGAGTATGGTCTTGAAGAAGTACCACAGTATGTCAAAAAAATAAAACTTAGTTGGAGTAGTGAAAATTTTCATAGCATGAGAGAAATATTTGAGCAATGCACTTAAAGTTGAATAAAACTTTAACAGTTGAAAAGAGATGGGAAGACATGGAAGAGGAAAACAGATGGAGAAAAGCATAAACAAAGGAAATAGGTTAAAAAGAATAGATTTTTTTTTTTTTTTTTTGACAGGCAGAGTGGATAGTGAGAGACAGAGAGAAAGGTCTTCCTTTTTGCCATTGGTTCACCCTCCAATGGCTGCTGCGGCCGGTGCATCTCACTGATCCGAAGCCAGGAGCCAGGTGCTTCTCCTGGTCTCCCTTGCGGGTGCAGGGCCCAAGGACTTGGGCCATCCTCCACTGCCTTCCCGGGCCATAGCAGAGAGCTGGCCTGGAAGAGGGGCAACCGGGACAGAATCCGGCGCCCCGACCAGGACTAGAACCCGGTGTGCTGGCACCACAAGGCGGAGGATTAGCCTGTTAAGCCACAGCGCCAGCCAGAATAGATTTTTTTTTAAAGTCCAGTTTCAGACAATGCCCAAAGTTCTAGTAAAAAGCCAGGACTTGTGTCTGTGCACATATACATTCATACATATGTGTACTTACTCATTTAACCATGTCAATGCAGTCTTTTTCAAATTATTAATCAAAGAAAAATGGTCATCCTTGAAAAAGTTTTTTAAAATTAGGAAATAATTTTAAATGATTTTAAATGAATCAATTATTCATGGTGCCCTAGCCATTTAACCCGATGGAAACACTGATTTAAAATCTTCAGTAAGACGTTATATTTTAGCATAAATGAATAGTGTTATGGGCCCAATTGTGCTCCCCAAAATTCATATATTGAAGTTCTAATCCCTGTACCACTGAATGTGACTGTACAAGAGAAAAGGTCCTTAAAAATGGTAATTCAAGTTAAATGAGGTCATTAGAGTGTGCCCTAATCCAATCCAATGTGATTTTTACAAAGAGGTGATTGAGACAGACAAGTACTTAAGGAAAAAAGATAAAGGGAGACAGCTGACCTCTACAGTCCATCCAGGGATAGTCTGAAGAAGAAACAGCCTGCTCACCTCCACTCCCAGCCTCCAGAACTGTGACAAAATAACTTTGTTAAGCCAGCCATTCTGCAGTATTTTGTTCTGAGAGCCCGGGCAAACTGGTATAAAGGACTATTTAGCAATTTTAAATGATAAGTTATTGGGCCAAACTGCTTACTGTGATTCCGTATTTAAGCCTTTATCCTAGATAGTTCTTTTGGCCCATTAGTGAGAGGAAGTGAGTGAAGTGAGGTGTGGTGAGAGATACAGGGTGAAATATGGGGAGCCTCAGAAGCAGCTCTTGTTCTTTCGAATTAAAATTTATCTCCTATAGGCTTATACATTCTGATCCTTACCAAAACAGCACTTTATGCTGTAATTCAATTCCTCTCCCCCCCCCCCCCCCCCCATGACATAATGTCTTCATGGAGTTACTGTGAACACCTCCGGAGCCACTTTATTCGCTTGACATCTTCAAACCATTTTCCCTGAAAGCAACTGAGGCAATTGCTGTCCTAGGTGGTCTGGCTCTAAGGAAAAGCTGTACCCAGACCTTTTTTTTTTTGTCGCAAACGCGGAGGGAAAGAAAAGTATAAAACGACGCCAGTGTCTAACACTACAACTTCTCCTCAACACTGGAAATCCCACTTCACAATGGCAGCAGCTCCACCCTTTCTACAGTTACACCTTGAAAAGCACAGCAGGGGAATGAAGGCCCGGGACACAGCAGCGTCCAAGAGCGGCCAGGTGAGGGCAACAGACTCCCGTCAGACCGCGACAAGGCCCTGCTAATTAGCGCTAACGTCCTTTCCTTTTTTAATCTCGCGCTTTCGAAATCATTTGGTGACGGTGCAGTACTGTCAATACACCAAAGACAGTAGACCAAAACCACAGGAAAACAAAAACAGAGCCGACGGAAACGCCGGCCCTTCAGGAACAGCAATTCGAGCGGCAGGGGAAAAGAAAAAAAAAACTACTTCTGTATAAATGAACCTACCAAAAGCCTAAGAAGAGAACCGTTTCGATAACAAAGTGACTTCTACCATAACTGTCCTACACAAGAAACCACACAACTATCATCCTTTTCAGTCAGCAGGCAACCGAGAGCGTTAAGATCTCGCCATCTCGCGATAACTTCACGGCGCTCACCTTATGCGCATGCGCCTGAAGTCGGCGCTCGGAAACTGGCTCAGACCCTGACGAAGGTAGGGGCGGAAAGAAGCCGAGAAGGGAGGAGCCGCCAGGAAGGTGGTGGCCAATGGGAAAGGTGGAGCCCAAGCGGACTGGGAGGGGTGGAGCGGAAGGGGCGGGCGTTGGGTCCCGCTCTTCCTTTCGCGTCCCCAGGAAGACGTCATCGGCTCTATAAGAGGGCGTGAGCGCAACAACTCGGCCTTTTACATCCGGGAGCGGCCGCGGTAGTTGCGAGTCAGCGTTTGTCTTGTGCGCTAAAATCATAGTTGGGACAGAACTTTTTCGCTTAATCAAAATGCAGGAATTCCAAGAGTCTCGCTATAGTGGTAGGTCAGGATCATTTTTGAAAACTTTGAGGCAGGCGAGCCCGAGCGGCCCGAGGCGCTGGTTAGATGGCGGGGTGACCACGTGGAGCCCTGGAGCCTGAGCCCCAGCCCGCGCGGGCCGGGCGCCCTCGGAGAAAGATTCAGCGCACCTGTTGACTGCGTGAGGGAGGGCTGTTAGCTGCTCTGTCGGTGAGTAGTGTGTCGCTACGAATTAGTTCCAGAGCCCTCCGAGACCCGCCGCAGCGAGACCTAGCTGGTGAGTACCATCCCTAGTAGAAGTTGTGCTTGGTAATCGGCTCTGGACTGTGGATATCCATGTGTCTTTGGGACCTGTCAGCCGTGGCAGTCTCCCTTCCTAGCCATGGAAGAGCATATTCTTGTTTATTGGCAAAGCTGTCACCATTTAATTGGTATCAGATTCTGACTTGCACAAGTAACATTCCTGTATGAAGAGACTTGGAAGGGTGCCTTGTTATCGGGTGCACTTTTCTAAACTTGTTCAAATTTTTCTAGGAACTTGAACTAGATTGTTCGATGGGTGATGGAGAACATTAAAAAAGGTACGTTTCCACATACCCATATTTCTAGCTTAATCGGAATCTCTTTACTCAGATATCAGCAACTAGCCTCTGAATAGAAACTGGGATTAGCTGCTAAGGTCAGAACAGGGAAGGATGGAGACCTGAGTTTTACATTACTGATTTTCTTTTGCAGATGCCAAGAAGTCCAAAGTGATAAGGGTGAATAATGGCAGCGTCCTGCAGTGGATCACCAAACTTATTGCTGGACAGAATGGGTGTTTTGAATGGTGTGGGGTTTTTTTTGAAACTGGTACAATGTATTCAGTGTAGCACCTCAATTTGAAGGTGCTTCTTTGATGCTATGAAATAAAATGTTTAGTTTTTGTAGGTAATCAGTGTTCCTTGACTGAATTGTAGATGGGAAAGAAATTTAAAAATAGTAGTCAGTACCTTCTGCTTGTGGTTTAGCATAAGTACCTGAGGTTATTACAGTACTAGGAAAGAACTAATGTATGTAAAACTACCAAGTTTCCCCCAAGAGAGTTTTCCTATGCCAGGCAAAAGATACTGCAACCACACAAGGTAGAAAGTAATAAACTTTATTACACAAATATGCACTGAAAACTTGGATCTTTAAGTCATACTTAAGACCAACATGGTTATAATAAAGGCATGTTTTATGAACTGTGTGATAGCTCAGGATTGAGTGAACTGCAGGTTGCCTGTTTGCTGCCCTTTTTTTGGTGTGCAAATCCCTGATCTATTTAGAATTTCCACAAAAGTGTCTGTCACACCATGACTAGTTAGATCAGAAGGGCAGACAGAAAGTTAAGGTGAAAGTAATGGTTTCACCTATATTGCACAATTCCCAAGTCCTTGTTATAAGTGCACTGTACACAAATGTAGCATTTACCATATTTAAATCTAAATGCTGTTTTAAAAG
Organism: Lepus europaeus; assembly: GCF_033115175.1. Lineage (NCBI taxonomy): Eukaryota > Metazoa > Chordata > Mammalia > Lagomorpha > Leporidae > Lepus > Lepus europaeus. Next base: position 59,559,090 of record NC_084834.1, on the reverse strand, counting down.
TTTCTTTAATCAAACTCATGGGTTTTTTTTTGTTTTGGTTTTTTTTTTTTTTTAAAAACCTGTTACTCCACACACAGCATCTAAAGTCTGTAAAATAGTACCCACAGGTTTGTGTGTTATTACAAAAAGGGAAGGACATGATTCGATTAAGAAAATGGAAGTCTTAATGGTGTCAGCCATTTAAGGGGGTTATTTACAACTGCACTGCTCTGTATATTAACCTCTTATCAAGCTACTTGGGTGTTTGGGGAAGGAGCTCTAACAGCAATGATGTACTCATTGGCGTTATATAAGAATGTCCTGTTTCCCAGGCAGCTATTCAAAGAGAAAGCTAGATGGGTTAACAATGGAGGGGAAAACCTACACCACGTGCACTGGGACAACTTCCCCAGTGGTATGCCCTGCAACTTGACCTGTTAACTGTAAGAAAGCCAGGGCTTTAGGCTTAGCATTTTGTAATTTCTGAGTTGCACAGCAACTTAATGTGCCTGCCAAGTTTTATTACTGGTTTGTGCATTACTTTTCTAATGTAGAAAAAGCATTTATACTAGTTAACAGGATTTCTATGGGGTTAGTCTTGGGAAACTTCCTACACAGGTAAATTACCAAAAAGTTACACTAGGTGGTGCCATTGCACCATAACTGCATGACACTTGGGGAAAAGTTAGTAATTACTGGAAGTCAAATGGTTTATCAGTGATCAGAGTAGGTATGTTAGTATTTTTGATGGGTTGTAAATCTAACTGGCATCTCATGTTAAATCCTAGATTTTACATTGACTTAGGACAATTTTTCACATGGTTTCCATCATGCTTGGAATTTATTGTGACAGGCTAATGTCCTTCCGTGTGGCTTGATGGTCCTATTCAGCCTGTAAGTTTAAAATGGAGTTTGATTTACTCACTTAATAAGCTACAGAGATGATGCCATGAAGTGTGAAGATTCCTGGTCACTCTCGAAAATATCAACACAGGTAGTGATACTTGTTTGTTGGAAGTTGTGTCATGAGAGGACTAAAAAAATATGGATTAATATACCATGTGGCTTCAATGTTAAGGAATTCTCAATCCAAATAAACATAAAACAGCCTTACTGTAAATTCAATATGAAAAACAGTCTGGGAGCTGTTTAAGAAGGCTTAGATGAAAATTAAGAATTTAGTCTCAGGTGGAATTTGGTTTACAATGCTAATGGATAATCAGTATTACACTGAAGTATGCATGATCAAAAGCTTAACAAATTGTGAAGCCACAAGAAGTGCACCAGTTTCAAAAATAGCAGAAACAGCAATTTCAGTCCCCAGTAGTTGTCAACTTGGCACATTAGTATTGGAGACTAGAAGATCCACATCAGTCTATGCACTATGTCCTGTTGAGGTTTTCCACAGCTTAAAGTTTGGTGACACTTTTTATCCAAGGGACAAAGGATGAGACTCTAGTGTAAACTCCAGGAGAATCCTTGACTCCACAGCCATGCCCCCAGGAGGTCACCCCGTATACCACCCAGCTCCCCCCAGACCTTTCACACACGAGTGGTCCTCCGCTGTCTCCTTGGCAGCTGTCCACACGTTGGTGTTCATGGAGGTTTCCAGCACACAGCATTCTTCCTGTGAACTGGCGTTTATATCGTTCTTCACAAAATCTCTTGGGAAGTAAGGGGATGGCTGCTTGTTGTAGTGTTCTTGAATAGGCTCGTCCTACTCAAACCAAATATCTGAGTTAGTCAAGGAGATTCCAGCTACAGATCACAACACTTAATAGTGAACTTTTGGTAGTCTTGAAAATAAAATCCCTCTTTGTAACAACAGTGTAGTTTTAAAATGGGCAACAACCCTAAGTGGCATAGAATGTTGTTGATCTTTTTTGAATGCTGACACTTTACTTCACTGTTAAATTTATGTCCCAGTAGTGAATTTCTTGGCTCTTTTTAAAATATAACCTAAAGAAAACATCTGTGCTGGCTTTAATATTTCAATTTTGCATATTAAAGTTAGAATGTACTCATGCTGGTTTTACATTAGCACATCCATTCCTCTAACATCTTTGACTTCACTGAGTATGAGAGTTGTAAATGATTATGAATAAGCACTGAAGTGGTGATTGCTGCCCGAAATATTCTGTAAGAAAGTAAAACATACATTCTTGCCCAAAATAGTCAAATTTTACCACCTGAAAAGTGTACTCAAATTTTCTGGTAAGCCACTCATTCCTTGTTCAATGACAAAACTGTATAATTGATATGTCCTTTATAGCATTTCCTTGGTTATTGAGTCCATCATATTCTCTAATACTACTTACTAGACTGAAATAACAATAAGGAAAGTATGAAATTCACTTCCTTGTTCATCTAGAAATTCAGATTTGATACAGAAAAGTGAATGCACATTTAATCAGTTCTATTAGACTGGCCTTCCTGGAGACTTCACAGTTTGCCAACAAGCCATATACCCTGCCTGCCCAAATCATTCAGGAAATGTTTCTTTAAAAACAAACAAAAATCACTATTTTTGTATAGATCTCCAATGTTTTCTTAGTGTTCTACACATATTCTACATTTTGCTATAGTGAAATAGCTTGAGGGTCGGCGCCGTGGCCCAACAGGCTAATCCTCCGCCTAGCCGCACGGGCACACCGGGTTCTAGTCCCAGTCGGGGCACCGGATTATGTCCCGGTTTGCCCCTCTTCCAGGCCAGCTCTCTGCTATGGCCCGGGAGTGCAGTGGAGGATGGCCCAAGTGCTTGGGCGCTGCACCCCATGGGAGACCAGGATAAAGCACCTGGCTCCTGCCTTCGGATCAGCACGATGTGCCGGCTGCGCGGCCATTGGAGGGTGAACCAACGGCAAAAGGAAGACCTTTCTCTCTCTCTCTCACTGTCCACTCTGCCTGTCCAAAAAGAAAAAAAAAAAAAATAGCTTGAGCCTAAAGTCCAACAGGGTGAAATAAACACAGGTACAGTCACTAAGTAAGCTGTGGTAATTACTACCTGTAAAAATATACTTATTTGATGCTTTTCAGGAACACAATTACCATTGTACTTTCTTAGTGGAGAGCAATCAGCTTTTCATTTCCCATTTAATAGTCATTTTTTCTTAATTGAACACCTACTCCAAGTGAGATCTTGGGCCATTGTTTCAAGGCCCATCACAAGCATTAGCTCATAAACACTGATGTATCACCTAGGACAATGTAAAAAGCTGCATTCATCTTAGAGCATAAGGTAAACATCACTCTTGGCTGGGGATTGCAAGGTATGGGAAGGTAGGATAAATGGGAAACTTCAGTTTCTCTTCAACTTCAGCCTCAGCAGCTCTACTTTTACGTGCTCTATATTTAGGAATCCTTCATACAATCAGTTTGAGTAAAGACTTCATGGCAGAGAAACAGACTAAACACCAGAGCCTTTTGGAGTAGACACTGCCAGGCCTAGTTTTTGGGATAGGGTCTTCAAATCTCCCTCCAGCATCTTGCTTAAGCTTGTCATAGTTGGTCTCTCTCTTTTTCTTGGTAACCAACAGTACACCCCACCCCACCCCCCGGATGTTATGAGCCCATATGACATGCGTGCATTTCACACTTGGCAGAATGTCTAAATAATTAAGCCTGTACCTATTTCAGAAGTTATCTATTGCACACCCGATGTGTGGATAATACTAGACAAAAGAAAGGTGTCTAGCTTCCCTCATTTGTTCTTTTCTTGTTTATATTACCTGTGTCTCCCCATCCTGTTATGTAACAATTGGAGGCTGTTTTCTGTGGCCTCTCTCTCCAGAATGGCAAACAGGCTGGCAAAACGTGGCTACTGAATCTAACACATTGCTCTTGTGATCCTTGTAATCGAACCAGGGCAATGTCATAGTCACTGCTGTGTGGTTGGTACTCCTTGTGAATCACGATCTGCTGAACTCCAATTTCTTCTTCAAACTCTTCTGGTACCAGAGTATGATAATCCCCAACCCGAACAGCATAGTTCCTGGTGCTGTTCCCATACCTGAGAGGCAGAGAGAGCAAGTGAGAGGTATGTTTTGGAAATTGATGACTGTCAGGAAAGTAAATGAAGATAAAATTTTCCAAGCCTTTCCTCCAAATCAGTAGCCCCTTTTGCAAATTTAACATTTCCATTTCTCTGACCCACCACCCCCAGTCTTCAGCTCGAAATTCATTGTGACCATACTTCATCTTCATTTCACTGTAACCCATATTACCAGCCCACTATTTTCTGAGAAGAAACAAATGTTGAAAGTAAGTGGAAAAGGGGGGGATAATTACTAAAACTGTCATTTTGAACTATTAATATTTTCCGATTTTGATTTTCTCAACTTTCCCAGTTAGTTGCCCATGAAGCTCCATAAGGGCAGAAACCATGTCTGATCTTGTGTCACTCGGAGCACTTCTTTGTAGATACACCCATTTACCCCTCTTGTGAACTGAATGCAAACTCAAATCATATTTTCAGGTCAACATATAGTCAATGTATTCTTTCCCCTCTTTTAAATCCATATTTGGATGTCACCTTAAGGAAGCTTACTCTGATACCTTCATATTGAAAATTACAACCCACTTTTTTTGTCCTCCCAATCCCAGCACTACCAATATTCTTAATCTCTACATTTCCTTTTTTTATGCACTTATTTTCTAACAAATTGCTATTTGTTGTATTTATTGTTCTGTCTCCCTCTGCTTGAATGAAAGGTATCCTAGGTCAGAGATCTTACCTGTGGTTTTTGCTAAGGAATCTTAAAAGAGAGTAATGATGACTTTCTTAACAGGAAGGCAGTACGTATTTGTTGACTTATTGAATGAATGTATGTCTAGTGTGTATTTTTCTATGACAACCTATATTGTTTTAAACACAATATTTACTATCTGATAGCTTTCAGCCTCTTTTTCAACCAATATGCCTTGACTCTGATACATCTTCTTAAAGCAGGGTTTCTCAGCCTAAGCACTACTCTTTGGGGCCAGGGGGAGAAATGTCCTATGTATTGTAGGGAGTTTAGAAGCTTCCTTGGCTCCTATTTCCTAGGTGCCAGTAGTACACATACCTTTCACTCCCTCTTTGTCATGCCTTTAGACATTGTCAAATGTTCCTGGTGACACATCATGGGGTATTCAAAATTTCCCCATCTGAGAAAAACTGAGCTAGAAGATGTAACTCAGCCCATGTCGTGGTTACTGCCTTATTCTTGTGGAAAATTATAGCATCTTTTTCATGTCTTGCCCCTCTACCACTACTTAAAACATTCTGTAATTTCCTAAACTTTTTCCTTTTAGTTCCCTGATTTACATTTTACTCTTCTGCAATAAATGTATTCTCCACCTCATCTTGGCCACATACCCCCAACATGACACCTACGCCTATATTCATCATATACTACACAGATCTGAAATTTTGATAGCAGGCATCTCATACTTGGCCTATCACATTTTATCTTACAGTATTTATTTATTTACTTATTTGGAAGGCAGAGTGATCGGAGGAAGGAACATGGAGAACAGAGAGAGTTCTTCCATCTGCTGGTTCACTCTCCAAATGACTGCAATAGCCAGGCCTGGGCCAAGCTGAAGCCACTAGCGCAGAACTCCATCTTGGTCTCCCCACATGGGTGGCAGGGACCCAAGTACTTAGGCTGTCTTCTGCTGCCTTCCAGGGCACATTAGCAGGAAGCTGGATGAGAAGTAGGGCATGTGGAACTCAAACCAGCACTCCAATGTGGGATGCCACAGTCACAAATGGTGGCATAAGCCATTGCACCATGGCACCCACCCCTGTTAGAACTATACATACCTTCAACCACACTAGACTTAAAAATCTTTGGTCCCCCTAGTTTCTGTTTGTGTCTTTGTTTTTTAAATTTCAATCTCACTGTGCTTATGACCTCCTTTCATATCTGGTTTGGAGTCCACCATCCATTACCACAATCACTTATTTTTGCAAAAGCTTTCAAGCCTTCTTTTCCTTTTGCATATCAAAACTCCAACCTGTTTTGTTAACTCCCCCACCTGATTTGTGTTGGCATCTGACTGTTGAAGGGAAGCAGCATACATTTAATAAACCTCACCTTAGTTTTTTGACCAAAAATTGAGTCTTCCACTACTGTAAGGCCTATGTTTGAATGTATGCTTAGAGAAGTTAGTGTTCTAAGGCTCAGAATCTTCTACTGACTGCCTATTTAAAATATATCTTCCCATTTACTCCACTAATATTGCTGGAGGGGATATGAACTGCCTGAACATTCTAATAGCCCTAAGTATACCTTAAGCTTACATCACATCCTAAAAATGTAAAAAGTAATACTGGTAGCCTTGGAGAATAATCAAGTATTTAAATAACTCACTTTCATTTCCATGCACTAATATTATTAGTATATTATAAAGATTTAAGAGTGACCTATTAATATTCAGATATTTATTTATAATATTGCAAAAATGCACTTAAATCAGTAAGACATTTAGATTTTGTAAAGACAATATATTTAGTATTCTTTTTTCATAGTGAGAATTAGCTGGGTTTATGTTATCCTTTTAGCACATTTCAATTTAGATTCACCACATTTTAAGTGCTCCAATATCCTTGTAGCTAGTGGCTACTATATTCAAGCAGCTCCAGATAATTTCTTAAATCCCATTCCAACAATTCAGCAACACTTTCACAAAAAATGTATTGCAATTATTCTTGTAACAGAGCTCTTAATGAATGTATGTTAGGGACTTTTGAAATTATTTATGAATTTATTTGAAAGAGTAATAGCAGATGGGAAAGGGTATTTTCCATCCACTGATTCACTCCCAAGATTGTGTTAACAGCCAGAAAACTCCATTTAGGTCTCCCACATGAGTGCTGGGGGCACAAGCACTTGGACCATCTGCTGCTGCCTTCACAGGCACATTAACAGGAAGCTGTCTTGGAAGCGGGACAACAAGGACTCAAACTAGCATCTTACTGTGGGAAGCCCACATTGCAAATGTCAGCTTAACCCACTGGCCCATAATGTTGAACTGTAAATGACTTATTTTTTAAAACATGCATGTCCTCATACATACTTGCACTCCTATACTCTAATCTCTAACTTACTGAACTCAAACACTTACCTTCTTACCAATTCCCATATTATAACAAAGCTATCAGAGAAGTTTCTATTTCATAAAAAAAAAAAATCCCAATAAAGGTAAAAACCTGCTTGTTTAATGCTAGCTGTTGGTATTCCAGGGTCACCTCTCCTAGTGGGAGCTATCCTTAGGGATAACACTTTGAATGAATTCACAATATTTTTATGGACTAGAAAAAAACACTTATTATGGTTCAAGAAAACATATACAGACAGGATAGGCATTTGGCCTAGCAGATAAGGTCCCACTTGGAACACCCACATCCCATATTGGAATGAGTCCTAGCTTTCCTCCTGCCTGATTCCAGCTTCCTGTTAATGCACATCCTGGAAAGCAGGGATGATGGCTCATGTACTTGGGTCCTCGCCACCTACGTGAAAGACATAGACTAAGTTCCAGGCTCACAACTTCAGCCTGGACCAGCCCTGGCAGTTACAAAAATACAGAAAGTGAACCACAGGGTGGGAGAGCTCTGTTTCTCCTTTCCTCCTCCTCTGTCTCTCCCATCTCTCTCCTCTCTCTCCTCTCACTTCTCTCTCTCTCTCTCCCCTCCCCCCCCCCTTCCTCCACTCCTCCCTTCTTCTTCCCTCCCTCTCAAGTAAATTCTCAAAGGAATTCTCTTTTTGATTGTATTTTAAGGTCTTTCTAGTTGAACTCTTGTTATTTTTAATAGATTTTATTATATTCAAAAATGCCTCAAATATTTCAGGTTTTGGCTGACACATAATTCAGTTGTTTGCTTTACTGATTTCAACTCTCCCTCATATAAAAATTGGATGAAATCCCCAGACAAACTTGAGTAAGAAAGGACTGAGACATAGCAGTTTAGTAAAATCCAATATCCTAGTTCCTCTGATAGCCTAGGGTTAAAGTAAACAAAAGTAAAAAAGTTAATAGAATTTAAAATAGAAGAATTAATTTAGGCCAAAGGTCATATTCTTTGTGTTTGTACTCTACATGGATTCATCTCTATGAGAAAACAATATTTTATGTCAGCATGTTCACATCTGCTGTGACTATAATCTGTTATTCTCTGTTGTCTGGATGAAACTCAAAAAAGTAGTTGATCAAAGTTGCTTGTATAAATGGTTCCAAGTGCTTAGGGAGAAAAACCTCAGAACACTGCACTACCTCTTACATATATATAGGGTATACTCAGCAAATGGTTTTAGTGTGATTGATTGGTACCGTGTTTGTCACCAAAGACCACATTCTTAAGAATTCTATTTTACCATGTACTATATTATAATAAAACATAATGTTAAGCATCTGACACACTGTGCTCATAAAAAGTAGGTCTCATTACCTCTGTGGCTGATCTTTTAATTACAAAGGTCTAGAGGTTTCTAATTTTCAGAGCAATAATCTAACAATTTCCTGCCAATGTGGCATTTCTAGGCAAGAAACCAAAAAGATAAAATCAGGTAAAGTTATATTCTTGAGCAAATCAAAGCTGAAGTAGAATTTCAAATATAAGAGAGCCCTTGTTTCAGATATATTCATTCTTTCAAAAATTATATTTGTTTCAGAGTAAACAATTAAAAGGAATTAGTCAAATGTTAAAATATTTTTATCAATTATATTGCTGCACTACTACAGGTTATTTCATGATACTTAATACTTGTGATTTAGAAACAAGCAATATATATTGTGTAAGAGCCACAGCACAGCTACAACAAAGTTTCTACTTCAAACTGCCAATAGGGTACTGCAATCCAAAATCTGTATTGCATTAACACTAGGAAAAATGAGAAAAATTAGATAGATTTTTAAGTAATGATTCACCAAGTACTTGAGTTACTTGACATGGAAGTGTTTTAGACTATGAGGGAACAAGTACTGGATTACTACAGGTCTGCCAATCTTCTAGTAATGTACCATTAAAGAGAGTATCCTATATGAAATGAATAGAGTTGAAGCTGCTGGATCTGCAATACTGACATTTTGATATCATCCATACACTATCATTCTCATTTGAGAATTATATAAAATTGTGACTATCCTATGAAGGTAAAAGAAACATAATAAATGCTTACTCCATAAAAAAATAGGTTGCAAAAATAATCTATGCCTGGCTGGCGCTGCAGCTCTCTTGGCTAATCCTCCGCCTTGCGGCACCAGCATCCTGGCTTCTAGTCCCGGTCGGGGCACCAGATTCTGTCCTGGTTGCTCCTCTTCCAATCCAGCTCTCTGCTGTGGCCCGGGAAGGCAGTGGAGGATGGCCCAAGTGCTTGGGCCCTGCACCCCATGGGAGACCAGAAGCACCTGGCTCCTGGCTTCAGATCAGCGCAGCACGACAGCTGTAGTGGCCATTTGGGGGGATGAACCACCGGAAAAAAGGAAGACCTTTCTCTCTGTCTCTCTGTCTCTCACACTGTCTAACTCTGCCTGTAAAAAAAAAAAAAAAGAAAAAAAAAAGAAAAAGAAAAAGAAAAAAAAAATTTACGACTTATTGTCAGAAATGGATACTCCAAAGCATAGTTATATATCATCACTGTAGGAATTAGGTAATAAAGAAGGCTGAGTGAACAGGAAACATTTATTTATACGGAAATTATTGATTAACAAAGAGTAGAAATATAAAAAGAAAAAAGGAGTAGGGGAACTACTTTCAAAATATGGAATCCCAGTCCTGTGTCACTAGGCCTTAAATTGGGCTAAAATATGTCACATCCCCTCCAAGAACTAAAAGGACAGTAACTTTTGAGAGCCTGACTAAACTGTTTTTATACTACAGTTCTATTTTGCGAATTTCAGTATTTCTGGTGATTAAAGGAGAGCTGTTTTAAACCAAAATTCCTGAACATAGGAAAACAAAAATTGAGCTTTTTCTAATCATGAGTAACTGTATCTGTGCCTTTTAATAAACTTACTGCCATAAAGATGTGAGTTGTAGGGTCCTTAGGTACCCCAAATAGGGAGTCTGTATGACCTGGCAAAGGTTATAGACCAAGTCAGATGAACCATAACACACTTGCAAAGTAGTTTTCCTCCTACTCAACATTGGAAGAATCTTGCATTAAAGCCAAAGATATCAAAATGCTGTATTTCATAACTTGCTCCTTTTCTCTTTAATCAACTATTTTTTATCTTATACTAGAAAAAAAATTCCAAATAACATGTGGAAGCAATTATCTGTTAACCTAGGTTAAAAATACCACCATCCTCTTAAAAGTGAAGCATTCTTAAAAACATCCCCATCTGGCTATTGAGCCCCAACTTTCATCATGCAACATTCATTTAGGAGTATCTACTATGTGCCAAGTGATACAGCAGACACTTGGCATATAAACACAAACAAGAAATGAGTTATTAGACTTTAAGTAGTAATGTAGAAGGAACAGGCCAAGGGAGGAAAAATAGCATATAAACAAACACATTCAACATGTACCAAAAAAAAGTCTTTCCAGAAAAATAGACCAGTTTTCAAACTCAAGGGCAATTTTTGTAGCTATCTTCCTACTTTAATACTTTAAACCTTGAACATTTAAGACTGTAACAGATTATAACAATCAAAAATTTAGCTGATACTCAAAAGATAAGGAGTTTTCAACAACAACAAAACAAACAACCCACTTACGAGATGGGCCAAGGACCTCAAAAGACATTTTTCAAAAGAGGAAATCCAAATGGCCAACAGGCACATGAAAAAATGTTCAAGATCACTAGCTATCAGGGAAATGCAAATCAACCACAATGAGGTTTCACCTCACCCCGGTTAGAATGGCTCACATACAGAAATCTACCAAAAACACATGCTGGCAAGAATGTGGGGAAAAAGGGACACTAACCCACTGTTGGTGGGAATACAAGCTGGTAAAGCCACTGTGGAAGTCAGTCTGGAGATTCCTCAGAAACCTGAATATAACCCTACCATACAACCCAGCCATCCCACTCCTTGGAATTTATCCAAAGGAAATTAAATTGGCAAACAAAAAAGCTGTCTGCACCTTAATGTTTATTGCAGCTCAATTCACAATAGCTAAGACAAGGAATCAACCTAAATGCCCATCAACAGAAGACTGGATGAAGAAATTATGGGATATGTACTCTATAGAATACTATACAGCAGTAAAAAAAAATGAAATCTGGTCATTTGCAACAAAATGGAGGAATCTGGAAAACATCATGCTGAGTGAATTAAGCCAGTCCCAAAGGGACAAATATCATATATTCTCCCTGATCGGTGACAACTAACCGAGCACCTAAAAGGAAACCTGTTGAAGTGAAATGGACACTATGAGAAACAGTGACTTGATCAGCCCTTGTCCTGACTGTTGATGAACAACTTAATACTTTATCACTTTTAGTATTTTTTTGTTCTATTTAATACTATTGGTTGAACTCTGTAATTAACACACAATTATTCTTAGGTGTTTAAATTTAACTGAAAAGTGATCCCTGTTAAATATAAGAGTGGGAATAAAAGAGGGAAGAGATGTACAGTTTGGGACATGCTCAATTGGACTTGCCCCAAATAGTGGAGTTAGAAACGTGCCAGGGGATTCCAATTCAATCTCATCAAGGTGGCATGTACCAATGCCATCTCACTAGTCCAGGTGATCAATTTCTGTTCACAATTCATCATAATGATAGGACTAAGAGTCAAGGGGATCACATAATCAAGACTAGTGTCTGCTAATACTAACTGACAGAATCAAAAAGGGAGAGAAAGATCCAACATGGGAAGCGGGATACACAGCAGACTCATAGAATGGCAGATGTGATAAACAGGACTCTGGCCTCAGAATCAGCCCTTAAGGCATTCAGATCCGGCTAAAAAGCCCAAGAGAGTATTTCAGGCATGGAAAGCCAAGACACTGTGGCAAAAAAAAAAAAGCCTAAATGGAAGATATCTGCAAGTGAGATTCCAGTGGAAAGAATGGGCTATCAAAGAAGGCTTTCTCTGAAGGGAGGAGAGAACTTCCACTTTGACTATGACCTTGTCTAAATATGATCAGATTCGGCAAACTCAAAAGGCCTCCATAGCCTTGGGAGCTCATGACAAGAGCCTAGGGTGATTACTGACGCCATAAACAAGAGTGTCAATTTGTTAAGTCAACAACAGGAGTCACTGTGCACTTACTCCTCATGTAGGATCTTCATCTTTAATGTGCTGTACATTGTGATTTAATGCTATAACTAGTACTCAAACAATATTTTACACTTTGTGTTTCTGTGTGGGTGCAAACTGTTGAAAGTTTTATAAATATATGCTAAACTGATCGTCTGTATATAAAGATAATTGAAAATGAATCTTGAGGTGAATGGAAGGGGAGATGGAGCAGGAGAGGGGAGGGTTCCGGGTGGGAGGGAAGTTATGGGGGGGGGGGGGAGCCATTGTAATCCATAAGCTGTACTTTGGGAATTTATATTCATTAAATAAAAGTTTTTAAAAATGCAAAAAAAAAAAGCAGTCTTGAATAACAGGAGGATAATTTAAATATATTGAATTATTTTGCTTAAACTTCAGCCCCAAAATTGGCTTCTTCAGGTTCTCTGTAGTTTTCTACATTATTCATTTCTAGCAATAACTGAAAAGAAAATTATTACCTTACTTTTGCTAAAAGATTCTTCAGTGCCCTCCTTTGAACCCCAACATGATAATAGCCAATGTTGAGTCTTAGAGTTTATAAAATACTTTCACATACTTTGCATGTCATTGTTTCTCACTGTGGATCATTAGTACCTTCAGTTTACGGATGAGTAAGCTGAGGCTCCAAGTGAAGTGATTAAATAATTTTTGCAAAGTTAAACTATAACCCTACCATCCAGATCTAAGTGTCCTTCTGTTTTATCATACCAACTTCTAATGATTTCTACCATAGTGCCTCTACCTCTTTCCCTCCTTTCCTTTTCCACCTTCCCTTATTATTAATAGGAAAGTCTTGTTAGTGGTCTTCCTCTAGTGTAATGTATAAAATTAGGGTCCTTCCTCACAGTCTTTCTATTTACCATAGTGGGTCTTAATCACATGATAACACAAAGCAATTTGAGTCACTAGAGAGGCTAAAGACTGCAAGTACATATACAAAAGTTTTTCAGATAGTTTTAAGCTCGTTCATAGTTCTATGGATTAATTGTTTTGCCTGACCACAAAAGAGCCATCCCATACATCTCTAAATTATCATCTCCTAAAACTCTTCTTTGATCATATATCAAGGCACAAAAACCTTCAATGCCTAGTGAAGGAAACAAATTAATAACCTTGGCATTGTGGACCCATGTTGTTTCTCACCTCTAAGTTGACTACACAAATCTCAAATCTGACACTCTAGGTAAGAACTGCTATTCTTCAAGTATGGTTTATGCTTTCTAACCACTATACTCTAAAGGGTAGATACTGGGGCCGGCACTGTGGCACAGCGGGTAAAGTCGCTGGCTGCAGTGCCGGCATCCCATATGCGTGCTGGTTCAAGTACCAGCTGCTCTACTTCTGATCCAGCACTCCGGTATGGCCTGGCAAATCCGTAGAAGATGGCCTCTGCACTGACATGGGAGACCTGGAAGAAGCTCCTGGCTCCTGGTTTTGGATCCTGGTTTGGCCTTTGTGGCCATCTGGGGACTGAACCGGCAAATGAAAGACCTCTCTCTCTCTCTCTCTCTCTCTCTCTCTCTCTCTCTCTCTCTCCCCCTCTCCCTCTCCCCCTCCCCCTCTCCTTCCTACTCTCTCTCTCTCTCTTTCTGTTTCTGCTCTTCCTCTGCCTCTCTGTAACTCTGCCTTGCAAATAAATCTTAAAATAAAATAAATAGTAGAAATTATCTACCACCAGGCTCTACCTCTACAGGGATCACTTCTTTCTGCTTAAACTCCTTAACTCTTTTCCTCCAACATACACCCCGTTCCATCTTTGAACTGTCCTAGTGTTTAACAAGAAATTATTTTTAAAAAAGCAACAAGTATAACAAATTATCTTAGCTCCTTTTAATATCTATAGAATTCAAAGCAACATGCAATAAATATAATTTTTTTTTGACAGGCAGAGTTAGACAGTGAGAGAGAGAGAGACAGAGACAAAGGTCTTCCTTTTTTTCTGGTGGTTCAGCCCCCAAATGGCCGCTATGGTCAGTGTGCTGCACCGATCCGAAGCCAGGAACCAGGTGCTTATCCTGGTCTCCCATGAGGGTGCAGGGCCCAATAACCTGGGCCTCCCTCCACTGCACTCCCAGGCCACAGCAGAGAGCTGGCCTGGTAGAAAAGCAATTGGGACAGGATCCGGTGCCCCAACCGGGACTAGAACCCGGGGTGCCGGCGCCACAGGCGGAGGATTACCCAAGTGAGCCACAGCGCCGGCCTAACAAATACAATTTAGTATCAATTCCATTATATTCTTCTTCATCAACATTCTCAAACATCAAGGCCATACACTGTTCTTCCACTAAGCCAGTGGGTCTTAACTTCTGGTACATACAAGAATCTCTGGAGAGGGTTTATAAAAATTAAGACTCCTAACTCTCAGCTGCAGAGATTCAGCAAATGTGGAATGCTGCCTCAAGAACCTGAATTTCTGACCATCTAAGTGACTCTATTATTATGGTGAAAATCCCGCACTTTAAAAATGGTGCTGGTGCTGTGGGCTGGTGCTGTGGCACAGCAGGTAAAGCCACTGCCTGCAGTGCCGGCATCTGATATGGGCACTGGTTTGAGACCCGGCTGCTTCACTTCGATCCAGCTCTCTACCATGGTCTGAGGAAGCAGTAGAAGATGGCCCAAGTGCTTGGGCTCCTGCCACCTATATGTGAGACTTGATGGAGTTCCAGGCTCCCGCCTACGGGCCTGGTCCTACCCCAACTGTTGTGGCCATTTGGGAAGAGAAGCAGCGGATGGAAGATTCCACCCCACACCGGGTGTATGTGTATGTCTGTCTGTGTGTGTGTGTGTGTGTATGTTTGTATCTGTGTGTCTCCCTCTCTGAAAATGCTTTAAATAAATATGTAAATAAATAAATAAAAATATTTTTTTAAATGGCACCCTACACTTGTTTTGGTCATATGAGCAATATCAATGTCTCCCTCCTATGGGCTCCTAAAGCTCTACTGTAAACTCTATGAGAGCAAGGCTCTTGTCTTGTTCTCCACTTTATCTCTACTGCATGGCATATGCTCGGGAATATTAGGGGCTGGATAATTGTTAAGATAATAGATTAGTATAATAGCATAACACAGGAATGTGTTAAACTCACTGTAATATAGGCAAACTGTCAAATTCAGTTATATCCCATAAATTGTAAATGTTATATAAAATGTAAATTTTAATCCTCTGCAGCACTTTACACATGGAAGCTTACTATACACTTATGTATTTAAATAGAAGAGTAGAAGAAAAAAGATTGGAGAAACAAGAATGTAAGAGAATTTGGTATATGACATACTTAACATAAATCAATGGATAAGAAATGGAATATTCAAGTTAAAATGTTGGGGAAATTACTCATAAAGAAAAGTATAGCATAAGATCCCTTCCTCACACTCATAGTATACTCAAAAATCAACATTAAAAACCCCAGAAAAGAAAAATATAAATGTTTAGGAAAAAGGTAAGAGTATATCTGAAAGATTTTTAAAATAAGATGTTTCAGGCTTTTATAAAACTAAAGGAAAAGATGACACATTTAAATATATATTAAAAACATTTCCTTAAAACAAAGACTATAAACGAGTGAAAGAACATGGCCCAGACAAGGAAAAGATATCTGTAACACATAACAACAAAGACTGTGCACAGAACATGTCCAAAAAATTTAAAAACACCTACAAAAGCATAAATAATCCAACAGAAAAATAGGCAAAGGATATGAATACAGAATTCATGAGACATTAATCAAAGAAGCATAATTAAAAAGAAACCCAAAACTTTTAAGATTGACAAGAATTAAAAACCTTAATAGTATCAAATTTAGGTAGAGATGTGAGGAAACAAGAACTTACACATTGATATGATCTAAACTGATAAATTACTTTAGAGGGCAATTTGGAAAGGCCTAGTAAAAACTGAAGGGAGTCCCAGCAAAATGCTCTGAAATGTACATACTCCATGATACTTGTGCAAGGATATATACTACAAATATTGTTTTTTAATAGTAAAAGAATATAGATCACCTTTATTCATCAGTAGAGGAATAAACTGGTGTAGTTTTATAGTAGGAGTTAGAATTCATATGGCAGTTAAAGTGAACAGAGTCTTCAAAAATGGATTGAAAATACGCAATGAAGCAAGTCTAATACCATATGATATCACATAAGGAAAGATATAAATCAGATTTTGCTAGGAAGAGTGTTTCAACAATATAGTATAAATTTTAAAACTTATTATTATGACACTTTTAAGCATAAAAAATAAAATGGTATAATGAGACTATTTGTACTCATCATTTTACTTCCATAATGACCAGCATTTAGTCAGAGACTGTTATACATTTTAAAATACATACCCAAATTAATGCTAAGTCAATGGTTATTAACCACAGTGCACATACTGGACAAGGAGAAAAGAGAGTCAGGTTCTATTGCAGGCTCTGCTACCATGCTCTCTGTGGCTCCTGTACTGATTTTCTCTGCATGGCTTCCCTCTGAACAGAGAAGACTTCACAGTGGACTGATAAAGTATCTGGGACAAGAGGAGATGATCAGGACTGCTTTGATTTGAATCAAATATGAATATGATTTGCCTCCCAAACTCATGTAGATGTTTAAACTCCAAAATTTATAATAAGCTAATGATACTGAAAGGATAGAAACTTAAATTATTGTTAAGGAAGGTAGTTCTTGGGGCCAGTGCTATAGCACAGTGAGTTAAAGCCCTGGACTCCAGCCCTGACATCCCTTATGGGTGCCCTTTGAGTCTCAGCTGCTCCACTTCCGATCCAGCTCCCTGCTAGTGTGCCTGGGAAAGCAGTGGAAGATGGCCCAAGTCCTTGGTCCCCTGCACCCATGTGGGAGACCCAGAGGAGGCTCCTGGCTCCTGGCTCCAGATCAGCTCAGCTCCTGCGCTGCAGCCATCTGGAGAGTGAACCAGCGGATTGAAGACCTCTCTCTCTCTCTCTCTCTCTCTCTCTCTCTTTCTGTCTCTACCTCTCTCTGTAACTGTCTACTGTCTTTCAAATAAATAAAATAAATCTCTAAAAAAAATAAGGTAGTTCTCAAGACAGAGTTGTTTATAAAAGCCTAGACCACTCTGCTTCCTGATTACGGTGTGACCCTTCCTCCTCGCACACGCAGAAAATCCACCACTGCCACCCCATCTTAGACATGAACTGCTGAAACCGAACTGTTATAAGCCTTTTCTCTTCACAAAGTTAGATTTCTCAGGTATTCTACTGTAGTTACAGTCAGTTAATGCAATGATTAAATTATGTGATAAAAATAGATGCAACCTGACTTTGCTGAAAGTACAAATAGAGAAATCTTAAAGACACAAAAGACAAAAACTTTAAAAACACATACACACATCACTTCATCTGCACTCCCTATTTCTTAGAATTCCTAAGTAAATCATGTTACATCTCTTCTACCTCTGCTGCGATATACATTCACCTACAATATCTTCCTGAAGGAAGAACTGTTATAGTTGCTTCCCTTTGAAAAATCCATCTTCTCCCCTCCAGAGTCCGCTTTACCACTAGGGTAGCAAGTCACTTCCTATGAGCTCTCTTTGCTTCTATGTCATCTCCCTTATGTTCACAGTGCTGTAGGCAGACACGAGAGGTTTAGAGCCTGGTTCTGACACCCCAGTGCTGTGGAGCAGGAAAAGACTATAAGAACTGGAAGAGAAACCAAACTGAGTTGTGTAGCAAGGTGGACACATACCTCTTGAAACAGTGAGCTGCTGTAAGGACCCAGCAGCTACTTAAGAGTGTAGCCCCACAAAGGAGCCGGCCATCTCCATGTGATGACTTCAGTCTGAGGGAAACTTGCCAAGGCCAGCCACCCCTAAGAAAAAAGTGAGCCACACATTCATAAGAGGCAAAAAAAAAAAAAAAAAAAAAAAGCGCTAGTCAAAGCAATGACAAATGATTTGTATGATATGCAGTAAGGGGAAAAGAAGACTTTAAGAATGATGGCCCTACAGCTCAGAAGACCACCTATCAGCAACCCCAAAGATTTGCTTATAGGCATTTGTATGCATCTCACTTATTTTCAACAAACAGGTTGGTAATTTTTCCTCATATTTCATAACTTGAAGTGCAATTTTTCTCCTCTTCCCTGCCTAAGCAGTCTGAAGTACTTAACAAAGTGCTGCTTTTTCATTAATAAATTCAAAAAGCAAAAAAAAAAAGACCTTAAGATGAATCAAGCTGGAAATAAATATATTTTCAACTAAATGAATCTTTGTAGTTATACATTTTAAGGTTTCCTGTTAAAATTTGTTGCTTTTGCCACATAACTTCAGCAATACATATGTCACACACATCAGTGAACCAGTGGTTTATATAAAGTAAATGTAGGTCCAAGAACAATGAAATTCTCAGTGAAATCAGTAATTTAGACAATAAAAAGAGCAAAACATATTCTTTACATACGGGAAATTCCTCAGTTTGTAACACCATATATATATATATATATAAGTAATTGTGTAATATGGAAACCTCCTTTGAAGACCACCTTACCTTAAAGAATTTTTCCCACCAATGATCCTCTTCTGCCGGCGATGCAGTAATCTTAAACCACAAACAAATGAGAGGGACTCTGAAGCAGAAATAGGTCATTAATTAAACCATTAAATTGCTGTAGAGGGGTAAAAACCTAAGTGATATACTCCCCTCATGCTTCTTCCTCTAATTTTAAGTGCCTACTGTCTGCAAATTATAGAATAATTATTCTCATAATAAAAATTAAAAGTTTTCCCCTTTCACCAAATGACAGTGATTTGCAAGCAGTAGAGAAACCTTATGAGGTTTCTGTCACTCCTCTCTGAGAGGTTTCATGTATGGCTGAGTGGTTTCACCCTATTCAGTATACCTGGTAGACATCCGTATCACCTGATATTGCCTGGAATTTAGGATTATTTAAAAAAAAAAAAGAGAACTACATTGGCAGTAATGTTCAAAATTATTATTAAAAATGTAATACAGAGGAGCAAAGCATATTCCTAGGATTAAATTCTAATGTGAATTTACATGTACTCTTACAGTGTTGTAATATACAAGAAAGGGTTTGCCAAGCCAATTTATGTGGCAAACTGTATTTGAGGGTAAATAAACCAAGTTCTCAAGTCAAGAGTCTTCTGCCAAGAACTGTGAAAGAGATGGGTTAAATTAAAAATGTAAGACAGTGGGTGGAAAAGAGGAGTGACTATAAAGGCATAACATTTTTCAAACAATTTTACAGAGTAGGAGAATCTATATGAGGGAACTTTGTTTCTTTGGCTAAACAGGTATATAAAGCATAGATATGCTCTGTATTTCATCCTTTAGGGAAAGATAGGAATAGTGTAAAGAATATGAAAACCCAGTCAGCACTAATATTTTCCCATAATAACTAGGTAGAAGGGAGATCAATAGAGAATCAGCAGTAGTTATTTCTTGATGGAGAAAAATGTTCAACAGTGTGTACCAAGAAGATTCATTTGCTAAATGATCTCAGAAGGATTCCATCAAGCTTTAACCTTCATATCTTAGGATACAACTCCTTTTAGATGACACTGCAAATTATAAGATATTAGAAGAACACAAGTTTCCAATAATGCTTCAAGTCAAGTTGATATATATGATGCCAAGAAAAGGAATGATGTAATACTGAGCAAGCAAAACTTAAAGTTGATATCATTATAGAGCAAAGCACTAGAATGTAAGAAAGTAAAATCTATTTAAAGGCATGCATTGTTAAAAGAACAAAAAGCAAAATGAAGTTCATTTATAAAAGGATCCCATCAGATGACCAATCACCACTGGCTTGAGTACAAATCACCTTACAGAAGTCACTAGATCCTCAGAAGCAACATAAAGGCAACTATTTAATAAGTCAAATTCTTTAATGTGGCTAGTCTGAAGTGAAAATTCTTTAGGTGATAAATGGAAGCATTTCTGTAACCATGGAAAAATATCAAAATAATGATTGCTACAACTCTGTAAAGGCATAAAACCAAATGTACAGAAAATGAAAAACACAAATCCTTGCTATCTCATATTTTAGAGTAGGTTTATAGAAAAGTGTATGAAACTACTTCACAGCTATTGAGCTATTGATTTTCAACTACTTAAGAATCTGACATAATTCAATGAATCAGTTATGTTCAAGTTGTAACAAGAATTTAATAAATTAAGTTGTAATCAATATATATATTTAGAGAAAACAAGCTTCTCAAATCCCCTCCACACACACAAATACACATATAAACATGATGAATAGAACATAAAACAAAACATAAAGGGTTATAAGTGCTCTTTGCACATTTAAAATTCTCTCAAGCCATGAAAAATCATGTTAACAACATCTACTTCACTTATTACATTGCTTTAGCAGTCATTAAAAGGTGTTTAAAAAGTATAATGTTCAAATACAGATGCACCTGATTTTAAGAAAATCCAATATATTGGCCGGCGCAGTGGCTCAACAGGCTAATCCTCCGCCTTACGGCGCCGGCACACCGGGTTCTAGTCCCGGTTGGGGCGCCGGATTCTATCCCGGTTGCCCCTCTTCCAGGCCAGCTCTCTGCTATGGCCCGGGAAGGCAGTGGAGGATGGCCCAAGTCCTTGGGCCCTGCACCCGCATGGGAGACCAGGAG
The DNA here is from genome assembly GCF_033115175.1 of Lepus europaeus. NCBI lineage: Eukaryota > Metazoa > Chordata > Mammalia > Lagomorpha > Leporidae > Lepus > Lepus europaeus. Next base: position 59,538,260 of record NC_084834.1, on the reverse strand, counting down.
GAAGCATCTGGCTCCTGGCTTCAGATCAGCGAGATGCGCTGGCCGCAGCGGCCATTGGAGGGTGAACCAACGGCAAAAAGGAAGACCTTTCTCTCAGTCTCTCTCACTATCTACTCTGCCTGTCAAAAAAAAAAAAAAAAAAAAAAAAAAAAAAGAAAAGAAAAGAAAAAAAAATTTTAAAAAAGAAAATCCAATATATTAAAACTATGAAATTTCAATGCAGATGGAGTTGATTATTCTTTCCATAAATAATGACAAATTTATCCATCATAGCTAATTCTGAATCCCACTTGTTCTTTAAATAATTTGTTTCATAAAAATTTAATGTTTTGGGCTGGCATTGTGGTATAACAGGTAAGGCCTCCGCCTGCAGTGCCAGCATCCCACATGGGCACTGATTCATGTCCTGGCTGCTCCACTTCTGATCTAGCTCTCTACTATGACCTGAGAAAGCAGTAGAACATGGCCCAAATGCGTGGGCCCCTGTACCTGCATGGGAGGCCTGAAGGAAGCTCTTGGTTACTGGCTTCAGATTGGCCCCATTCCAGTCATTGTGGCCATTTGGGGAGTGAACCAGAGGATAGAAGACCTCTCTCTCTGCCTCTGCCTCTCTGTGACTCCACCTTTCAATTATATAAATAAATAAGTCTTAAAAAATTTAATGTACCCAGAGCCTTCAAAAGCTACTTAAGAACAAAAATCTATTTTTTGTACTGTACTAGAAAATTATTTCTCATTTTCCTTAAATGTTTAAATTCCAGAGAATAAAATCTATAAAAGATGGCTTTTCTTTTTGAAATTCATTTTAAAATTATCCTTGTTGTTTAAAACATTAGTAAGCTTGAAGAAAGGGGGACATTTATATACTGTTGGTAAGAATGTAAATTAGTGCAGCCACTGTGGAAATCAGCATGGCAACTTCTTCAAAAACTAGAATTAGATTGCTTATGATCCAGCAATCTTACGTTTGGGTATATACCCCCCCCAAAAAAATGAACACATTGTACCAAACAAATATCTGCATCACCATGTTTATAGCAGCACTGTTCACAATAGCCAAAATTTGGCATCAACCAAAGTGTCTATCATCAGATGAATGGATAAAGAAAATGTGGTATATATACACAATGGAATATTACTCAGCTATAAAAAGAAATGAAATTCTATCATCAATTTTGATGTACCTGGAGGACATCATGTTGAGTAAAGTAATCTGGACATAGAAACACAATTACTGTGTGTTCTCCCTTATATGTGGGAATTAAAATTTAAATAGAAAAAATCAAAAAATGAAAAAACGAAAGGAAGAAAGAAACACCTGTGTGTATCAGTATTGCTGAAAATATAGTTTTGTAAAATTTTTATACCTTTGTCCAACTAATGGTTAAGAATGTTATACTACTATATTTTAATGATCTGTGACTATTTTAATATTTATTGTATATAAACTGTGAAAAAAGTTTATAGAAATGGAATTAAAATATTTTCCTTTTGATGAAAAAAGAATATTAGTAAGAGTAAAGAAGTATCTTTTTTAATCCATATCTATATGTTCATTTCTTTCTGAAACACAAAGGACTTCAACAAATGTGATAGTTTTATTATCAAGAAACATGATGAAGAATTGCCTGAGAAAGTAAAAAGGAAAGCAGTAGGGTAGGCGTTTGGTGCAGCAGTTAAGATGCCACTTGGGACACCCACAACCAATGTCAGGGTGACTGCATTCTTGTCCCATTGCTGCTGCCAATACTGGCTTCCTGCTAGTGCATACCCTGGGAGGCAGCAGGTGACTGCCACCCCTGGGATAGACTGAACTGAGTTCCTGGTTCCTGGTTTTGGCCTAGCCAGCACCATTCTGCTGTGGGGTATTTGGGGAGTGAAGCCAACAAGTGGAAGATCTCTCCATCTGTCTCTCTTTCAAACAATTTTTTAAGATTTTTTTTTTTTTAATTTAGGATGAAAATCCCAGAGATTAGAATGTATTGTAAACCTAGTCTTACCCCTGCATTTTGCTCTCTCTTTAAGCCCCACCTACACAGGGACTGGCAAACACTTGTACGAAGAACAAGGGCTATATGCAGTCTGTTGCATGGGACTTCTGCTATCAAAGCACAGCTGGTAGTAACAACGTGGAAGTTAGTAGTCTCTGAATCATTTAGGAACCCAGAAGATGACTTACTTTTATCACCATTACTTGATGCTTTCTTGCCAAAATAATCACAAATAACTCCCGCATCTTCACTGTGGCGGCAATTGTGTTTTCCAATATCTTGTTTGATACAGTCGGCAAGTGACCTCTCACTTCCTGTGCACTTTACATTATCCACGTGGATGGGTCCTTTTCCTTCCCCAAAATAAGCCATGGTCCTGGCCCTGGCAGGTCCCCTGGAAACACAGCATTCTTAAGGATATGCAGAATCAAGCATTCATACAGATAAATCACAACATAGACTCACAACTGATTTTCTTCCTTAATTTATACATAGAAAAATTAGCATCCATATGTCCTCAAGACCATTTATTTCATGGTTGCAAAAAAAAAAAAGAAAGAAAAATTGAAATGAGAGGCAATAACTGTATCTTCTTCATTGTCACACCCCACAGCTACTTTAATGCAACTGTATATTAAATTTGATTTAGCCTCTGATAAGAAAATCACATTTAATAGCATGGGAAAAAAATCAAGATAGTTTAAGACTATCCAGTTTTTTGTTTTTCTCTTTTAAACGATTATTTTATTTGAAAGGCAGAGTTACAGAGAGAGAGAGAGAGAGAGAGAGAGAGAGAGTCTTCCATCCACTGGATCACTTTCTAAATGGTCACAACAGCCGGAGCTGTGCTGATCCGAAGCCAGGAGCCAGGAGCTTATTCCAGGTCTCCCACATGGATACAGGGCTCAAGAACTTGTGCCATCTTCCACTGCTTTCCCAGGCCATAACAGAGAGCTGGATTGGAAGTGCAGCAGTCAGGACTTGAACCAGTATCCATATGGAATGCCAGCACTGCAGGCGGTGGCCTTACCTGCTATGCTACAGCGCTGGCCCCAACACTATCTAGTTTAAACAGGAAAAATAAATCACTTCAAAATTCTCTACCCTCTTCGAGAATTCTAGATGTAAATTGGTATGTTGCCAAGAAAATTATGAGATTAAATAATTACCTAAGGAGCTAACACCTAATTTTCTTCCTCCTTTAAAAGCAAAATGTTAATAGAGGCCGACACTCTGGCAGAGCAAGTAAAGCTGCCACCTGTGACTCCAGCTTCCCACATGTGCAAGCTGCTACACTTTTTATCCAGCTCCCTGTTAATGGCCTGAGAAAAGCAGCAGAAGATGGCGCAAGTACTTGGGCCCTGTCACTGACATGGAAGACCAGGATGAAGCTCTGGGCTTTGGCCTGGCCCTGCACTGGCCGTTACTACCACCTGGGGAGTGAACCAGCAGATGGAAGATGTGTCTCTTTCTCTCTCTCTCTCTTTCTCTCTCTCCCTCTTTCTCTGTAACTGACTATCAAACAAATCTTTTTTTTAAAAAAGCAAAAAGTACAATTTTTAATAGAGAAAATCAGGAATCACAAATAGAAGCCAGGCTTGCTTTTGATGTATTTCATTTTTTATTTAGTAACACAACATCTTTTTTAAAATATGGAAATGCCTTGTTTGTGTATACAAAGAGAATTGAAAATGAATCTTTACATGAATGGAAGGGGAAAGGGAGCGGGAAAGGGGAGGGTTGCGGGCGGGAGGGAAGTTATGGGAGGGGGGAAGCCATTGTAACCCATAAGCTATACTTTGGAAACTTATATTCATTAAATAAAACTTTAATAAAAAAAATATGGAAATGCAAAAAATTTTAATGAAATATTTTTTAAAATATTAAAATTCAATTCCCGATAAATTAATGACAGAATTATTAAAGGCAAAAGCTTTAAACTTGGAGTTATAGGAAAATTATCTTTAATATCTTGCAAGGGAATAACTAATTAGACATTGAACAGCCAGTGTTGTGGCACAGTAGATTAATCCACGGCCTGCAATGCCAGCATCCCATGACCATTGGTTCAAGTCCCAACTGCTCCTTTTCCAATCTGGCTGTCTGCTAATATGTCTGGGAAAGCTGTGAAAGATGGTCTTTGGTCCCTACTTTGGTCCTTGCCACTCATGTAGGAGACCCACATGGAGTCCAGTCTCCTGGCTTCAGCCTGGCCCATCCTGGTTATTATGGTCCTTGGGGAATGAACCAGCAGATGGTAGTTATATCTGCCTCTTTTTTCAAATAAATAAATCTTAAATAAAAGACTGGAGAGCATAAACCACAAATTAAAAGACTGATAAATTCAGCAAAAATTAAGAATTTTGCTTTACTAAAAACTATCCCAAGGAAAATGAAAAGAATAATTCAAATGTTGATTATATTTTAATACATATGTATAAATATATTTAAGGGCATACGTTTTTTAATAGACAACAGGATATAAAATACAAAAAGCTCCCGAAAATCGTTTAGAACATTTGAAAAAACAGCAACTCAAGAGAAAAATAGGCAAGAGAGAACCCAAGAAAGAAAAATAATTTATAGAAAAGTATCAGTGGCAAATAACTGATGAAGATATGCTCAGTCACATTAGTAAGTGGAGATACAAAGGATTAAACACTAGCTACGCACCACTTTAGCACAAATTGAAAACTGATGATTATCAGTGTGTTGAGCACATAAATCAAGGTAGCTGCTTGGTAGGGCAACCATACATCCCTTGAAAAAGTTGACTATGCACCTGCCTACAGGCTAGGTGCTGATTACACTCATATTCCCTCAAAAATCTCTGGCACACCAGTACTAGCAGAAGGGCATAAGGTTTATAACAGTCTAGTTTTTAATAGTAAAACTAAAAGTCAGCCGGCGCCGTGGCTTAACAGGCTAATCCTCCGCCTTGCGGCGCCGGCACACCGGGTTCTAGTCCCGGTTGGGGCGCCGGATTCTATCCCAGTTGCCCCTCTTCCAGGTCAGCTCTCTGCTATGGCCCGGGAAGGCAGTGGAGGATGGCCCAAGTCTTTGAGCCCTGCACCTGCAAGGGAGACCAGGAGAAGCACCTGGCTCCTGGCTTTGGATCAGCGCGATGCGCCGGCCGCAGCGGCCATTGGAGGGTGATCCAACGGCAAAAAGGAAGACCTTTCTCTCTGACTCTCTCTCTCACTATCCAATTTTCCATGTCAAAAAAAAAAAATAAAAAATAAAACTAAAAGTGATATTGCCATGGTTTGAATGTCCATACCAAAACTCAAGCTGAAATTTAATCCCCATTATTCAATATTAAGAGATGGGACTTAGACAAATATAAATGTTCCAGTTTAAAACAATAAATTAGTAAGTTAGATATTTATGTGTCATAAGACTATAGAGAAAAATAAATCTGAATGAACTACAGCAATTTGCATCAGAGATGAATCTGGGAAGCCATGTGAGGAAAAAAAAACAAGTAACTGAAGACAAACTGAAGGATAATTGCCTACTTTCAACTACATATTTTGAAAAACAGGCAAAACTACTGTTTTAACCTGATGTAAAATTATAAAAAACACAATGGAATAATATAAAATTCAAGACAGTGTTTACCTCAAGGTGATGGAATAAGGAGGGTGGGGTTGGCATAGGAAAACTTTAAAGTATACTTCCTAAGCTGAGTAGTAGAGACAGAGCTGACTTGTATGGTCCTGAAGGCTGAGCACAGCACAGGTCTAGGGATGACATTCAGGGGTCACAGCCTACATGGCTGGAAATGTGGCCAAGAGGGATATGATGCATTTGTTTATTGCCATTCTTTAAAAAATACAGATACTATATATATATTCTTATTTGGATGTATATATTTCAGTTAAAAACAAAGAAAAAAAGATAGGAAAATATTGTCCTTAAAAGCTGTTTTAAAAAGCTGAGTCAAACATCATAATTAGAAACAAGAGTTTTAAAAAGATGCTAATTGTACTTTAGGAAATTATAAAATAAATCAACAATACCTTTTATCAGAGAAAAATGCTATACTGTTATCCTAGGGCCTCCAGGTGATCATACTTCTGCAAATAACCACTAAACAAACCATGATGTATCTGCCATCAGAATATTGTGGTAGAGCTGGGAGAGGTTTTGTTGTTAGCTCAGTCATCGCTGTGCACAGAAGCAACTGATCACTGAAAGGGTTCCACATACTGGTTTGAAGAGGTTTGGAACTGTCACTCTGAGAGTAAGAGGCAGTGTCAGTGGGAGACCAGACAGTGTGAATCCAACTCCACCTGGAGTAGCTATGAAATCAGACAAGTATGCAGCCTCTCTGACGTGCTTCCTCATCAGTAACAACAGTAACTACTTCATCTGATTATTGCAAAGGTTAAATAAAATGATTCCTACCACGTAGTAAGTGCTCACTAAGAATTACCTATAAAACTGGTTGCTTTACTTATTTAGTAAAATTTCAAAAAGATGAAGAAAACTTTAATGCAAACAAGCCAGCAAACAGATTAGGCCAGTATAACCCCTTTTAGAATCCTTCACTTAAAATTTCTTTTTGGCAATGCTCAGGTTTTCATTTCCACCCTAGAAAGACACATGAGTTTTTTTTTTTTTTTTGGACAGGCAGAGTTAGACAAAGAGAAAGAGAGAGAAAGTTCTTCCTCCCGTTGTTCACCCCTCAAATGGCCGCTACGGCCGGCGTGCTGTGCCAATCCGAAGCCAGGAGCCAGGCGCTTCCTCCTGGTCTCCAAGGTGGGTGCAGGGCCCAAGCACTTGGGCCATCCTCCACTGCCTTCCTGGGCCACAACATAGAGCTGGACTGGAAGAGGAGCAACCGGGACAGGATCCGGCGCCCCAACCGGGACTAGAACCCAGAGTACCAGCGCCCCAGACGGAGGATTAGCCAAGTGAGCCTCGGCGCCAGCCTACACATGAGATTTTATGCTACTTTTTCTCGCATGTTGACCACATGTTAAAGGAGCAACATGATAAAGGGAAATTCTCAGTAAAGCATTTGGAAGAATGATGATCTAGGGAATCTTGAAGTTATTTCTTTCCACACACTCAGTAGCAGAAAAGCCTTAAGCTCTGTTCAAACTGTCAATCAGACCTAGGAAACTTGAACCTATGTAAAAGTTGAAACTAATTCTCACAAAGTGGACCTCTCGTTCCAACTGCTTATGTTCTGAGCAAATACATGAGTAATGTCAAAATCCTACAAGGTGTAGGGGCCTAGGATCTCTTCATGTGCTGTCCTGCCAGGTGGGGAATATCAAATATAGAAAAAGGTGCGGAGTCTGGTTCAAAATCTTTCCTAGCCTGAGTTTGAGAGCCACACATGTGTTATCCAAAGTATGGGGAGCTTTAAATCAAAAGAAAGTTCTCATTAAACACGACAAGGACAGATTTCTGTCTTTAAAACAGATTCTGACTGAATGAAGATAAAAGCAATTATCCCTTCTTTAGAGTTATCCAGGGAGCTTGGGTAAATTAGTTTATTGACATAGATTATCTGAGAAATTCTTTTGAATACAGTCCTCTTTCATAAATGAGACTGACCTCAGATGCTTATAGTTGGCAGCATATTCATAAATAAACCCAGGAATTTCTGCTGACTGGTAATTGCTACCTTGATACAAAGTGCAAATAAAAGTAAGGTTTAACCCACTATAAGTATCTATAGTCTTGGAAGATCCCTTTACCCAAATAAGTGACTCCAAGGATTCTCTTAGAAGTAAAAATTTTTATGTAAAACTTATTTCATAATATTAATGAATACCCACAATATCAAATTTGCAAAATAAAAACTAAGAAAATCCTAACACACTGCATGAATTTCAGCATACTTCCTTCCTGTGTATATTTATGAGGAAAATACTAACCATGAGGATTAACCTACTGTGCTATGGCACCGCCCCTCCTCATAGGTTTCAACTGTGAGTTTATTATTCATTTTTCCTTGTTTTGTTTTGATTTTATGGTTTTCTTGTGACTGCTATACATGAGTTTTATTTTCTACCTAGCATATAGGCACAATTACTTTAAAATTTTTTTTACTTTATCTTATTACATTAAGAAACACTAGCTTGACTATCTTTCCAGTTGATTCTCATGAGTTTTCTAGGTGGATAATTATACTACTCTTATAACAATGCTGACACTTCCTTTTCAATGCTGATACCTCAACTGTTAAAATTTAGTGAGACCTCCAGACAATAGTAATAGCAGACATTACTCTTTTGTTCCTAACTGATGTGTGATAGACAATTAAGGTGGTTTAATTTACTCTCTGCTCTAAGAGATTTGAGGAAGAAATGTTGATTTCATATAACTTTTCAGCATTATTAAGATGATCATATTTGTTTTCATTTACAGATGACTCACTGAATAATTTGCTTGTTTATTTATTTGAAAGTCAGAGCTCTGGTGGGAGTGGATAAAGGGAGAACATCAGTGGTTCACTCCCCACATGGCTGCAATGGCCAGGACTGAGGCGGTGGAAGCCAGGAACAAGGAGCTTCTTCCAGATCTCCCACTTAGGTAGTAGGTGCCCAAACACTTGGGCATTTTCCACTGTTTTTCTCAGGCTATTAGCAGGGAGCTGGATCAGCATTGTAGGTGGCAGTTTTATCTGCTATACCACAAAGCCAACCCCCATTGAATAATATTAAATGAATGCCCCAGTTTGACCCACTTTTACATTTCAGCAATAGACTCCACTTACAGTTCTTTTAAGACACTGTTGGATTAAGTTTGCTAATGCTTTATGTAGATATTTTTATGTAGATTCCTAAGACTGGAGTAGTTTTCTTTGTACTTGTTTAGTCTTGAAATTGAATTATATTAGTGTCACAAAATTAACAGAAAGATTCATATGTTTCTTTGCTTTGCAACAATTTATACCATTCAGGAATCATCTGCATTATAAGGGTTGGCTTAAAAATCCAGCCCCCCCCCCCCAAAAAAAAATCAGCCTTTTCTGCTAGGACCATTAATCTAATTGGATTTTCTAGCTCTTATACCAATTTTGATAATTATGTTTTATTGCAAATGTACAGCTTCCCAGACAATTACACATTGCATCTATATTCCCAAATTTATTCACTAAAAATAATTCAGAGTATTCTCCAATTTTTAAACCGCTTATCTGTGCTTTTATTTGTCTTTTTTCTAATATTTTCTTTTTTTCTCTTACAATTGCCAGAGATTGTCACTTATTTTATTAACCTTTTTTAAAAAATAGAAGTAATTGCTGATAATGTAAATGTGTAAAATGAAGAAATTTGAAATGCAGCTAGGACATGAACCGAAACAGTGCCCATATTGGATGCTGGCACGGCAGGTGGCTGTTTAATCCCCTGTACCACAATGCTAGCCCACGCTTTTCTTCATAACTGATAAAGAAGTATCATTGAAAGTCACCATAAATTTCATTCACCTAATCCACTTTATATTTCCCACCTAAAATCAACTTTTTAAAGGTTTAGTGAGGCATATTTGATATAAAAATCTTGATACACTGGACATAAGCATCTTCCTGTCATACCATCACCACAACCAAGGTACTAAACATCCCTCACCTCTAAAGAATATCCCCCTATTCCTCTGTAAGGTTAGTCCTCTTATGACTGGTTTATTTCACTAGTACAATGCCCTCAAAGTTCATCCATGTCATCACATATGACATAATTTCCTTTTCCTTTTTTTTTTTTTTTTTTTTTAGGGCTGAATAACATCTCTCTCTGTGTGTGTGTGTGTGTGTCTGTATGTGTGACAGAGCATTTAGGTTCTTCTCGTATGTTGATAAGTTTGCATAATGTGGCAAAGAATATGGGAATGCAGACATTTCTACCAAGATTAATGAAAACCCACTGTAATTTCAACTATGGAAGCTATTAAAAGGCTACAGTGTTGGAATGGCAGCTTAAACTAGTGGTTAAGATGCCTGCCTTCCATATTGGAGTACCTGCGGTTCAACTCCCAGCTGTGGCCCCTGACAGCAGCTTCCTGCTAATGCAGACCATGGGAGGCAGTGGAGAGTAAATCAGCAGATGGGAGCACTGTGTCTCTGCTCTGCAAATTAATTAATTAATTAATTTTGGGGAAAAAAAGGCTAAAATACAGAAAAAATTACCTTTGGATGAGGAAGAAAGCATTATGAATAGTTGAAATGATTAGACTACTTTGTTATATAAAAACTACACTTTTATGTGACAATGTGTATTTTGTGTGGAAAGGTAGAAAAATTTGAATAGACTATTACTTCTTTGTAATTCTGAATCAAATAAGCTTGCTGACAGTATTTTTAACTGAATCACAGAAAATGATTTTAGGTACTTAATAACTCATTAAAAAACAAGCTTAAAAAAGCAGTGATATTCAGCAAGTAACTACCCCAAAAGTTAAATATTCCTTACTTATAGCCAAGCTGTCGACAGATCACAGTTGCATCCTTATCAGTCCATCCATCATCACAAATTGTTCCCCATTGGCCATTGATAAAAACTTCCACTCGTCCTTCTTTCTTATTTTCTCCATCCACCAGTCTGATAGGAAAACCTAAATCACAATTCAAAAGGATTAGAAAAGTGAAAATAAGTGAAACAGATACTAAGGCATGAGAGACTTTACAAATTTTATAAAAATCAGTTGAGTGATCAAGAGACAGAGAGAGAGAGAGAAAGGAGAAGAAGATAGGAGAGCTATCTATAGGAAATTATATCTACTTGTGTAACGTCTTTTGAAGTCTTGAGGTCAAAGTGCTCACCTTGCTGCAGTCTGTAGCCCCAGGTATTGGAACAGTGCCTGGCTTGTAAGGAAATGGCAATCATTGTTGTTGAATGAATGAATGCATGAATGACTGAATGAATGGCACTATAAAACTGTGAACTATTTTATTACAACTAACTTCTACATAATAAAAGAATATTATCTTAGAGTTGCTTTGTTTTATATATGTTCATTTACCCATGAACATAGCTAAAAATGTATATTCCAAAGCTAGGATTTTTAGGAAGCTGTAAACAGATACAACCTTGTCATACTTGAGGAAGTTGAATGGGTTTAATGCCAGAGGAGGGGGAAAAAGTTTTTTCTTTTAAAGGCATATAACAGGAACAATTTCCATCAAAGGGTTTCTATGAACTATTGAGTACAAGGAAGAAAGTAATAAAAATTATCAAGATTTAAAGTGCAGAAGCTTTAGGTGCACTCTAAAGTGTACCTAAACTGTACAAATAAAGTGATTTGTACATCACACGATTTTTATCCACATCAATAAATATGATGTTAATAGAAGGTGTTCATTGTGACTTGCATCCTGTCAGGAGGAAAAGTGTGAAGTCATTAGGATGGGCCCTAATCCAAATGACTCTTGTCCTTATAAAAAGGAGAAACTTGGACACAGAGATATATGATGTGAAGAGACATGGAGAGAAGACAGCCATCTACAAGCCAAGGAGAAAATCCCGGAGCAGCTCCATACCACACAGCTAGTTCTCTCAGTTCTTTCTGAAGGACCCAATCCTGCCAATGCCTTGAGTTTGAATTTCTAGCCCCTAGAACTATGAGACAATAAATATCTCTAAACAAATTACCCTATCTGAGGTAATATGTTTTAGCTACCTAAGCAAATTAACACAGTGGGAAGGTCTCTAGCTTTAAGGTCACCAAGATTTAACAGGTGAGGATTTAGGGAATACAATGAAGCATGGTGAGATGATCAGAACTAAAACAGTGGAAGTAGGCAGCTAAAGAACAAACTGTATGTCTCTAGACCAACCTATGAAATTACTGAATTGACTCTTGTTGATTAAAAGGAAATACTTTTTGCAGGATGGACACCTCTGCTCTTATTCCTCCGACCCAGTTGTACTTATCCACCCTTCTTTGCTGTTCCTTAAGTTGCTAGTCCCTTAGTTTACATCTGTGACCATGTTATTCATGGGTTATGGCAACATGAGGGGACTTCAAAAAGTTCATTAAAAAAAATGAAATGAAAAGATAATTTTGCTGCAAAACAATTTTTAAATCCATGCATAGTTTTTTGTTTTTTTTTTTGACAGGCAGTTAGAGAGAGAGACAGAGGGAAAGGTCTTCCTTCCGTTGGTTCACCCCCCAAATGGCTGCTATGGCCGGCGTGCTGCACCGATCTGAAGCCAGGAGCCAGGTGCTTCCTCCTGGTCTCCCATGCAGGTGCAGGGCTCAACCACTTGGGCCATCCTCAACTGCACTCCCCGGCCACAGCAGAGAGCTGGACTGGAAGAGGAGCAACTGGGATGGAACCGGCGCACCAACCGGGACTAGAACCCAGGGTGCAGGAGCCGTAGATGGAGGATTAGCCTAGTGAGCCACGGTGCCAGCCATAGTTCTTTCATAATATGAATCATCCATGAAGTTTTGTAGACCATTCACATAACAGAATTATATAAAGTCAAAATTAACAAATACTTATTGAGCACCTATTCTACACACTGCCAACTAATGTTCTTAAAAAAAAAACACTTGAAATTTTAACTGTGTCATAAAATACGTAAAATTTGAAACTTTTTGTTTCTTAATATTGTATCTGAAATTCTAGGGTTCTTTGCAAGAGAAGTAAGACAAAAAGGTGAAGTAAGTGCTCCTCAAAGACTAACTTCAAACTGATGACATCCTTTTCCTAAGTTTTAGATCTTTGATGTGAAGTTAAGAAAACATTTGCACATTGAATAAGATCTCCATGTTCCATGCCAGTCTTTTATGAGCAAAAGTAAAAATCTTAAAGTTCAAATTTCATGCTTTGTAAAAATACTGCTTATGGTGCTTCTGAACTTAATATAAGCCAATTATTTTTACAAAGTCATTGAATTTTCAATTCTTGAGGGGAAATTGGATAACAAACATTCTATCCATACTATCCTGTTACTTAAGTTCTTTTTGTTAGGGTGGTAATAATAATACTCAGTGTGTTTCAGTTGTAAAATCTTAAAAAAATATAAAATGTTTGGAAAAAACTAAACAATTCTATGGGTATAAAGTATCTTTAATTACACATCTCATAATGATTTCTGGTAGTTTTCTTTACTCTTTCCTGTAACAAAGATATATTGTTTAAAAAATACTTAGATTAAAATCTAGTGCAAATACAAATGAAGTCTAAGTTTATATGGTAAAAGTGGGTGAGAGACAACTTCGCTATGAAGGAAAACTCTGCTAAGACTTAGTACAAACTTTAGAATTAATATAAAATTAAAGTGAAAATAATGTATTTGCCATCCCGGAATTTTCCTCCAATTCCCACAGGTATTACCTACATTCTTATGAGGATAAGTTTTATTCACTTAGAATATTGATTTTGAGCATTTTACCTACCACACACCCAAATACATGAAGTGTCTATTGAACTATAACTAGTTTGAGGAGACTTTTGCTCACAGAAGTTACCCTTCAAGTAACTGAAAATAATGGGAGTCACTGTGCACTTGCTCCTCATGTAGGATCTCTGTCCTTATAATGTGTTGTACTATGTGAATTAATGGTAAAACCAGTATTCAAACAGTACTTTATACTTTGTGTGTCTGTGTGGGTGCAATCTGTTGAAATCTTTATTTAGTATATACTAAGTTGATCTTCTGTATATAATTAAAAATGAATCTTAATGAAGAATGGGATGGGAGAGGGAGTAGGAGACGGGATGGTTTGTGGGTGGGAGGGTGGTTATAGGGGGAAAAAACACTATAATCCAAAAGTTGTACTTTCAAAATTTATATTTATTAAATAAAAGTTTAAAAAAATAATAGTGCAACAGCTTATTATTACAGTGCTAAACAAGGTAAACATCTCCATGTTAAGTGCTGTTGTTCGTATCATTTTTTCCATTATCCATTTCTTTAACCTTTTCTTTTAAATATGCAGCATTTTTTTTTTTTGACAGGCAGAGTGGACAGTGAGAGAAAGAGAGAGAGAGAGAGAGAGAGAGAGACAGAAAAATCTTCCTTTTGCCGTTGGTTCACCCTCCAATGGCTGCCGCGCCTGGCGCGCTGCGGCCGGCGCACTGCGCTGATCCGATGGCAGGAGCCAGGTGCTTCTCCTGGTCTCCCATGCGGGTGCAGGGCCCAAGCACTTAGGCCATCCTCCACTGCACTCCCTGGCCACAGCAGAGAGCTGGCCTGGAAGAGGGGCAACTGGGACAGAATCCGGTGCCCCGACCGGGACTAGAACCCGGTGTGCTGGAGCCGCAAGGCGGAGGATTAGCCTAGTGAGCCGTGGCGCCGGCCAAATATGCAATATTTTTAATAAATTGGAAAGCAATGGTATATTTGAATAAATAAATAGTACCTGATTCTATCCCAAAAAAATATTTGGCTCAGACATAATCTTCTTCAGACAAGTAACTTGAGTTAATAAACACACTCCCGAGATTAGAACCAAGAAATTCATAATAATGTTGATCACATATTTTATTAATTATTATCATCCACAGCTTTTAAAATTTTTTTAAAAAATATCTAAAACTCTGTAATTAAAAAGATTTTCTGGTAAACTGAAATGATTAGCTGCTGTCCTACTCTATAAGTATTTAACAATCCAGGCCTTAAGAGAACTCAGATCACATAGTCAGTATTTTGTCACTGGCACTCCTGATGGGGCATGACTGATTAGATGGGGCATGATCTAAACACCTGCTATCTGGGGCTGAGAGAACCCACTTTTTAGCAAATAGGGTCCTATCCACCAATTACATGCAATCATTCATCACACAAACCTGGGAGGCCATAAATATTCCATAAGAAGGCAGTAGGAGAAAATGAGAACTAATGGAAAGAAAATTGGAAGTAGGTCCCAGAGTATAGGGATGGAGTAAAGAGATGCATTTCTACTTGGTATAATGCAATGAGTTACCATGATATCATGGTGTAGCATAAAAAAAGAGTATTTTACAAACAAAGTGTGCAAAATGGTTAATATTGCAGAATTCAACAAGTTTTATTATTTTGTAACAGGAAGATTTCAGCTTCACAGTCTGAAAACAGGAGGATAAAATGGGTAGATTCAATCCTGAGGTTAAAAGTAAAGGTCATCTATCTACACACACACACACACACACATACACAAACACATGTACTCTAGGTAAACCATAGAACTCTGATAGTGTTCTGGCCAATCTTTTGAATAATTCCCCTTAATATACTTCATCCATATTTATCCTGCCTTCCTTCCCATCAGACCTTAAGAATCTGGTAAGAATGTTTAGCCATAAATAGTTCAAGACTGTTAGAGGAGCTGGTTCCTTTTTATCAAACTACAAATCTGAAGAAATTTGTAAAAAGAGAGTAGCAATGGTCCCCGAAGGGTCTCTAGGATAATGGCATATCTTAGAAAGATGGGTAAGCTATTAGCTCCAATTGATCCATTTAGAAGCCTATTGAGAACCCTGGAAGAGCAAAGAATGGGTGGCTGGTGACCAATGATTGACAAGGCCTCAGGAGCAGAGAAGAAATGAATCATGAGACAAGGGGAGGAGTGGAATATTCCTTTTCTTTTTCTTTTTTAAAAATATGTCCCAAATAGCTCATTTGTACTCAAGTTAAATGATCAGAATAGGTGAATAAGGAGTAGAGAAACAGATTACACAGCTTCTTTCTTCTTTCAGATCACACGATTACAAATATTTTTAGTGGGAAAGTTAGGTTTCTAAGTAAAGAAAAACAATTTCAGGGCTGGAAAGTTCATAATGCGGATAGATTCAAAGGAATATTTTTCTCTGCATAAGAATGACTGAAACTTAGAAAAATATGGGAAGTTAAAAATCCAAAGAGGAGAAACACTTTACACTTGGGGCCAGTGGCTTAAAGTACAATGGCTACTGAGTTACGAATGTCTAGAGTTGTGGTCGGTTCTCACCCAGAGACAGTCTGTGTCCGTCACTGCCAGGGTAGCAGGCGACAGCCACATCTTCCCGGTGGCTGCAGTCATGCCTTCCCCACTGTCTCCTAGAACACTGAAGGAAACTGGTTTCCTTTCCTGAGCAGCTGACATCATCCAACCAAATGGGCCCTGCACTTTCTTCAAAATGGTTTGCAGAAGCCTGTTTGCCATATCTGTGATAATAAAATAAACCATGTTACAATGAACCACAAAACATAAACAACCTAAGTGCTGGGACTTCAGAGCGTATTTCTTGGTTCTTTCTCCTGCCTTGAGGACACAGCGCTGAGTTGCCGCAGTTACAGGGTTTGAACATCTGAACAACTTTTGGTTGTTTCAATGAGTAACCATTGAGTAATAATCCTATTTTCAGATTCATTCTTGTTTTTTGGTGTTCAATTTATCCTACCAACCAGAGAGACTGCAAAGGGATATATCTCAAATTCCTGACAACAGGATTAACACTGTGAACCACACAGCGAGAACACGTTTGTCATTTGGTTTTCTGACGAACACTGGGAGCCCTCTGACTCCCTCAGCTTCTCTAGGCCTCTCTGGTATCTTCTTCAAACAGAGTGTGTACTAGTTTAGTAATTTCCCCACACACACTACCAAACCCTTCATGAAGTTTGGATTTCAGCCCATCAACATCAAATAATAGCACTCAGTTTTTTGTAGGAATAGATAAACTGAATATTTAATTTTTAAAAACTTTTTAAAAATTTTAGAAATTTATATAAAATATAAATTATTTAATATTCCAGTTGACTTTATCATTTCTATTATCTGTATTGTAATAAATGTATGTTGTAAAACTAGAAAAAATTATAAAATTTAAAAATTGGTAATTTTTTCTTAACTTTCATCCTCTCAATATTTCTTTTGTTACATAAAATCCAAATCTCCAGGAATTACTGAGCTTAAATAACCTTAATGTGTCTTCCATTTTTAAGAGTCTATGAAATTCAGCTGTTACTCATAAATTTTATGTCAGTGTTTTCCTTAACTGGATGCTTTTATTACTGCTATACTAAGAATATAAAGAGACATTTCTGAAATGAATTTTCCTAATTGTTTTCCAGGGCAATTATATTAAATGTATTCAACTTGACAAACATTTGATAAATTAAAACAATGCAACTTTTAGTTATTCTTTCAATCAATAATTAACTGGCTGTTAATCATTAAAAATTAGACTTTTTCCTGTGATTTTGCTAACTAATCCATACTTAGCTAGAAAAGTAAGTAACCTAAATTCCAAACCTCTATCACTTCCAGCTTATATCAATTTTCTTGCAAATGTATCAATCTGATAATCATCTGTCCATATTAGCTATATGATATATAAAAGGAAGTCATTTTACTCTTGGGTTATACAAGGAAACACACAAGCATGACCCTCTTTATTATTCCTTAAGAATATCCTTTCAAGAATTCCTCTGTAAATTAAATGCAGCACATGCTTATACAATCTTCAACACAATTATTTAGAACACCTAATAGTGTACTGAAAGTCTGATATTCAGTAACTCTAGATATTCTGTGAATGCAAGAAAAATTATGACTGAAAACTGTATTTGTGAAAATAATAAATTAAATATGAAGAATCAGTGTCAATTGTTTTCATTAATAGAAAACCATGTGAAAATAAAGGATAAGAGGATTTATTGGTCTCTCTAATTTGAGAAAATTGTATACTTATCAGTCTACAGATTAACTTAAAGTGACATTTATAAAGTAATTCTTATTAAAGTCAATAATAATTTAGCTGTTTGTTATGTCATACCTCTTGACTCATTAATTACAACTGCTCTGCCCCCAAAAATTCAAAGTATGAGGCAATCATGTACATTGACATCTTCTTAATAAAATTATAACAGGAAAAAATTCAACCTCAATATTAAATATAGTATCAACATTTGAAGGATGTTTTGTTATTAAAAGTATTAAAAGTGTGGATACTTAAATTACACATCCACCACTTGAGCTGATATAAAGTTATAAACAGATACTGTAAATAATAGTGTAAAAATGGGAAAATTTTAAGTAGTTTTCTACTTTCTTTCTTTTCTGAACTTTATATGTGATATTGCTTTTTTATAAATTTTAACATATATGTTAAATATGACTTTGCTTAGCTTGAATGAGGGAATATATTTAAGATTTCATGAATGTTCACAATTAGTTGTATCTGAAGCTGAAATGATCCAATTTTCCCAAAGTTTTCAAGTATGAGAAAATTACTTCAAGCATGACACAGAAATATGGCATAAAAGAATGGGTATTCATGGGCTTCATTCAAATATTTAGCTCAAAGGCATCATTTGCAGTTATTTCAACCAACTTAAGTTCTTACTCTGAATGTATGATATATGTGACAAGCAATATATTGCTCCAAGTGTGATACTCAGCTTTTAAGTGAGTGAGGTCAAAGGCGAGTTTTAAAGGTCATCTCATTACAAGACGGCCATTTTTCTCAAATAAAAGTGATAATTATCATTACATTCTGAAAACCAGAATAATATACTACCAAATTGTTTGACGCTGAACTTCTCTACAATTTTAGATACAATGATGTCAAAACTAACCGCATCCAATAGCGATGATGCATCAGAATAAAATCAAGCATTCAAAGTCTTGAAAAGACACAAAAGGACCTAGGAGTCTCACTGGCTTTCAACCAATTATTCAAGAAGAAGGGTGGTGGCAGGAAAGTTCAACAAGACAAAAAACAAGAGATGGTTATTCATTATCACAGAAAATGTCATTTCTAAACTGTTCTTCCATAGGTAGGTAAATAGATTATAGACAACATATAGGTTTAATATTATAGAAAGTATAAGTAATGATCACAGAATAAAACATTTAAAGATATAACATGGCACCTTTACTTAGTGGAGGTTTAGCCTTATGATTATAAAATAAACTGAAAGTATGTCAATGAAAAATTAAAAATAATAAGAAAGGAAGGAGGATGGGAGCATAGGTGGGAAGTATCACAATGTTCTTAAATTTGTTTATATAAAATACATGAAATTTGTTCAACTTATATAAATAAAAATTATTTTAAAAATAATGTGGCATTTATTTGCCTCATATCAATGGGTCTTACTTAAATCCCAGTTGTCGGCAAACCACGTATGTATTCAGCTCAGTCCAGCCATCATCACATACAGTCCCCCACTGTGCCCTGTAATACACTTCCAAACGGCCCTCATGGCTACTTTTCCCGCCTGCAAGTCTTATGACCCCATCTGTAATAAGAAGGAGATGCAGAGACTAAGCAGATTCACTCCCAAGAAAGGCAAAACAACATTTTCATTTCATCACTAATACCGTATACACTCAGGCTTCCCTCTAGGCCTTCCATTAAACTCGCATTACAGGAGTGCTCAATGAACTGACATCACTACATTGTATGACATAATATGTATCTGTCCTACTAAAACATAATTTTCTTTTTATTTGTACTCCTATTACTTGGGTAGAAAAAACATATTCTGATATAATTACAAATATAAGCATGTTACTCTGCTGGTAAAAACAGTAGCACATACAGAAGTATGTCAATACAAATTTAGTATTTCATAGGTCCTAAGAAGTTATTCTTTTGATTTTTGTTAAAGAAAAATTTAAACAGAAATGTTTTTCTAGGTTCTTTTTAGCGTAGGAACAATGGATTTGGGATGCCCATCTACTTCCTTCTACCTCCAAACAATTAAGTAAATGTACACTCAGACATGCCCTTCTTATAACACATGACATATGTTGACAAGTATGCTGCAATATGGAATACTATGGAAATAGAGCATAACAAAGGTAACTTTGTTTCTTTAATAGTGTTCTTTAATTAACAATTGCATCAATACCATTTTACCAGGTAGGAACACATTCTGTCACTCAAGCCTGTTGAACTTAAGCCTGTTGAATATATGAATGGATTAAAGACATAATTATAAAACCCAATATCTGAAATTTACTATTGCATGTAGATTTTGATTATTAGGTACTACATACATCAATGGCATATTTATTCTGATTTATACTTACAGAATTTTATAGTTTGAAATTTAAAAACTTAGAAATATCTATAAATAAGGAGATAACATTTTAATAACTTTGTGTTAGATTCTTTTAGTTTTATTTGGAGGACTTAGTTGTATGTTCATTGGGTAATATTGTTCAAATTGAGGACATATAAAGATGTGGTAAGTCCAAATGATGCTTGCACAGGTGTTACTGTATTAATGGGATAAAATCCTTACCTGTCAAAGGGGTACAGGACACTCCAGCATCTTCTTTATGGCCACAGTTATGTTCTCCCCAGGAACTCTTTGGACATTGCTCAATTGAAAGTTCATTCCCAGTGCAACGTACTTCATCCAACATTATTGGGCCAGATCCTTCCCCAAAATATGCCTGATTCCATGCTTTAGCAATACCACTGAATAAACATAAGAATGTAAGAATTCTGGATCAGACAGCAGAAGTTGGTTGGACTTACTCAATTTGCCCCTGGTCAAAGATACTTTTTAATCGCCATTTAACAGTTTACCCCCTAGATCAACAGGAATTTCTTTTTTTATGTTTTAAACTTTTATTTAATAAATATAAATTTCCAAAGTACAGCTTTTGGAATACCGTGGCTTTTCCCCTCCATAACTTCCCTCCAACCGCAACCTTCCCATCTCCTGCTCCCTTTCCCATCCCATTCACATCAAGATTCATTTTCAATTATCTTTATATACAGAAGATCAATTTAGTATATATTAAGTAAAGATTTCAACAGTTAGCACCCACACAGAAACACAAAGTGTAAAGTACTGCTTGTGTACTAGTTAGAGCATTAATTCACATAGTACAACACATTAAGGACAGAGATACTACATGAGGAGTAAGTGCACAGTGACTCCTGTTGTTGACTGAACAAATTGACACTCTTGTTTATGGCGTCAGTAATCACCCGAGGCTCTCGTCATGAGTTGCCAAGGCTATGGAAGCCTTTTGAGTTCATCAGCTCTGATCTCATTTAGACAAGGTCATAGTCAAAGTGGAAGTTCTCTCCTCCCTTCAGAGAAAGGCACCTCCTTCTTTGATGGCCCTTCTTTCCACTGGAATCTCACTCACAGAGATCTTTCATTTACTCTCATGGGCCCTTCAGCCAGATCCAAATGCCTTAAGGGCTTATTCTGAGGCCAGAGTGCTGTTTAGGACATCTGCCATTCTGTGAGTCTGCTGTGTATCCTGCTTCCCATGTTGGATCATTTTCTCCTTTTTAATTCTATAAGTTAGTATTTTCAGACACTAGTCTTGATTATGTGATCCCCTTGACTCTTAGTCCTATCATTATGATCAACTGTGAACTGAAACTGATCACTTTGACTAGTGAGATGGCATTGGTACATGCCACCTTGATGGGATTGACTTGGAAACTCCTGCCACATTTCTAACTCTACCGTTTGGGGTAACTCTGGTTGAGCATGTGTCGAACTGTACATCTCCTTCCTCTCTTATTCCCACTCTTATATTTAACAGGGATCACTTTTCAGTTAAACACCTAAGAATAATTGTGTGTTAATTAAAGAGTTCAACCAATAGTATTAAGTGAACCAAAAAAATACTAAAAGTGATAAAGTATTAAGTTGTTCATCAACAGTCAGGACAAGGGCTGATCAAGTCACTGTTTCTCATAGTGTCCATTTCATTTCAACAGGTTTCCTTTTTGGTGCTCGGTTAGTTGTCACCGATCAGGGAGAACATATATTTGTCCCTTTGGGACTGGCTTATTTCACTCAGCATGATGTTTTCCAGATTCCTCCATTTTGTTGCAAATGACCGGATTTCATTTTTTTTTACTGCTGTATAATATTCTATAGAGTACATATCCAGTGCCGCGGCTCACTTGGCTAATCTTCTGCCTGCGGCACTGGCACACCGGGTTCTAGTCCTGGTTGGGGCACTGGATTCTGTCCCAGTTGCTCCTCTTCCAGTCTAGCTCTCTGCTGTGGCCCGGGAAGGCAGTGGAGGATGGCCCAAGTGCTTGGGCCCTGCACCTGCATGGGAGACCAGAGGAAGCACTTGGCTCCTGGCTTCAGATTGGCACAGTGTGCCAGCCGTAGCGGCCATTTGAGGGGTGAACCAGCGGAAGGAAGACCTTTCTCTGTCTCTCTCTCTCTAACTCTGCCTGTCAAAAAAAAATCAAAAACAAAAACATGACTTTCTCTATTTGTTTTGTCTATTACCATTCATATCTCCTGCCACTGCACATGTTTTTAAGACTGCTATGTATTTCCCATTACTGACCCTCCTTTCCTTCATTAGTATTGGAGCTCATATTTCTAGGAGAGCAAAAGTATTGCAATTACAGACCATATCTACCATCTTCCCCTGCTTCTATATTACTAAAGTAGTTTGTTTTTGATAAAATAGACATAAGAGTAACATTTTAACTATTTTGAAGTGCATACTGCACTAAGTACATTCACACTGTTATAAAACTATCACCACCATCCATCACCAAAACTTTTTCATCATCCCAAAATGAAACTCTGGCCACTTTAAATGACTAAGTTATTACCAATGATATTTAGGTAGAAGCATCATGTATAACTTCTAGAAAGTGCCCTCGTTCCATTCCCTTCTATCTGTTGTCTACAAGACAGAGGTGGTAACTGGAGCCTAAGAAACTATCTTGGGTCAGAAGGTGCCACATTAAGAATGACAGAACTGGGTTGACACTGTGGCACAGCAGGTTAAGCATCCACCTACAGCGTCCTGGCTACTCTACTTCCAATCTGGCTCCCTGCTAATGCACCTGGGAAGGAAGTAGAAGATGTCCCAAGTGTTTGGGCCAATGCAGCTGCACGGGAAACCCAGAAGAAGCTCCTAGCTCCTGGCTTCAGATCTGCCTAGCTCCAGCCATTGCCACTGTTTGGGGAGCAAACCAGCAGATGGAAGACCTCTCTGTCTCTCCTTCTCTATCTCCATGTAACTCTACCTCTCAAATAAATAAATATTTAAAAATAAATAAATAAAATTTGATACGGAACTCCCCCATTACTGCAAATATATACAAAAAAGAAACATAATAATAATTTTTTAAAAATGACAGAACTACAAACAAGAAATAGATGAGAGCCCTGACAATGTTGAAATATCATGGTGGCCTTGAGTTGGGTATCTCTTTTATTAAGAAACAAACACAAGTTTCAATTTGTTTAAGCTGATGGTATAGTGGAAAAATATAGTTTCTCAAGGGAAGATACGATAAAGTATTACTATAACACTCACAATAAACTAAACAAGAAAAATTTTTTAACATTCAGAAAATTAAATTCAAGAGTCTTACAAGTAATTCCCAGAATTTGAGGGGTAAGGTAGTTGGGTAATTGAAATCTGTTGTTTGAAATATGTTCATATACCCACTATTATCAGTTCAAAGAAGGAAACTTCTCAGAGTTGTGTGCCTGAGGCCTTTGCTCACTTTTACAAGAGGACCTAGGAAGGGAGAGAAGTCCTTGCTTGTAACTCTAGAGCTGATGTCAGCCACTATAACCCATGGGCCAAATCCAAGGGCCACCACCTGTTTTGAAATGACTTGTGAGCTTAGAATGATTTTTTACATTTTGTAAATTGTTGAGGAAAAAAAATAAAACACAAACATAATTTGGAAAAAGTGAAAATCAAATTCAGTTCAAATTTCACTGTCCAGAAATAACGTTGTATTGGAACAAGGCTACACTAATTCTCAAGTTATTGTCTGTGGCTGCTTTTATGCCGAAGTGGCAGAGTAAAGTAGCTGAAGAGTCTAAAATATTTACTTCCTGCCCCTTTACAGAATAAGTTTGCACACCCCTGCTCCAGAGGAAAGATATTAATGAAAGCAAATATAGAAACTTAGTGAACACTGAGAGTCAGAGAACAAAACAGAACTGGAGAAGAGATGACTAGTGAACATCCCAGGGAATCCAGAAAGGAAAACTTTAGAGAAAGGCAGATTAACAGCCTTCTTGGATCTCTGCCCTGAGATGAGCGACAGAAAAAAGAAAACTAAACAAAAAAGAGAAATATCTCTTAAGGAAAATTTCAGTGAGTACAATTGGAAACCTGGAACCAATGTGAGAGAACCAACAACAGAAACAAAAATGAAATCCAGATGATCTAAAGAACTAAATAGCACACACACGAAGAAGAGGAGCAGGAAGGAAAGAACACTGAAAACTCACCAAACTAAAATAATAGGAACATATTCTTTTAATCTTTGATGCAAGAGAGGATTTCCTGAGCAACTGAGAAAACTCAGAAGTCAGAAAAGAAAAGTTTAATTCAACTACATACAGTTGTAAACCACTGTTTGGGAAACTACATCATAAGCAGAGACAAAATGCAAACTGAAGGTCTGGAAGAAATATTTGCAATATGTAACAGCAATCACCAAAGAATTTGCTGGAGATTAATAACAAGGTATCATTATTATGTGTGTGTGTGTGTTTTTTTTTTTTTTTTTTTGGACAGGCAGAGGTAGACAGTGAGAGAGAGACAGAGAGAAAGGTCTTCCTTCCGTTGGTTCACCCCTCAAATGGCCACTTAAGCCGGCTCTGCACCGATCTGAAGCCAGGACCCAGGTGCTTCCTCCTGGTCTGCCCAAGCACTTGGGCCATCCTCCACTGCCTTCCCAGGCCACAGCAGAGAGCTGGACTGGAAGAGGAGCAACCAGGACAGAATCCGGCGCCCCAACAGGGACTAGAACCCGGTGTGCCAGCGCCGCAGGCGGAGGATTAGCCTAGTGAGCCACGGAGCTGGCCTCATTATTTTGTTTTAATGGAAGGCAAAACAGCCAACTTCAAAAAAAAATAAATAAATAAATGCAATAGCGAGGATTAGGCTATTCATACAAGTAATATACATAACCAATGACCATGTATGTTCGATCTCCCTAGCGATCCAATTAAAATAATAATAAAGTATTCCTACACATCATACTTTTTGGAGATTTAAAAATTTCTATCACTGTCAATATTATATAGGCTAAAACCTAACAAAGGCTTTTTATTCCCAAGCAACAAACAGACCCTAAAAGCATCCATTGGCCAGGAGCAATTACAGATAGGGTGGGGCAGAGTAAATGAAATGCACTGTGCTTCAAACATGCTCGTGCTTATGTAATACAAGTCTGAAGAATAAGTAAAAATCTTTGTTAAATGCCTCAGAATTGTGTCCCTTCCTTGATGAAGAACAGGACGGGAGAGGGGCAGACCTGATCAGTGAATGGGGGATGGTAATCTATGTTAAAATCCATTTAAAACATGACTTGAGCATTTTATTTTCTTTCTTACACATTTCTGTATTTTCTAGTGTTTATAGATATATTTTATTGACTATAAAGGTACTTAATTAAAATAAGCTAATCAGAAAAAAAGCCAATAGAGTAAACTTGGGAACAATAACATTAACTAGACAACTATGCTGTACTACAAACTAGGTTTTCTAGCAAATTTTTGAGTTTATAAAGGTTAAGAAAATAATATTTATACCTGCACACATTCCTTCAGCAGTCACTAGTCTTTCCTGGTGCCCTGAACTATGCTGGCTTTTGGAATACCAAAGAAACTGATGACTCTGATTTTACAGTACTGGGGAAAGCAATAGAACACTTATGAGCAGTTAAGTGCTCAGCAAATTGAATAAAGCTGTGTGTTTTCAGTCTTTCTTCTATGGAAATTATTTCTACCCCTGCCAGTTCATCTATGATAAAAGTCTCAGGGTTGCCCACTTTCTTACCCTCTGACCCCAAAATCCATTTGTGCAGCAGGGGTGCATTGATGTAATACATTGAGTTACTATTTTTTGTGCAGAGCTGCTTGACCTACATAACAGCAACCTCCAACACTTACTGGACTGATTCTACATCTGATCTTTATTCAAAACATTCTTAAACTTACTTAGCTCATCAGATTGTTTTCACTGAAAGCTTTTGCATTTCTTTTTATTTTCCCCGATAGAAAAAGGCCATATAGCACCACCTGACTGACTAACCATGCTTAGTCATATGACTCGGAGATGGACACAGAATGGAGTTATGCCATTCTAATGTGCAAGAAAATAATTTATTAAGTTATAAAAGGCTGCTTTATTAATTGCAAATGTCAGCTTCTAAAACTTGTAAACTATGGATGGGAAAACAAAAAACCTCCTTTTTCATGATCAATACCCTAATTTCTCCTTGAAAAAATAATCTCTCCCATCTCCAATAATGATATTTGGTATGGATCAAATGCTTATCACACTGATCTAATAGCTGTGTATGTATTTAATCATGCAATCCTCTCTACAGCTCCACCATGCTATGGTTCCCAATTTGCAAATAAGGAGACAGGCTCATAAGTTAAATAATGTGCCCAAAACATCACCACTAAGTTAGTCTGACTCTTAAGCAGACTCTGACTTAGTGGAAATACATGTCAACAATCTTTAAATCTTTTGTAAATGTAGCACATTACACATTAAAATGTGCTGTCACAGTTCTTAGCTTTGCTTTTAAGAATTTCTAAAGACAGGAGGAAACGCTTTCAATGTTAAGCACACAAAAGAGGAATTTTTTTTTTTTTTTGACAGGCAGAGTGGACAGTGAGAGAGAGAGAGACAGAGAGAAAGGTCTTCCTTTTTGCCGTTGGTTCACCCTCCAATGGCCGCCGCGGTAGCGCGCTGCGGCCAGCACACCGCGCTGATCCGATGGCAGGAGCCAGGTGCTTCTCCTGGTCTCCCATGGGGTGCAGGGCCCAAGCACTTGGACCATCCTCCACTGCACTCGCTTGCCACAGCAGAGAGCTGGCCTGGAAGAGGGGCAACCGGGACAGGATCGGTGCCCCGACCGGGACTAGAACCCGGTGTGCCGGCGCTGCAAGGCGGAGGATTAGCCTAGTGAGCCACGGCGCCGGCTACAAAAGAGGAATTCTAAAACATCTCCACCTAAAACTTCACTGGGTACATATTAATTCTCCTCACTGAATTTTCTAACATTTGGCTGTCTCCTTTCCAGCTCCACATTTTTCTACAAGTTCTGGGTTAATCAAATTTGTGTATCTTAAGTTCAATCATTCCTTTTGTATTTAGGGAGCTTGCCAGCTAACAAAATGTGCATACATCATTAATAGATGAGGGTCAACAAAGACAGTGTCTCAGGTAGAAACTGTAACTACCACTCCAGGGACGTATGATGTAGTTTCCCTCTGGGACTTCAACAAAGCAAGTAAGATTGAGATGAAATCTGCTTAAAAATGAATCATAAATTTAGACAAGCAACAATTATGCTGCATGCTATCAACCATGTGCCATTAAAAAAACTATTTCATCTGAAAGTACTTAGTCTTTAAATAAACAAAAATTATAGAGGAAGAGGAATTTCAGAATATAATGTAAATGCATGAGATAATTATCAAATAAATGAAAGAAAATCAAATAAACAAGGTCAGCTCAGAGCATGAGTGCTTATGATAAAAACTGGTGTCTACAAAACTGAATTGTTGATTGTTACAAAGGCTTATGGATGTTGCCAGCACTGTAGCATAGTAGGCTAAGTGTCTGCAGGGTTGGCATCCCATATGAGTGCTGAATCAAGTCCTAGCTGCTCCACTTCTGATCCAGCTCCCTGCTAATGGCCTGGGAAGGCAGTGGAAGATATCTCAAGTGCTTGGGCCCCTGCACCAATGTAAAAGAACTGGAAGAAACTCCTGGCTTTGGATTGGCCTAGCTCTGGCTATTGGTGGCCAACTGGGGAGTGAACTAGAGGATAGAAGACCTCACTTTCTCTCCTTTTCTCTTTCTGTAACACTGCCTCTCATAAATAAATAAATCTTAAAACAACACACCAATAAAAGGCTGGGTACAATCTTTGTTGTCTGGTGTATCTGGAGATATTTTTTCTTTCAATCACTTTCCAAACATACAAAAGATTGTAACAAGCTAATGCTTGAGAAAAGATGCTGACACTTTACTTAGCCCATTTGTGTGTTCAACATTCATATAGTCTTCCTTGTGATTCTGCCTTTATATTCTTTCTGTATAAAGACTATTGTCAGCATGTCCTTTATTTAAGAACTCTTTATATAAATAGTGAAAAAATATTTCTCTCAAAAATGAATTCTAGGAGCCAGCACTCTGTTGTAGAAAGTTAAGCCTCTGTCTGCAGTACCAGCATCCATATGGGAGCCAGTTAAAGTCCTGACTGCTCCACTTCCCATCTAGTTCCCTGTTAATGGGCCTGGGAAAAGCCATGGAAGATGGCCCAAGTACTTGGGTCCCTGCACCCATGTGTGAGACCTGGGAGAAGCTCTTGACTCCTGGCTTCAGCCTGGCCAGTCTCAGCCACTGTGGCCATCTGGAGAGTGAACCAACATGTAGAAGATTCTCTCTCTCTTTTTCTTTCTGTATCTTGGCATTTTAAATAAATGAATCTTGAAAAAGTGAATTTTACATACAACATGAATTTTCAAAACCACTCTCATGACTTTAGTGTTATTAATTTCAGTATGTCACCGAATTTTCTATCATTTTCTAAGCAACAAAAGTTTGCCTTTTCTCCACAAGATTATATTAGTATAAAACACCTATTGCTTAAATTTAAATAACCCAAATCACAATGGTAATAGTAAGTATGTAACTATTCTACTCTTAAAGTTCTTAGTATTTCTGGAAAAGGCATAAACTTCTTAGTAACTAACATGAAAATCAACTGAACACATAATCAATAACCCAGTGAATACACACATAAGGGTACTACAGAAAGCCCATGGAAAATGCATATTATGATAAATCCAATATTCATGGTGTCTCTGCCAATACAACAGTGATTCTCATAATATCACATTCCTTCAAGTTATTAAGCCTTTATCTTTATGCACCAAAATAAACTTATCAATTCTACTTATCCACGAACTTCTTGAAGTATCCTTATATATAAACTTTTTAAAAGTATGAAACTACTAGATACAGCTAACTAAATGGAAGTTCTGGGTAGATGTATAGTGTTTGATGATCTCACCACCACTGAATGCTTAAAAATATCTTTTAAATATAAAAGTCTCTAATTAGATCGACCCTGTGTAATTAGAATATTTGCTAACTGCTGTGTAGACAGAAAACCTTGTAAATTAGGGAATATGCTATAGATGAGAAAACTGTAACTCAGAGATGCTCAGTATCTATGGGCAACTCCAAAAGCAAGATTCAAACCTGACTTGTTCTGAGTCAGAGTGCATGCTCACAATCTTATGCTTTGCTGACTCCAATAGCAACACCTGGATACTTCGAGAAAGCTGTTCATGAAATTGATATTCAGTCAGAACACTTAAAAAAATCAAGCCTCAAAATGTAAAGACTAATTACACTTCCTGCAAAAAGAACTGACTGTCCATATTCCTGGCTTATCCAAAGGAAATAATCATATGAGTAAGCATCGCTGCCAGGATTGCCATGCCCAGCCCTGTCCCATACATGAACTGTCAATCAGTTACAGGGGTAAATTCAACTTTGCACTGAAGGAGCAAGCTGATGCCACCTTAACGCAGTACTCAGTTTCAGTCCTGCCAGTGAGGGAAACCAGAGCTATTCTCTGACTCCTATTGGGACACAAGATGAGCAGACAGTATTGGGACGATATCTAGTCAAAATGTTTGCTTTGATTTAGTCAAGCATTTGGGCCTAACCTTCAATTTCAGGAATTACAAGAACCAAGGACCACAAGAGTAAACTACATGACAGCAGAAAGAAGACAGAAGACAAATTCAGAGGACAGGATTTTCTCCAAAACAACTGGCCTGTCTCTCCAACAAATCAGTATCATGGAGAAAAGAAAGAAAAAAGGAATCTATGAGTACAAATGGTTCAATGTTCAAAATCATGTTCCAGCATCAAAGATTACAATTAATTGGACAAATAAGACATGAACAACAAAGATTTCTTCTCAAGAGACCTCCCCATCACAGCCCTCCCACAATGTGCTAATGGAAATATTTTTGTAATTTAAAGTAAAACATTAACTTTCAAAAGACCCTCCAATGCAATCTTAGAGAAACGTGTAAGCTTGTTATACCAGGGCTCAGAATTACTAGAGAGAAATCACATAACATAATAGTCCAGAATAATGACAACTGAGAGACATGCAATGCTGATTTTCATACAGCTGTCTTTGCCATACAGGCCTCCTCTCAGTACCCAAATGGGAATTATTCCTTTGAACACTAATATCCTTTGTTCTAAGCACATACCTACAAATAAAGAAGTTCAAGAGTTTAGACAATATTAGAGGGATGGGGGTTAAACTTTAATTACATGCTAACAAGTGGAGGCTTATATGATTTAAATCACTATTGTTGATGGGGCTGGTCATTACCTGGGAATAACATAAAGACAACTAGGGAAAGGAAATAAAGCTTAGATTTTTAGTAATATAGAACCAGTCTTGTGCAGATACAAGTAGGTGAAATCTTCATCTAAGCATTCTTCATAGAATCTCACCAAGGACAAAGATCAAAAGGCACTGTTAAAATTTGTTCAAGGAAATGTGTCATTGAGATAAATAGCACCTACCTTTGGGTATGGAAATAATTTTCAAAAATGAAAACAAAAGAAGAAAAACAAACCTGAGGCCTAGCTGCCTGCAAATCACTTCAGCATCAGCATCATCCCATTGGTCATCACAGATTGTTCCCCACTGGCCAGCATGGTAGAGCTCTACTCGACCTTCATGCACAGTGCTCCCACCAGCCAGGCGAATGATGGGGAGCGCTGCACCTGCGCAATGTGAAATCCAAAACAAGTTACACCTATACATTGACATTGATCAATAAGATCAGGTCCATCTATTTCTCTGCCATCTCCAATAATTAAATAGTATTTATCAAGACACATCAGTGATATAAACATGCACATCTAAACCTAACACATATTACAGTAATCTCAACGTATTAAAATATCAAAAATTGAATTACACGTATATAAACAGCTATTAAGAGGAAAGAGTTCACTTTTCCCCAGCAACCTCAGAAACCAGAAAAGACACCTCAAAAACTGCAGATTATTGGAAGCAAGTTTGCTTTTTAGGGTATTATTGGTGCTCAGGTGAACGTATATCTCTGCATATTTCAACCATACTGTTAATAACCATATATCTAGTACATGGAGCTTACAGGAAGCCATTATTCAAGACAACAATGCATTTTTGAGGAATATGCTATCTACAACCCAAAGGAAAATAATGATATCATGATTATAATCATTATACAAATTGAAAATATTTTATTGCAGTTGGTTTATTTTATATTTGATTTCAAGATTTTTCTATCTTGATTTTATCATGACATTCTATTACTAAAATAAGTATTTCCATATATAGTACATTGTATTACATGTATAGGATATAATATTTCTATAAGCAATTTATATACAAAATAGGTTAAAGTGAGATACTATTTGAAAATCAAATGGAATTCATGCTTTCAGATGTATTCATACTGAAGATTTGAAAATAGGATATGATCATTTGGATTTATTTCTTTATTTAAACTTTTAAAGGAAATTATTTAAATAAGACATTTTTATCATCTGAAATCATGTTTAAAACACAATGAAAGTAAAACAAGAAAATATTTTTTTTTACCATGGTAAGAGCTGCAGGTAACAGCAGCTGCCATCTTGTGAGGACACGGCCCACCCTGCCACATGTCTTTTTCACACAGAAGTATATTTTCTTCATCTCCACGGCAATGGACATTGCTCCAATAAATAGGAATAAGGCCCAGTACAGAAAAGGAAGTTTGTTTTGCTATTCCTTTACCTCTGGAAGTACAGTGATCTAGATTAGATTTATCAAATGCAGACAAAGTTTTGGATCAAAGTATTTGGATTTTTAAAAATGAAAAAAAATCAATAGAGATGAATGTGAAAGGAAAAAAATCATGCAAGATCACATAAATTTCTAGGAAATAAAAATATCAGATCAGAATCTGAGTTTATCTGCAGCAATCATTTTGTACAATATGTGCCTTTATTCTCTGTGGCTGATTTAGAAGAAAATGGGCAAGCACTACAGATAGAAAAGAGAGCCAGCGTGGCTCTGTGTAAGAAGTTATGTCAAAAGGCCCAGTGAAGCTGAGATTCTGGTCTGGACTCAGCTAAAAGTCACCCTGAGCTACAAGTCTCTAAGGCTCTGCCTTTTTTTTTTTTTTTTTTTTTTTTTTTTGACAGGCAGAGTGGACAGTGAGAGAGAGACAGAGAGAAAGGTCTTCCTTTTGCCGTTGGTTCACCCTCCAATGGCCGCCGCGGTAGCGCGCTGCGGCCGGCGCACTGCGCTGTTCTGATGGCAGGAGCCAGGTGCTTCTCCTGGTCTCCCATGGGGTGCAGAGCCCAAGCACTTGGGCCATCCTCCACTGCACTCCCTGGCCACAGCAGAGAGCTGGCCTGGAAGAGGGGCAACCGGGACTAGAACCTGGTGTGCCGGCGCCGCAAGGCAGAGGATTAGCCTGTTGAGCCACGGCGCCGGCCAAGGCTCTGCCTTCTAACGTGTGAAACAAGAAGTCTGGATGCTTTAAGATTCTCGCTAATGCCAATATTCTAGGTTTGCATATCAAAAATGATAGTTATTATCACATCTGA
Source organism: Lepus europaeus (assembly GCF_033115175.1). Lineage (NCBI taxonomy): Eukaryota > Metazoa > Chordata > Mammalia > Lagomorpha > Leporidae > Lepus > Lepus europaeus. The sequence continues at coordinate 59,505,699 of NC_084834.1, read as the reverse complement.
GTACAATATCAAGGGAGGCAACCCGTTTAAAATTGTGAAATCTTAAATATAATATTTGCTCACAGGACTTTGAAACAGGTTAACAAAATCACACGCAGATGGGCTCTGCTTTCAGATCATCTGCCCACATACTTTTGGAGGTATCCTTTGATATATACCACTTGATATCAAATTTGAAAAAGATTAAGCGTTCATTTGATTAACATGATAATCTCAACAGTGGTCTCCATGGCTATAGCTTCCATCAACCAAACAGTAAACATCTGGGATATATTTAAAATCTGAAATGTGTCTTTACACAATAGAGCTGAGTTGCTCTGCTCTACTCTGCAATTTTTTAATGGACTATTGGGAGATGATCTAAACAAGAGCATTGTCTTATCTAATATTTACATCTGCAGAATGGCAGCTTACATTCTTTCATTAATCAAGACTAGCAACCACTCTGCAGTTGACAGCACTACTAGAGTGTTCTTGCTCTCTTTGTGTCTCATAGGAAATAGTATTATTTTCTGGTTTTCAAGCTTAACAAATGTGCATGAAGTATGAATATGAAAGAAGACACTATCACCAGCATCCAAAGTTTTTATATCTCCTGATCCTCAAAGGAAAATCTTCAAATCAACATTCTTTATGCCCAACTGCCAACAACTGATTGCCAATTAAACATAGATGGATGAAATCAGTAATTACCATTTCCAAGCACCATAGCACTTCAGAGACTCAGGCCTTTCTGTTTCTTTCATGCTGGGTTATACTTAGTCTCATTAAAAGAGTAGTTAATTAAATTTCATTTCATTCATTAACCCTGTTTGCTGTTCTAATAGCATTGAAGTCCTGAAGAAAAATTAGACCTCCTGGGTTTGCCCTTACTAAATTTCTCATTCCTCAATATTCCCAGTGAGAAGACAGGAAGAATCTCACAGATTAAAGCCCTACCTCTTTGTCTGTATCATCATATTCAATATTGGCACTCGTTTACTATTAACCCAAAATATTGTAAATCAGAAAGCTGTTTTTCAGCCTTTTACATGTCCATTTTTTTTTTTTTGGACAGGCAGAGTGGACAGTGAGAGAGAGACAGAGAGAAAGGTCTTCCTTTGCCGTTGGTTCACCCTCCAATGGCTGCCACGGCCGGCGCACCTTGCTGATCCGAAGCCAGGAGCCAGGTACTTATCCTGGCCTCCCATGGGGTGCAGGGCCCAAGCACTTGGGCCATCCTCCACTCCCTGGCCACAGCAGAGAGCTGGCCTGGAAGAGGGGCAACAGGACAGAATCTGGCGCCCCTACCGGGACTAGAACCCGGTGTGCCGGTGCCGCAAGGCGGAGGATTAGTCTATTGTGCCGCGGCGCCAGCCTACACTTCCATTTTTTAAAACAAGATGTTTTCCAGAACAAGATATTTTCCATGCTTTCTAAAGACGAGGGCTAAGAAAAACATATGGTATGGGCACTCAAAAAAAATAAATGAGACACAGAAACAGAACAATAAGAACAACAAAAACAAAATCCTTTCTTCCAAAATGGAGCTTTCTTCATCTGATGAAACCCTATGGCATATGGCATTAAGACGCTGAGACTGGTGAGAGTCAGTATACACTGATGCATTTTAAAGACAGTGCCAAGGGCTATAAGGTAAGTTAGTGCCTGGATGAGCTGTTCCTCAGGATGGTTAGACATGGAGGAGGCAGATAGAAGCTGCCATCTCTCATGGGACCTCCCAGGGCAGAAACCCAAGGCCTGGGACCTCACCCCTTATCAATCACAGGATATACAAAAGCAGAATTTGTGGATGGCCAAAAAAAGTTAAAAGCTTAATTGCAACTTAGGGCTGTGCAGGCTACGAAGAAATTGTTATTCTCACAATCAAATTACTTGGTTCCTAGGCCTAAACAATTATTTTGTTAAATGCAAAGAAGAAAATGCTTTCCCGGAGAAGCAGCAGGTAATAGCCTAAGGACTTGGGTCCCTGCCATCCCTGTAGGGGAGACATGGATTGAGTTCCAGGCTCTTGACTTCGTCTGGCCCAGCCCCAGCTGTTGCAGGCAGTTGGGGAGCACACCAGCAGATGGAAGATTCTCATTCTCTGTCTCTCTTTCTCTCTCTCCCTGCCTTTCAAGTAAATAAACTGTTTTTGTTTTTTTTCTTTCAACGTGCTCTTAACTTTTGCCTACTTAGCATTTGCCCATTTCTTAGTTCAGCAGGGGTAATAACCCATGAAGTACATTTGAACAACAGACAACTCCTTTCCATTTGAGCCCCTCTCTTGATAGCTCATTTGTGGAAACTGGGAATAAAGAAAGTGACGGTAAGGAAAGGAGATGCAACATTTCCGCAGCAATGACCAGTGTCCAATATCATTCTCAGTCTCTATTTGTAGACTCACCCTAGTTGCAGCTGGTGACAAATGACCGACGCATCAGAATCATCCCAGTCGCTGCTACACACGGCGCCCCAAGTTCCACCTGCGTACACTTCCACTGTGCCTTCAAATTCATTTCTGCCACCACGAAGTCGTACGGACCCTAAAGAGGAAAAGAATCCCAAAGCCCTTTGATGACAAATAATTTGACTATTCTGAGCCAGTCCTGGGCTAGCAGGATCTTTACACTTAAATGGTGAGAGATCCAGTCAGAATGATTTAGTCTCCACTGGGCAACTTCTTTGAGAGTTTAGAAATTTCCTCTTTGTTTGTGAAGTTGACATCTTAATATTAAAATGTGAATTATATTCTCTTTTTTATCTAGGCAAACAAGGGATCCATTATAATTACAAAAAGGAAAAATAGAAGAGTATGACTAATACGAGATCTTGCATCTCAAATATTAGATTATATCACACATGAAGTTTTTATCATTTACGCATTACCACCCATTAGCACAAGAGATCATAAGAAACACAGAAACGTGAAATGCTCAGCTTAGAAACTAGCTGTAATTAGCTTATTATACCTTGCTTTTATTTGATTTGTTTATCTATAAAAGGAGAATAAAAATAAAGTGCTCTCTCCACTTGTAAACTCAAGCAGGGGCTGGCATTTTGACACAGTAGTCACGAAAATTCTAAAGACTGTAGTACGGACTACAAAATCAATGAGTCAAAAATTTGTTAGTTTTGAAAACACTGCCTAATGTTAGTCTTAGGAAAATAGCCACTAAGTAGAGTGGTTTGAGATAATTATTGAATCTCCTGGAATCACCATGTCTTCAGTATCATCCCCATTAAACTTTCCCAAAGCGTACAATTTGATTCATTATTTTTGGTGTTTAAAAGGGCCAAAATTTAAATTCAAGCACCTCTGGGAAACATAATGTATTAAGTCTTAATATGTTCACTGTGGATCCCTTATGTGGAGATCAAGCTCCTACATTCCTCTTTTCACTGGAACTGGGTACAGAGTGGGTACTGGGAGGTGGCAACTAGGACACTTAGAAAGAATCATGGAGCCAATTTAAAAATTTCTTAAAATTCTGTTTAGAAATCACCTATAGGCATTTCTTTTTTATAGGTAAAGGAATGGAGTCCTAAAAAAAGGTTAGCATAATTCATATATCTCAAAGTTGCTACGAATGGCTTTATAATAATTTTACAAAAATACCAGATTCACAAATTAGCCATTCATTTTCTTTGTATTGGTTTAATCACTCACTGCAATTATTTCCCACTTCATCATCCTTAAGAAATGTAAGCATCATGGGGGTCGGCACTGTGGTATAGTGGGTTAAGCCACTGCCTGCAGTGCCGGCATCCCATATGGGCATCAAATTGGGTCCCAGCTGCCCCAGGTCCAATCCAACTTCATGCTAATGTGCCTGGGAAAGCAGATGTCCCAGGTGCTTGGGCCCCTGAATTGATGTGAGAGAAGGGAAGAGGCTTCTGACTTCTGGCTTCAATCTGGTCCAGCCCTGGCCATTGAGGAGTGAATCAGAGGATGGAAGATCTCTCTCTCCTCTCTCTAACTCTGTTGCTCAAACGAATAAAATAAATCTTTAAAAAGAAATGTAAGCATAGAGGAAAATCATACTTTCTTTCTCATGACCAAAACAAGGCCTCCTTTAACTCAAACAAAAGGCAATAATAAAAGAGGCAAGCATTGTACTGCCTACTCCTGATTGTTCAGAAAAGCACAGGTATGAGTCATTTACAGGATAGCTCACTTAAAAACCATTCATACATTCTAAACTTCTTTAATTGAGACCAAGCAAGTGGAAGTTGCTATGGTATTGAAATTAGCTTCTATGTTCCTCCTAAAAACTCATATATTAAATGCTTGGTCCCCAGTCTTATGTTAACAATACTGAGTGGGTAGGAACTTCGTTCAACTATAGTTTTTACATGTAAGGCCTTTAGGAAGTAACCAGATCAGATTAGGTTGTTGGGGGTTAGTTCCCTATTTGTGAATCATGGCGGCTTTATAAGGAGAGGCAAACAGAAGGTGTACTCCCCCTGGCCATGTGACACTCTGTGCTGCTTCAGGACTCTGCCAGCAAAAACACAATCACCAAAAGCTGATTGTCCACAGTGACCTTTCAAAGCTATGAGCTAAAATAAACCTCCTTTCCTCATAAGTAGCTTGTCTTAGGAATTTCATTGTAGTGACAACTGAATAAAACCAAAGCTCAGTACAGCTCAGTGAAAAGTGTGACCTACAAAATATTTTTTAAAGAACTATGAAGAATTCAATTGAATTTGAGATCTTTTTTGATTACAAAACTCCTACAGACTGAATCTGATGCATGTCATAAATACTAGTAGTTTTTCAAAGAATCCATTCGTTCAACTCAAATGGACATGATTTAAAATTATATGTAAATTGGGCCGACTCCTCGGCTCACTAGGCTAATCCTCCACCTTGCGGCGCCGGCACCCTGGGTTCTAGTCCCGGTCGGGGCGCCGGATTCTGTCCCGGTAGCCTCTCTTCCAGGCCAGCTCTCTGCTGTGGCCAGGGAGTGCAGTGGAGGATGGCCCAAGTGCTTGGGCCCTGCACCCCATGGGAGACCAGGAGAAGCACCTGGCTCCTGGCATCGGATCAGTGCGGTGCGCCAGCCGCAGCGCGCCAGCCGCGGCGGCCATTGGAGGGTGAACCAATGGCAAAGGAAGACCTTTCTCTCTGTCTCTCTCTCTCACTGTCCACTCTGCCTGTCAAAAAAAAAAATTATATGTAAATTAAGGGTTTTTTTTTATTATTAATTTCTTCACAACCAGCAGCTAACTCACATCAAAAGGGTTGGAGGGGCCAGCACTATGGCATCACATATGGGCACTGGTTCGAGTCCCTGGCTGCTCCACTTCAAATCCAGCTCTCTGCTATGGCCTGGGAAAGCAGTGGAAGATGGCCCAAGTCCTTGAGTCCCTGCAACCGCATGGGAGACCCAGGTGAAGATCCTGGCTCCTGGCATTGGATCAGCGCATTTCTGGCCCTTGGGGTCAACTGGGAGTGAACCAGCGGTTGGAAGACTTCTTCTCTCCGCCCCCCCCCCCCCCCGCCTCTCCTTCTCTCTGTGTAACTCTGACTTTCAAATAAATAAAAAAATCTTTAAAAAACAAAAAGGATTTTAAAAAGTTCTAGTAATGAAAACAAACTGGAACTCTACTCACTCATGTTAAATAACCACCCTAAAATTCAAAGCAGTACCTAGCTCAGTAAGTTCCCAAGAAGAAATGACATAAGTGTCATCTAAATGACTGAGGAACTCAAATATGAGAAGGAGAATACACCCAGTAAAGTATAATTATGACCACCACATTACAATGGGAATTACAGAGCAGGAACGCATTTCCAGGTCAACTATCAGCTGTACCACCCTTTCTTAATTGCTACAAACAAGCTGTGAAATCCTGGGTTCATTCAGCTTTATCTGCTAAATGGTAAGAAATGGAGAAAGCTAATCCAACTTTTCTTTACCAAATGAACACAAGTATTTGCAATTCTGAAGAGTCAGTTTGCAAGTTACTCACTGGTAGATTCTCTATCAAATTCCACTCCCAGCACCCATACCCTCAGCCTCAGCCCAAATGCACATACTCTTGCCTAGCAGTTTATCCTTTACTGAGAGCCACAACAATTCCTCAAGTATTCTGAAGAAGCCAAGCTACCTTAGACTCACCGTGAGTATACTCTAACAATATATAATACTAGGCCGGCGCCGCGGCTCACTAGGCTAATCCTCCACCTTGCGGCGCCAGCACACCGGGTTCTAGTCCCGGTCGGGGCACCGGATTCTGTCCCGGTTGCCCCTCTTCCAGGCCAGCTCTCTGCTGTGGCCAGGGAGTGCAGTGGAGGATGGCCCAAGTGCTTGGGTCCTGCACTCCATGGGAGACCAGGAGAAGCACCTGGCTCCTGCCATCGGATCAGCGCGGTGCGCCAGCCACAGCGGCCATTGGAGGGTGAACCAATGGCAAAAAGGAAGACCTTTCTCTCTCTCTCTCACTGTCCACTCTGCCTGTCAAAAAATTTTAAAATATATATATATATATATATAATACTAAGAAACCCTCAAATATTCAAATAATTATATGGAACATCTTTTTTTAAAAATGTTTTTATCTGCATAATAATATGGTGTAAAGCAGTAACAACTTGAGCACACAATTTACTAGAGGTCTTCAAAAAGTTCATAAAAATGCATCCTATGAAAAAAGTATGTATGGCTTTCAAAATATTACTGACGCCATATAAGAGTGTCAACTGTTAAATCAACAAGAGTCACTGTGCACTTACTCCCCATGTAGGATCTCTGTCCTTAATGTGTTGCACAATGTAAATTAACTAGTACTCAAAAAATACTTTATACTTTGTGTTTCTGTGTGGGTGTAAACTGTTGAAATCTTTACTTGGTATATACTAAATTGATCTTCTGTATATAAAGAGAATTGAAAATGAATTTTGATGTGAATGGGATGGGAGAGGGAGTGGGAGATCGGAAGATTGCGGGTGGGAGGGAAGTTATGGGGGGGAAAGCCATAGTATTCCAAAAGTTGTACTTTGGAAATTTATATTTATTAAATAAAAGTTAAAAATTAAAAAAATTTAAAAAGAAATTAAATATTTCTGCACTAAATAAGCTTATCTTTTCATTCCATTTTTCTATGAACTTTTTCAAGTATCCTTGTAAAATAGACACATTTAAGAAAAATAGTAGTTTTCAATTTTTCTGGCTTTATTTTGTTCTTCCTGCATTTACTCTCTTGGAATGGTTAAGGTGTTTAAGGTCTTCAAAACTGCTAATTCCTACTGTGTGGGACACCTGCATCCCATATCACAGCGCCTGTATTCCAGTCTCAACTGCACTGCAGATTCCAACTTCCTATTACTGAGGCAGTGGTGATGGCTCAAGTACTCGCCTCTCTGCCACACAGGTAGGAGACCCAGATTCAGTTCCAGGCTCCTGGCTTTGTCCTGTCACAGCCCGGGCTTTTGTGGGCATTTGGGGAATGAATGAACTAGTGGATGCAAGATCTCTCCTTCTTTGTTTATCTGCCTTTCAAATAAAATGAAAAATAAATAATTTTAAAAAATTTTATTGGACCTCATTTCCCTCAATTCATGCTTTATGTGCTGTATCCTATGTGCTATATCCCACAAGTCTAGATCCCTGCCCTTGCTACTGCACCCCTACCTCTACACCTAAGACCCAGAAACACAATAAGCATTATTATTAGTAGCAGTAGTATTATTTTATGCCTTATATCATGTTGGCATTTCAACACTGTATTTGAAGTATACCAAATGTTAAATGGGACTAAACAAGGCAGGCAGAAGTCCAAGACAGCGTGAAGAGTTTCTGTACACTGTAGAACAGGAGAGAAGTAGCTTTCTGGTGAGGCTCCATTTGATGTTGATCCTTCAGTGAGGGCTGATTTCTCCAACGGGCTGTAAAAATTTGTAGTTGTACTATGTGTGTGTATACACACATCTGCACAAATTTATAGGTACCCAATTACAAGATGGAGAAAGGGCAATAACCTTAGCACAATGAAAAGAAAGGCTGGAACAATAAAGAAATCTACAAAAGTAAGTCAGGTTAACTAATTTCTGCTGTTATACTTAAAAATAAAATTTTTTGCATAAATGTTAGGCCAAATTCTTTGTTTGATAAATATTGATCAATTATTATTAAGAATTGATCTCTCTTCCTTCCCTTACCCTTTCCTACTTCAGTCAAGCATTCTGCCATGCTCCTTCTTCAAAGTCACAGTTATAATGTCTCTGGACCACACCCTGGTGGAGCCAGGGCTGCACTGTCCTAAAGTCTCTCAAATGCCAATTTGATGAAAGCTCTTCCATCCTATATATAACTTTCTAAAAATGTGTTAATAATAATGATTTAAAATTTGAAGTTGCAAACAGATTTTATAGGTTAATGACACTTAGCACAACAAATGTATAGGAAGAAAGTCTAGAACTGCAATACTATATATGATGTCATGTCATGGAGAGGAGCCACCAGAGTTCACAAAATGAATGGCTACCAAAACAAAGGGTTAACTGTTACTGGTTGTCTTACAGCTACATAACGGCAACATTTTCCAGTGAGCAACAAGGGTTAGAATTCTACTATCTTAATTCCTTGCCAAAAATGTTTAACTGTCATTTTAGTTTATAATTATTTTAATTTTTTTATTTTAAGAAGACTTATGTGTTTATTTATTTGAAAAGCAGGAAGGCAGAGAGAGAAACAGGGAAAGGGAGATTTTCCTTCTACTGGCTGACTCCCCAAATGGCTGCAACAGTCATGGCTGGGCCAGGCCAAAGCCAGGAACCAGGACCTCTGTTAGGGACTCTCATATGGTGACAGGGACCCAAGCACTTGGATGATCTTCTGCTGCCTTCCTAGGCACATGAGCAGGGAGCTGGATCAGAAGAAAAGCAGTGCTTCTATGGGGTGCTGGTGCTGCAAGTGTCAGCTTAACCTGTGCCACAATGCAACCCTATAATTACTTTTCTTCTCTGTAGATAAGATGCATAGTTTTATAAAGGGAAGAGATTTTAAAATATTCATGTTACAGAAATTTGCTTATGATGGTCACTAATCCAGTATGACTGCTGTGTTCTTAAACAAAGGGGCAATTTGGACACAAGACACACCCACTCGGGGTATGCCATATGAATTGGGGAGTTGCAGTCCCACAAGCTGAGGGAGTAGGAGAAACTAGAAGAGGACCCTAGCACAGATGCTTCCTGGTGACTTCAAGGGAGGTCAGCCCAGCAGTCATGTTGGTCTTGGAATCGCAGCCTCCAGAACTGTGACGCAATAAAGCTTCAGTGTGAGAAACTGGTTATGGCAGCCCTAACAAATAAATAGAACCTTTGTAGTGTTCTGCCTTCTTGGGCTCTTTCTAGACATCAAGGAAGCCTAAAAGAAATATCAGGAAAGAACCAAATAAGCTACCTTGATTCTGTAAATCCAGCTCATTCCAAAATAAAGCAAATGAAAAGGTACAATTGTTTAACCAATTAATTTATTTACAGAACAGCATTTACTCATTTGAAGAGAAAAACAAAAGAAACAGGCCCCATCCAGCAGTGTTCTCTGAAAGAATCAGTAATAAGTACTTTTTAGAATATTTAAAAATCTGTTTCATGGACAGCCAAAAAAATTTCATGTTATCACAAAAATTCTTGCTGATCTATTAATGAATTTCACCTATGCACTAAATAACTAATTTCAGTTATTTCTATTTCTGGTAGAATGAAAAGAATGCATACAGGCAATGTCAAGTTATTGTGAAGATCCTTGACAAAAAATCTACTTAAAGTTGTGAGTGATAAAGACATTTCAACTTAAGAGCTATTCAAAAGAGTAGAAAAATTCCATTACATGTTAGCCAATTTAGTATATGTATGTGACATTGTATAATGCATATTTTTACACCAAAGGCAATTCTGGGAAAATATACTACATGACCATTTGCTGTCTTAATTTTAAAATATACCAAAAAACACACAATATTATAAAAAAAAAAAAACTTGAGTGGAGATGCAGTTGAAATTTTTAAGCACAATGAAGGATACTAGGTTAATTTTGATATTATTTTCTTTCTATACCACATTTGACAGTACTTAGGTACACTGTTTTAACTAAAATAACTTTTCATTTAACTTTTTTTCATTGTAAAACACATTTTATTCAAAACATCACATGTCAAAATGAAACAATGTAACCTTTTAACATACAGGACATTACCCTAAACCAATACCCAACTGAATTATATTTGCCTCCATTAGTTCACATCTATAATTCATATTAATTGTTCATTTATTATTCATGCTGAAACCTTTGATGCTGTGAAAAATATGAATTAGTCTAGTTCAAAATGAAAGCACATCTTCTGAATAAGCGATTTCACCCATTTATATTGTGCTCATTTGGGAATTTATACATCTTATGAATTATTCCTTAGTTTAAAACATTATACAATATCATAAAAAGAATACTCAGTCCATGGTTAATTTATGGTATGCCAACAATATATGCATATAAGCCTGGTGGAAAATTTCACAAATTAGGTGTTCCTGCACATAAGCAAATGATACAGCACTACTATATTTCTGTGCAGCACTAAATGATGAAATTAAAACTGAATTGTAATCCTCTTATCTGTCTCCCAGAGCACATACCACAGGGGAGGAAATGAAAATGCTTAATAGTCTTCTGACACCTCAGCTAGAGAATGGGAATCCATGGCTTTCAATTTATCTTTGTCAATCATATACCTAATGCCAGCACAGTACACATTTAATGAATAAAACCTGTTCTTGCTCTTACACACACAAGTATTTTCCACTCTTTGTGTCCCCTCTAAGTAAAGCATATCCAGGATAAATGTGCATTTGTAGCTTTGAGGGGTGAGAGGATCTCATTTCTTTAGAGCTTTGCATACAATACAGTTTTATTGACATTGTTGCACCGATATGCAGGAAGCCTCAGGAGGAGGGGACTGCCCTGGAAAAACAAGCTGCTAAAAAGACAAAAGTAAACAACCTCTGATTTTCTTTTTTTCTGACAGGCAGAGTGGACAGTGAGAGAGAGAGAGACAGAGAGAAAGATTTTCCTTTACCGTTGGTTCACCCTCCAATGGCCACTGCGGCTGGTGCGCTGCGGCTGGCGCACCGCGCTGATCCGAAGGCAGGAGCCAGGTGCTTCTCCTGGTCGACCCCCCATGGGGTGCAGGGCCCAAGCACTTGGGCCATCCTCCACTGCACTCGCGGGCCACAGCAGAGTTGGCCTGGAAGAGGGGCAACCGGGACAGAATCCGGCGCCCCAACCGGTACTAGAACCCGGTGTGCAGGCGCCAGGAGCCAGGTTCTTCTCCTGGTCTCCCATGGGGTGCAGGGCCCAAGCACTTGGGTCATCCTCCACTGTACTCCCGGGCCATGGCAGAGAGCTGGCCTGGAAGAGAGGCAACCGGGACAGAATCCGGAGCCCCAACCGGGACTAGAACCCGGGGTGCCGGTGCTGCAGGCGGAGGATTAGCCTATTGAACCACGGCGCCGGCCCAACCTCTGATTTTCTAACCACAGTGTGTCAACCATGTAGAAGGCAGTCTAAACCAAACTGTTCATATAGTTAGTTCACAACTGAACACATGCTTACTAAGGAGAGAGGCTTCAGAGCATTCCCTTTGTTAACTTCTGTGGGGGAAAAAATTAAAAATTATAATTATTTCATGTTTACCTAACAACTAAACTAACTTCAGTATTCCTAATAATTATGCAAATATTCATTCCAGAAATAAATTTTCCAGTATTTGCCTACACACTACATCTTAAAACAGGATATCTTTTAACAACAAAATGTATGTTTTACTATTATTCATCTAGTTGGAGATTTAAAAAATGGAGGTAGCATTTTACAGCACAATTTTAAATTACTTATTTTTAATTACATTAAATTTTGCAGATATAAGGACAAACCCGAGCCATATTCCTCAGCAGAACCTACTGTTTCTCCCTAACAAATGCTCTGCCCTCTCCTTGGCCAGCAGAATTGCAGCTGATTCAGTGGTAGTGCTGATTAAGCCAGGCGATCATGGCAAGTGGATAGCCTCCCAGAGAAACAGGAAGGAGTATTTTATTGAGTCTTGACCAATAAAATGTGGGAGGAAGTCTGGATAAATTCCAAGGAGGTTTCCTTGTACTTTCAAAGAGACATATTTGAGGTGGCACTGTGACACAGCATGGCTGCCCACCACTGCTTGTCATCCCAACCACTGCTTGGGACACCCTCATCTTACATTGGGAGTACCAGGGATTGAGTCCCACCTCCACTCTGATCCAGTTTCCTGCTTGTGTCTGGGTGCCTACCACCCATATCAGAGACCTGGATGCAGTTCCTGGCTCCTGGCTTTGGCCTGGCCCAGCCTGGGCTATTGAGGGTATCCGGGGAGTGAATGAGAGAATTAGAAAATCTCTCCATTTCTCTCCTTCTCTCTCCCTGCCTTTCAAAAACAAAGGGACATCCTAAAGGCAGGTCTCTCTTCTGAAGGTCCTTCTAACACTAGGTGAAGCCTAGTGTAACTTCCAGACTAATGACAAAGACAGAGGAGCCAAAAGAACTGCAGAAGAACAGAACTGTACAGTGTTGGAGGCCGTTCATTAGATGGGCAGATAGACAACCTGCCTCCTCACTGCGTCAGTCATTTTGAACTAGGGTGTCTATTCACTGCCATCAACACCAAAGTGATCAAGCCACAGCCATTCCCATACTCAAATTCATAATTATCATTTGTTTTATCTTCCAAACTATCCACAAGCATTGTTATCTTCACTCATAACATATAAACATTCTGTATCCATCTTTTCCCTTTAATACGATCATGATCATTTTCACATCTTTATAAAGTCTATAATTATGATGTTAGCAGCTGCATTAAATCCACCACATTATCAAATGAAGGTACCTGTGAGTAGTACCTCACTGCGGGATATTTCAGCCAGCCCTCACCATTATAAGTCGAATTACTTTTACAAAGGTTACCTTAATACACACACGGCAGTGACTACACAAGTATATACAGTCCTGGGCAATAGTTTGTGAAGAGCAATACAAATTATATATCTTATTTTCTTCTTAAAAATAATCTTCATGCTGTTAAAGAGTCAGAAAATGTCCCAATTTTAAGTATTTTGCAACTATCTTTTTCTGAAAACAGATTGAACTCAAGATTTAAAATCCAACCAGAAAATACGTAAAATCTAGAAGTGCTAATAAATGTTTTTCAACATCTGCTACATAGAATCAAGACACTGTATTTTAAAAAGGAAGGTGGTCTGCTGCTGTCTGAATTAGGATTCTCTTCAAACAACAGATGGACTACAAAGAGACCTATAAACTACAATGCTAGATCCACCTGTCTGCTGTCTCTGTTTGAGTCAAGAGTTTTGGGGTGGGTAGGTAAATATGAACAGATTAGCAAGACACAAAAAGAGCCGGATCTATGAGTCATCCTCACCTGCAAAAATCTTAATTGTTACGCTTTGTCATTTGTTCTACCTGTGTCACATACTGGTCATCAGCCATCTATGGTTGAATTCCACTCAGAAGCTTGTAAAAAAGCAAGTCCCTAGCACAGTGTCAGGCAAGTTGCCCCATCTACCATACCACCTCAAGACTGGAAAAGTGATTGCCCTTTCTTGTCAGAAAGCACTAATGTGTTGCAAAGTACTGCTGGGGAAAATGTTAATTCTTCTTGTGGAAATCTGGAAAAAAAACAACCAAAAAAACCTGACTGGCTCACGTTCATTTCATAAGTACATTCATAAGTGCTAGACTGTTGTAATCTCCGCAACTTGTCAATAGCACCCAGTGGTGCCATTTTCTTAAACCACACAAAAAGCTACATCGGCATGCTTTCCCTTGCTCTTGAGCCCACTACCAAGGCTGTCATAGGAAGCTGGGCTCAGCAGTTCCCATCATCAGCACCACTACCATTTATAGGTGGCTTCTCAGGGCCTCTCATGGGTTTCCTCTGACTATGATACAGAGTTTTCAGCTTCCAAATCACCTGCCTGCTCATCAGAAATGCATGCTCCAGGGGTTGGCGCTGTGTCATAGTGGGTAAAGCTGCTGCCTGCAGAGCAGGCATTCCATAAAGGCGCCTGTTCGAGTCCCTGGCTGCTCCACCTTTGATCCAGCTCTCTGCTATGGCCTGGGAAAGCAGTGGCAGATGGCCCAAGTTCTTGGGCCCTTGCACCCAAGTGGGAGATCCTGAAGAAGCTCCTGCTTCCTGGCTTTGGATTGGCCCAGCTCTGGCTATTGCTGCCATTTGAGGAGTGAACCAGCAAATGAAAGACCTCTTTGTCTCTGCCTCTGCCTCTATGTAATTCTGACTTTCAAATAAATAATAAATCTTAAAAAAAAAAAAAAGAAAGAAATGCATGTTCCAGTCCTGATCCAGAGCTGAGAATTGCTCAGGGTCTCTGAGGCTAGTCCCAGGAATCTTTGCATTTAGAGGATTTCAATGCTTTATGAAAATGCCCTCCTTTGGCTGATTCAGGCCATGCCACCGCCCAGACTGGTTATCACTGACTTGAAAGTTTTATGAAACCAGGGCCCAAGCATCACCTTTTTTCCTCTCTGACATGTGAGCCTCTAGAATATCTGCACCCTGCCCTGACTCACCTGAATTCCCCACCCTGATCCTTCAGTGGGTCTTCCACCAACTCTCCACCCAGAAACACCAACTTCCTCATTTCTCTCAACACAGCCAAATGCATAATTCCAGCTGCTGGTTTGTTTTATTATGGTGTGATGTCATTACTATAAATTGTTCTTATGCCTGGTTTTTTGTAAAATAAAAAAAATGAGAAATTGTAAAGTCTAAGACACTGGAAGTCATGATCATTATACCTTTCTCTCTTCCTTTAGACTAATTCACAGCTAAAAAGTGAGGATTCCTACCCAGCCGAGCTATTTCTTCATGTGTATATAAGTAAAAAAATTAGAAGAAAATGAGCTGTGAAGTGAAGATCTATACATCCAATCCTGTTTTCTCCTGCACCCTTCATAATATGCCTTCTGGTATTTTCATCATTACAATTTAGGAACTCCCTTATCAGGCTGTTGTGAGACTCAAATGAGAAAATGCACAAGAAATGCTCAGTGCATCATCCAGCACAGAGCAAGGCTCCACATCCTTTATGTGCATGCTCAGAACTGGAAAAGTCCTTTGAATAACCTATTCAAAACCTGCTTTTCTCCAGGTGAGAAAGTCAGAGCTGTAAAAGGGTCTTACCCAATGTTGCATAGCTACTGGCAGAGGCCAAACAGACACCAGTATTCTAAAGCACAATTCAATATGTTCACCATTCCATGATACTTTTGCTTACTCCCTTAAATGAGATGTAGGAACAGAAAATACCAAATGATTTAGACTACAGCATTTATCTCAAAGATGTGGGTTTGCCCAAGGCAAGCTGAAGGAGTAAATGAAGAATGGGAATCTGTTTAGGGGCCAGGTTAAGCCTCTGACAGCAAGGCTGGCAGCCCATCTAAGCGCTGTTGGAGTCCTGGTAACTCCACTTCTAATCTAGCTTCTTGCTAATGCACTTGGGAAAGCAGCAAAAGATGGCCCAAGTACTTGGGTCTCTGCCACCCATGTGGGAGACCCAGATGGAGTTCCAATCTCCTGTCTTTGGCCAGCCTGAGCCTTTTTGGAACAGAACCATCAAATGGAAGTTTGTTTCTCTCTCTTTCTGCCTTTCAAATAAATCAACCCGATTTAAAAAAAAAAAATGAGCCTGATAAAATAATTCAATTATTACTTAGCCCATTGTTTTCTACTCTGTAGTGGTAGGGAGAGCATTTACCTCCCATCTTGGATGGCTTCTTCTGTTTCTCTCATGTTCATTCACTTTATTCCAGGAAGTAGAAGGTTATTGTGAAGTGTTTGGGGTTTTGTCTGCTAAGTTAGTTATGAGCATAAAGGCATTGCAAAGATTTAAATTTCTATTCAAAGTGAGTAAAGTAGCAGGAAAAACAAGAACAAGCTATTCTCCTTATTTGGAATATAAAGCCGAAAAATGTGTCAGACAGCAATATAATTGTTTTAAACTGTAAATTTGTTTTTCATGTGTTAGTATTTAAGGAAGAAGTCGTATGTCCTTTCCTATATATTTATTCCTTAATATTTCACCTTTAACCATACATAAAGCTAAGCATAATAAAAGAAAGGTCAGTGTGAGTGTGAGCTAAACATGAAATTTTACTGCACTCTCTTACAGTAAATAGTGAAATAATGCTAGGGCTCTTTGTTTGATATCACCTCAAATTTTTTATAGCCACATTGGCATTCTGTCCATGAGACACCAGTAGAGCGATGACTTCATTCTCTAGGATGAAGGATAATTGATCTTAACCTTCCTATCATTTTCCTTTAACTCAAAGCACTAATGCAATTGAAGGCACAGATAAATAAAATCTCTGTAAGGAAAGAATGACACTCTGAAAGGTTACCTCCAAATTACCTCCAGGAGGTACAAAGCACAACGTGTTTCAGGACCCCAAAGCACAAAATGCCTGCCCCACAGCCCAGTTGGAGAGCAGCCAAAAATTGTTTTTGAAAGGAAATTCAAACTTTGAAGGACATAAAGTCTTTCTTCCCTAGTTTTTACAGAAAAGGGAGAGCTCTGATTTTAAACAAAACCACAATTCCAAATGAAGCACTGTTCAAAGATAGTGATGTGATATTACATCTATTAATGTGATGCTTATATTACCACAAACCCAACACATTATCAACTTTATCTATGGGGTGTTATCAAATAGTCTGGATTTCCCACAAATAAACATTTGCAGCTAAACAATGGCATTCTTGAAAACTGCATTTGATAAATCAAGTTGCTTCTGTACAAAGAGCTACTATTCCTTTTGCCTTTCCCTTCCTTCTCAATGATAACATGTACCATACAGTGTCCCAGGATGTACCATTGTATTTGGCCTGGGGATTTTATCTCACATAGAGTTCATGAGTGGGATTCAAACAAATATGCTACCACATTTTTCCAAAACCAGGGTCTATAGGAAGGAGGAAAGATTATTGATTGTCATGTTAGATTTAATAGTTCACTTTCCAAAACAAGTAGTTAACTGTCTTCTTTTGCACTCTCTTTTATATAAATATAGTAACACTCTCAGAGCAAGTTAGAGATCTAGATAATGTACAGGCAACGCACATACAATCACACAATGTGTGCTCACATATGCGAACACACGTGTGCGGGCACACACATCCACACACATACTCTTAGTGAACAGAAGACAAACTACATCCAGGAACTCAGAGCCAAGCACCCAGCATAGAAACTGTCACCCCTGACAACTTCACACCAAGCAGCCATGCCAATTTGAACTTACACTACCCGCTTTACTGGTAACTGGGTGGCAGCTCCCTCAGTGCAAACCTAAGCTCCACATCCCCTGCCTCTCCAAGAGACCTCCACGCCCACCCATGCAGGGCTAGCTCCCTGCTAGTCCCGACACCTGGTCGCCTCTGCCCAGAGGCCACTCACCATATCTGCAGTCACAGTAGCCCCAGTCCACTTTGCCGTGGATGTTTCCATAGAAACACCAGGGGCTGCCCGCGCCATCTGAGCCCCGGCAAAAGTTGTGGCGCTGTCCTCGCAGGTGAACCCAGCCCGCGGGGGGCGACCGCTCCAGGAAAGGTGGCACCTCTGCCCAGCGCAGACATGGGGCGCCGAAGTCCGTCACATTGACCCACGGCTGGCTGGCGGGGCAGCCCCCGGGATGGGGCCGGGGCGTGTGCCCAGCTTGGAGGGCGTGTAGGCGCGGGGCCGGGAGCGCCCTCGGGGGGCGCGGGACCAGGGGTGGCGGAGGCGTCCTCTGTTGCTGCCTCCGATCAGGAAGGAAATACGTGTCCTGGGGATCCATAGGGGACCGATGGCGGTGGCGGCGGTGGAGGGGATACCCGAGGACCGGATCAAAGCTGGCCACTTCTGAGAGGGCCCCTAAAATCAGAGCCACCACGAGGCGGGCGAATGTCATCATGCCAGCGCTGCGGGGTTTGGTTCATGCTCCCGCGTTCCCTGGGTCCTGGGGATGGAGGGGTGGGAGTGGAGGCGGGGCCGCGGCGCCCCTTGTATCCCCCGCTCCAGTCTCCGCCCGCGCACCGCCTTCCCTGCCGCGCCTCCACCCGCGTGTCCCGCCGGCCTCTGGTCTGTCTCCCGTGGTGGGGAAGGCAGGCGTGCAGACTTGAGCTCAACAGACTCGGGAGGCCCAGAGGACCAGGAAGAAGGCGCAACCCGGTCCAGAGCTGTGGGGCCTGAGCCGCCAGGTGGCTGGTAGAGCAGGGGCTGGGACTCTGCCCCCTGGCTGCGGGCGCCGGGCGCGCAGTTTCGCCCAAGCGGAACCTAGACTTTGCCCCAGCATGGCAGGGCCAGCTGCTGGGACTGCCCAGGCTCGTCGTGCAGGGGCCAAGCCCGAGGGTGCCACTGCGGGGGCCGGGTTTGGCTGCCTCTTGCCCACAGGCAGCACCACTACCGCTCCCACGTCTGGCACCAGGCCCGCGTCATTCCTCCGCCACCCCCGTCCAGTGCCTTCTTTCTCTGTGTTGTTGCAGTCTTTAGAACAGCGTGGATGAATTTAGGTGCCAGAATCGCAGGATAACTGCCAGACAAAAGCTCTAAGAGCCCGCGAGGAGTGCTAAAGCTATTTTACTCAGCTGTGAGCGCTTGAAGGACAAGGCCACGTTGATTCACACGTTTGATTCAGCCTGAAATCCCAGACTTAACACTCTGCCCAAATCAACATTGGCTGAAATTAAATTCCTGACTGGCTCACGGAAAGGAGCTTGAGCCTTTCTACTTCCTGCCTCCCACTTTCCACCCGGTGCCCTGGACAGCACCAAATGTTGGTTATTATTGGGATTCGTGAAGCCCTCTTGATACCACATTTCCTCTAACCAGAGAAGGCTGCACCTGACCCAGCCTCCATCCCATCCCAAAAGCTCAACCCTCTGACACCTGCCCGCTTTTACAGGGGGAAGGACTTGAGAGAGGCCTGTTTGCAAAGTCTGCTCTGCCCGCCTGTCTGCGAGTTCATTGATTTGACCCTAGCTGTGGTAGGGCCCTTGCAACAGGCTCTTCCACCTTCCCTCCCTATCTTCCAAAAAGTTAGCTTAGGATAAACAGGAAGCCACTGGAGTTGGATGTTTTGGAATTTCCCCTTTCAGTTGTGCCCAACTATGCCACTAAAACAATGAGAAGGAAGCCCACAAAGAAGCTACTATTTTACTTTCTGGCATGACTGTTTCCCCATGGGGGAGGAATCCTGCCCTGAAGAAATCTTGAACACAACTTAAGTGTTTATTGTTCAGTGAATTCCCCACTCCTGGCTTGACATAATCCATCCTTTTAAAAATTTTTGTGAATGTTCTTACTGGGTTTTGTCTCCATCCCTATTAATGAAAGATTTGATTTTACCTCAGAAAGACGTGAATAAATGAAATGATATTAGGAACTCAGGAAAGTATTTGTCAAAACTTTATTCAAAATGTTCTTCTGGGTCCAAAAGCATAGCTAAGACTCTGCTTGTGGAAGAGAATGAAAAATAACTATGCACGTGGGGTGTTCCACTTGCTGACTTCAGTCGGGGCTGACAGAGCTCTCCATCACAGGCGCTTGATGCAGCAGGTAAGAGCTGTAAGTGCAGTCAGCCCTTTTCCTTCCTGACTCTTCTTCCATTTAGGCTGCATGGGTGAAGACCCAGGGGAGGCCCTTCTTTGGATTCTTGCTGCCCTGCCAGGACTCTGCTTCCTGCCTTCTCTGCATGGCTCCTACAACCACTGCTTTCACACTTCCTGGGGGTCTGGTAGGCAGACCCAACTCCTCCACATCTCTGTACCTTGCAGAGTGGGAAGCAAGGAGAGAGGCAGGTCAAAGAGAACACGTTGGAACTGAGATACAGAGAAGAGTGCAGTCTGGCCCCTCCTAATAGGAACTGAATGTTCTCAGAGGCCTCCTTACCTTTAAATGGTTACAAAGTTGACAAAGTTGAATTGGTACATCCACAGAAACCCCACTCCTTCCAGGCCAGCTCTCTGCTGTGGCCTGGGAGTGCAGTGGAGGATGGCCCAAGTGCTTGGGCCCTGCACCCCATGGGAGACCAAGAGAAGCACCTGGCTCCTGCCATCTGATCAGCGCGGTGTGCTGGCCTCAGCGCACTGGCTGCGGCGGCCATTGGAGGGTGAACCAATGGCAAAGGAAGACCTTTCTCTCTGTCTCTCTCACTGTCCACTCTGCCTGTTAAAAAAAAACAAAAAACAAAAAACAAAAAACACAACAATGCCTTTCTCTGAAAATAAAATGGCATTTGTTTAATAAGACTGGATTTGAGGGTCTTAATTTGGGGTTTGCCTTCTATTTTACAGACAAGGTAGCACTTTAATCTGTTTTCTCTAGCTAGCATTTTCCTTTCCTCTCTTCTTTTCTTCTTGCTGCTCCAAACATATAGATGTTTAGGTTTTTCCATATCCCAATCCAGTCCCCGAATGCACTTCTCCCTCCCACCCCCATCACGTTACGTGGAGGAGAGGGCAGTGTGAATATGGAGGGAGGTGTGCAGGAAGACCTTTCTCCATGGTTAGGCCTCAGGAACAGCTCCCTCCTCCAGTGCTTATTACCCTGCACTGCTGATTCAAAGCCAGAGTTGTGGGGGAAGCAACTGCACCTGGTTACAACTGTAAGAATCCCACAGCCAGCTCCTTCTATGTCCTTTTCTTTCCTTCAGCAGCAGCTAATGAGCAAGGAGAGGAAAGAGACAAATCAACATGTGCAGGCTTTCCCCTCCACAATGCTGGGAAGTCCTCAGGATACCCCTACTTATACCCTCCTCACCTTTGATCCCATCAAGCAAACTCATTGTCTCAAGGCCCAAGGATTCAACTCCCTCAGCCTCACAGCGTGTTCTGGTAGAGTCTCATCCAGATTCACAACTAGGGAACTGAAGAGAGGAGCCTCCCAATCCACCCTGGATTGCCTGCAAATCTGCTCTTTCCCGTGGTGACTATGTTATGTCTGAACATTTGGTTTCATGATGGCTCAGAGGATCATTTTATTCCACATATGTGATGGGCTGAACATCTCCTTGTAGTTTGATTTGGAAACAACCCAATGCATATATTATTTTTAAGAGTTCAAAAAACTGATATACAAAATAACTTGGGGAAAAAGATGCATTGAAAATTTAGGTACCGACTATATTTGGAAAAGCCAAAAGCTTCTAAACAGATGGCATAAAAACAGTATTTACTTTTACAACTCTAAGCATAAAAAAAAACTGTTAAAAGAACACTGGGCATTGCTCTTTCATTCTAAAGAGGGGAAAATAATCAAATAATATGACAGTTTGTCTAAGGACTGTGGGAAATCCGAAATAGGATATTGTCAAGCCTTTGGAGGAGTGGAAACAGAATTACATGACAATATAATATTTCATTAATAGTTCAGGGAAGTAAGTGATGAATTGCCAGGGGAGTGGTCCAGTGATTGAGGGTCAGAGGTCCACTGTTGGCAGAGGAATCTGTGATAGTAGAGGTCAAGTTTATATTCTGCCTTGTTAGTCACACTTTTCTCTGCCCACCCTGACCCATAAAGATGTCCCAGGATCAACAATTGCAATAGCAATTCCATTGGGCTACCAGCCTTGTATATGGTACCCAAGAAGAAAAGAAAAGTTCTCCTTGACTCGTTGTGTGCTTAAGGCTGGGAAGAGTTGTTTGATATCTATTTTTTCTTTTTGTTTTAGACTGATTTTTATAAAATAAAAAATGCTTTTTTAAGCTTGAATTCTTTTTAAATATTCATCTAAACTTGGCAGAATTCTTCTATGTAAACTAACTCAATAGACTCATGTTCAGTTACTCATTATACATATTAATAGGGGAGAAATGTGTGTGTGTTTGTGTGTGTGTATATTAAAAAAAAAATGGTTCCTTTAGCCTTGGAATCAAACCAGTGCTCATTCTGGCTCTAGAATATTAGACAGATTCCCTACTTCCCTAAGCCAAAGTCTTCTCATCTGTACAGAAAGGACCAAAATGGAACTTGGGTGACAATGCTTGTGAACTGAGGAACAGAAGGCTGCAAAATGTCATCTGTGATATGGTGAAACAATTTCAGTAATTGCCTTTAACTTCTCAACCCCTGAAGCTACGTCAGCCTGTGAAAATGCACCTCAATGGAGCTAGAAAAGTGTCCGCACTTCCTTCTCCGTCGTGCCCTGCCTCCTTTTGCACCTCAGTAATCTCTGCATACCACACCAGGTCCCCCAGGACTGACAATCATGATGGAATTTGTCATGTTGGAATTGGTCAGTGCAGCTCTGATTTTATCCTCCATAGGGTGTGCTCTCTCTCCTCCTTTCAACAAGTTTTGTCCCTGAAAGCCAACGAAAGACTATTACTAGTTAAGACTGCTTTGCTGAGGAGGTTGCCTAATTACAAGAAGGGATTTTCAAAGCCCTCAGCCTTTGCCGTGACAGTGAGCTGTGGCCTAATCTGAAAAGAGTAAACAGAAGAAAGGAGAGCTCAGAACCGCTTGCCAGTGATCTAGGGAACATGGGTTAGTTTTGAAAAGGGCTTAGTGTCCCCCAACTTTCCATCAAATGCAGGAATCTTTTCCAGCGCCTATTTTTTTAATCAATCATAGGAGAAATTCCTGCTTCAGAACCAGCATACCTCAACCGTAGAAAGTCCAAATTGTTAGAAAAGGGTACCAAGCAGAAGTTGCCTTGAGGCAGAAATCTCCTTTATCTACCTGTGATTCTGGTTCCACCCTCCTATTGATTGGAGGATGGGAGGTAATAGTTTTCTGATCCAGCTCACTGAGTTCAAATCCCTGTGAAATTATTTATTAGGGGGGCCAACATTGTAACACAGCATGTTAAGCCAGCACCTACAACACTGACATCCTTGTTGGAGCATTGCTTCCCTTCCACTCCAGCTCCCTGCTAATATGCTTAGGAAAGCAGTGGAAGATGATACAAGTGCTTGGACCCCCTACTACCCACATGAGAAACCTAGATGGAGTTCCTGGCTCCTGGCTTTGACATGTCCCAGGTTTGGCCATTCTGGCCATTTGACAAATGAACCAACAGATGAAAGATTCTCTTTCTCTGCCTTTCAAGTAAATAGTAATAAATATTTTTAGTAATTTATTTATTGGTTCCTGGCCTCCCACAAGATGCTGAAGACTCCCTTTCCTCCCAATTCTCTCTCCTCATGAAAGAAGTGTGCCCATTAAGAGGGAGTAGATCCAAAAACATTAATTCCTTCACATGAGCAGACTCCCTTGCTTGTGTTTCTCACTGGAGGTATAAATAAGTCTACACAAGCATAAATGATCAATTCCCTGCTTTCCTTCCTTTTGCTAAGCATGTTATCCCCCACTGTCTTTGGAATCTTAAGAACAATACATAAAGCTGAGATTTGGGCACAGGTTAAGGTGAAAGAGAGGGAGTGAGGTTATCGAGCTGTTTGAGCTACTAGAAAACTGCTTCAGGATCTGGAGGCTTTACCCCGATCAATGGTGCAAGTCTACAGTTGTCTGGGCTTGGGGAAATCATGGGATGGAGAGTGTAGCGACAGAATCTGAAGACTGGCTTCCTGGTCATTCATCAGTCACTGCTAACTCCCTAGATATAGTTTGCCTATTTGTAATGTGAGAATAACTATTCTGCTCTCAGAGTTGTACTGATTAGAAAAATGACATTAAATGCTGGCCACTGAGCAAATGACTAACATTTAAGTATATGACGATAATTACCTGGTTTGTTTGCTTCTTTTGGACTAAGTACACCACCCTGCCTTCTACCATTTCTTACTCCCTTATCTTTTGCTGGGTTCCCATGTCTGGTTATAATCCTGTGTAGCAGTGTCCTCATTCAACTATAGTTCATAAGATTAAAAATAGGACCTTAAATTTTATCTAACAAATGCAGATTTTAAAAATGTTGCACTTGTTTCAAATACAGTTACAGTGCTAACTTATTTTAACAAGCATATAACATTTGGTTGTAATACAATAAGAAAAAAAGTTACCTAAATGCAATTCTGCATTCATCACATGTGCTAGTCAGGCATGCTGGACACGTAAAATTTCATAATCACAATCACATTACTACAGAGTTGCCATCAACAAGTGCCTTGATGGAAAGAATTATGCATTCCGTTGTGATTGGCCCTAGAGTGGCAGCCAAGAAACAATCATTGAACAAATGAAATCTTTAAGTAAAATGCAAATAGACCATTTCCACTTTTTTAAGAATACAGTATAATGGCTATAAAAGTGATCAAAAACAGCAGGCAACATAATGGATATGTATGCAAATATGGTTTGTTTGATACTGGTTCATTTAAAAATAGAATTGCATGCTTTGTTTAAAAACCAGGAGCAGGTATGGCATAACAGATTCAGCTACTGCTTGAGATGCCCTCATCCTATATCAAAATACTTGAGATTGAGACACCTCCACTTCTGATCCAGCTTCTTTACAATGTGCCCAGTAGACATCAGATGATTGTCAAAGTACTTGGGGTTCTCCACGAGGGTTGGAGACTAGATAGACCTCCTGGCTCCCTAAATTTGGTGTGGCCCTCCCCTGGCTTTGCAGGCATTTGAAGAGTAACCCAGCGGATATAAAGTTTCTCTTTTTATCTGTCACTGCCTCTGTCTCTCTCTTACACACACACACACACACACACCCCTTGCCTTTCAAATAAATAAATAAATATTTTAAAACATCAGTGGCAGGGCCCAGAATTGTGATACAGCAGGTTAAGCTGCTGCTTATGGCACTGACATCCCATACTGCAGCGCCGGTTTGAGTTCTGGTTACTCCACTTATTCAGCTCCCTGCTATTTGCCTGGGAAAGCAGCAGATGATGGCTCAAGTGCTTGGAGCCCTGCCACCATAAGGAGACCAGGATGGAGTTCCTAGCTTCTGACTTTTGCCTGGCCCATTCCCATCTGTTGTGGCCATTTACAAAGTGAACAAGTATACTCAATCCCTCTCTCTGGCACTCGCTTGCACTCTCTCTCAACCTTTCAAATAAATAAATACATCTTTCTTAAAAATCAGTTGTTCAGACATAATTATAAATTACTTGTTTCTCTTGTGTATCTTTTGGAATGCTTTTGACTCCAAGTAAAATAAACTGCAATTCAAATCGCCTTAAAGTATTTTAGGGGCTGGCACTGTGGCATAGTAGGCTAAGCCTCCGCCTGTGGTGCTGACATACCCACATGGAACTGGTTTGTGTCCTGGTTGCTCCACTTCCAATCCAACACTCTGCTTATGGCCTGGGAAAGCAGTGGAGGATGCCCAAGTGCTTGGGCCCCTGCACCCATGTGGGAGACCTGGAAGAAGTTCCTGGTTCCTGGTTTCAGATAGGCCTAGCTCCAGCCGTTGCAACCACTGGGGCAGTGAATTAGTGGCTGGAAGATCTTTCTGTCTCTCCCTCTTCCTGTAACTCTACCTCTCAAATAAATAAACTTTAAAAATCTTTAAAAAAATAAAGTATTTTAAGGGACTATATGGTCCCATATAGCAGGAAGCACTAAGTTCCCCAGGGTTGACTGCTTTCTGTATCTAACAATGCCTTTGCAATGCCAGGCTCCTTTTCACTCCCCCACTTGACCATCTTAATGTTGGATTCATCTTCAGATATCAACAAATGATAAAACGTCACATTTATATAAAACCTCTGCTCTGGGCTTCTTTTTTAGAAGCATAGAAATCTTTCTCAGAGGTCTCCCAGAGATTTCCCTTGAAACCTTGCTGGCTAGGATTGAGTCACATACTTCTCGATAACACATTCAGCAGCATGGAGGAGAGACTTTCTATGATTAGCCTAGACTGATTACTTGGGGCGTAATGGGTACTTGGGACTAAACCAACCTTCAGTACTACAGCTTCAAAACATATAGGAACATTGCAACCCAAATTTCCACATAGCAACAACTGTCTATAGCTGTTTGCATTCTCAGACCTACAGAACACTTCAGTTCATCATGGGCCATTCCCCCTGCACCCCCAACCTGCCCTTTACATTTGATTTTACCAAAGCTAGTTTATATTTTTCCATCTGACAGAAAGGACATGCTAAGTTATAATGTTTATGAGTATTTCAGTATATGCCTTTTGAAACTACCAATGAATGAGTAATTGTATTAGTTATCCGTAGCAAAGTAACAAATTGTCCCACAATTTAGTGGCTTATACAACAAGTGTTTATTTCATCAGAGTTTCCGAGAACCAGGAATCTAGGAATGGTTTATCTGGGTGGTTCTGGCTCAAGGTCAAGAAGTTTCAGTCAAAATATTAGTGGGACTGCAGCCATCTAAAGGCTTGACTAGGCTAGAGTCTCTGCTTCTGTGATGATTCCTCTGTGGTTGGCTGAATACCACACCTCAGTTCCTGATCACATGGACTTCACAGAGGCATTTACAACATGCATAGATAGGCTTCTTCCAGTGCAAATGATCCAAGAGAAAAAGAGCAAACAAGGGCACGTAAAAAACCACTTGGCGAACCACCTGCATCTCATATCAGTGTGCCTAAGTTCCAGTCCTAGCTCAGCTTTCTGATACTTCTTGGTAATGTGCATCTTGGGAGTCAGAAGGTAACGGTTTTAGCACTTGAATTCCTGCCATCCATGTGCGAGATTTGGTTGAGGTTCCTCACTCCTGATTTCAGTCTGGCCTGTCCTGGGGCATACAAGCATCTGGGCAGTGAAATAGAACATGAAAGACATCTCTCTATGTCTGCCTTTCAAATAAAAGTGAAAATAAACTTTTATAAAGAGCAAGAGAGAAACAGCAATGAATACCCTTGTAATACAATCTCAGAAATGACACACTGTCACTTTTGCTGTATTTTATTGTTCACATTACAAACTAACCCTGGTACATGGAAGGAAGGAACAATGCAAGGTGTGGATTCTAGGAGATAGGCATCACTGTTGGAGATTTTTTAGGTTACCTACCACAATTATATTCTACAAAATTACCCAAAACAGAGAAATTAAAGGTAGCATATTTGTAGTATAGCCATATGAGTTTTCCAAAAGTGAATATCTTCAAAATGTATTGTTAATTAAACATTAATTTACATAAAACTTAGGATCAGCTCCAATAAAAAGCATTTTAATTTTCCCACAATTGCATTTTTCATTCTATTTTATGAACTGACTCTTTGTTTGTTGTCTGGATGCAAAAAGTAAGAGTATCCATGAATTCAAGTATCCAGACTCCTAGTAGAAGAGTTTATCAGTTGTCTGATGGCATATATATATTTTTAATTTATTTATTTGAAAGTCAGAGTTACACAGAGAGAGGAGAGGCAGAGAGAGAGAGAGGTCTTTTGTCTGATGGTTCACTCCCCAGATGGCTGCAACAGCCAGAGCTGTGCTGATCCGAAGCCAGGAGCCAGGAGGTTCTTCCTGGTCTCCCACATGGGTACAGGGGACCAAGGACTTGGGCCATCTTCTACTGTTTTCCCAGGCCATAGTAGAGAGCTGGATTGGAAGAGGAGCAGCCAGGACTAAAACCAGTGCCCATATGGGATGCTGGTGCTTCAGGCCAGGGGTTAACCTGCTGCACCACAGAGCTGGCCCCCTGATGGCATATTTAATGTACCAACCAACCTGCAGTTATTAACCTTTTAACAGAGGCAAAAGAATGCACTGAGTGGATACCGAAATTATGAGATTTGAATCCTAGGGAGGCAGGATTTGGGTTGAAGAAAATATCTCCTGAGATTATATCACTTGTGAATTCATCAGTTTAAAAATATTCCTGGGGATGGCACTGTGATGTAGCAAGTAAAGCTGTCACCTGCAGTGCCAGCGTCTCATATGGGCACCGGATCAAGTCTGCTGGCTGCTCCACTTTTGATCCAGCTCCCTGATAATGTACCTGGGAAAGCAGTAGAAAATGGCCCCAGTTCTTGGGCCCCTCCACCCACGTGGGAGACCCAGAAGAAGCTCCAGGCTCCTGGCTTCAGATTGGCCCAGCGCTGACCATTGTGAACCAGTGGATGGAAGACTTTTCTCTCTTTCTGCCTCTGCCTTTCTGTAACTCTGCTTTCGAATAAATAAATCTTAAAAAATAAATTTAAAAATTCCTATAGATATAATATTCCTAAAACATAATACAAAACAAAAACATCCATGGTTTAATCTGATTAGAAAGTTACCAAATTTCTTCAATTAAATTATATTCACTATCTACCAAGCAATTCTGAGTATTTTCTAATACAATAGAGTTTTCTGTCTGATGAATAATGCACATATTTCTATTACTTCCCTATGCATCTGCATCCAAACAAAAATCACTTAAACATCTGTCACAAGGCTTGTATTTATGCACAATACACTTACAACAACTAGGAACAAAGTTTTCTGCTGGGGCTGAAATCAGAAAGAATTTCTTTTCCTCCCTTGCACAAAACAGTTACATTATGAATGACACATGTCCCTATTTTGATACAGAAGGATTGATCTAGTTTGGAAGCAGAGACTCTTTGGCTGTATTTATAGCTACATTGTGTAATAAACTCAAGGCATTAAAAGTATGATAGTACTCTAGACTAGTCTTTATTTTTAGAAGGCTTAGAAAGCTCTACCCAATTTAAAATGCCTCTGCATATGACTTAATATTCTTTCCTATCAAATGGTCATTAGAAAGATGAAATAAGGCCAGTCAACAAGAAAGACATAGCATTAGTTATGTCATTGCCCTCAGCAGTGGTTGAACAAATGACTTTATAGAAGATGCTGGATTCCATCAAGGAATCTAAAATAAGAAATAGTAGCCAGTCAAGTTTTGTTTTGTGAAAGGATGGCAATTAATGTAATTCATGTGTTTTGTGGTATGCTGGTCTTCAGAAATATCTTAAGTAAATTATTTCAAAGAATAAACAATAAATTTGAATGCCATTAACCTTTGGACCTTAATTAGCTCAACAAAGCATATAATGATAGATTAAAGCAGAAGGAAGAAACCTGTTTGTTAGGAAATGCATTTTTTTAGAAATACATTTCTTAAAGCAAGGACTTCTAAATGCCTACATATTAAAAATTGGACACTGAGTTTTAAGAAGTTAAATAATGCCACGATTTTTCTGTCTTGATTGTGAACTAGAAAGGTTAATAACCTAGACAATTTGTAAAAGTGTCTGGAGGGGCCAGGGTTGTGGCTCAATAGGCTGAGCCACTGTTGCAATGCCAGGTGCCTGTTTGAGTCTTGGCTGCTCTGCTTCTGATCCTAATATGTCTGGGAAAGCAGCAGAAGGTGGCCCAAGTCTTTGGGATCCTGCCACCCACAGGGGAGGCCCAGAAGGAACACCAGGATCCTGGCTTCAGCTTGGCCTGGGCCTCACCATTGCAACCACTGGGAGAGTGAATTACAGGTTGGAAGATCTTTATCTCTGTCTGTCCCCTTCTCTGTCCCTCTGCCTGTCAAATGAATAAATAAATAAATACATATTTTTTAAGTATCTGGTGATGAATTTGGAGAAACAATGATTTGAAAAGTGCTTTCAGTGGTCAAAGTTAATTTTAGAACCACTAAGTCAATCAGGGAACTCATACTGTATTCTCTTACAAATTCAGAAGAATGCTGGGATTTTACTGTTTTTTCACTGATTCCATTTCAGCTTACCTGGCCTAGGAAGTTGCAGGATATTAAACAATATTGCTGTAAAGACAACTTTAAACAAAATAGAAAGTCACTATTTTTAAGTCAGCAAAAATGAAATGTATGCTGTATTAAGGAAAAAACTTATGAATGGATTAGATACTTTAGGAAGTTATAAAATTAAAAAGATTAATTATTAACACTGTGGTATTCAAAAGAAAAAGATGTCATTAACAATGCTCTTGTATTTAAAAGAGAAATTTTTATTTTCTACATTTGATTATTTGTAAATTTTAGTAACTCTAAAGCAATTGAGAATTTTATGATTGCTTGCATTTTATTTGTAAGGAATAGAGTCAGATTAATCTCTCTCTTTTAATTTGAGAAAGAAAAGAGAGCAAGCACACACAATCCCATTTACTGGCTCACTCCTCAAATGCCAACAACTTTCTATAACTTCTTGAGTATTGTGATTTGTTTCAAATTGAACTTCTCTGAGAATGTCAAATCAATCTTTAGATGAACCATTAAGGAACAAACTATAAAGGAGAATTATAAATAAAAATGTAATAAACAACTATTGGATTTTAGAATGCATTCTTAATCCTTCACAGTTGTGTGCCTGTGGACTCCTAGCTAAGATTCAAAGCTGGCTTTAGGGGCTGGTATTTGGTACAGTGGGTAACACACCACTTCTAACACCCACAACCCATATTGAAGTGCCTCGGTTTGAGTCCCAGCTCCACTCTCCATTCCAGCTTCCTGCTGATGCATTCTCTGGGAGGCAGTAAGTAATGGTTTCCTGTCACCGATGTGGGAGCTGCACTGGGCTGCACTGAGCTCCTGGCTCCTGGCTCCTGGCTTTGTCTTGATCTAGCCCCATCTATTACAAACATTTTGAGAGTGAACCAGCTGTTGGGAGATCTCACTCTGTCTCTCTCCGTCTCTATGACTTTTAAGTAAGTAAAGCAAACAAATAAAAAGCTTGCTTTAGAGGCATACAATTTATAGGCAGGAGAAACAAAGTGAATATCCTGATGAGTTAGGTTAAATAATAATTGGCATTAATTGAATGTTTTACTCTGTTCAAGTCTCTGCACTAACCATGTTATCACCCACATAATACTTACTTATTAGTTCTTCCTGTGTTGTGTAATATTGTCATTATTATTACATTGGGAAAGAAAGAAAAAAAACTGAGCAACTTGCCTAAATATATGGAGATAGTGACTGAGATGAGATATGTAGACAGACCCTTAACCACTACATTACAGAACAGAAAACAAGTTTTATTTTCAACTAAATTATCCTAATTTTTATCTTCATTTATTTTCATTTTATTTTCATTACAGCTGCTCAACTTACCATTTCTCAAAGAAAATGACAGGTAGAGTTCATTAGCCTACTAATTTATATTTGACTCAAGGCTAGAATCAGATTCTAATGAATTGCAGCCTTGAAGTCATAAAATTTAGAAAAATAGATTTGAAAGACTCAATTCTTCAGATTCCTGGTGAATGAGTTTATCATGTAGCTTTTCACCCACAAAAACCAGCTGAATACAAAAATCTGACCTATTGAAAGGCTGGGAAATGGAATATTATAGCTAATGAGAGGCTAATATTTGTCACTGGGCTGAACGCCTGACCTCATTATGATCTGTCACATAGAAGAGTTTCAGTGGCATATTTTGGAAATTACCAACACAAACTATGGGTTCAGATGGCTTGGGTTCAATTTCATCTAACCATTTTGGCAAGTTATATAACCTCATTTAGTCACCTAAAATTTTTATGGAATTAAGTGGGATAATTTTCTATAGCACTTATTTAGCACCTTTTTTTTTTTTTTGAGACAGAGAAAGAAGTAACGAGTATTAGTGTAAGAGAAAGACAGAAGTATCTAGTTCATAAGCTGTTCTTATTGAAAATGATAAAAATAAATATTGGAAACTGTTGGCAACTGACAGAAGCATTTTGAAAGAAATTTTATATTTATTGAATATGTGATGTAGTTGTTAAGTGCTGAGGTCCAAGAGAAGTTAGAAAAAGTCTATGTTCAAAATCCAACTTTAGGGATGGGCATTTGGATCAGTGTCAGAGACACCCTCAAGCCATTTGGAGTGCCTGATGTAAGTTCTGTCTTCACTTCTAATCCAGCTTCCTATTAATGTGCACCCTGGGAGGCAATAGGTGTTCCCTCAAGTATTTGGGTTCCTGTCACCACATATGAGACCCAGAACTGGATATTAGATTCCTGGATTCAGCTTGTCCCAGCCCTGGCTTTTGAAGGTATTTGGGGAGTGAACAAGAAGATGAGAGCTCTCTTTCTCTCTCTTTCAAACATCATAAAAATCAATCAATCAATCAAAACTTTAAATGTATTCTTTTAAAAGTGTCTGATTCTGCTGCTTACTATCAATAACACTGGGCAAGTTGCTTAAATTCTTTTAGCCCAGTGTATTCATCTATACAATTGGAATAAAACTGTAATACTTGCCTCCGCAGTAATCATTTTTTGATTTGATTAATGAATAAAATGATACAATAACAGAATACTACCTGGCATATAGTTACTGTTGGATAAATGATAATTATTAACATTTCTAATGTAAATATTACTACTAAAGTAAGAGTAAAAAATAAGACCTCTGAAGCTCAGGTGAAGGGAGGTGATACGAAACTTGGCCTCGTTCTTTCTACCTTCCACTGGATTTGGCCACAGCCAAAACCAATAGACTGTCTTCTGAGAAAGATAGGAGAGAGAAGTTTCGGACATCATTTGGTTAAGTTGTAGGTTCAATAATAGCTTTAGCCTGCCCAGGAGCCAGGTAAATATTGTGTTCTTTGGTTTCAAATGACAGATAATTAATAGTATCCTTCTGCCAAAGGAGAATATCAATCCATAATGTTGTCTGAAAGAGTTCCTATTCTTTAGTGATTCTTTTGTTGTTAAAAAGTGTATTGAGGGGCTGGCATTGTGGCATAGCAAGTTAAGCCATCATCAACAATTTTGACATCCCATATGGGAGCCAATCGAGATCCCTACTAATGCACCTGGGAAAGCAGCAAGAGATGGCCCAAGTACTTGAGCTTCTGAACCCACATGGGAGACCTGGATGAAGTTCCTGGTTCCTGTCTTTGGCTCAGCTGAGCCCTGGTCATTGCAACCATACATTAATTAATTTAAAAAAAAAAAAAAAGTGTGCTGGGGTAAGCATTTGGCTGGGTTCAGTTCCCTGTTCCAGCTTCTGACTCCAGATTTCTGTTCATGTAAACCCTGAAAGGCAGCACTGATGACTCAAGTGGTTGGGTTCCTGCCCCCTACAAGGGAGGCCTGGATTGAGTTTGTTGCTCTTGACTTTCTTCCAGTCCAGTTCCAGTCATTGCAGGCATATGAGGAGTAACAGGATGTTGTCTTTCTCTCTCTGCCTTGCTCTCTGTTTCTTCTCTCTATCTCTCTCTTTCACTCCCATTCCCTCTCAAATAAATATTTTTTAAAATATTTATTAATTTATTTGGCTGGCACCGCAGCTCACTTTGGCTAATCCTCCGCCTGCGGCGCCGGCACACCGGGTTCTAGTCCCGGTTGGGGCACCAGATTCTGTCCTGGTTGCCCCTCTTCCAGGCCAGCTCTCTGCTATGGCCCGGGAGTGCAGTGGAGGATGGCCCAAGTGCTTGGGCCCTGCACCCGCATGGGAGACCAGGAGGAAGCACCTGGCTCCTGGCTTCGGATCAGTGCAGCGCGCCGGCCGTAGCAGCCATTTGGGGGGTGAACCAACAGAAAAAGGAAGACCGTTCTTTGTTTCTCTCTCTCACTATCTAACTCTGCCTGTCAAAAAAAAAAATATTAATTTATTTGAAAGGCAGAGAAACAGAGAGAGGAAGAGAGTTTCCATCTGCTTGTTCCCTCTCCAAATGACTACAATGGCCAAGGCTGGGTCAAGCTGAAGACAGGAGCCTGGAATTCCATCCAGATCTCTCATGTAGGTTTCAGAGGCCTAAATACTTGGGCCATTTTCTGCTTCCTTCCCAGGCACATTACCAGGGTGCTGGATTATAAACAGAACAACTGGAACTTGAACCAGTGTTCCAATATGGCATGCCAACAACACACGTGGAAGTTTAACCCACTGGGCCACAATGGCGGCTCCCTCAAACACTTTCAAAAAAGATATACTGGTTAGCTTTTCACATCATAAAAATACCTGGGGTAGGCTACTTAGGAAGAAAGGAAGTTTATTTAGCTCATCACTTTGGAGGCTGAGAGTCATGGTGCGAACTCTCGTAAGTGCCCTTTTGCTGCGGACAAGAGGGCATGTGAGAGAAGGAGACCACATGGCAAGGAAAGAAGCAGAAAGAGCTGGAAGGGGTCAGGCTCAGGCTTCTATAGCAATCCTTCCTGGGGAACTAAGCAGAAGAAAGACCTTAATCCCTTTTATTTATTTATTTATTTATTTTTTATTTTTTGACAGGCAGAGTGGACAGTGAGAGAGAGAGACAGAGAGAAAGGTCTTCGTTTGCCGTTGGTTCACCCTCCAATGGCCGCTACGGCCAGCACAGTGCGCTGATCCCAAGGCAGGAGCCAGGTGCTTCCTCCTGGTCTCCCATGGGGTGCAGGGCCCAAGCACTTGGGCCATCCTCCACTGTACTCCCGGGCCATAGCAGAGAGCTGGCCTGGAAGAGGGGCAACCAGGACAGAATCCGGTACCCCGACCAGGACTAGAACCTGGTGTGCCAGCGCCGCAAGGCAGAGGATTAGCCTGTTGAGCCACGGTGCCAGCCTCTTAATCCCTTTTGAGGGCAAGCACTCAATTGACCTAAGGAGCTCCCTCCAGGTCCCACGTGTTTTCTAAAAATTTAAAAATAGTTAAAATTTTTCATTTTTTAAAAGATATTTATTTATTTGTTTGAAAGAGTTACAGAGAGGCAGAGACGGGGCGGGGGAGGGGGGGAGTTCTTTCATTTGCTGGTTCACTCCCGAGATGGCCGTGACAGCTGGAGCTGTGTCAATCTGAAATCAGGACCTTCTCCCACTCCGGTGCAGGGGTCCAAGCACTTGGGCCATCTTCTACTGCTTTCCCAGGCCATAGCAGAGAGCTAGATTGGAAGTGGAGCAGCTGGTACTCAAACTGGCACCCATATGGAATGCAGGCACTGCAGGTGGTGGTTTTACCTGCTATGCCACAGTGCCGGCCTCCAAATTTTTTATTTTTTAAAGAGAGAACCGGTCTATAAAATCTCTCTCCTTCTCTTTCAGATTCACTATATGTATTTGAGAGGCAGAGTGACAGAGAGAGAGGAACAGACAGAGAAAGAGATCTTTGATCTGTTGGTTCCATCCAGGTCTCCCACATGGGTTGCTGAGGCTCAAGTACTTGGACCATCCTCGGCAGTTTTCCCAGGTGTATTAGCAGACAGCTTGATTGGAAGCAGAGCAACCAAGACTCAAATTGATGCTCTGATATAGGATGCTGCTGGCACAAGCAGTGGCATACCTTGGCCACCCTAGGCCCCACCTTTTAAAGATTCCACACTACCTTCCAGTATCACCACCCTGAGGACCAGGCTCCCAACACATGAATCTTTGAAAGGAAAAACAACAGCCAAACCATAACTATTTTTTTCAAAATGTGGCAAATGTTAATTTTGGATCACATAAGGGGATAGAGATAACATGTTGTCTGGGAACAGCACATAGATAGGTAAACAAAAGACATCATATTACTACATCCTATTCTGCCATTTAAAGCTCATAATTTTGCTAGTTCCTCTCTCAGTTGCATCTGTGTATGACAATGTTATTTCATAGTGATGTTGTGCAGAGATGTTGTTCAAAATTCTGTGTTTGCTACTTCACAGACACTCAACAAATAATATATTTTCCCTTTTTATAAGCTCCATGTTTGCTCAGTAGTTTAGAGACTTAAAAGTTTATTCTTTTGCAAAGCATGAGTCATGAAGTAGTTTCACAATCCAGAATGAGATGGAAATGGTTAGGAAAGTTGTTATAGATCCTTGAGGACATGCTAACCTTTATTAAAAAAAAAAAAAAAAAAAAAAAAAAAAAAACCTCACCCAGTGTGTATTTGGGGTCCCAAGTCCAGAAAATAATTTGAGCTTAAGTAAAATCTCAACTTCTTTGAAAAGGAAATAAATCCTCTTTGTCCTTCAAATTTGTAGGCCAAGGAATTTAGGCCAAATTAAAGTGTTGTTGAATCTTTTAAGCACAAAACAAATGAAATATCAGTATTACTGTTAAGGACTAACTTATATGTTGATACTTTTTGTGTTCCCACACAGGTGTTTTAACTTTTTTGAACGCATATTAAAAAAATCAAGGGTGAATATCTGATGCATTGGTTAAGATGCCACTTGGGGCGACCACATCCCAAGTCAGAGTGCTTGGGTTTGAGTCCCAGCTCTGCTTCACATTCCAGCTTTTCCTTAATGTGCACCCTAGGAGGCAGCAGATTATAGCTTTAGTAGTTGAATCCCTGACATCCACTCAGAAGACCATGACTGAATTGTAGGCTCCTGGTTTCAGCCTGATCCAGCCCTGGCTGTTGCAGGCATTTGTAGCATGAACCAGCAGATGGAAGATCTCCTCTTCTCTTTCTCTTTGTTCTTTTCTCTCTCTCTCTCTCTCTCTTCCTTTCTGCCTTTCAAATTAAATAAATAATTTAAAAATATATATCAAATCCTTAAGCCATGGCTATGGTCTATACGGGGTTGGTCCCCTAAGGGTTCATTTGTTGAAAGCTTGGTCTCTGTGTGGCAGGTGTTGAGCTTGTAGGACATTTACGAGGTGAGGCCTAGTAAGAAGTCCTTATGTCATTGGGGACATAGCCTTTGCAAAGGAATAGATAATTCTCATGAGAAACTGAGTTAGTTTTCTCAAGAAACACTTACTAAAAAGTAAGACTGATCCCTTAAGTTGCTCTCTGTTTCCTGTCTTGAGATGTGAACTCTTGCTCCTGAACATACTCCCACCACTGTGGTGCCATCGACTATGAGGACTTCAGCAGAGCTTAGGTACCATGCCCTTGAGCGGCCAGAACTGTGAGCTAAATAAAACATTCTATAAAGTGCCCCAGCCTCAGTTATTTCATTTTAGGAATGAAAAACAGAATAATGCAACCAATGCATTTTATCTGTTATGTAGTTTTATACAAATTTCTTGAAGGAATAAATGAATGAATCAACAACTGTCTTCAGCTCTTTCTCCATGTATTTAAATCTTGCCAATTAGTCAAGGACAATTTTCCCTCATCAATGTCCTTCCACAGGACTCCAGCTCACAATTTTGATTAAAACAATCATCCTCATTTTTAAAGGGACTGGACCATCTTTCAGAATTCCACACGAGTCTGCTCTGTTTCCACTGATACTCAACTCAGACCCAAATGATCACCTTTGAATTTAAGTTGGAACCAGTCAATGATGATTCCAATTAGTTCTCTGTGAACATATAATCCCATCAAGCACTAGCCTCAAAACTTGGCTCAAGACAGTCAAAAGGGGCACAGATTGTTCCAGATAGTAAATTCAAGAAGAGAAGTAGAATCTCTGCTATCTTTTTTTTCTTTTTAAAAGATTTATTTACTTATTTGAAAGGCAGAGAGGCACAGGCAGAGAGAGGGAAGGAGAGAGAGAGAGAGAGGTCTTCCATCTGCTGGTTCAATCCCTAAATGGTTGCAAAGGCCGGAGTTGTACCAATCTGAAGCCAGGAGCCAGGAGCTTCTGCCAGGTCTCCCATGCAGGTGCAGGGGCTCAAGGAATTGGGCTATCTTCTACTGCTTTCCCAGGCCATGGCAGAGAGCTGGATCAGAAGTGGAGCAGCCAGGACTGGAACTGGCACCCATAGGAGATGCTGGCAGTACAGGTGGCAGCGTTACGTGCTATGCTATGGTGCCGGTCCCCCTGCTATCCTTTTTGAAAATTTTTTTAATTTATTTATTTGAGAGACAAGGAAAATGAGAGTGCGTGCTCCGGTCCAGGGGCTCATACCTCAAATACCTAAATTGGCTGGGTCTGGGCCAGAATCAAAGCAGGGAGCCTGAAACTTAATCCAGGCCTCAAACATATAGGTGGCAGGAATCCAATTATTTGGCTAATCACTGCTGTCTCCCAGGGTCTGCAGTAGCAGAAAGCTGGAATCAGGATCCAGAACCAAGCACCAAACTCAAGTTCTTTGATGTGGGATGCTTATATTTAGTCAGGAGGCTGAACTCCTACCCCATAATCCTTGACATTTCATTCTAGCCTGTTCAAGGCAGTGAAGAACCCCACTCAGGCCCATTCTACTCTTGCCTCTGAACAGGCATCAAAAATAGATGTTATGGGGCCTGTGCTGTGGCACAGTAGGTTAATCCTCTGCCTGTGGCACTGGCATCCCACATAGACTCTGGTTCTAGTCCCGGCTGCTACTCTTCTGATCCAGCTCTCTGTAATGGCAGTAGAAGATGACCCAAGTGCTTGGGCCCCTGCACACTCATGGGAGACCAGAAGAGGCTCCTGGCTCCTAGCTTTAGATTGGCTCAGCTCTAATCTGGGCAGTGAACCAGAGGATGTAAGTCCTTTCTCTCTGTTTCTCCCTCTCAGTCTGTAACTCTACCTCTCAAATAAATAAAAAAATCTTAAAAAAAAAAGATGATATATAATACAATCTGGATTTCCTGTTTTTCCATCTTCTTAGTTGTGGTTGCCCTCTTGCCCTCCCACTAGGGGACTGCCTGCTGAACTAGATACCAGGGCCTGTTTTCATAGGTCTGGTGCTGTCCAGATATTCAGGGCCAGACAATGGCTTCAGGAGTATGGAATTCTCCATACTTCATTTATTTTTTGAATATTTATTTATTTATTTGAAAGGCAGAGTTACAGAGAGGCAGAGACAGAGAGTGAGAGGTCTTCCATCCGCTGGTTCACTCCCCAGATGGCTGCAACATCCAGAGCTACACCAATCAGAAGCCAGGAGTCAGGAGCTTCTTCCAGGTATCCCACATGGGTACAGGGGCCTTAGGACTTGGACCATCTTCTACTGCTTTCCCAGGCCACAGCAGAGAGCTGGATTGGAAGTGGAGCAGCAGGACTTGAACTGTCATCCATGTGGGATGCCTGCCAGTACTGCAGGCGGCTGCTTTGCCTGCATGGCCTCTGTGCTGGTCCCTCTCCATTATCTTGAATTCCCTCCTTACAGACACTTCCTAGCAGACCTTAAGAGGCTTTGGGTGTTTTTTGAGTAGTATCAGTTAATTTGATAAATTCCTTTATGATAAACTGAAACAACCTGAAGAACCTCTTCCCTATCTCAGAAAGCCTTAACTGTGGCTTCTTAAGATAAATATCCATTCTGTTGTGTTCTCCAAGGGAATGTGTGAAGAGGTTAAAATTCTACACCAGATAAGAGAATGCAATTAATAGGGTGAAACCAGTGCTTTTCCTGAACAACTCAAGTTCTTCTGGGTGTGAGGTCAATAACTTTCTTTCCAGAGCTTGATGAAGAATCCATTTGAGCAACTTTTTTGGTAAAAAAATAAAGTTATCTACTTGATGCTTTTTATTTCCATAGTGATTTCTAAACATGTTCACTCCCTATTAGTCTTCTCTCATTTTTCAGATATTTCCCACCCAAATGCTCCCTTCGTTTCCCATCGGTGGTCTTTGTTCTGCACAGGTGAGTCAGATGGAATTGTTCTGCTTACACATTTCTGTTTGCCTTTTCCATGTATGTGCTCTACCACTTTTTAAAAATCCCTATTTTGAATATGTGACTTATATAATGGATAGTCCAGTCAGCTCTGGAATTTTCCCATCAGAAATTGAAAATAAGGAGAGGCAGGAGGAAGAAAGATGAAAGAAGAGTTGAATCTGCTTCTCATCTTCCTCTTTGGGACTGGCAGACAGAAACCAGGCTCGCTCTGTCCATGGAAAACCCACCAGTCTTGGAGGTTTACTCATCTCCCTTGATGATCCAGACCCCAAATGATCTGTCTGAAGCCATGAGAGTGCTGCAGAAATAGGTTTTCTTTTATTTATACACTATCATTGCTATTGCTATTACTAACACTGAAGATAATAATGAGAAATAGTGAAAAACCTACTTTTGTTATTCAGTCTTCTTTAATCTGGTCATAATTTTATTAATATCTGAAATCAGGTGATGTAAAATATCAGTTTATTAAAACATTAATAAAACTATTATATCTTTTAGTGAGGCTTGACAGTTTCTATAAAATTATTTGCTACAATATAACATTTCACACAAACTGTCAATGAAATTTAACATCAACGTTCTGAGTAAAAATTAAAAAAAACACTTTGAGATTTAAATTAGAAACTACGCATGGTGTGATTGTGAGACTTTTAATTTTATTGTTTCTAGAAAGCATTCAGAACTGCAGCTGTAGTTTTACCACAGTGACATTACAATCAAGGGTCTGTTGAAATTAGTCAAGAAAAGAGCCTTTCGTCTCCATCTGTAAGTGAGCTCCGTAGCATGGCAGGGTGTTTTTTTAAACTATTGAGGATCAGCTTCTTGCTAAAGAGCTTTCAGTTGCTATCTCGTCAGCTGTAGTTTATACGTGAATGATAACACAGAGAAATTTTCAGAAAAACACTTGGATTGTAAATAACTAATGTGAATTTCATTAAGAAGACACATAGACCACAAATATCAAGAGACAGTAACTACTGTGTTCTAACAGCACAACGGTGAAAGGTAGTAGGGAATAAATACAAATGTGAAATTATTGAATCTAGAGTGCCAAAACAGTACTCAAATTTCTCCATTTAGTTATAAAAGATATCAAATAGAATGATCGGAGATCACTAATTTTTCAGAAAGGCATTGACTATAACTGCATAGGTAAATAATTCCAAGGGAGAAGTCACAAAGTTCTACTTTTAGTAGTGGCTTAAAAATTTGCTTTTTGTTTGATGCCATTTGGATGATAACAACGCCCAAGTCTTGATTGACTACTAGTAATAGTAAATGAACTTAATACATGTTCTTGGGGCTGGCGCTGTGGCATAGCTGGTAAAGCCACGGCCTGCAGTGCCGGCATCCCATATGGGCACAGGTTCGAGTCCTGGCTGCTCCACTTCCTATCCAGCTCTCTGCTATGGCCTGGGAAAGCAGTAGAAGATGGCCTAAGCCCTTGGGCCCCTGCACCTACAGGGGATACCTGGAAGAAGCTCCTGGCTCCTGGCTTCGGATCAGTGCAGTTCTGGCCGTTGCAGCCAACTGGGGAGTGAACCAGCGGATGGAAGACTTCTCTTTCTCTCTGCCTCTCCTTCTCTCTCTGTGTAACTCAGACTTTCAAGTAAAATAAATAAATCTTAAAAAATACATGTTCTCTCACTTAATCAAGCAGAAACCTTTGCAACAAACACATTCTACCCAAGGATATTGAGTTTTGGTGAGATTGACTCGCAAGAAAAATGTGCTGCACCTAAACACCAGGACTCCAACTAGGCCTCTGCAGGTGCCAGAGCTTACCCTTCACTCTGCTCCGTGCTGCTGTCCTTCACAGAAAGGCACTTTCAGGCCTTGAGAAGGTCACAGGATTTCTGCTCATCTTCAAACAGATGTGTACAGTACTTTTTGAGCTCACTAGGAAGATATTAAACTGAGGAAAAATATGACAGCACTGAGATTTTAAAAACCTAAACAAAGCCAATGGATTTTCAAGTTTGAACTTTGTCTGGGTTCTTTGATTGGTGATGAAATATAGTTGAACTTATGAGCCTCTCAGGAAAATAGAGACATTTGTGGAGGAAAGTATGCAAAATATGATAATCCTTTGGACTGTTGTTCTTACAAAATATAGCTGTCTTTCTCAGACAGCAGCAACATTAGTCATGACCTATACATTCTTTCTAAAATACATCACTGAGTCCATTTAAAGTTCCCAAATGTGTTACTCAGGGTAGAAACAGAGCAACAGCTGTTATAACCAAATTAAGGGCTCTCCTTAGATATCTCTCAAATTGACAGGATATGGGTACACAGGAACATTATAATCTTTAAACAATGTGCTGTATTGGAGGGACAGAGAAGAGTAATTTTTTTAAAAGATTCTGTTTATTTATTTGAGAGATAGAGTTACAGACAGAGAGAAGGAGAGACAGAGAGAAAGGCCTTCCATGCGCTGGTTCACTCCCTAAATGGCTGCAACAGCCGGAGCTGGGCTGATCAGAAGCCAGGAGCCAGGAGCTTCTTCTGGGTCTCCCATATGGGATGCTGGGACTGCAGGCAGAGGATTAACCTACTGTGCCACAGCACCAGCTGAGGAATAACTTCTGAAACCGATGTCTCCAAACAAGAGACTTTCTAGTGAATGTTCATAGGTACTTTGATTCTTTCTTTGCTCCCTATCTGTAATCTCCTCTACAATTTATTGCATTCCTACAATTATCTGCTTACATCTCCCTTATTAAACTATGAGCCACCAGAATGTGGCGCTTGTTCATGATCTCTGCTTGAGTTCATAGAATATAAAAATAATGCATGAGTTTATAGTGGTACCAAGAAAAATGGAAGAAAAAGAGATTACTCTTTTTTTTTTTTTTTAACAGGCAGAGTGGACAGTGAGAGAGAGACAGAGACAGAGAGAAAGGTCTTCATTTTCTGTTGGTTCACCCCACAGTAGCCACTGCAGCCTGCGCACCGCGCTGATCCAAAGCCAGGAGCCAGGTGCTTCTGCTGGTCTTCCATACAGGTGCAGGGCCCAAGGACTTGGGCCATCCTCCACTGCACTCCTGGGCCACAGCAGAGAGCTGGACAGGAAGAGGAGCAACTGAGACAGAATCCGGCGCCCCAACCGGGATGAGAACCTGGTGTGCCGGCGCCGCAGGCAGAGGATTAACTTATTGAGCCATGGCACCGGCCATTCTTTAAAAAGGAATGTTGGCCGGAGCCACGCCTCAATAGGCTAATCCTCCGCCTTGCGGCGCCGGCACACCGGGTTCTAGTCCCGGTCAGGGAGCCGGATTCTCTCCCGGTTGCCCCTCTTCCAGGCCAGCTCTCCGCTGTGGCCAGGGAGTGCAGTGGAAACAGGCCAGCACCGCGGCTCAATAGGCTAATCCTCCACCTTGCGGCGCCGGCACACCGGGTTCTGGTCCTGGTCGGGGCGCCGGATTCTGTCCTGGTTGCCCCTCTTCCAGGCCAGCTCTTGCTGTGGCCAGGGAGTGCAGTGGCGGATGGCCCAAGTACTTGGGCCCTGCATCCCATGGGAGACCAGGAGAAGTACCTGGCTCCTGGCTTTGGATCAGCACGGTGCGCTGGCTGCGGCGGCCATTGGAGGGTGAACCAACAGCAAAGGAAGACCTTTCTCTCTGTCTCTCTCTCTCTCACTGTCCACTCTGCCTGTCAAAAAATAAAAAAATAAAATAAAAAAATAAAAAAGAATGTCAAGTACTGAATGTACAAGGAATTATAGATTTTGTAAACCATCAGTTTTCAACCAATGTAATAACATTCAATTAAGGATCATCAATGAATACTAAAACCATTGGGTGTTAAAATATTTCTGGGGAACAGCATAATTACTGTCAAAGAACTAACCATACATTTACCATAAATTACTTAGAAGAAGAAAAGTTTGCTTAGCAATTAAAGAAATTGGTAGACCCAACCTTAAACAAGTGATAAAAATTAATATCGACAACAATTGGACAGACTCCCTCTTTCTCTTTGTCCATGGAGCTTTCTTCAGGTGTGACAGGCAGTGGAAGGCTTGGTGAGTCTGATGCCAAGATTTCTAACTGGACTTTCCTTGTTCTTTCTTTTCTCACACCTCTCCTTTTGGTCTGGTTCTTTTTAGCGGGTTGAGATTTCATGGAGCAGAGCCCAGGAATCCGGTTACTTACAGAGAACACTGAAAATAACGGAAGTATGGAAAATGAAGTACTAATATGAAAAGAAGAAATGTTGGAATAAATTTTGTGATATAGGATCAGAATTTAAGATATCTTTGTCAATTCATTATTTAAATCAATAGCTCAGTATATAGAAAAGACTGATAGAAACATAAATAAATGTGTATCTCTGTAGATTTGTGTATTTCCAAATATTGACACCTATATTTCCCAGGTCACCTAAATAAGTAAAGAAATCTCTTTAGTTCCCAGATCTAGTTTTCCACAAGTTATTCTTCATTCAAAAGATCCAGGTGTCTTTGGGAAAAGGCTGATCCTAGAGTTGTAGCAGGAATGTCTTGTTGAGCTATAGAATAAGGAAAAGACAAGAGCAGTTGGACAGAACACAGGAACCAGTCGGAAGGAGTGCCACGGGCCAAACGTAAGGCAATCTGGCCAGCAAAACTAATGAAGTGAGGTTTCTGTTTCCCAAAGAAGCCAATGTGCAATAGGCATCTCTTAAGACCAGAACACAGCTGTCTACCTCAAGTAGCTCAGGCAAAGTTTCAACCTTTGCAGCACAAACAGGGCTCATGCAGGTCCCCAACAGCTAGAAGCGGTAGAGATTATGCTTAAGACAGAAGGGAGAGGTACCAGGAAAGAGATGGTACCAGGAAGTGAGCTCAAAAATCATCAATAAACAGCAATGATGGTAATGGAATATATGGGTCCATAAGATTAATTAGTTAATTAACAAACAAGAAGGATATTGTCTGTTGTGGAATGCCATAATCTATATTATTATAGTGAAAATTGACTCAAGCAAGAATAATCAAAAGGTGCTAAAATGATGGGCGAAAGTATGATGAATAATAGGATATTTAAAGTCTCCCAATATGTTTTAAAATGATTTGTT
Organism: Lepus europaeus; assembly: GCF_033115175.1. Taxonomy (NCBI): domain Eukaryota; kingdom Metazoa; phylum Chordata; class Mammalia; order Lagomorpha; family Leporidae; genus Lepus; species Lepus europaeus. The sequence goes on along the minus strand of NC_084834.1, from coordinate 59,461,268 downwards.
AATTTATAAGAACAACAGACAGTTAATTTTAAAATATAAAAAACTAGAAAACACCATCTTAACCAACTTTTCAAAGTTAATATCAGAAAAAGGACAAGTTGACATATTGTGGGCCTTGATACAATGAACTGAGAAAACCACAGCATAATTTATGTGGTGTTTCTCTCAGAAATGCCCAAATCAAAGGCTTCCATAGCCTAGGCAGTTCATGTTAAGAGCCTCAGGTGATCACTGACATCATACATAAGTGTGTTAATTGTTAAATTAACAACGAGAGTCACTGTGTACTAATTTCTTATGCAGGACCTCTGTCCTCAGAGTTGTATTATAGTTATGTCTAAGTGCTTGCAAAGGATGTATCATTCTTGGGTGCTTCTTTAAAGTTAACTAAGTTTCTAAAAAAAAGTGAAATTAACTTCAAGATGCAATGACTTTGAACAGCCCTTGTCTCCATTGTTGAGGAACAGGTTTTGTTTTGTTTTCTTTTTGTGCAAATTGTTGAGCACTTTACTTAGTATAGAGTTGGTCTTCTGTGTATAAAGTTAATTAAAAATGGGTCTTAGGAGAGAATGGGACTGGGAATGGGAGAGGGAGAAGGAGCAGGAGTGGGAATGTGAGTGGGAGGGCGGGTATGCTCGGATGAATCACTGTATTCCTAAAATTATACTTACGAAATGCATGAAGTTTGTATTCCTTAAATAAAAGGTTTCCTTGGGAAAAAAAAGTAACGTGTGTGATATGTTTAGGTACAAAATGTGATCCATGTGTTTACAATGTCTGTGACTTTTTTAAGGCTGGTGATAAAACCATATGACAATTGGCATCATAAAAAAAAAAAGAAAGAAAGAAAGAAAGAAATGCCCGAATCATGAGACATCATCAGATAAAATAAAATTGAAGGAATTCCTACAAAGTAACTCATTAAAAGCAACAAAAACATAAAAGAAAGAAAAAAATTGAGGAAATGTCTCAGACTGAGGGAAAGTCTTAGCCAGAGTGATTAAGGAAGAGGAAGAAATAAAGGGTATCCAATTTGGAAAGGAGAAAGTAAAAATATCCATATCAGCAGATGACATGATTTTATACAGGGAAAAACCTAAATACTATGTCAAAAAGCTGCTACAACTATTAACAAATTCACTAAAGTTTCAGAATATAAAATTTACATACAAAATATTTATACATAAATATAAACATGATGGAAGAGAAATCAAGAAAGTAAGCCCAGGGGCTGGTGTTGTGGCTTAATGAGTTAAGCCACTGCCTGTGATGCCAGCTTGCCATATGGTTGGCCTGTTTGAGTCCAGACTGCTCCACTTCTGATCCAGCTTCCTGCTAATGCACATGGGAATGCAGCAGAAGACGGTCAAAGTGCTTGAGCCCCTGCATCCACATGGGAGACCCAGATGAAGCTCCTGGCTCCTGGCTTCACTCTAGCCAGCCCCAACCATTGTGGCCAACTGGGGAGTGAACAAGGGATCTCTCCCCCTCCTCCCTCTCTCTCTCTCTCTCTCTCAATCTGTGGCTCTGCCTTTCAAGTAAATAAATTAAATTATAAAAAAGAAAGCGCATTCAGACCACAAACAATTTAGGAATATGTTTAACTAAAGAGGTGAAGCATTTCTACAGTGAAAATTGTAAAATATTGGTGAAGGAAATCATAGGTTGTTCATGCAATGTTTGTTCATAAAAATATTTTGAAAATGTTCATATTACTCAAAGCAATCTACAGATCCAATGCAATACTCATAATAATATCAATGATATTCTTTACAGAAATACAGAATACAATCCTGAAAATCATTTGGAGTCACTATGGACCCAGAATACTCAAGTCAATTTTGAGAAAATAACTAACTAAATAAAACTAGAATCATCAATAAACCTAACCTCAGAGCATACTACAAAGCTACAGTAATGGATCAAATACTAAAATAATGAAATTCTAGAAAAAGCCATAGGAAAAACTCTTCAACTCATTGGTATAGGTAAAGATTATTTGGATAAGATCCCAAAACAAAAGATAATAAAAGCAAAAATAGACAAACAGGATGCTATCAAACTGAGAAGCTTCTGCATAACAAAGGAAACAAGGAACAAAATGTAAAGACAACTAACAGAATGGGAAAAAATATTTGCAAGCTAATAATCTGACAAAAGATTAACATTCAGAATATATAATGAATTAAAAACTCAACAACCCCCTCCCCAAACCAATCAAAGGATGTAACTAGACATTTCTCAAAAGAAGAAAAACAAATAACCACCAAATATATGAAAATGCTTAATATCACCAGCCATCCAGGAAGTGCAAGTCAAAACTACTCATCTCAGTTAGAATGCCTATTTTCATAAGGACAAAAAGTAATACATGCTGGCTAAAAGTCAGATGAAGGGGAATGCTGTACAATGCTGGTGGGAATGTCATTTTTTTAAAAGATTTTATTTATTTGCTTGAGATGCAGAGTTACAGACAGAGAGAAGGAAAGACAGAGAGAAAGGTCCTCCATCCACTGGTTCACTCCCCAAAATGGCTTCAAGAGCCAGAGCTGGGCCGTTTCGAAGCCAGAGGCCAGCAGTTTCTTCTGGGTCTCACACGTTGGTGCAGGGTCCCAAGCACTTGGACCATCTTCCATTGCTTTCCCAGACCATATCAGGGAGCTGGATCAGAAGAGGAGCAGCAGGATTCAAACTGGTACCCAGGCAGAGGCTTAGCCCACCACACCACAGTGCTGGGCCCAGGAATGTACATTAATAAAGCCACTGTGGAAAACAGTATAGAAATTCCTTTAAAAACTGAAAATCAAATTACAACGTGATCCAAAAACTCCACTAATTGGTTTGTCAAAAGAAACTGAGTCATTATCTCAAAGAGATAATTGTATCGTCATGTTTATTGTGGCACTATTTACAATAACCAAGACATGGACTCAACCAAAGTGTCCATCAACAGATGAATAGATAAAGAAAATGTGGTATATAAACACAGCATAATGTTATTTGGTTATAAAGAGAACAATGAAATCCTTTCATCTGCAGCAAATTAACAGAAGTGAAGAACATTATATTGAATGAAATAAAAATAGACAGTGAAAGTCAAATACCACCTTCTCCCTCATATGTGAAAGCTCAAAAAAAAAAATCAATATGAACATAGGTTAATTTCCAGAGGCTGAGTGGGTATATCTACATATATATACACACACACATGTTATATATATATATATATATATATATATATATATATATATCAAAGACTCCAATAGTTAGGTAATGACAAGGAGAGGTAAATATTAATTACCTTTATTTGGTCAATGCACATTATATCTATGTACCAAAATGTCACATTGTACCCATAAATATATACAATTAGTATTAATCAAAATTTTAAGTAAAGTATGACAAATTAAAATAATATTTAAAAAATTTTAAAAGGATATATTTATTTTTGTGGAAAAATACTTTGAAAGCTATTCATAGTTTTCTCATAATATGCAATTTTTATTAACTTTTTGAGAGCTCCTGGTATTTATGGATTTCAAAATTTTTTGTGCCAAAATAAATTTTTCTCTCATTTCAGGTTACATATACTTTTTGAAGCATTATTGTATGTATAGCATGTCATTTTGTGCATTAAAGAAATCTAAATAAATAAAAACAAAACAAAAATGTTGTTCTTGAGACAGAGAATATTGTGGACAATGGAAACACTAAGGTCCACTGGCAGTCATTTTACATACATACTTCAATTCCAGCTTTCATTAAAGATTTCATTAAACCTTCTAAGTAATAGCAAAATAACAGACAACGTGATCTACTTTACTCTATCCCAATGCTACTCTAGGCAGACATGCTGATGATTAGTGAAATAGCTGAATATTCGGAAACAGTGGGACCACGTAGCAACAAAATGCTCATATAATCTCTAAACAGGATAATCAGCCACTGAATAGCTAAGGTTTGACTATGCAGTGGATGTAAGCTATGCCCAACAAATCCCTTCTGCCCAGGGCTTTCATTATATCAGGTGAAATGGATTGCACAGATTAAGTCTGCCCACAAATGGTTCACAGTAGAGGATGTGTGACAGTTTCAGTGGCGATTCTAAATGAGTTAAATGGTCTAAGTACAGAGAAGAGGAAAAAAGTAATTAGAATGATATTGAATGGTTGGCCACTACTTACACCTCTAAATATCGCTTCAGAAATTTGTTATCTTTATTCCTAAAAAGAAATGGTAAGAAGTCAAGTAAATTACAGACACCAAAGGCATATGATGATCACACAAGTGTCCCTAAATGGCAACTTAAGGGAAAGTATCAAAGCTTTTTACCTCATGTGCTCACAACCCATAATTTGCTTAGTGAGCACAGCTGCCTATTGGATCATTACAGCTAGTCTTAACCACTTTCTATCCCTGAAGAAATGAAATGATTTCTTCTTTACAGCCTAGGAACATTTTCCTAAAATACTTACTGAAATGTTTACTCTAAATATACCCAAAATGTATGTGTGTGTGTGTGTGTGTGTGTGTGTGAGAGAGAGAGAGAGAGAGAGAGAGTGTTTATGTATGTGTCTTAGAAGAGATGTGACAAGTCCATTGATGGGTCAGGAAGTTGAGAGGGTAAAATTACCTGACCTGATAAGATCTATTTCTTATAATGTGTGATTTATATTTGAGATTCAAAAGTTCACATGAAAAAATCATTGTTGTTCTTTTCTTTATTTTTAAAAATCATTTATTTATTTATTTGAAAGGCAGTATTACAGAAAAAGAGAGAGAGAGAGGGAGAGACAGAGAGATCTTCCATCTTCTGGTTCATTTCCCAAATGGCCACAATAGCCAACGTTGGGTCAGGCCAAAGCCAGAAGCCAGGAACTACATCTGGGTCTCCTACATGGATGGCAGGGGCCCAAGCACTTGGACCATCTTTCTCACACTCATCAGCAGGGGGCTGCACTGGCAATGGAGCAGCTGGGACTGGAACCAGCACTCGTAGGAGATGTTGGCTTTACAGGCAGTAGCTTAACCTACTGTGCTACAGTGCCAGTCCCTCTCTCAATATTGTCTGTTTTAAAAATGACAGGGACCCGGTGTTGTGCTGGCACAGTGAACTAAGTTGCAGCCTGCGACACCAGCATCTCATATCAGAGCTTTCGTTCGAGTCCCATCTATTCCACTTCTGATCTAGTTTCCTGCTATTGTGCCTGGGTAAGCAGCAGAAGATGATCCAAATGCTTGGGCCCCTCCCAACCACATGGGAGACCCAGATGGAGTTCTAGGCTCTGATTTTCTGCTTGGAGCAGCCTGAGCTGTTGCAGCCATTTAGTGAGTGAACTAGTGGATGGAAGATAATGTGCTCTCGCTTGCTCTCTCTCCCCCTTCACCATGCCTTTCAAATAACAAAATCCATCTTTATACATACATACATACATACATAAGAATGGAGTACAGAATGAGTTAAGTACAATCTAAATGTATAAACAACATGTTGGGAGAGGAAAATAGTTAAACCCTGGTGTGGGAATGAAGAAAATTAGGTATTATTGAGGCTTACCGAGCTGTAAACTTGCTGGATGCAGAGGTTTTGTCTTTGCATCTCGGAAACCTCACTGAGAACTTGTTACATTGTATGTACTCAAGAAACTCTAAATGAATAAAAAAAAATGTGTAAGATGACGATAGTTGGGAGGAAGATAAAAGGTAATGTATGCAGAAGATTCAGTATGGAAAGTAGCCCAGTCTTACACATGACATACTTGGAAGCAGTGGCCTGTAGTATGGAAGGATTCAGTAGGGCAGGATGAAAAAGTAGGCTCTCACAGGGCAGGGAAAGTTATATTCAGCCACCTTGAGCAGAATTTAACATGGGACAAAACACTTTACAAAATTTTTGAGTCAATGAGTAAAGATTATAGAGGGAAACTTGAATATCCGGAAATATGTGAAACTAACTTTAAGAGATTTTAACATTAAAACTTCTATTCCAAAACATTAAGTCATTCTGGATACAATATAACAAATATCCCTTTAAGCACATAGATGAACTAAGAATCTAAAAACTCCTCCAAGGATCTATAACTAAAGAAATTACAAACCACCAGATAAATAAATGCATAATTTTATTTCAAAGTACTGCCATTAAAGGCTTTTGCTGGACTCAGTAACAAAGGGGCTGGGGTTTTAAGACCCAAGTGGGGTCTGAAGATCTCGCAATTCTTGCCCAAAGCTGAGGCTAAACTTCAGTAAACAAATAAATCAGAAAAAGCCACCCTACCAGCTCATAAGCAATCAAATCTACCATGGGAATTCATAAAAAGCCATGGAAAGGGAATCTGAGATTGTATGAAGACAGTAGGGAGAGGGAGGCAACTACTGCTCTTTGCACTGGTAATGGTCAGCATGATTGTGGGCTAACTTCATGAGAGCAGCCTTGGGCCCATAAAATACTCCTCCAAGGAAATGTGTCACATCTATTTAGTCAGTTCCTTGTCATTACTTAGATTGTTTCCACTTTCTTGTTAGGATAAAGAACACAGCAATGAATGACTTCCTTTTAGTTAACTACCCTGGCATAACTAGTCAGATCAAAATTTATTGGATTAAAACAACATAACTCACAGCTTTGTTGGTCATGGGGTGTTTCTTCTAGCTTGGGCCAGACTTAACTGATTGTAGCTGTGCACTAAGTTTGTGAGCCAGCAGTATAGGTTGGGTAGACAACCCAGATGCTCTCTTTTGTATCAGGTGAAAAAAATATACTTCATCCATGTGGTCACTAATTTTCCAGCAGGCTAAACTATTTGTTTCCATGGCTCCTTGAGAGAGTTCCAACACCCAGCACTATAGTGTGTAAGGACTCTAGAGACTTCAGCTCAGAACTGACTAGGACTGTTTGCCAATTGTTGATCAAAACTTGCCTGAAATACAACCACTCCCAACTCAGTTTTGAGGCATACCAGGTAGTATCCAATATCAAAGTAGTGATTGGCACCCCTGTTGCTTTATTTCTGATCCAGCTCCCTGCTGATATACCTGGGAAAAGAGAAGGAAACAGTGGAAAATGACCCAAGTACTTGTTCCTCTGCCACCCACATGGGAGACCCAGATGAAGTTCTGAGCTCCCCACCAGGTCATTGCAGTCATCAGGAGTGTGAGCCAATGGATGGACGATCTCTTTCACTGTGTCTCACTCTTACTCTGTCACTCTGCCTTTCAAATAGTAAAAATAAATCTTTAAAAAATACAAATCTGACCTAAGAAAAACTAGCTGTAAAGTCACATGACAATGGTGTAGATACAGGGGGATGAAAATTTGTCAAGACATTTGCAATATAGCAAAGCCATTGTCATCTTTGTAATGAACATTTATTTTTTCAGACTACTCACCATATATTCATTCACCAATAGCATTGCCATTTCTTTGGGGGAAACTACTTCTATCCCAATGTAGGTACTTCTGTTGGAATTGTATACTAAGAGATCTAATGTTCCTATATAATCCAAGTTAGGTATTGCAGAGACTAAACTTTGGCAGGGCCAGCTTGGGTGAGGCCAATGAGGCATAGAAAATAAAAATTTCTAAGACCCTGAAAGCAAATGTCTCCTTAAATTCTGTATATCGAGCAACATACTTGCTTCACCAAGTCTGCTCTGGTCCTCAGTATCCATTCTCCTTTTCTATTTTCAGTAGTAGAATATTCCCAAATTTTGGTTTAGAGACTACATTTTCTAACATCGCTTCCACATCTGTGTGGCTAGTATTTAGAAACTGAAAAATGCAACATCATATGAAACTTCTAAGTCACATCCTTTTAAAAAGCAAGGTAACTCTCTATCCCCTTTAAGTTCTACATTTCCCATTTGTGTGAGCCACTTCTGAATGCACAGACAAGGTCAATGCTCCCCAGAGGAGGGTGGTACAGAAAAACAAAAGGAATTGGAATTCTTGTATGGCACAAGAAAACAGCTTTCTTATCTTCCTGTTGAGGCCTCACATGAGAGAGAATTAAATTTGTATTTATTTATTTATTTATTTTACAGGCAGAGTGGACAGTGAGAGAGAGAGAGACAGAGAGAAAGGTCTTCCTTTTGCCGTTGGTTCACCATGCAATGGCTGCTGCGGCTGGCGCATCTCGCTGATCCGAAGCCAGGAGCCAGGTACTTCTCCTGGTCTCCCATGCGGGTGCAGGGCCCAAGCACTTGGGCCATCCTCCACTGCACTCGCTTGCCACAGCAGAGAGCTGGCCTGGAAGAGGGGCAACCGGGACAGAATCCGGCGCCCCGACTGGGACTAGAACCCGGTGTGCCGGCGCCGCAGGCAGAGGATTAGCCTATTGAGCCATGGCGCCGGCCTGTATTTATTTTTGATCCATTGTATTTTGGGGTGTTGGGTGCTCTAATAAACAAAACTTATCACATTCACTTTTCTTTTTAAAAAAGATTATTTATTCCTTTATTTGAAAGGCAGAGTTACAGAGAGGCAGAGGCAGCGAGAGAGAGAGAGAGAGAGAGAGAGAGAGAGAGAGAGAGAATCTTCCATCCGCTGGTTCACTCTCCAGAACACCACAAATGACTGGAGCTACACTGATCTGAAGCCAGGAACCAGGACCTTCCTCTGGGTCTCCCACATGGGTGTAGGGGCCCAAGGACTTGGGCCATCCTCCACTGCTTTCCCAGGCAATAGCAGAGAGCTCAATCAAAAGTGGAGCAGCCAGGACATAAACTGGTGCCCATATGGGATGCTGGCACTGCAGGCAGCAGCTTTACTTGCTACACCACAGTGCTGGCCTCCAGTTTCACTTTCTCTTGGGATTTTGAATAATTTTTAAAAATTAATTTTATTTATTTAAATGGCAGAGTAAGAGACAGAGAGAAGGAAAGATAGAGAGATTTTCTATCTGCTGGTTCATGCCCCAAATGGCCACAATGGCTAGCACTGGGCCAAGCCAAAGCTGGGAGTCAGCAGCTGCATCCAGGTCTCCTGTGTGGGTGCAGAGACCCAGGGACTTCAGCCATCTTCTGCTACTTTCCCAAGCATATTAACAGGAAGCCAGATTGGGAGTGGAGTGGCTTGGACTGAAACTGGTGCCCACATGTGATGTTGGCTGTGCAGGTGGCAGTTTAACCTGTTATACCACAACACTGGCCCCAGGATTTTGAATCTTAAGCAGAATGAAACCAAAACAGAAAAAGAAGTTGGAGCTAATTCAAGCAGTAGCATATCGATGGGATTCTAGGAAGTCTTGTGGCCTGTAGCACTTACTCTAGAGCTGTATTTTAGCTTCTGTTCATCCAGTAACTCATTTTCCAAGTATCTAATTGATTTTGTGACTTATCTATTATCTTTTCTACAAATTCTCCTATATGTTTAACTTTGTGAAATCTATTTTGTTATTTGAAGTATATTCTTTCATATTTGGGGAATATTTTCTAATGATAGGTTTGCTAGCATTGAGATTATTGGGTCAATGTTCTCTACTGTTTTTCTGGCCTTTTATATAAATATCTTTCTATGTGATTCCAGAAGTAAAACTAGATGGATATATCCTTCATCTCACTTAACCTCCTTTAGGAGGGTGGCATTATGTTTTTTATTCACATGACCTTTAGTGGTAATGAGCAGCTATTGCTGTAACTTTTCTAATGAAATAATTATGATGTAGCCCTTAGTAAAGATAATTGTCCAGCATTAAACTTTTGAATGATAGCTTTCACCGAAGACAGAGGTAGGCATGTGTATTCGTGTGTGGCATGACTATAATTGGGAGAGGCAGGGAGAGTCTGGAAAGAGAAGGTTAGGGTGAAAAAGACATACAGGGAAAAGAGGTGTAACAGAAATGTACAGAGCATTGGTGTTCACCTGGATCACCTCTCAGTGATTCTTAAAGCAAAGGCCTTGAATATAAAAGATGATAGATGTTAATGCTTCTTTTCCCATTGTTTCCAACTGGATTTATTTAATTTTTAAAGTTTTTATTTAATGAATACAAAATTCATAAGTACAACTTTAGGAATATAGTGGTTCTTCCCCCATACCCACCCTTCCACCCCAACTCCCATCCCAACTCCTACTCCCTCTCCCATCCCATTCTTCATTTAGATTTATTTTTAATTATCTTTATATACAGAAGACTAGCTCTACACTAAGGAAAAATTTCAACTGTTTGCACCCCCCCCCACACACACCCCATATAAAGTACTGTTTGAGAACAAGTTTTACAGTTAATTCTCATAGTACAACCCATTAAGGACAGAGGTCCCACATGGGGAGTAAGTGCACAGTGACTTCTGTCCAACTGAATTTATAGTTTCTTTTATAAATTAAAACATTATTCCTATGATTGTATATTAAAGTTCATCACTCTGCTTTGGAGGTCCAGTTACCATAGAATACAGATGTGGATTTTAATTTGTTTAAAATCTATTCCATCCCCTCATTTAACTTTGGGGATTTCTGTTAAATATTGTGATGAACTGTGGAGAATAAAGCCAGGCTAGATTTCACCCTGGTCATCTCATTATTTCTTTGTATCCTTGCCTGTCTGAAAAAGATTAAACCATTTATCTTTGACTTTTTGAGAATTCTTACTTATAGAAATTTTGGATTACATAATATTCCCTGTCCCAGGATAATTTTTATGGTGTGGGTGATTTAATTTACTTATTAAGAATATAACAAATGAAGTCTGTATTAAATGAAAAACATATTTATGACTTCCATGAAGGTCAGGGAAACCACATTCTAAAATCATTAGCAATGCTATTTGGTTTAAAGAGTTTAGTCTCTTTCATATTCTTTTTTTTAAGATTTATTTATTTGAAAGGCAGAGTTCCAGAGAGGAAAAGGCAAAGAAAGAAAGAGAGAGAGAGATAGAAAGAGATCTTCCATCCACTGTTCACTCCCCAGATGGCTGTAATGGCTGGAGCTATGCCAATCTGAAGCCAGGAGTCAGGAGCTTCTTTCAGAGCTCCCACGTGGGTGCTGGGGCCCAAGGACTTGGGCAATCTTCTGCTGTGTTCGCAGGCCATAACAGAGAGCTGGATCAGAAGTGGAGCAACTAGGACTTGACCTGGCGCCCATATGGGATGCTGGCACTACAGGCAGCGGCTTTACCTGCTATGCCACAGCGCTGGCCCCTCTTTCATATTCTTTTAATGCATAATTTTAAAATACACTTGAAAAGCAACATTTCACTTTTCCTTTAGGCTTTAAGATTTGTATTCTTTCCTGTACAGATTTAGACAAAGATTTGACACATTACATTTTCAAAGGGATGATAAAAACATCTTAGAAAACTTGGACTTATTTATAGAATTTTAAGTATTTTATTTGTATTTTATCAAATCTGAAAACAAAGAATTCTCATTATTTAGTCATTCGATATTTACTCCAATATGATGACACATTCATTGAGCATCTCTTATGTACATGGCAGTGAATAAAGCTGTAAATGAAAGAAATGTCCTACTCTACCTGTTTTCAGATTCTAGTGAAGGATAGCATATAATAAGCATAAAAGCAAAAGTGAATTGTAAGACAGGCTGTGATCAATATTATGAAGAAAAATTAAGTAGGGCAAAGGGACAGAAGCAGCAGAGACAACTGTACTGTTATGCAGCTTGCTCAGGATCTTTATTCTTATAGTTTATATCTCATTTTGTAGGTCAACATAATTTATGGATCATATTAAGAACTCCAGTGACTAAGTCGTGAGAAGTATCTACTGTGTCTAATATCTGATGAGTGCACACACATGCATGCACACACGTGCACACCTCTTAGGAAAGACTGGATTCACATTTGACCTGATAAAGAATTATATTTTGAAGCACAGTATTATTTGACAATATATGAATTATGACTATGAGGCTAAATAAATATGGTTTGCTTTTTGAGATACTGGAAACCCTTTATTTCAAATAAATTGTGTTCTGAAAAGTTCATTTATAAATATGCAATTGAATTTCTGAACATATTTTCTCAAAGAAACAATATTAAGCATAAGATATATAGAGAGATATATATTTATTATTTACTGCGCAGTTTGTTAAAAGTGGAGAAATAGTAAAAATAATATGGTTTTGGATTATAGTGTTAGAGTGGAAAATCTATATAAAGGTATCAGATTTCTTTTCCTGATGGATGATACTAAGATAATTGAATTCATTTATAAACAATAGCGAGAAAGAGGAAAATGTTGAGAGGAACTGAGAGGCATTTAGTAGCTGCTGAAATTAATTGTTGGTTATGTTTCAATTGTATTTTAGAGTTAGATTTTTCCATTATTTTTAAGAAGTCATGTTATTTAGCACTGCTCATACAAAGTCATGATTAGAGATTTTTATTCCCCTCCTGTCAAATTTAATTGAGAGACAATAGAAGGAAAGATTTTTTTAGGCTTGAAAATCATCAGAGAGGTAGAAAAAAGTTTATTTATGTTTGTAAGACTATTACATCATGGTATTATTTGAATTAATAAAGAATTTGAGAGAAACTCAATGTCTAATATTAGCAAAATGAAAAAGTACTTTGAATTGGAAATATGTTAAAGAAACCACCAGAGGAACATTCTGAAGAATATTTAATGAAGTAGGAAGACAATAAAATCCATTTGCTGAAAATAAAGAGAAATAAGAATATCTGTTGTGAAGATCGTATAATTATATGCAGATTTTTAATAAGCTCTTAAAAATGTAGAAGTATTATCTAGTACTTTCATAAATGCCAGCATTTAAAGTTTGTTCTTCATATTTTTAATTTCTAAAATAAGCACAATAAGCACAATAGAGTCTGTAATTTTATAAGTATTTTTCTGAGTATGAGTTGCATGGGAAAATAAATAAGGAAAGAATTTTAGGATTACTGTGCCAACAAATATTTTTAAAAATGTGTGTGGAAAATAATATTTCAAAGAAGGAAGCAACTGAGAAAGATCTGTGTTTATGAAAGAAAGAGTTTGATGGTGGAGAGACTATGAACAGAAACAGGGTGGCCTTGATTTCAGGGCCTTTATGAAAGGACTTGGTATTACATTGCCTCATGTGAGCCCAATTTTTGTGACTGGTTCCTAAGTAATAGTGGTACTTTTCTCTAAGTAGTACCCTCAAGTAACGGCAATCAGATGTGCAAACCTCCTTCATGTTGCACATTTAGTATTTTTCTCTCTCTCTTCCTGTGGACCCAGAGACAGTCCTTCATGCAATGTGTCTCCATCTCACCTGCCACCCAGTGGCTTTAAATGTGGCCCTGGGCAAACAGTGAAATCTGCACTAGTATTGAAAAAGGTTTTGATTTTATCTCAAAAACACTATGGAGGCACTTAAAAGTTGTTCAAAGTTGAGCCAGTGCTATGGCACAGCGGGTTAAAGCCATGGCTTACTGTGCCACCATCCCATTTGGGCACCGGCCAGCTGCTACACTTCTGATCTAATCCTATGCACTGGGAGAGCAGCAAAGGAAGGCCCAAGTGCTTGAGCTCCTGCACTCACGTGGGAGACCTGGAAGAAGCTCCAGGCTCCTAGCTTCAGTCTGGCACAGCCTTGGCCATGTTGGCCATTTGGTGAGTGAACCAACAGATAGAAGATATCTCTCTCTATCTCTCTCTCTCTGTCTCTCTTGCCTTCTCTCTCTGTGTAACTCTGCCTTTCAAATAAATAAATCTTACAAAATGAAACATTTTTCCAAAAAATTCAGTGAAAAAAGATCAGTATACTCCAGAATATAGTGCCTGTCCCCACCTGTCATTACTGGTGTTATACATTATCAGGATCATTGAATCCAGGTTCTGTGTTTCTTTGGAACAGCAAGATTTGTTTTTTTTGCTGGTGCTCTGACCTTAAATGAATCCCAACATATACAAGAATATTAAGATGATTGTCATGTACTTCCTTATATTTTGAAGTTTCTTTAAATCAGCAAACTTTTTTGTAACTCCTATGGATAGGTTTTAAAAAAAAAAAAAAAAACCAAGAACTCAATAGTTGGCTTTGTTCAAAATATTTAACCACAAAATGAGTTTTCCAGTAGTTCTTTACCTTGTTATCTTTCTAAGTTGAAAAGAAAGGCAATACAATAGTAAATAGTTCCAGTAAAGATCCAGATTTTCAAGCACTGTCCTTCATTTTGTGACATATGTGCATAGGGAGTAAGTAACTATTTCACTTGGCAGACCAGTGTAAGAGAGGTCGGATTCAAAGCCACTCTTGCAACTGAAAATTTGCTGCCTCAAGGCTATGTACCTCCTTTGATGCTTCTGGTGGTGAAAATTCCCACAATTACAAGGATGTTACAATAGTACAGACCCAGACAGAGTCATTTCTAGAAACAAAGCCAGGAAAGAAGAATGTTTAGTGACACTGTACCTTTGAAATAAAGCAGAACAACCATGGGCCAGAATCAGTGGACATCAGCTGTAGAAGCTCCTCCATCTCCATGGGAGATTGATCTACGTGAAACACAGAATGAGGTTAGAAAGAGGCAGACTGGAGACCCACAGTCCCATCAGAGCTGTTGTGGATCATTTTACAACTAATATTTAAAAGTATTAGTCTATACAATTTCTCTCAACATTTTCTTATCGAAGAATGAACCATATCAATAGCAAAACCTTGCTTTATTTGTATAATTATGTTAGCATAAATTTGGAGACTTTAAAAAACTTGAGTTCTTGTGAATCACATCATTAGTGGAACTAACCAGAAAGCAGGATTTTCTAGGAGGCACATTACTCTTGTAATTTTCTGGACAAGATTTGCAATGGGCAAGTGACTTGTCTCAGGTCCCATGGGAGGTGACGGAAACAGGATCCAAAACAGAAATCATTTTAGGGCCTTAGGTGTCTTAACACCTGGGAGTTCCTGCATCACTCAGGGTGCTCACCACCATAATACAAATCGCGAACAAAAAACAAAACTAAACTAAACAAAAAAACCTTTTTAGCCATATATTTGATTACTTGCCCTTACAATCAATTCCAGAAACAGAAATATGATTCAGCAAGCTCGTCTCCTACAACACTCAGAAAGACCCAGGCCAGTTTCAAAGTGCAGCCTCCAAAGCTGAGCTGCCATGTTTAAAGCCTTGCTCTGCTATTCAATGGCTGTATATGCTTGGATGAATTCATTTGTCTCTGCCTTCTCCATCTGTACAATAGAACCAACAGGAATACCCAGCTGAAGACTACTGAGAAGAAAAAATACATTTAAAGTCTGGTACATAGCTGGTTTTACTAGTCCTTTGCCAAATTACCCTGGAGACAGTTTATGTGAGTTCGCTCTTTCTTGCAGCAAGTATTCATTGAGCTAAGCCACTAAAATTTGGGGTTTGATTTACTTTTCTGACTCACACAACCTCGTGGGTGCATGCCTAGTTGCTTATGTGTTTCTGGTTCTCAGGTGCCTAACTCTGTCCCAAAGAGCTTCTGTCTTTTCATCTTCTGACACTAATCATTACCCAGTTTTCCAAAACCACTATGCCCGGCCCATGGCTGTCCTCACAGCTGTATCGACTATCTGCAATAAAACCACAAACAATTTGCAGGGTTTTAATCAGTTTCCACTCTCTGAAGAGCTTGAAGGCGTCCCTGGGCTCACTTCAGTTTTAGAGCTCCACCCCACTTCACAAGTCTTTCCTGTGGAGGCCTCAGCAGGACCTCAAGGTGTGCCTGGACATGTCTGAGGTCTGTTGCAAGCTCAGTCTATTCTGAAGTTGGGAACTTTGCTCTACATGCTTCTGAAAATGACTATAGCAACCATGATACCAAAATCGGCATGGTGGTGTTATGTGTAAAAGTTTCCCCTATTCTCCAAGTGTTCTAATGTTCTGTTATTAATTAGATGGCTTTTATAATGATGTAAAATTTGTATAATCATAGTGTGCTTTTGCAAAACCTTATCTTTTTTGATGAGGCCTCAACTGTTCTGAGTGAACCTGAATCTGCATTCTGGCAGAAGGTTGGTAATCCAGCCCATTTCGATGTAACAGGCTAAGGTTCTGAATAGGCCTCCAGCTTTGATTGGGGAAAGAGTGCTAGACAGGGACACTGAGGCAGAAAACCAATTTTCGATATGCTGGGTAAATATCCCTAACATGCCGGTTTCTAGGTCAGTTGTCAGAAGTATTTCCAAATCTCTTTAGCTGGGAGATGTATTTTTTGCTCAGTTAGTGGTGGCTCAGGACTTGCAGGTGACCCTGCAGACAAAGCAAACTCCATCTTGGGAAGCTCTGGTTATTTTCTGGGCCCTTCACAACTCGACCTGATTCACAGAGACAGAAGCATTGGGAAGCACAGTGTTTGCCAGGTTGATCTCTGTCTGCTACAGTATTTTAAGCCATCCTTTATCAATTTCCTTATCAGAAAAAAAAGAGAATTGTACTTTTTCCATTTTGTTTTTTTCTAGTCATCTGAATTCCCTCTTATTGTATGTTTGCTTGTATGTACTAGGACTTCAGATAAGAAACAGGATGCTATCGATAGCCTGTGCTGAACATAGGAACAGATACCTTGGCCATTTCACTAGCTTTGAAAGTGAGATCCACAGAAACAGAGTGCTTTTGGTATATTTACTAATTTATATTGGCTTTTGGCCATTGTGTGTATTTAACCTCTGTCATTTATAGTAATACCTCATGTGTCATTTCATTTACTTTCTTTCTGTTTCTAACTTTCACAGTCACAAATTTTTCAGAATTATTTTGAAGTTCTGAAAATTTACTGTGTTTTCATTATAAAGCAATACCTGCTCATTGAAGAAAATTTAGTAAGTGCAGAAAACCATGTGGAAAACTTAAATAGTCCATAACCCTACCACAAAGGACAATCACTTAATATATTTGTGCATCACTCAGTTTTAATGATATTTAAGAAAACCAAAATGCAATTCCTGGGCTTCTGGCTAAAGGAGGCTCTGCATGCTTGCCATGCTCATAATACCCTCTTAGGCAGCATCTGTCACCTGAATTACTCTGCTGCTACCATAGGGCTTTACCCAGTAGCTAGATCTGATTGACCAGGATGAGCCTGCCTCTAGAGGGCAGTGTGCTAAACTCTAATAATGGCCCTCCTAAGAGGTCCACATCCCAATCCCTGGAACTTGTTAATTAAGGTTGCAGATGAAATTAATGCTGCTAAACAGTTGATTGATGATCCAGGATTAGCCAGGTGGGCCCCATGTTATCAGTGTTCTGTAAGAGTGGAGGGGAGCCTGGGGAGGAGAGTCAGAGAAAGAGGTGTGACAATGAAAGCAGGGCACAGAGATGCTAAGCTGCTGGCTTTGAAGGTGGAGAGAGAGAGAGAGAGCAGTGAGCCAAGGAAGGCAGACAACTTTTAGCAAAGGGAAGTCAAGGGAGCAAATTTTCTCCTTGAGCTTCCAGGAAGGAATGTTGCCCTGCTGACATCTGCCGTTAAGCACAGGGAGGCCCATGTTGGACTTCTAAATTTCAGAACTGTAGTTGTTTTAGCATTCATGAGAATTTGGTGTGGTAGTGATAGGAAACCGAATTTCTTCCTGCCTTCATTCCAAATATATGTGAGAAATCATTGGTCCTTCTAAAGCTGCCCAACTTCCCTTGAAAGGGAGTGATCCAGTCCTTGCTGGGGTCCATTCCAGGGAGTTGACAGCTTTGCTGTAAATTATGTTATGCAATTTTTAAATCTTTATCTTAATACTTTTTAAAATTTTATTGTGATGATCAGTCTCCATGGCCTCCTTTTAGTCCTTCAATTTAAGATATATGAAGGCTTCTGATTTTCCTGGGAGTAGGCTAAGATGTGGAAACAGCAAGGCTTACCTAAACACCGACTTGACAGCAGTTCACTTAAAGAGCACACCTTAGAAAGGGTAGTTTCCTCCTATCTATCCAAGAGATGTATACGTTATTAAGGCTTTCCCCATGTTTATCATAGAAAAAAATACAAAAATAGAAAAAAATAATGCCTCACTACTCCAGGATAATCATGGTTGCAGTTTGTATATTTCCTTCTAGTTTTTGGGACTGTATGTTTCATACAAAGTCATATAGAAAAATGTAACAAGCCCTCTTTTTTCACAATAAAAATGACATATTCTTATTACAGAAAATTTAGAAATACTTTAACATGTAAAAAAAAAAAGAAAGAAATTAAAATACACAATTGGGTCACTGACTCTATTGCTGTTTTCTGTTGCTATCACAACACACCTGAAGCTGGGTACTTTACAAAAAGAAGTTTATTTAGCTCACAATTTTTGAGCCTGAAAATGCAAGATCAGGGATCAGGTGGCTCCATCAGTTCAGCTTCTGTTGTGGAATCCCTTGGTGGTGTTGCATCATGGTGGATGACCTCGCAGCAGCATGTTCTAGGGGGAGAGAGCATGTGGCAAGACATAAGCCAGAGAGAGAGAGAGAGAGAGAGAGAGAGAGAGAGAGAGAGAGAGATCTAGGAGTTAGACTCAGTAATTTATAACAACTCATTCTCTTGATAATGAACTGAGGTCCCACAGAACTACGTTAATCCTTTCTGAGGGCAATGCCCCAATGACCTAACCATCTCCCACCTGATGCCACCTCCTAAAGACTCCCCACCTCCACAACACCACCCTGAGGGTCAAGTGAACCTTCAGAGGACAAACCACATATAAACCATAGCACTGAATTACATCAAATTCACTGAATATTGTGAAAAGCTCACCAATAATTCATTTGATAAAGATGTATATTATGGTGTTCTGGAAACACAAAGAATGTCAGTACATTAAAGGCTGAGAAATCAAGCATCAAGTATAATTTTTAATTTCAAAATTTCTAAGATTTATTTGATAAAGGATTTCATTCTTTCTGTCCCCAAACTTACAACTATCTCACAGAGATGTAGTGCAGAGTACAGTGTGGGAAATGTAGAGAGTCCCGTCAGTATCGCCTTAGCACCTCCACCAGTTATTCTGGACACTGAAAGATTATCTGAACAGCCTTTATTCCTTTTTAAGAAACAATTCGGCAAGACATCTTTATTTTTATTTAATTTTTTGATTAACATGTAACTCTTAAACAATTTTGTGGGGTAGAGTGTAATATTTCAACACATATATACAACATAAACTGATCCAACCAGACAGTCAGGTTTGCCACACACACACACCTTCTTCTTCTTCTTCTTTTTTTTTTTTTTTTGCTTTGTGCTTAGCACCTGCCAATTCCTCTGTTCCAGTTTTTTATAGAGCGTATGTCTTAACAGTTTGTGACTTATTACTCTGGAATATTCTCTGGTTTTACCTCTACTTTAGTCTCCTATGCTCACCCCATTGTTATTTCCAATTATTTTTGTCTGCATGTCCACCTCTCTATACCTTCCTAGTAGCAACCCTTAAGTATTAATAAACCCAGACACTCATTTCCTGATTCCAAATATAAATGATTCTTAATAAGAATGGTAATAACAATTGTATCATGAGAAAATCTATTTTTTTTTTTTTGACAGGCAGAGTGGACAGTGAGAGAGAGAGAGAGACAGAGAGAAAGGTCTTCCTTTTTTCCATTGGTTCACCCCCCAATGGCCGCTGTGGCCGGTGCACTGCGGCCGGCACACTGTGCTGATCCGAAGGCAGGAGCCAGGTGCTTCTCCTGGTCTCCCATGCGGGTGCAGGGCCCAAGCACTTGGACCATCCTCCACTGCACTCCCCGGCCACAACAGAGAGCTGGACTGGAAGAGGAGCAACTGGGACAGAATCCGGCGCCCCTAGCGGGACTAGAACCCAGGGTGCTGGTGCCTAAGGCAGAGGATTAGCCTATTGAGCCGCGGCACTGGCCCATGAGAAAATCTTGATCATCAGTGAATATCTGCCATTCTTTCATGGTGAGTAGTACTCCACTATCTCTTACTAGTTTTAAATTCTTTATAAAACAGGAAGTCTCACCATATTCTAGTGAGTTTCAACACTAGAGACCGGAAAAGAAGCTCTTTCTTTTGAAAAATTCCAAAGCATTTGTTTGCTAATCAGGGTACTGGGACACACATGGTTGGTTGTAAGAGTTTGGAGATAGCATGCTCCCCAGCCCTTAGGGGTAGAGCAGGACCATGGTGGGGGCAGTCACCTCTGGCTACAAGCAACTTCACCCAGTTTGCTCAGGGTGCCTTAGAAGCATTGCCGCATTTTATGTTTCCAGAGCATGAAAAATGTTGAAAAGGTAAGGGATGATATGTTCAGAACTATACTGATAAAGAAATGACAAAATTGAAACAAGAAACATATTTTAAGTAGCATTGGTAGAAACACTTTTGGTGAGTCCTAAAACATTTTACTAAATGTATTAAACCATGATTCAAAGGATAATGTTTAACATACATGTTTATTTTTTTCTACACAGAATATTTACTTATCTTGTTATGTGATAAGATGCAAAAAGTTACAACTTCTTAAAACTCCTCAAAAGAAAAACAAGCAATTCTGTAAGAGCAGCAGCAGTTTCCAGGTACAATGGGACAGGCTCAGGCAGCTCCCAGGAACCCCTGTGAACTAGAAGGTCCAGGCCTGAGCACACCTGGGTGGGCCTCTGACCTGGGGCCTGGTTTTGGGGACACAGTCATCACCAGGATCACATGGCATGGACACAGCAGGCAGAGTCTGCCTCAATTCACAGCATGGAGGAGTCTGCAGGGGTAGAGCTTTCAGTGTCAGCAGGGCCTTTAAGCGGAGGCCCAGAGAACGGGGTTGGCCCTGGGAGGACATACCTGGCCTCCTGGAGCAAAACAGGGGTTCCTAGTCTCCACACTGGCCTTCATGCCTGCCCTCTGGCTTGGTCAATCCCAGAGCAAGGGTGGGATCTCAGCAGAGCAGTGTGCATGAGATGCTGCAAGAAGGGCCAGGCTGGAGAAGGCCATCCTGGACAGGTCAGCAGAGAGTCTGGATGCAGACAGCTCACCAGCTTGCTTAGTGCCTGGGAATGTGGAGACGGCCAGCAGCCTCTTGTATCTGCAAGGAGCCAGGTCAGCTAAGGACTGGTGGGCACAAGCTGCTCTGTAAAATGCACACACACACACACACTCCTCTCACAGTACCTGAGCCCTACCCTGGAGTGAGTGGGGATTGCAGGGCTCACCAGAGGGCACAGGGTAGGGATGGTCCTGGGCTGACTGCCCTGCTCTGACCGCACCCAGCAGGCCTTGAGGGTGCTGGAGTCCTTTCCAGGTGGGACTCGCGATGCCCAGGGTGTAGAGTGCCTGCGCGATGTTGAGCAGAGAGGGGCGATGACGGGGCGTGGCAGGAGGCGCCCATCCATATGTCCAGAGGCCCTCGCGCTGCCAGATCATTCCTGCGCAGTTCAGAAATTCCGAGCCGCTGCCGTCATCGACAAGACTTCACCACGTCACAGGGCTTCACGGCCCCGGCGGCTGCACTGCCCGCCACCGCCAGCCGGCAGTGACACTCAGAAGGGCGACTTTTCCTCGGCGCCTATTGTCCTCATTAGGACAGAATGGCAAAGTCGGGGCAGTATACAATGGAGAAAGGGACATCCCTGAGCAGTGCGGCCCCTAGTGCCTTGTAGAGGCCAGCGATGCCGCTGCTCGGAAGGTCCAGGCAGGATGACCGTGAGCTGGGCAGCGGCCTGAGCCTCCACTGAGGCCTGGGCGCCCCCCTGCGGCGAGAGCAGGGCCGGTGCAACCAGACGCTTCCTCGAAATTAATACCAGAACAAACAAGCTGGAGCTTTTTAAACTCTCCAGACTGATTACGTGACACGAAGCAAAGACAGTCTTGACTGTCTTTCAAATTTTTCAAATTCACAGGATAATTCCCTTAAAAAATTAAATGGCCTTATTTTCAAATGTCAGCTCCTCACCTAGAATGATTTTTGGAGACAAATTCATTTCAGATTAATTTGTAGTACTTTTTAATGATGGAGTATATTTCAGGTAGAATTTGTGTTGCTCAAATAGACATGGTCTTTTACATAAAGCCATACAAATCCTCCCAGAATTTGTTATAGCCTCTGTATCCTTTTCCTGGATATTACTTAAATATTTCTTACCCAAATTAGGACACAAAACATTATCCACGAGTCATATGGCCCTCAGTTACAAACATTTTAGACCCTTCTATCACTGGGCCCACACAATGCCCTTCTCATTATTTTTTGCTCTTTCCTCTTTGTCCTATTTATTCTCATTTACATTATCCTTCCTGTCAGTGATGTTCACACTAATATATACAACGTATATACTTAGGTATCTGAAAATATGACCATGATACAACATATTGTTGTTTCCTCTTTGTGTGAGTGGTTTAAATGTATATAAATTGCTTTGTCTTGTGGAATTCATTCTTCCTATATTTCAAGTTTCATCCACATTGCTAAATAAACAATCATTATTTACTTACCGCTATATTTAATGCCATTGGATGTACACACCATTCTGATTAGCCATTTCCCTGAGGATGAATATTAAGGCTGACTCTGATACCTTGCTAACACAAGTAATGCTAGGATAGTACCCTCAGAAATGTCCACTTAAGTATTTATGCATAGTATACCTGTCCCAAAGCCAGCTCAGCAGACAAGACGTGCACCTGGTAAAGGGCGCGATGGCCGCCACCTAACCTGCACTGAATAGAGCTCCACTGGCCCCGCGGCTGGAGTCCGTGCCGTCGTCCAGCCTGGCCCAGCGCCGGGGCATGAAGAGACTCACGTTCATGCGGTTGTAGCGGCCAGGCGTCATGAGCTTCGGGTTCTGCACACGGGCACCTGGGGCGACCGCAAGTCCAGCATGGAGGCAGAACCGGCCTCCGCTGCCCCTGTGCTTTCTTTCAGCCCTGGAGGGACCCAGGCGGAGACCCTGGGAAGCCTCGCTGTGCCACCTTGCCACCTGCTCTCCTCCCTTAGTCCTGAGCGAAACCAAATGAACCCAGTCTTCTGGCGTCACCGCTGGGGCCCGGGGCTTCCCTCGGAGCCCCCAGGTCTCCTCCAGCACTTCTGCGTTCTCCGGGGAGCAGCTTGCCAATAAGAAACGGGAGTGTGGCGGGACCCCGACATGGGTGTCCCAGCTTCTGTGGTAGAAGTGAGGCCAGCCCCGGGCGTCTCAGCTCCAGACCCTGGCTCCAGACCTGGGGCCAGGTGGTCTCCGTCACCTCTGGCACTGACTTGGGCGAGAGGAGAGCCGGGCCAGGGATCAGGACAGAGCTTGCATCTATGGGTGCTGGCTGCCCTGAGGAGGTGGGGCCGCTGTGCTGATGGCCCCTCGGTGGCCACGAGGTGCCTGGAGGCTCCAGAGGGCTCGGGCCCCTCCTCCCACCTGCCCACAGCCACGGTTGGCTGCACTCACCTCTGCTCGCCTTCAGGAAAACCGTGGCTGCCGCGACTCCTGCTCCACGGCCAGCCACAGCCATGTGCCATGCCGAAGCCGAGTCTGTGTGCCGCTTCAGCCGCGTGGGCGTTTTCCCCTGGACAGGGTCCTGGCAGTGCTGTGCTGTGCCCGGAGGCTGGGGCCATCCTCCCAGCAGCTGGCCTGGCTGGGCAGGGGGCGCTCTCCCAGGCCCCCCGGGGACCTGCTCGCCCTCCCGCCCAGCTAGGGTGGGGCGGCTCCTGTCCGTGGCAGCCGGGATTGCACTGAGAAGCCGTGTATTTATTTCCCGGTTTCTTTTTTTTTTGACAGGCAGAGTGGACAGTGAGAGAGAGAGAGACAGAAAGCAATGGCCGCTGAGGCCGGCGCGCTGCCGCGGTGCTGATCCGAAGCCAGGAGCCAGGTGCCTCTCCTGGTCTCCCATGGGGTGCAGGGCCCAAGGATTTGAGCCATCCTCCACTGCACTCCTGGGCCACAGCAGAGAGCTGGCCTGGAAGAGGGGCAACCAGGACAGAATCCGGCGCCCCTATCGGGACTAGAACCCGGGGTGCCGGCACTGCAGGCGGAGGATTAGCCTATTGAGCCGCGGTGCCGGCCTATTTCCTGGGTTCTTTTCCCTCCAGCTCCACCCACTCCAGTACCTCACTCAAAAAAAAAAAAAAAAAAAAAAAATCCTTAGCGTGGTCTCACTGTCTCCAGATCTTAACTATGACTGTGTCTCCGAAGCTTTAATCATTCCAGGAGGGGCTGCTCTCCCCTCAGACAACCAAAACCTTAGCAACTGGGAAGCTGACCCCCCCCCCCCCGGGCCCACCCCGGCCATTCTGGGCCTGGGGTCTCGGAAAACCTGGGGGAAAGTGGGTCGTCCTGAGCTCGCGAGTCCCTCGCCTACCCACTGCAGGAGTCTTCGGCCCGGGCTCGTTGTGTGTGCATGCACATGTATGTGCACGCGTACGCGTGTGCATTTCGGCTTTAAGCCGGCTCGCTCCTAGGAAGGGAGAGAGAAGCAGTGGAGCGAGTGGCCGGGCACGGCTCCCTCCATGTGTGCTTGTGCCTCTGGTGCCCCCACGCCCGCCCGAACGGCCTTACTTTCCTGACACCAAGCTCACAGAGGAACCCGAGTCCCCGCACCCGGGACCCTGTCCCTTCATGGGTCCGGCGGGCGTCGGAGGACGACTCTGGCACAGCCAGGCTGGGCGCAGACTGTCAGATACCTCTTGCCCCTGCCGCCACCCGAAACAAGTCACCCTGCGTCGGTCCACAGAGTCAGCCTGCGGAAGAGAAGCCAAAATTTTGTCAAGTTCGGAAGCCCTGTGCGAAGCAGCCTGTGGAGTGTGAGTGGTGGCAGCGTGCGGTTTTCAGCCTGCGGGCACTGCGCACCTGCACACGCGGGCCACGCACACATGGCATTGTAGACACCCCCTCGCCAGCACCAAGCAGGACTGAGAGACCATCGGGTCTGTGGGTTCTCTAACAGCGCTGCGTGGTCCCTGCGCGGGCCGCTCACTGCTGGAGAGAAAGCCCGGCCTGGCCCCACCATGGGAGAGCCTGCACTGCAGGGCTCCACCCCCCACCCCCGAGGAGAGCGTGGGGCAGGTTTGTGCGTGACCGTGGAATGTGCGTGTGCTCGTGTCTGCAAGTGCTGGCCGGGCCTCACGTTAGCCAGTGCTGTGAGCTCAGAGCGGCACAGCTGACCGACCAGCTTCCCGGAGCGTCTTGTTACCCTCGCTCCCCTCACTGCGTGAGTGTCGGGCCACGCTGGGAGCGTGGCGACCACGGCTCTGAAATCCGCATCTCTGCCCCATGCTCCTGCCCAGCGCTCGCCACGAGCTCCACGGTCGTGGTAAAGACCGTCTTGTGTCCCACTCCCTACTTCATGTGTTGGGCGGCGCCCACTGTACAGATATTTATTATCCTTTCCAGACTTTCTGAATAGATTTTTTTGAATAAACTTGGGTTTTATGAAAAAAAGACAGATATAGGAATTACATATATATATATATATATAGAGAGAGAGAGAGAGAGAGAGAGAGACATATAAATCTAGTCATGCACTATATATTGATGTTTGGATCAGTGACAATGTATATGACAGTGAACCTATAAGACTATAAGAACTAAAAATTTCACGTGACTGACATTGTAGCCATCATAATGTTGTAGTGCAACACATTGTTCACATGTTTGTGGTGATGTTATTGTAAATAATCCTACTTATTGCATCATACAAAAGTATAGTACATAAATTATGTATGGTACATAATACTTGATAATAGACAATTTTGTCACTGGTTTATGCAATTATTATATGGTATTTTGTTGCTATTTTAGAAAGTACACTTCTACTCATTATATAAAACAAATTTGACCTAAACCAGTGTGTCATCCTATGCTAGTAGCTACTATTTTATGTTTATAGCATTTATTGACTACAAAAAGAGCCACATCTAATGATTGACCTATAACATGTAGGCTTGTGCAAGTGCTCTCTGATATTTGCATAATGACAAAATTACCTAGTAACACATTTCTCAGAAAATATATCCATCCTTAAGTGGTGCATGACTATAATGAATTTCACTAATTATTCTTTGTTGACAAAACTGAATTTCTGTTGAATGTTTTCTTTTCATCTAGATAAATTCCAAATTTATCTTTAGACTCAACTAGAACAGACTCTTCCAAATTAACTTGACATATGACATATAATCCTTATCCTGTCTCTAAGAATGTGGCAACCTTTATGATACAGAGTCTTTTGATGTTGTCATGGGATTAATGTGTTGTTATTGTACCAACATAGACACAAAAATCATACAGTACTCACAATAAATAGAAACTGTTTTTCATAGTGACTTGATGAGGTCAACTTGTGTCATATTCTTAAACTGAACAAGAAACTAAGTTGCAAAGACCAGTCAAGACTTGCCTAGCATAAGTCATGGAATTACTGATGTTACCGAGGATATGAATTTATATGGCTTTTGGAGCTTGTGACAACATAGTAATAGCATCTTTTCTTGGAGTTGGAAGTCAAGATATTTTGAAGTATATTTTGTCCTAAATTATGCTTGTGTACTGTTGGCAACAAGCAAAAAAATCACAAAACAAACTAGCATGAGTTAAATTCATCAGAAGCCAGAATTCACTTTTCTTTTTCCTTTGATTAACATTATAAACAGTCTTTGGAGGACATATTGAATCTATCAGTACCTGAACACTCAAAGGAAATCTGAATTTTGAAAAAGAAAGTGAAGTTCTCACCATTTAATAAATATCTAGTGAGCCCTTTGTGCTGTGTATTTAAATGCAATGATGAACGTGGCAGGCGAGGTCACTGCTCTGATAGATTACATTGGAGTGGGGACAGGCAGTGAGCAAATAAATAGCTTCAGCTAGCAAAGTGCCATAAACAATAAAACAGTAATCATACAAAGCGATGAGAGAAATGTGGGCAACTTTAAATAGTATAGTCAGTGACAACATCTTTGTACAGTTGACATTTGAATAGAATCCTGGCTAAGAAGCTGGCCTTCAAGTCCTGGGGAGAAGAGCAGCAAATACAAGAATACAAAGTGAGAGTGAGCTGCTTGTGTTTAAGAGACAAAACAGAAAAGACAATTATAGGTGTGCACTAGAGGTACAGGGAGATCTGAGGTTAGTGTGCAAGGCAAGGTCAGGGATAGTTAGTCCAGAGGACGTCATCTTGTAGGCTGTGGTCGAGTTTGGATTTTATTCCATGATGAGAAACCGTTGAAGGATTTTAAGAAGCTATCTGATACAAAAACGAAGGGAGACAAATAGATGAAGGATGGTGGTGGGTTGAACCTCCATGATAGCTATAAAATAGAGATATAAAGACATATTTAGGGGCCGGCACTGTGGCGCAGTGGGTTAAAGCCCTGGCCTGAAGTGCCAAAATCCCATATGGGCGCCAGTTCTAGTCCCAGCTGCTCCTCTTCTGATCCAGCTCTCTGCTATGGCCTGGGATAGCAGTAGAAGATGGCCCAAATCCTTGGGCCCCTGCACCCACATGGGAGACCTGGAGGAAGCTCCTGGCTCTTGGCTTTGGATCGGTGCAGCTCCGGCTGCTGCAGCCATCTGGGGAGTGAACCAGCAAATAGAATCTCTCTCTCTGCCTCTACCTCTCTCTGTAACTCTGTCTTTCAAATAAATAAATCTTTAAAAAAAGACATATTTAGGTTATGTTTTGGAGGTTGTGGTTAGAGGACTTATGAATGAATTGGACATGGAAGATGAGGAAATCAGAGAATGCATTATTTCTATGCATAAAATATTAACAATTCTTTTATGGAAAAGTAATAACTAAAAACATAATTCACAGGTTTTGAATAAGGATACCTAGAGTTACTAAAATGCCATGTGGCTCACCAATAGGTAAGTGATTAGCAACTTTTGGTCTGTTTGGCATAGGCAAATGAGCTTGTTATGGTTATTCTTCATAGCAACAGTATAGGGAATGGCTAGGTTCTTTAACCTATTAGGGTATTTAAGATTACAATATTCTTGGGGGTGGAGCCAAGATGGCGGATAGTGAGGACATGCGCCTTAGTTTGGGAAAATAAAATTTCATAAAAGTGGAATTACTGTAGCCTCAGGAAAAGACTCAAGAAAAAAACTGCAGAGGAAACGCTTCCGGATCTTGTGGATGTGACACAGAGGACTTACAGGGAGCCCATCGCGTGGAAAACCAACCGAGACGAGCCGAGCAGCGGGAGACGAGCCAGAGCCACAGAATCTCGCCAGCGCGGGAACCGAGGAGGGTAAGACAAAGACCTCAGAAACCCGAGACATTGTGTGGGGGGGAACAGAGGCCTCTCCCTTCACTCACCAAGCAAAACAAAGAGCACCGTGATTTTACATATGTAAAGCACAGCCAAACTCAGTAACTTTAGCGAAACTGGAGAACACATAAACTCTGTGTGTGGTCCCAGGGGTAGATCAAACGAATACTCACAGAGGCCAGATTTCAACTACCCTCAACTCCACTCCCAACTGAGTCAAAAAAAAAAAAAAAAAAAAAAAGAGAAAGCGAGCCAGCAAGGAGCAAGTGAGTGAGCAATCTGGGACGCTCTTTGCACAGCCCTAAACCTGAAGAAACAAGCATAGCTCTCTGACCACACCCATCACAGCCTCTAAGGATCCAACAAAGCAGACAGCCCACTTAGAGGCATAGTATAACGAGAAAAAAAAACACCACAGCAAAAAAAAACAAAAAACAAACAAACAAAAAAAACCACCATAAATTATCTCAAACATGCCAAACAACAAACATAGAAGCCGAGGTAACAAGAGCAAGGAAGACACTATGACGCCCCCAAGTGAACAAGGCACGCCAATGCAAGATTATGAAGATGAAGAGATAGAGGAAATGCAAGAAGCAGATCTCAAAAAATTGATAAGAACATTAAGAAGTTCTCAAAAACAAATTCTTGAACTACAGAAATCCTTAATGGACAAGATAGAAAATCTCTCTCGTGAAAATGAAATATTAAGGAGGAATCAAAATGAAATGAAACAACTAGTAGAACAGGAAACTGAGATAGTGACAAAAAACCACAATGAAATGAAGAACTCAATAGATCAAATGGCAAACACATTAGAGAGCCTTAAAAACAGAATGGGTGAAGCAGAAGAGAGAATATCGGAATTAGAAGACAGAGAACAGGAAAGGAAACAGTCAAATCAAAGAAAAGAAGAAGAAATCAGAAATCTAAAAAATACTGTCAGGAATCTACAGGATACTATTAAAAAACCCAACATTCGGGTTCTAGGAGTTCCTGAAGGCATGGAAAGGGAGAAAGGATTAGAAGGCCTTTTTAGTGAGATACTAGCAGAAAATTTCCCAGGTTTGGAGAAGGACAGAGACATCCTAGTACAGGAAGCTCATAGAACCCCTAATAAACATGATCAAAAGAGATCCTCACCACGACACGTTGTAATCAAACTCACCACAGTGAAACACAAAGAAAAGATCCTAAAATGTGCAAGAGAGAAACGCCAGATTACTCTCAGAGGATCTCCAATTAGACTTACAGCTGACTTCTCATCAGAAACCCTACAAGCCAGGAGAGAATGGCGAGATATAGCACAGGTACTAAGAGAGAAAAATTGCCAGCCCAGAATATTATATCCTGCAAAGCTCTCATTTGTGAATGAAGGCGAAATAAAGACCTTTCACAGTAAACAGAAATTGAAAGAATTTGTCGCCACTCGTCCAGCCCTGCAAAAGATGCTTAAAGATGTATTACATACAGAAACACAGAAACACAGTCACCAATATGAAAGAAGGTAAAGGAAGGAAACCTCACAGCAAAAGATCACAGGAATCTCAAACCAGATATTAGAAAATATCTTTGGCAAATGGCAGGGCAAAGTTACTCCTTCTCAATAGTCACATTGAATGTTAATGGCTTGAACTGTCCAGTTAAAAGACACCGATTGGCTGATTGGGTTAAGGAACAAAACCCATCTTTTTGCTGCTTACAAGAAACTCATCTTTCGAACAATGATCCATACAGACTGAAAGTGAAAGGCTGGAAAAAGATATACCATGCCAACAGAAATGAAAAAAGAGCGGGCGTAGCCATCTTAATATCGGACAACATAAATTTTACCACAAAAACTGTCAGGAGAGACAAAGAGGGGCACTATTTAATGATTAAGGGATCCATTCAACAGGAAGATATAACGATTATCAATGTATATGCACCTAATCACAGGGCACCAGCTTATTTAAAAGACTTGTTAAGGGACTTAAAGGGAGACTTAGACCCCAATACAATAGTACTGGGGGACTTCAATACTCCACTCTCAGAGATAGACAGATCAACAGGACAGAAGATCAACAAGGAGACAGCAGATTTAAATGACACTATAGCCCAAATGGATCTAACAGATATCTACAGAACATTTCATCCTACATCTAAGGACTTTACATTCTTCTCAGCAGTACATGGAACCTTCTCTAGGATTGACCACATACTAGGCCATAAAGCAAGTCTCAGCAAATTGAAGAGAATTAGAATCATACCATGCAACTTCTCAGACCACAAAGGAATGAAATTGGAAATTAGCAACTCGGGAATCCCCAGAGCATGTGCAAACACATGGAGATTGAACAACATGCTCCTGAATGAACAATGGGTCATAGAAGAAATTAAAAGAGAAATCAAAAATTTTCTGGAAGTAAATGAGGATAACAGCACAACATACCAAAACCTATGGGATACAACAAAAGCAGTGTTAAGAGGAAAGTTTATATCAATAGGTGCCTACATCAAGAAATTGGAGAGGCACCAAATAGATTAGCTTTCAAGTCATCTCAAGGATCTAGAAAATCTGCAGCAAACCAAACCCAAACCCAGTAGAAGAAGGGAAATAATTAAAATCAAAGAAGAAATCAACAGGATTGAATCCAAAAAAAATTACAAAAAATCAGCCAAACGAGGAGCTGGTTTTTTGAAAAAAATAAACAAAATTGACACCCCATTGGCTCAACTAACTAAAAAAGAAGAGAAAAGACCCAAATCAATAGGATCAGAGATGAAAAAGGAAACATAACAACAGACACCACAGAAATAAAAAGAATCATCAGAAATTACTACAAGGACTTGTATGCCAGCAAACAGGGAAATCTATCAGAAATGGACAGATTCTAGGACACATACAACCTACCTAAATTGAGCCAGGAAGACATAGAAAACCTAAATAGACCCATAACTGACACAGAAATTGAAACAGTAATAAAGGCCCTCCCAACAAAGAAAAGCCCAGGACCAGATGGATTCACTGCTGAGTTCTACCAGACATTTAGAGAAGAACTAACTCCAATTCTTCTCAAACTATTCAGAACAATCAAAAAAGAGGGAATCCTCCCAAATTCTTTCTATGAAGCCAGCATCACCTTAATTCCTAAGCCGGAAAAAGATGCAGCATTGAAAGAGAATTACAGACCAATATCCCTGATGAACATAGATGCAAAAATACTCAATAAAATTCTGGCCAATAGAATGCAACAACACATCAGAAAGATCATCCACCCAGACCAAGTGGGATTTATCCCTGGTATGCAAGGATGGTTCAACGTCCGCAAAACAATCAACGTAATACACTACATTAACAGGCTGCAGAAGAAAAAATATATGATTCTCTCAATAGACGCAGAGAAAGCATTTGATAAAATACAACACCCTTTCATGATGAAAACTCTAAGCAAACTGGGTATGGAAGGAACATTCCTTAATACAATCAAAGCAATATATGAAAAACCCATGGCCAACATCCTATTGAATGGGGAAAAGTTGGAAGCATTTCCGCTGAGATCTGGTACCAGACAGGGATGCCCACTCTCACCACTGCTATTCAATATAGTTCTGGAAGTTTTAGCCAGAGCTATTAGGCAAGAAAAAGAAATTAAAGGGATACAAATCGGGAAGGAAGGACTCAAACTATCCCTCTTTGCAGATGATATGATTCTTTATTTAGGGGACCCAAAGAACTCTACTAAAAGACTACTGGAACTCATCGAAGAGTTTGGCAAAGTAGCAGGATATAAAATCAATCCACAAAAATCAAGAGCCTTTGTTTACACAGGCAATGCCACGGCTGAGGAAGAACTGCTAAGATCAATCCCATTCACAATAGCTACAAAAACAATCAAATACCTTGGAATAAACTTAACCAAGGACTTTAAAGATCTCTATGATGAAAACTACAAAACCTTAAAGAAAGAAATAGAAGAGGATACCAAAAAATGGAGAAATCTTCCATGCTCATGGACTGGAAGAATCAATATCATCAAAATGTCTATTCTCCCAAAAGCAATTTATACATTCAATGCAATATCAATCAAGATACCGAAGACATTCTTCTCAGATCTGGAAAAAAATGATGCTGAAATTCATATGGAGACACAAAAGACCTCGAATAGCCAAAGCAATCTTGTACAAGAAAAACAAAGCCGGAGGCATCACAATACCAGATTTCAGGGCATACTACAGGGCAGTTGTTATCAAAACAGCATGGTACTGGTACAGAAACAGATGGATAGACCAATGGAACAGAATAGAAACACCAGAAATCAATCCAAACATCTACAGCCAACTTATATTTGATCAAAGATCCAAAACTAATCCCTGGAATAAGGACAGCCTATTCAATAAATGGTGCTGGGAAAATTGGATTTCCATGTGCAGAAGCTTGAAGCAAGACCCATACCTTTCACCTTACACAAAAATTCACTCAACGTGGATTAAAGACTTAAATCTATGACCCGAAACCATCAAATTATTAGAGAGCATTGGAGAAACCCTGCAAGATATAGGTACAGGCAAAGACTTCTTGGAAAAGACCCCAGGAGCACAGGCAGTCAAAACCAAAATTAACATTTGGGATTGCATCAAATTGAGAAGTTTCTGTACTTCAAAAGAAACAGTCAGGAAAGTGAAGAAGCAACCGACAGAATGGGAAAAAATATTTGCAAACTATACTACAGATAAAGGGTTGATAACCAGAATCTACAAAGAAATCAAGAAAATCCACAACAATAGAACAAACAACCCACTGAAGAGATGGGCCAAGAACCTCAATAGACATTTTTCAAAAGAGGAAATCCAAATGGCCAACAGACACATGAAAAAATGCTCAAGATCACTAGCAATCAGAGAAATGCAAATCAAAACCACAATGAGGTTTCACCTCACCCTGGTGAGAATGGCTCACATCCAGAAATCTACCAACAATAGATGCTGGAGAGGATGTGGGGAAAAAGGGACACTAACCCACTGTTGGTGGGAATGCAAACTGGTTAAGCCACTATGGAAGTCAGTCTGGAGATTCCTCAGAAACCTGAACATAACCCTACCATACAACCCAGACATCCCACTCCTTGGAATTTACCCAAAGGAAATTAATTTGGCTAATAAAAAAAACATCTGCACATTAATGTTTATTGCAGCCCAATTCACAATAGCTAAGACCTGGAACCAACCCAAATGCCCATCAACAGTAGACTGGATAAAGAAATTATGGGACATGTACTCCATAGAATACTATACAGCAGTAAGGAACAATGAAACCCAGTCATTTGCAACAAGATGGAAGGATCTGGAAAGCATCATGCTGAGTGAATTAAGCCAGTCCCAAAGAGACAAATATTTGTTTTCCCTGATTGGCGACAACTGAACACCAAAGGGGAAACTTGTTGAAGTGAAATGGACACTATAAGAAACAATGACCTGATCAGCTTTTGTCCTGACTCTAGATGTACAATGTAATACTTTATCCTTTTTAGTATTTGTTGTTGTTGTTATTGTTCTAGTACTAGTGGTTGAACTCTGTAATTAACACACAATTATTCTTAGGTGTTTAAATTTTAACTGAAAAGTGACCCCTGTTAAATTTAAGAGTGGAAAAAGAGAGGGAGGAGATGCACAATTTGGGACATGCACAATCAGTCTTGCCCCAAATGATGGCGTTAGAAATGTGCCAGGGGATTCCAATACAATCCCATCAAGGTGGCATGTACCAATGCCATCTCACTAGTCCAAGTGATCAATTTCAGTTCACATTCGATGGCTTGGATAGGTCTAAGAGTCAAAGGGATCACACAAACAAGACAAGTGCCTGCTAATACTAACTGATAGATTCAAAAAGGGAGAGCAAGATCCAGCATGGAAATGGGATACACAGCAGACTCATAGAATGGCAGATGTCCTAAACAACACTCTGGCCTCAGAATCAGCCCTTAAGGCATTCGGATCTGGCTGAAGAGCCCATGAGGGTATTGTAGGCATGGAAAGCCAAGATACCATGGAAAAGAAAAAAAGAAGAAGACCTAAATGAAAGATCTCTGTTAGTGAGATCCCAGTGGAAAGAACGGGGCCATCAAAGAAGGAGGTACCTTTCTCTGAAGGGAGGAGAGAACTTCCACTTTGACTTTAACCCTATCGGAATAAGATCAAAGTCAGCGAACCCTAAAGGCTTCCATAGCCCTGGCAACTCATGACTAGAGCCTAGGGAGATTACTGATGCCATGAACAGGAGTGTCAAATTGTTAAGTCAGCAACAGGAGTCACTGTGTGCTTACATCCCATGTGGGATCTGTCCTTAATGTGTTGTCTAATGTGCAGTGATGCTATAACTTGTACTGAAACAGTATTTTTACACTTTGTGTTTCTGCGTGGTTACAAACTGATGAGGTCTTTACTAATTATATACTGAATCGATCTTCTGTATATAAAGATAATTGGAAATGAAAAAAAAAAAACCTGGTGTTAAATTGGAAACGGCATAGAAAATTAATTAATTTTTAAAAAATATTATGTAGGATCTCTGCCTTTAATGTGCTGTACACTCTTATTTAATGCTATAACTAGTATTCCAACAGTATTTTTTTTTCACTTTGTGTTGCTATATGGGGGCAAACTGTTGAAATCGTTACCTAATATATACTAAACTGATCTTTTGTATATAAAGAGAATTGAAAATGAATCATGATGTGATTGGAAGGGGAGAGGGAACGGGAAAGGGGAGGGTTGTGGGTGGGAGGGAAGTTTTGGGAGGGGGAAGCCATTGTAACCCATAAGCTGTACTTTGGAAATTTATATTCATTAAATAAAAGTTTAATTAAAAAATGAAATCTGCAGAAATGAAATAGATACATCAATAAGGGATGAGTTGAGCTGCTCTTACTTGACTATGAAGGAACAGAGTTTTTTGTTTTGATTTTTTTCTCTTTATACTATTTGATGAACTCTTTACTTAACATAGAGTAATCATATGTGTATAAAGTCAATTGAGGATAGATCTCAGTAAGAAATAAGAGTGGGAATAAGACAGGGAGGAAGACATTTTAACCATAAAGCTGTATAGTTCTGCATACATTCCTAAGGACTAACTTCTAAGGGTACAGTTTTAAAAACTTGCCATGGGACCCCAAACCCCATTAAGCTGGGTGATAAAAATGTCATCTTAAGTGTTGAAGTGATCATATTAAGTGTTAGAATGATAGGATTAAGTAGATAGGATTAAGTGCTAAAGTGACCATATAGAGTGGCTCCAAGATGGCAGAATAGGGAGGGAGCTCACTGATAATCCAGGAAAAGATAGTATAATAAAAGTGGAGATAGTGAAGTCTCAGGAAACACTTAAGGAAAAACCTGCAGAGGGAACTCTTCTGGAATTAGAGGGACATGGTGGATCTACATGGAGGACACAGGTGCCCATGGCTCGGGAGCACAGCTGCCGAGAATCTTCTCCCTCACATCAACACTGGAAATGGGGGTGAGGTGAAACCGCAGTAGCCTGAGACACTGGCAAAAAGAAGCAGGAAGAGCATAGAGGGAATGAGGCTTGAAGCCACATAGGGGAAAATACACCAGCCTAACTAGAGGAGAGATAAAAACAAAAGGGACAGTACGGACCACATTCTCTCTCTCCACTCACCTTACAAAGGTCAGCGAGATAATAGAGCAGGAGCCATTTTGGACATATGTAAAAGCTGTGCCAGCTTGGGGCTGTGCCCGCCCTCACCAAAATAGAAAAACTTGACTCTGGGAATAATGACAGGAGACTAAGAACCAGTGAATGTGTGGCGCTTATGAACCGGGACTATGAAAAAAAAATTGAGGGTGTGTGGGAGAATTCACGGTGTGGCTGAGACGTGAGTAGTCTCGTTGTGAGACACCACAAACTCGGTACCCTTGGCTACCTGGTGAGAGACACTGCAGGGGAATCTGAGCTTACACTGAGGACTGCACAGATCGTTTGTGTGGTCCTTGGGACAGAGCAAATGAATACTATACCCACTGGGGGTAGTGCTCAGGCACTGATAGCAGCAAGGAGAAGAGCTCAGCTGAGCTGAATTACTTCCCTTCTGAATAAAAAAAAAGATTTACCATGCCAAACCTGGGTGTATCATCTTAACCCTGAAGAATTGAAAAGAGCTCTCTGGCCACACCCACCACAAGCCTCTAGAGATTCACCAAAAGCAGACCATCCACTTAATCTAGAGTCATAGTATTATGAGAAAAGCTACCACAGTGAAAAAGAAGAAGAAACAAAAGAATATCTCCACAATGCCAAACCACAAATGCAAAAACTGAGAAAACAAGACAAGGAAGACATCATGATGCTCCCAAATGAACATGACACTCCAATACAAGACTATGAAGATGATGAGATAGAAGAAATGCAAACTACGGAGTTCAAAATATTTGATAAAAACATTAAGAAGTTATAAAAAACAAATGCATGAGATACAGAAATCCATACAGGACAGGACATAAAATCTCTCTCGTGAAAATGAAATCTTAAGGAGGAACCAAAATGAAATGAGGAATTTAGTAGAACATGAAATTGCGACATTGAAGAGAAATCAAAATGAAATGAAGAATTCAATATAAAAACTGAAAAACACATTTGAGAGCCTTCAAAACAGAATCAGTAGGCATAAAAGGGAATATCGTTTGGGAAGACAGAGCACAGGAAAGCATACAGTCAAATCAAAGAAAAGAAGAAGAAATCAGAAATCCAAAAATACTGTTGGGAATCTATAGGATACTATTAAAAAACCCAACATTCAGGTTCTTGGAGTTCCTGAAGGCAATGAAGAGAGAGAAGGGATTAGAAGGCCTATTTAGTGAGATACTAGCAGAAAACTTCCTGGGTTTGGAAAAGGAAAGAGACATCCGAGTACAGGAGGCACATAGAACCCCCAATAGCCGGCGCCGCGGCTCAGTAGGCTAATCCTCCGCCTTGCGGCGCCAGCACACCGGGTTCTAGTCCCAGTCTGGGCACCGATCCTGTCCCGGTTGCCCCTCTTCCAGGCCAGCTCTCTGCTGTGGCCAGGGAGTGCAGTGGAGGATGGCCCAAGTTCTTGGGCCCTGCACCCCATGGGAGACCAGGATAAGCACCTGGCTCCTGCCATCGGATCAGCGCGGTGCGCCGGACGCAGCGCACCTACCGCGGCGGCCATTGGAGGGTGAACCAATGGCAAAAAGGAAGACCTTTCTCTCTGTCTCTCTCTCTCTCTCTGTCCACTCTGCCTGTCAAAAAAATAAAAATAAAAATAAAAATAAATTAAAAAAAAAGAAAGAACCCCCAATAAACAAAACCAAAAGAGATACCATGACACATTGTAATAAAACTCACCACAGTAAAACATGAAGAAAAGATCCTAAAATATGCAAGAGAGAAACGTCAGATTACTCTCAGAGGCTCTCCAATCAGACTTACAGCAGACTTCTCATCAGAATCCCTACAGGCTAGGAGGGAATGGCGAGATAGAGCCCAAGAACTAAGAGAAAAATCTGCCAGCCCAGAATATTATATCGTGCAAAGCTCTCATTTGTGAATGAAGGTGACATAAAGACCTTTCATAGCAAACAGAAATTGAAAGAATTTGTCACCACTCATCCAGCCTTACAAAAGATGCTTGAAGATGTATTACACACAGAAGCACAGAAACACAGCCATCAGTACAAAAGAAGGTAAAGGAAGAATACTTCCCACTAAAAGATCACAGGAAGTTCCAAACATATATTAGAAATATCTTTGGAAAAATGGCAGGGCAAACTCACTACTTATCAATAGTCACATTGAATGTAAATGGCCTCAACTTTCCAGTTAAAAGGCACAGACTGGCTGAATGGATTAAGGAACAAAACCCATCTATTTGCTGCTTACAAGAAACACATCTTTCCAACAAAGATGCATGCAGACTGAAAGTTCAGAAAAAGATATTCCATGCCAACAGAAACCAAAAAAGAGCTGGCATAGCCATCTTAATATCAGACAAAATAAACTTTAACACAAAAACTCTTAAAAGAGTCAAAGGGCACTATATAATGATTAAGGGATCAATTCAACAGGAAGATGTAACTATTATGAATGTATGTGCACCTAATTACAGGGAACTGGGTTATTTAAAAGATATGTTAAGGAACTTAAAGGGAGACTTAGACTCCAATAAAATAATATTGGGGGACTTCCACACTCCACTCTGAGAAATAGACAGATCAAACAGACAGAAGATCAACAAGAAAACAGCAGATTTAACTGACACTATAGTCAACAGATATCTACAGAACTTTTCATCCTACACTTAAAGAATACGCATTCTTCTTAGCATTACATGGAACCTACTCTAAGATTGACCACATACTAGGCCATAAAGCAAGTCTCAGCAAATTCAAAAGAATTGAAATCATACCATGCATCTTCTCAGACCACCATGGAATGAAGCTGGAAATTAGCAACTCAGGAATCCCTAGAGCATGTGCAAACACATGGTGACTGAACAACATGCTCCTGAGTGAACAGTGGGTCATAGGAGAAATCAAAAATGAAAACAAAAACTTTCTGGACGTAAATGAGGATAACAGTACAACATATCAAAAGTTGTGAGATACAGCAAAAGCAGTGTTAAGAGGAAAGTTTATAGCAATAGGTGCCTATATCAAGAAATTAGAAAGGCACCAAATAAATGAGCTTTCAATGCATCTCAAGATCTAGAAAAACTGCAGCAAACCAGACCCAAAACTAGTAGAAGAGAAATAATTAAAATCAGAGAAGAAATCAACAGAACTGAATCTAAAAAAAACTTTACAAAAGATCAGCCAAATGAAGAGCTGCTTTTTTGAAAAAATAAACAAAATTGACACACCATTGGCCCAACTAACTAAAAAAAAGATGCATACCAATAAAATCAGAGATGAAAAAAGAATGTAACAACAGATACCAAAGAAATAAAGAGTCATCAGAATTGAGTCAAAGAGTCAAAGAATTGTATGCCAGCAAACAAGGAAATCTATGGAAATGTATAGATTGCTGGAAACATACAGCCTACCTAAATTGAACTACAAAGACATAGAAAACCTAAACAGACCAAGAACAGAGTCAGAAATTAAATCAGTAATAAAGGCCCTCCCAACAAAGAAAAGCC
Source organism: Lepus europaeus (assembly GCF_033115175.1). Lineage (NCBI taxonomy): Eukaryota > Metazoa > Chordata > Mammalia > Lagomorpha > Leporidae > Lepus > Lepus europaeus. Next base: position 59,421,987 of record NC_084834.1, on the reverse strand, counting down.
CAGGACCAGATGAATCACTGATGAATTCTATCAGACATTTAAAGAAGAATTAACTCCAATTCTTTTCAAACTATTCAGAGCAATCGAAAAAGAGGGAATCCTCCCAGACCAAGTGGGATTTATCCCTGGTATGCAGGGATGGTTCAACATTTGCAACTCAATGAATGTGATACACCACATTAACAAACTGCAGAAGAAAAAGCATATGATTATCTCAATAGAGGCAGAGAAAGCCAGGAGCTTCTTCAAGGTCTCCCATATGGGTGTAGGGGCCCAAAGACATGGGTCATTCTCTGAGGCTTTTCCAGGTGCAATAGCAGGGAGAGGGCTCCAACCAATGCCCATATTAGATGCTGGCATCACAGGCTATGGCTGAACCCACTATGCCACAATTCTGGCCAAATATTTCTTCACACTTTACCTTCAGCTCTACACGAGACTAAGGATAATAAGTTGACTGCCAGTGTGAGCTAAACATGAGATTTTATTGCATATAATCCCTAAAAAGTAAGTAGTGAGAGACAATGCTAGGGCTCTTTGCTTGATAGCGCCACATTTTTTTTTTTTTTTTTTTGCCACACTGGCCTTCTGTCCATGAAACCTGAGTGCAGCAATGGCTTCATACTCTAGGATGAAAGATAATTGATTTTAACCTTCCTATCATTTTCCTTTGACTCAAAGCACTAATGCAATTGAAGGCACAGAAAAGATAAAGATCTGTAGGAAAAACTGACCCTGTGAATACTAACCTCCAAACAACCTCTACAAGGTCCAAGCACGACATGTTTCAAGTTCCCAGTGCACAAAATACCTGCCCAACAGCTTGGATAGAGAGCTACCAAAAACTGATTTTGAAAAGAAATTCAAATTTTGAAAGACAGTCTTTCTTCCTCAGTTGTTCAAATGGGGTGGGAGTTGAGGGAGTTCTAACATCAAACAAAACCAGGGCGCCAAATGAAGCACTGCTCAAAGATTATTCATCTATATTACATTTACTAATGTGATGCTTATATTATCATAAACAAAAGACACATGATCAAATTTATCTGTGGAGGTTACCAACTAGTCCGAATTTCCCACAAATAAACATTTGCAGGTAAACAATATCATTCTTGAAAATGACATTTGCTTCTATATTAAGAGCTGCATGATGTTTTAGCCTGGGAATTTGCCTCACATAGAGGTCAAGAGTGGAATTCAATCAAAAATGCTACCACATTTTTCCAACACTGGGGTCTATAGGAAGATGGCAAGGTTATTGACTGTCATGTTAGATACAATCACTCACTTTCCAAAACAATAATTAGGAACCTTATTGTTGCCGTTGATTTCTCAACAATGTTGCAGTGGGTTCGTTTCTGAGAGGAGCAGCGTGGTGGGGGCAAGAGGCGTGGTGTCAACACACAGACCCCGGGAGTCGGGTGAGAGCAGGCTTGAGGCGAGCAGCTGGCAGACTCGTTTATTACAGTTGGTACAACAGCTTATATAGCCAAGACCAGCCAATCTGGTCAAGGGGCGGTCTATGCCCCAACCAATCACAGCCTGTTGCCAGGCAGTTTCCAGAGCCATCCAATCACAGCCTGTCGCCAGGCAGTTTCAAATCCATCCAATCACAGCCTGTCGCCAGGCAGTTTCCAGAGCCAGGTGGGTTTCAAAGCCATTCCTGACTAACTGATGCTCACTTGCCAGTGGCCACCTTCACATGGCCTTCTCATTCCACTACACCTTATCTCTTGCTGTGTCTCGCTTATGGAAATAGAGTAATAAGTTCAGAGCAAGGTGATCTAGAAAATGTACAGGCAAATCACATTACAACCATGCAACACATGCCCACAGGCATGTGCACACACACTCTTACTGACTAGAAGACAAACCATATCCTGGAATCCAGAGCCCAGCACCTTGCATAGAATCCATCACCTCTGACAACTTCACAACAAAGCAGCTGTGCTAACTTGAACACACAGTACCCATACATTTTACTGATAACTCTGTGGCAATCCTATCACACCCCTCAGGGCAAATCTGAGCCCCACATCTGTCCCTCTCCAAGACATCCCCATGCCCACCCATGACAGGCTGGCTTCCTGGCTGCCCCAACCCACCACCCCGCTGCCCAGAGGTCCTCACCTTGTGGGCATTCTCAGTAGCCTTGGTCCACGTTGCATCCCCATAGGGAAAACAGGGCTTGTCCCCGCAGTCCAGGCCCATCAGTAACTGTGGCGGTGTTCTTCTAGTCCCGGGGGCGTGACCACTCTAGGAAGGGTGGTACCTCTGCTCAGCACAGACATGGGGTGCTGATGTCCATCACGTTGGCCCCCAGGGGCCAGCATGGCAGACCCTGGGATGCTGTGGGGATGTGTGGCCAGCTGGGAGGCCATGCAGCTGTGGGGCAGAGAGCACCCACCATCATGAGGGAAGGGTAGGACCAAGGGTGGCGGAGGCATCCTCTGTTGCTGCTGCCATTCAGGAAGGCAATATGGATCCTGTGGCTCCACAGAGGGCCGATGGCAGTGGCAACCAATAGCTGAGGACCAATGCTGGTCACTTTGGGAAGAGTAGCTAAAAATCAGAGCCACCGCGGAGTGAGCTATTGCCCTGGTGCCAGCACTGTTGGGTTTTGTCCTTGCTCTCCAAATCCCTTGGCTCAGGAGAAGGCAGAAGGGAGATTCCAGATTCCAGCCTCAACCAGAGGCTCTCACATGCACCACCCTCCCTGCTGCTCTGAGCCTCCACCCTGTTTCCCAGGGCGGCCAGGTCATTGCAATTCTAAATTTGGTCAAGACCCAGGTCACGGAGAGGACCAGAAAGAGTGTGCAGCCCAGGCCAGAGTGTTGGGGGCTGAGCCCCATGTGGCAGCCCAAGCATAGTGCTGGAACTCGGCCCTCTTGTTGTGGGCACCTGGCACACAGAGCCAGAGTGGGACCTGGCCTCTGTGCCTGCAAGGCTCCTGGCTCCCAGCCTCCCTCCTGAAAACATGGCCAGCTTCTGGGACTGCCCCAGCTCTTGGTGCCAGAGGCAAGCCCTATGGTGCCAGTGCAGGGGCCTGGCTTGGCAGCCTCTTGCCCACAGGCAGTACCACTACTGCCCAAGGTCTGGCAACTCCCAGGTCTGTCGCAGGTCCCATGTCATCCCTCCTGCTTCACTGACCCATGCCTTGTTTTCTGTGTTGCACTCTTCAGGACCACATGAAGGGATTCCTACTTCAGTCTCCGCTAACTGCTGGGACCAAAGTAAGAGCCTTTAGGAGTACGAAAGCCATTTTACTCAGCTGTGAGCACTTAAAGGACAAGGCCACATTGATTCACACGGGGGTTCTGCTTGAAACCCCAGGCTTACAACTGTGCCCAAATCAATACTGACTGAATTTAATTTTCTGAACCAGCTCACAGGAAGGAACTTGAAGCTTTCTGCTTCCTGCCTCCCACTTTCCACCCAGTGTCCTGGACAGCACCAGTTGTTGCTTACTATTGAGATTCAGTGACGCCCTCTTGATACCACATTTCCTCTAACCAGAGAAGGCTGCACCTGTCCCGGCCTCCATCCTAACCCAATAGCCCAATCCTCTGACACCTGCCTGCTTCTGCAGGGGAAAGGAATTGAGAGAAGTATGTTTGCCTCTGCAAAGTCAGCTCTGCAGACAGATTGCCTGTCTGCAATTTCATTGATTTGACCCTAGCTGTGCTAGGGCCCTTGCAACAGCCTCCTCCACCTTCCCTCCCCATCCTCCAAGATATTGACTGAGGATAAACTGGAAGTCAGTGGAGCTGATGGTTTTGAATTTCCCCCATTCCATTGTGCCTCACTATGCCACTAACTGAAACAATGAGAAGGAAGCTCACAAAGAAGCTACTATTTCACTTACTGTCATGACTGGGTTTCCTCATGGGGGAAGAATCCTGCCCACAATATACTGTGCCCTGAAGAAATTTTGAACACAACTTAAATGTATACTGTTAAGTGAATTCCCCACTCCTGGCTTGAAATAATCCATCTTTTAAAAATTTTTGTGACTCATCTTACTGGTTTTTTTCCCCAACCCTAGTGAAAGATCTATTACCTCATGAAGAAGTGCATAAAAGTATTGATATTAGGAACCAAGGAGTGTATTTGTCAAACCGTTATTCAAGATTTTTTATCCACGATTTTGCCCATCATTTTGTTTTTTACAAAAGCATAGCTAAGACTCTGCTTGTGGAAGAGAATGAAAAATAACTATGCACGTGGGGTGTTCCACTTGCTGACTTCAGTCGGGGCTGACAGAGCTCTCCATCACAGGCGCTTGATGCAGCAGGTAAAAGCTGTAAGTGCAGTCAGTCCTTTTCCTTCCTGACTCTTCTTCCATTTAGGCTGCATGTGTGAAGACCCAGGGGAGGCCCTTCTTTGGATTCTTGCTGCCCTGCCAGGACTCTGCTTCCTGCCTTCTCTGCATGGCTCCTACAACCACTGCTTTCACACTTCCTGGGGGTCTGGTAGGCAGACTCAACTCCTCCACATCTCTGTACCTTGCAGAGTGGGAAGCAAGGAGAGAGAGGCAGGCCAAAGAGAAGATTGTTGGCATTGAGACACATAGAAGAGTGCAGTCTGGCCTCTCCAAAGAGGACCTGAATGTTCTCAGAGGCCTCCTTTCCTTTAACGGATTATAAAGTTGACACATAGAAATTGGAACTATTCACAGAAAACCTCTCATCTGGATTTCATCGCTGAAGTTCAAAAAACATGCCTTTCTCAAAAAATAAAATGGCATTTAGTTAATGAGACTGTGGATTTGAGGGCTTTAACTTGGGTTTTGCCTTCTATTTTGTAGACAAGGTAACACTTAAACAGATCTGGTCTTTACATTGCTGCTCTGCTCCTCTGCTAGCATTTCCCTTCCTTTCTCCTTTTATTCATCCTTGTATTCCCAATGATGAGCCTAGCATGTGAGGTGCTGAGACAGATTTGGATGGACTGAGAAGCATTGTTGTTGGCAGGATGCATGCCTGTGTTGATCATCTTTGCCCACGCAGCCTTAGAACTGTCCTTGACTCATTCGGCATTCATGGTTAAATCTAAAATGAGGAAGTGTGTTTTGATGTAGGAATGAGAGAGCGAGAGAGCAATTTCTTTTTTGTTTTAAAATCTTATTTTTTGGAATTTCCCTGTTTGAGAGGGAGGGAGGGGAGGTGGGGGGAGAGAGCTCATCTACTGGCTTCACACCACAAGTGCCAGCAATTTCCATGGCTTGACCATGGGTGGGAAGCATGAACAAAACAGGTCTCCCACATGAGTGGCAGGAATCCAATCATACTCCCTTGGTGTACACTGGTGAGAAGCTGGGGTCAGAGGAAGGAGCAAAGAATCACACCTAGGCACTTCAATGTGGGATCGGGTGTTTGCATGGCTCAGCTATATGCTCACTACTCTCCTTTTCATCCCGTAATCAGAAAAGTCCCTTATGATATCACCTATGGATATCATATTTAAACCAGGCATGGTTAATTTAATTCCATTAACCAAGCAATAATCCAATATTGACTCCAACCAATTGGGTTCCTAATATCATAAAAATCACCTCTTCTCAAAAAGCCAACTATTTTAACTATGATGACATGATGTCATGGACTGAAGTTAAGCAAGTACACAGACACATTTCCACTGCTATAAGTCCCTACATTTCGCTGTCATTCAAGTAGCATGACACCATTCTAAGGCTGTCTAGGGTTTGTTTTGCTTAGGCAGACTGGGAGGGGACTGTCAGAAAGAAGTGTGCTAGATTCATGAACCCCTGGAAGAAAGATGCAGGCAAATCACTGAGGAACCAGGAATAGCCTGGAGGGAGATGGAGTGGGGAAACTTGGGTAGGATTAGGAAGTCTGAATAATTGCAGCAGACCCATTTGGCATAGGGCCTGTCCTTAGCTGACTAGTAATCTTTCTGGGGGGTGATTAGGCAAGAGAGACAGTGACCTGAAGTGGGAATGCCTGAGGTTAAAATGGTGGCTGGGGCTGTGGGAGCTGGTTGGTTGTTTTGCATTTGAAAGGTGTGCTCCTGAGAAATTTGCATATTATATCTAGGAATTGGGTAAGCATGGAAGAGGCAGGCCCTCCCAGCTCAGCAAGGCCCCAGGTAGCTCATGCAGCATAATACAGAAGATAGACACAGTTGACACGGTCCCCTAATGATGCCTGTGTGTCACTCACAAGCTGTGACCTCCTGGCATAGAGCTGTGCTCCAGGATTGGTAGTGCAGAAATCCTTAGATGCTATAAGCAAGCAGGGAAGAAGCCCAAAAGCCAACAGATTGCTAAGGGAGTGAATGACAAGGCAGGGAGGGACCTTGGTCTTGAAGTGCTGTCAGTGACACTGTGGTGTCTCATTCTTCATGCAGAAGGAAGCTCTTCCCTACCTATCTGAACTCCTTGCTTTATCGTGGTAGCCTGAGACACTAAATAAAAGCAGCTGAAAACCACAAACCCTAAAGGTTAAATACGCAGAGGGAAGAGACTTTGAAAAAGTTCCCTCTTCAGAAGAGCCTGAAATGACAGAACGCTAATCACATGTAATAGGTGAGTGACTGTCAAAATACTAAAATAATCTAAAAATATAGGTGAGTGACTGTCAAAATACTAAAATAATCTAAAAATACTAAAATGTGCGAGATGCAGCTAAAGTACCTGAAATTTCTCATTCTAAATATACACATCAAACATAAATGAGGCTGATGGTATGGAATACTAGGTAAAGTCACTATCTGCAAGGCGGGTATCCCACTTGGGTGCCAGTGTGAGTCCTGGCTGCTCTACTTCTGACCTAGCTCCTTACGAATAGCCTGGGAAAGCAGCAGAAGATGGCCCAAGTGTTTAGGTCTTTCTTGCCCACACGGGAGACCCAAATGAAGCTTCTGGCTCTTGGCTCCTGCCTGGCCCAACCCTGGCTATTGCAGCCATCTAGGGAGGGACCAGTTGATGGAAAATATCTCTCCGCACCTCACCTCTGAAGCTCTGACTTTCAAATAAATAAATCTTTAAAAAATGTTGATGTGTTAACCACTTAATACAGGAAGCTGAACTCGAGTGGATATTAAAATGTTAAAGCAGGGGCCAGCGCTATGCTGGCATCCCATGTGGGTGCCGATTTGTGTTCTGGCTGCTCCATTTCCAAACCAGTTCTCTGCTATGGCCTGGGAAGGCAGTGGAAGATGGCCCAAGTCCTTGGGCCCATGTACCCACATGGGAGACTGGAGGAGGATCCTGGTGCCTGGATTCAGATCGGCTCAGCTCCTGCAGTTCTGGCCATTTGGGGAGTAAACCATCGGATGGAAGACCTCTCTCTCTCTCTCTCTCACACACACACACACACACTCTCACTCTCTCTGTCTCTCTCACTCTCTCTCTCTCTGCCTCTCCTTCTGTCTCTGTGTAACTGTAACTTTCAAGTAAAATAAATATATTTTTAAAATGTTAATGCAAAAACTATTAAAATGGAGTTCAAATAAGCCATACCAAAAAAAAAAAAAAATGAATGGAGTTGATTTTGAAAAGTCCATTCCCATGGAAGCTAATAAACTGTTCCTTTGAAACCTAAAGCTCCTAGGAATTTTGGCTTAGATGGATAGGTAGATATGAGAATAATGAACTACTCATAGCATGGAACACTGCTATATATCAAAACCACTGAGTTCACCAAGATCACGTGTTAATATGGAGAACTCACATAAATATATGTCATAGGAAATGCCAACATTGCTGAATGATCGAAATTCTTCTATTTGTTTGTTCAGTAAATAATGAATAATATTTTATACATTGATTCAGGAATCCTTCAATCAGTACATGGGAATCATGTATGATGAAAGACCTTGATGGATTTTCAAAAAGTGTCTACCAAAATAAACATCATTTTTTAAAGATTTATTTTATTTGCTTGAAAGGCACAGTAATGGAAGAAGAGACAGGAAAAGAGATCTTCTACCTGCTGAAGCACTCCTTAAATGGCCACTATGGTTGGAGCTGGATAAGGCCAAAGCCAAGACCCTGAAACTCCTTCCAGTTCCCCCACAATGGATTACAAGGTCCCTAATACTTGAGTCATCTTCTGCTGTTTTTCCAGGTATATAGGAAGGAGCTGGACCAGAAGCAGAGCATCTGGGATTCAAACGTGTGCTGCCATATTATATGCTGGCATCTCAGGTGGCAGCTTAACCCACTGAGCCACAATGCTGGATCTAATAAATTTTTCTTATAATTCCATTATCCATGCATGTTCAAAAGATTTATTTCTTTATTTGAAAATCAGAGTTAGAGAGAGGGAGAGTCAGAGAGATAGTCCATCTTCTGGTTCACTCCCCAAATGGCAGGACTGGGCCAGAACAAAGCTAGCAGCTTCATCAGTATCTCCCACTCATGTGGCAGGGGCCAGGTAGTTTGCTCACCTGCTGCTGCTTTCTCAGGTGCAGCAGCAGGGAGCTGGATCAGAAGTGGAGCAGCCGGGACAGGAATCTGTGCTCGTATGGATGCCAGCTTCACAGATGACAGCCTAACCTGCTGCAGCACAATGCTGGGCCCTCCCATGCATTTTTTGGTATACACACATGTGTACATATATACATGCATTATCTCCATGTCACATATACACTTAAATACATGCAAAAGAATTTGTGGGTATTTATTTCATTACCTACAATATTTTATTTGATAAAAATAAACTGATGCATATAGCATAATGTTAATATTTTAAAATTTACCTTTTAAATAGTGTGCATATGCCTGAGATTTCAATATTACTGTATTCCATTCCCTTTCTTCCCTCCACAGAAGCAACCATTATCCAAAGTCATTGCTATTTTTCTCTCAACTAGCTTTATACCTTTACTATTTGTGTAAGATATTCATAATCTCATTTTCCATGATGAAAATTACAAATCTTGCAGTTTTCTAGTAGTGTACAAGGAATGCTTTCATTCTTTCAAAGGCCTAAGCCAGCCAAACTAAGAATTGACACCATGGCCTAGAGCCAAACAAAATCAGTTTCTTCCTACCATCACTCGGGCTACAGACAAATAAAACACAAAACAAAAAATAGAAAAGAGGGTCACTATTTACTACAGATATTCAGAATACTGGCTTATTTGCCTAGCATGGAAGGAATTGCAGAAAAATATCCAAGACATTGCTCACTGCTTTGTAAAGAAGTTGTTTTTTCATTAATATATCATCCATTCCCCAAATTCTAACATGTTGCTTTTGTGGAGTAAAAAGTGAATGAATGTGTATGTGTAAATACAAGAGTACTTCAAAAAGCTCATGGGAATGAATTAAAAGATACATTTGCCTTGGGGCAAGTAATATTGAAATCCATGCACAGTTTTTTTTTAAAAGACACACATTCATTAGTAAACCTTGTATGCATGGACTCATAATTTTGGTACTGGGTAGCATGGATGTGTTTTGTTTTTTTTTCCTGGAATGACATAATTCATCCCAAGGACCTTTATTTTGTTGATGGAAATGTTTAATCTTTTAACATCACTAAGTATAGACTGATGATTATACTATCTTTCTCACAGCTACCCTAAAGCTGATAATCTGAAAGTCTCATTCCCTTCTCATCATTATGAGTCAGTTCAAGAGGTGTGCCCTTTTACAGTTGATCAGGCCCTAGGATCTTTCATTAAAATGAAGATGTAAGTTACTTTTTCCAAGTTGCTGCTGTGTGTGTTCTGAGAGAAAACTATTAACTATTTCCTATGGCAGGAATCTTGCCCATGAGTTGCAATTGACAAATTCCTTGAATCTCAGATTTTCTTTACCTTCTTTTCTGTCTCTTCTTTTGCAACTGGAAGGATTGACTTTAGGGTATTTCTTTCTTTATTCAAAAACTCAGATGCATTGTGAAGGCATATATTTTTGTCTCTTTTATCCTGCAATTGTTGATGTCTAAAAGATTTTTCAAACATGCAGTTATCTCTAATGAGAAAACATCCCATTAGTATCCTCCATTTTAGCATAATGAATGAAAATGGTTCATATTTTTGAGAACTTCAAAATAATGCTGCAAGTCATCTAAAACATCACTAATCAAGTTGATGTCTTACTGCTGCCCTCTGAAATTCCCTATGTGTCCTTCTACCTCTCCAATTTTCAAATGTAAAGACATATGAAATCCTTCTATTCCAAGAAATATGCACATCTTCATTCCCACATAGATAGTTGTCCCTCAGTATCTGTGGGGAATTGATTCCATGATCCCAAAAGATAACAAAATCTGTAGATACTCCTACCCCAATATCAAGTAGAAATGTATTTGCATATAACTTATGCCATACTCACATATCCTTTTACACCTGATCTTAGCCAAAAGGCCAAGAAGCAATCTTTCATATCCCTTTAAGTGACCTCTTCATCTCCTATACTACCTCCTACAAATTAAATGCTCTGTAAGGAACGTAACTTATACTTCAGAGAATAATGATAATGAGAAAATTTGCATCTTATGTTCTTTCCGGAGTTGGTTGAAACCACAGGATATGAAGAGCTGACTGCACTTCATGACTACCACAAAACATGATCATTTGCCACAGAATTTTAAATTTTCCAGACAATACTGAAAGTACCAGTATAATTCCTGGTAGTGGAAAAAGTATAAGAGCCAAGTCTAGCAGGTCCAAGTGTTTATCTCTAATAAAGAAAAATCAGTTGGAGCTGCCATAGTTAGGAAAACTTGATGAAATTTGTGTGAGAAAAAAATTCCAACCTCCTCCCTGATATATGGCTATGTAGAGATCAAAGGAAGTTGAGAAGTACACAGTTGTCTCCTGGCCCCTGAGTGACCCAGTGAGACCAGAAGAACTGCCCAACTGAGCTGGGCCTCCAGCAAAACCATAATCATGCACAAATGAAATGACTATTGAAGCCAATAAGTCATTGAGTAATTTTTTTATGTGAATACAGATAGAAGTGGACAGATCACGGGGCATGTCTTTTTTTTTATTTTTATTTTTTTATTTTTTTATTTTTGACAGGCAGAGTGGACAGTGAGAGAGAGACAGAGAGAAAGGTCTTCCTTTTTTGCCGTTGGTTCACCCTCCAATGGTAGGCGCGCTGCGGCTGGCGCACCGCGCTGTTCCGATGGCAGGAGCCAGGTGCTTCTCTTGGTCTCCCATGGGGTGCAGAGCCCAAACACTTGGGCCATCCTCCACTGCACTCCCTGGCCACAGCAGAGAGCTAGCCTGGAAGAGGGGCAACCAGGACAGGATCGGTGCCCCGACCAGGACTAGAACCCGGTGTGCCGGTGCCGCAAGGCGGAGGATTAGCCTGTTGAGCCACGGTGCCGGCCGGGGCATGTCTTTTATATACTAAGGAAAGTAATGTACTCTATGAGAAAAAGTTTTCACATCACTCACTGGATTTACAGATTCACTGATATGGGTCATCAGTAAGATGATTATAAAAATAGAGATTTACAAAAGTTGTTTGTTGCATAAATATGCTGGATATTTAAAGTAGTTGTAGGATACATGAAATGGCACTTCTGCCAAAATCTGTCTTCCTCTACTAAAGATCTGTTTCATGTTGAGATTACTTCTGTAATTCATACTACTGGAATGAGATATACAAAGGTTTTAAGATTAACTATAATTCAGTTGTATAGTTGTTACATTTGCTCTTAAAATCCTTTATCTAATTAGGTCAAAATAGGTGTAAGTGAAGAGTACCCTATTTCAATAAATACGGTACCATTGTTGCATTATTCAGCTGTTTGAAACCTGAAAGTGTATAGAATGGTGACTTTGTTGTTGCATTTACAATCACAAGAGAGAATTTATGATGATTTAAAAATATTTTTAAATGATTTCGTTTATGAAATTGTTGCTGTAGTTCAGATGTTTTGAAAATTTCCATTGAGTTTGGGAATGTGATTTGCATATTGAATGTTTATGGACATAATTCAAAGGACTGTATTACTGATCTTTTTCCTAAATGACTTCTCATTGATGAAAATAAGATAGGAATTAAAATCTAGAAGACACATATGGAAAGATGTTATGGTTGACTTTTTGCTCTGGACACAATATAATGCTAAATTTTCCTACATAAACAAATTAGTGAAGTTTTATCATGTCACTGTATAGTCACTCAAGTAACTGAGCTTGTTTTTTTAAAAGTGGATGGGAATTGGGAATCACTCATTTTCTTTATGGCTTCAAGTTATAATATTTAATTATTGGCAGTGTATGATTTTCCAAAGATTCTCATAAAAGTAATATATGGTATAATTAACATCATCATCAGAGTTTCCAGAATATTTAAAACAGTCATTTGTCCAGGGGACATCAACCAGTGCATAAATGGTATAAAAACATAAAAGTCAAAATAGGAAAAACAAATTAAAAATAAGAAAACAAAAAATAAAAAGATAAAAAAAGAACAAAAGCTCCTCAAAACAAAAAATGAGAATGTAAAACTAAAAAAAAAGAGATAGAATAAAAATGTGATTTGGTATGGACACAATTTTAAACCCATTCAAAGGCTTTTATGGCATGTATCTTCATCAAATTTTGATGACATCTTGAATAAAGAGTTTTCATGAACTTTCTGTGACTTCATGATGAAAAAGTTTATTAAAATGCTACCATGAAGAAAACTATATGTGGATTTAAATTTTTGTGCCAAAACCAGCTCATATTTTAAATTCTATTTTGATATATTTCATTGTATCTTTAAATACTGATTTTATAGTAACTGTTGGATGTCCTCTTGAACAATGAAATTGGAAATTAAAGAATGAAACGGGTTGAGCTGATATTTTGGAAGCAGATCATTATATGTTCCATTTTAATAAGTTTGTGAAGTCTGAAGTGTATAACATGATTTGCACACAGTTGGTTAACATGACTCCGATGAAGTCAGTTATGAATATATTTGTTTATTTCTGGACAAGAAGGAAAATTTGGCAATTTTTTTTCAAGTACTCTGAGCCTAATGTTAGAGTGTAGTCATGTACAACTGAGTGTGCTCACATTGAATGACACAACATAATAAATATAGGAGAGCTGGGTGGCCCCATACTGGATGTGAGATTTGCAGTTTTGCTCCACAGGGTCAATTACTGTGATTCCAAAGCACCAGATATGATGAGATGGTTCCATTGTCCCTGTTGAAGAAAAAAATTAAGTAATATTCTCAGATTCTGGAGACATCCCAATTCCTGATTTAAGGACTGCCCCTAAAGATTTCCCCTTAGAAATGAGGTGAATGCCATTAAACCAAAAAAGAGACTCATGAGAAGGGACTGATGACCCATGTCTCCAGGTTATGAACCTAAACTCCACCCTGTTAAAAAGTTGTCTGTTGCCAATAATAACCTAGGTTTAAAGAGTGCTTGCTGGTACTAGTGTGGAGAAATTAAGAGAAAGCTCTAAGGAATCATAGCAATGGAACTCTTGAGTAACAGAGAGGACAGAGTAGATGACACAGCTGAGTCTTGGAATCCTCTTCCAGTGTAGGATTCTGGTCAGTCACCATATTGACACTGGGTCAGATTCCAGGAGTGGTATTATTTATTTCACTGAAGATAAAACCTAAGTTTTCCTAGGGCGTTTTCATAAAATAGACTCAGTATCAAAGAGTGGCAAAAAATTATTTTAAATCCAAGTATCATTCACTTATAAGGAGGATTTTCATGAGGTTTCTGAGACTTCTTGCAGAAAATTTAAGGAAAATACATGTTATGAAAAAACAATAGATTTTATACTTTCTGAACTCAACACATTCCTACTCACACTTCATTTTTAGACTTACTTTTATCTTTGAATATTCTTTGTGCACAAAGCATTGCCTATGATATAGCAAAAAAAAAAAGGGGGGTAGATAAACTGAAAAGATCTGGAAACTTGGAAAGTAACCATTCAGTGTTTAACTGTGAAACAAACATGGGATCACTTGATGCAAAATGGTTGTCTTGGTGTAGGTGCCTCTTGGGCAATTCTCCATCCAGGAATTCCATCCAATCTTCATGGACAGAAACTGAACGTGTACAGCAAAATTAGAAAACTTGTGCAAGCATTCTATATTGTGTGATTAAATGAAGTGCATGGGAAAAAAAATCCTAAGGAATCACATCAACTGTGCTCTTCAGTAACTCAGAAGACAGAGGACAGTAGACTGGATGGGTCCATACCAAACTTAGGTTTGGCATCCTCTCCTGCTGGAGAATTTGCTCAGTCATTATAATGGACAACTGGTCTGGTCTGCAGTGGTGGGGTAACTTGTTCTGCTGAAGAAACACCAGGAGCAGGAAAAGAAATTTTGTATCAAAGCATAATACACTCATGGTGTGGATTTCATGAAGTTTCTGAGACAGCTTACAGATAAGCTTATGAAAAAATACAATTGATGAGCAAATGATACCTAGATTAAATGCTTTGTTGGACCAAAACAACTTCCTATCGTACCTTGATTCTTATATTGTAGTTTTTGTCTTTGAATACCAAGTTGTGTCTCAGCATTAGAATTACTTTTAGTGAAGGAAAAGAAAAAAATAAAACAAACCTATAGCTTGGACAATGTGAATTCACTGTTCTACTGCAAACAAGTGCTAGAAAAACATGAAGAATAAAGAGTCTTAGTTTATGGGCCATGTGGACAATTCTCTACCAAGGAATTTCACCCACCAAGAGAAGAAACTGAGGATATTTCAAGCAAAGTTAAAAAATTTTTTTTGAAAAAGTAGTCCTTAGTCTTATGTTCAATGAAGTGTAGAGAAAAGAAATGCAGAGAACAGAAAACATAGGTGGGCCCATATAGGCTCAGGCATGGCGTCCTTTACCATTTTGAGATTTTGGTCATTCACCCTACCTGGGATGGTGTCAACAGTAGTGGTAGCATCAGATGACCTGTGGAAGGACAAACAAAAGTTGTCAGGATATTTCAGACAACAGACCCATCTCAACATCTGATGGCAGCAAAAGAAATCTGAAATCCAAGCAAATTGGCTCCTATTGTGGATTTTCATGAGTTTCCACATACATCATTAAAATCAGTATCTTAAAATATAGATAACAAAAAAGTTCATAGTTTAATAATTTTAGAGCAAAACAAAATTCTTGTTTAAATTCATTCTTAGTTGCTTTTCCCTTTATCCTTGAATATTATTTCTATCTTAACAATTGCAGTTACCCTTTCAGAATACAAAAGAAAAATGATAAAATCAAAGGTCTGGTAACTTGGGAAGTGCCCACTGAGTGTGCACCTGGGAGAGCCACAGGAAGCAAACTGGCTGTCTCAGTGAAAGTGCCCCAGGGGCAATGTTATAAATTAGAACTCTATCCTTCCAGGACAGAAAAGCAAAGGTTTCAAGCAACATAAGAAACACAAAGCAAAAACTTGAAAAAGCAACTCCTCATGTTCAGAGAAAGGATCAGCAGAGAATACCAAAGGGACTTGTAAGGAATTATGATACGTGAGCACATCAAGTGCTCAAGAGGACAGAGGTTAGAACAAAGGTACACCCAAAGGAAGATTGGCCCTAGCATCATTGGACACAGTTTGAGTTTGATCAGTCACCTCAACATCAGTCATCCTCAGTATCAGATTCCTGTGTAAACATCAGGTCTTTGGGTAAGGGAAACAAAGGAATTCTTAGTTGATTTTCAGACAGCACACTCATCTCCACATCAGAGAGGAATAAAATCAATATTTCTGAAACCCAAAGACCATACAGGCTCAGAGTGGATGCTCCTGACAATTCTGACTCCTGCTCCAGTACATGCAAACATGCATTATGGGAAATGGCTCATGGATTTCACAGAGCTGGAGCAAAATCAATTCCTGTGTTCCACTCATTCTTAAAGGTTTCCTTTCTGGTCTGGGACATATATTGATACTCCTAATTGCAAAGACAATTCCAGACACCCAAAGAATAGAGAAAAATGTAATGAAAGAACTGGTAATGTACAAATTGCACAAATGGTGTCTCACTGGGAGACAAATAGTCACTGTCAAAGCCTGTATGTTAGTTTGGCAGCACCTCAGGTAATTTTTGAACAAATTTTCTACTGTACCTCCAAATGTTCTAAGGGAAAAACAAAAATGGAACAACATGTAAATACCTGAACAAGTTGGCTACTCTAGACACTGGAGTATTTAGTTTAGTGAGAACACTTGACACTAAGTCTGATTAGAGTTCTGCTATAATTTCATTCATTAAAGAATCAAGGCATGCTGACTTGAGTGATTAAGAGAGAAAGACTCCATTCAACATCAAATAGAGTAACAAAATTAACTTCAAAACCAAAGGATAAGGAGGAAAAACTGAAAGGCTCAGAAAACATTCAAAAATGACCAATCAATGTGTACCTCTGTGGAGGCAATGATAGAATTCATGAGGACAAACAGCAGTCTAGGGGGATATGATACCCACAAGAGGATTTCTCTAGTAAAGGAAAACACATTCATCCTAAGGAGAAGTAAAAGAATTCCACAACATGTCGAGGGTGCAGGGAACTTTTGGGGATAAGGAAGCACCTAATAATAGAATTCCAAAACCCATAAAGACAGGGTGGAAAGGAGGAAAACAATATTTTTTTGAAACAACAATGGACATAAGCCAAACGAGCAAATGGTGTATGGATGTCTCTGAGCATGGGAGCAAAAACAGTTCCTAGTGTTTCATCCTTTCTTGGATGTTTCCTTTCTTTTTTCCTCTTTTGTTCAAAGGTGTATGTATTTATTTGAAGCTCAGATTCACTCTGAGAGGTTTTCCATCTGCTGGTTCACTCCCGAAAACAACTGGAACAGCCGAAGCTCGGCTGCTGAAAGCCAGGAGCCAGGAGCTTCTTCTAGGTCTCCCAGGCAGGAATAGGGGCTCAGCATTTCAACCATCCTCTTCTGCTTGCCCTGGCCATACCAGAGAGCTGGATTGGAGGTGGAACTGCCAGGACTAGAACCCATGCCCATATGGGATGCGAGCACTTCAAGTGGCAGCTTTACCTGCTACACCACAATGACAGCCCCTAGACGGTTACTGTCTATCTAGGAATATCACTGGTGTCCGCTGCTGTGCCATGAACCTTCCAAAAGGAAAAGGCAAACAGCTGAAATGAAGGGACAAGGGGAGGTAGAGTTTCTGCAATGGGTGTCCGGCTGGCACCCACCCATGGATACAGTCCCAGGCAGCCAAAGTGTTAGTCCAGAGGGCATGCATCATGGACACTTTCTGGAGGGTTCTGAACCACCCCTTCATCCCCACCCCCCAGAAATGGAAACTAATCATCAGGAGGACAAGATGAAAAGATGGAATCCTTCTGGAGCCAAGCAAATTACATTCTATGTTTCCTTCAGAGATGTTGTTTGTGTTGGTGTACAAATCATCGGAGTGCCACACCCAGTGGCAAAAGGGTAATGAGAGAGAAGGAGAAAATCTTGGCATCTCAGAAAGTGTCCAATTAGCATGCAACTGTGAAATCATCCTGGAGCCACAGATAGCAAAATGGCTCTCTCAGTGTACGTGTCCTTGGGGCATTGTTATACTAGGAAACTCTATCCTTCCAGGGCCAAAACAAGGGCTTCAAGCAACTTTAGGGAACAAGAGGCAAACATTCTTAAAGAAGTAGCTCTCCCAGGGAGGTACAGGATGGGTAGAAAACGTCAAAGCAACTTGTGATTCTGCAACATGAACACATCAAGTGCCCAGAGTGTAGAGGTTAGAACAAAGGTGTGCCCACAGCCAACTCAGTTCTGGCAGCTGTGGACACGATTTCAGTTGGGTCAGTCAGCATACTTTCGTCATGGTAGGACAAACATGGAAGCATCAGTTTTTCTTTTAAGAAAACTACAATGTGTCGGAGTAGATTTTCCAACAACACACCCAAATCCACATCAGAAGGCCAGTAATGAAATGTTTCTGAAACCCAAAGTCCACCCATGCAACTGATTTTCATGATATACTGACTCATCCCCCAGTAAATGCAAAAAAGCACTAAGGGAAAATGGTGCCTTGATTTCAACAAGCTGGAGCAAAACCATTCCCAGTGTCCCAACCTTTCTTAGATATTTTTTTCTCCTGTTCAGCATTAGTCCTTGTTTCTGCTGATGTCAATGACCATTCCCAAAAACCAAAGCTCAGAGAGACATAAAACAAAATGGTCTAGTAACATAGAAATTGTGCAACTGCTGTCGCTCTGGCAGCATGGGTACAGTTATGGGAAGCCAAATGTGTTTACTAGTTTAGGGGCCTCCCTAGCAATTTCTCACCACAGATTCCTATCCTTCCCACACAGAATCTAAAGAGTCCAAGCCAAGCTGGGACCCTCAATCACTGGGGCAGGTTAGCTCTGAGTGTAAGATGAGAGAAAATGCAAGGAATAGAAGGGAAACTCGTAGATGAGAATGCCATTGAGTTCGTGGGAGCAGAGGACACAGGTCAGAAGCCATGCATGGACCAATGCTGGATTCAGGCATGGCATCACCACAGCTTAGCACAATGGATCATTAGTTTCAGCTAGAACACCTGACCCTGTGTCTGAGCCAGCTTCCGCTGTTGTTTCATCTATTGAAGAAACAAGGTGTGCTGGCTTAGAGGATTTCCAGAAGACAGACTACTCCGGTATGAGACAGAGATAACAGAAAGAACTTTTTAACAAAAGTGTAAGGGGAGAAAAACTGAAGGGCTCTGGTAACTTGCAAAGCACCCATTCAGTGTGCAAGCTGTCAGCCAATAAAATAATGTGTGAGGCTGAATGGTGGTCTTGGTGGACGTGACACTCAAGCAGTTCTCTACCTGGGAAAACCATCCTTCCTGTGCAGAAAGATGAAGATTCAAAAACACACAGGGTGCAGGCACACTTTCTCAATAAGGTAGCCCTTAGCGATAACCGCATCGTAGAATGGTAGGGAACTTAAAAGCCAGTTTTCAGATTTTGAATTATGTCAACACTGAGGTCACTCACACAGCCCAGGACTCAAGAAAAATGGACCCCTACCATGCTCAGGCTGATTCTCATTGTTCAGGGCGAGGTTTAATATGGTGATTCTACGTTTAAATGGCTCGGGATCTGATGAGAATTTGATGGTTGCTGTGGGAGAAAAAACAAGATTCATCTAAGTTCAGACAACGGACCCAAGTTCATACCTGAAAGCATGAAGAGAAATGTCCTCCCACCCACACATCATAGACTCCTCATGGCATTCTGAAACATCATGATAATATGTCTATGAAACTACCAAGAATGAGAAATGTGTGGTGTTGGGGTAGCATGAGGTCCTCATGTTTGGAGCTACACATATTCTTTTTTTTTTTTTTTTTTTTTTTTTTTGACAGGCAGAGTGGATAGTGCAAGAGAGAGACAGAGAGAAAGGTCTTCCTTTTTGCCATTGGTTCACCCTCCAATGGCTGCTGCGGCTGGTGCATCGTGCTGACCCGAAGCCAGGAGCCAGGTGCTTCTCCTGGTCTCCCATGCAGGTGCAGGGCCCAAGCACTTGGGCCATTCTCCACTGCCTTCCCGGGCCATAGCAGAGAGCTGTCCTGGAAGAGGGGCAACCAGGACAGAATCTGGCGCCCTGACCGGGACTAGAAGCTGGTGTGCTGGCGCCGCAAGGCATAGGATTAGCCTGTTAAGCCACGGCACTGGGCATATATTCTTTGTTTAAACCCATTCCTTGGAATGGGTCCCAGCCTTGTCTATGGCTTGCATGTTAGCATCTACCGATGTCCTCTGAGAAGATAGGCAATAAGGCATTTGAAGTGCAGCAGATCTGGTAACTCGGCAAATGCCCACTCATTATGCCAATGGGAGCCAAGAAAGAACAATACGATGGCCAACCCATTATCTATGTTTTTACACCATGTGGATACTTCTCTGCAGGGGAACTTGGTGCCTCCCAGACAGCAAATGAAGACCTCTGTTCAGCATAGAAAAGTGCTACAAATATTTGGTCAAGTCAGCCCCACATGGACTTCTCCAGGTGTGTAGGGAAGATGGGAGAAAATCCAAAGCAACAATTCCATCTCTTGCCTACAGTAACTCAGTAGCATGAGGACAGATGGAAAGCATGGGCACAACCAACTCAGCCATGACCTTCTCCCCCAGTGGAGGAATTGGTCCAGTCATATTCTAACACTGGGTCAGAGTCTCTTGTTGGTTTCATTCACTCCATTGCAAGCAAAAACCAAAGTATCTTAGGCTAGGCTTGTAGAACACACTCCAGCCAGCATCAGAAAACAACTGAACATGATAGGCCAGTGACAGGAAGACATATTGGACACTTTATGGAGGGTTCTGGGACCACCTGAAGAAAAAGAGGGGATATTAGATATAGGGAGAACAAGCTGAAAAGCTGAGATGCTCTGGAGACAAGCAAAACATTTCTACTGTCCTTTCGTAGGTGTCACTAGAGCTGGGCTAGCATGGCATGGAAATCATTGCAGTGACTTTACCCAGTGGGAAAAGTATAAGGAGAGAACATAAAAATCTTGGGATCACTGAAAGTGCCCCTTGAGCATTTTGGGTGGACATATCACACTGGCACTTCTTCGCCCAGGATCACATTTTCTGGGCACAAATTAAAAGATTCAAAATAGGTTGAGAGAGAATGCACATATTCCAAATAAAGAAATACTTAGTGAAATAGCATGATAGAACAGTGGAGAATAAGAAAGCTAGTTCTAAGAAAATGAGCTATAGCTACCCTGTGGTTAGCTATGGGCAGAGGATACAAGACACATAGGTCCCTACCAGGATCAGGCTTGTTATCATTGGCCATGGTACAGTTCAGGTCAGTCATGATATGTATCTCAGACAGAGGATCCATTGGTAACAGCATGCTTTCTGTGGAAGAAGAAATAAACTTTGATTTTATTTTCAGACAACAAATCTGCCTCCACATCTGAAACCATGTGGAGAAATGTTGTATTCGCACATCCCTAAGTCACAATGTGGCTGCTTATGTCATTTCTGAGACACGGTAGAGTTTAGTCTATGCAAAACATCCCAAGTAATGGAAACTGGTTTTGTTTGGTGCAGGGTCAGTGTTGGGGGGTGGGGTGTCCTCATGTGTTTGATTACAGAAAGCATGGTTGCAACCCACTCTTAACAATGGGTTTCCATCCTTATCTATTGCTTGCATGTAAGATCAGCTGTTCCCTTCCACACAGTAAGGGGACAAGACATGTGAAGTGAAAGGATCTTGCAAACAGACAAGTGCCTACTCAGTGTTCCTGTGGGGGCCAAGAAAGTAGCTTACATCACCCTGCCCGTTGACTTCGGTGAAGGGCAACAGGGGCACACATGTAGGAAGTTATCTGGTCTCTCCCGGACAGCAACTAAAACCTTAATTAACATTAGTCAAGTCCTGCACATTCTTAGTCAAGTCAGTCCCTAGTGTATGGCTCCCAGCATGTAGGAACAATGCAAGAAAATCTGAATCAACCATGCCATCTCTGAAGTAACTCTTCAGACAGAGGATACATGGCAATCATGGACACAGACAGGCTTAGGTCTACCCTTTTCTCTCAGAGGAGGTTTGGAAC
Source organism: Lepus europaeus (assembly GCF_033115175.1). NCBI lineage: Eukaryota > Metazoa > Chordata > Mammalia > Lagomorpha > Leporidae > Lepus > Lepus europaeus. The sequence goes on along the minus strand of NC_084834.1, from coordinate 59,400,481 downwards.
CAAACACAGCCCTGGACACTGCGTAAGATTCTCATGTTGGTTGGATTACCAAAATTGAAGACAAATCTAAAGGTGTGTTAGAGAACATTCTCATGTCAGCATTAGAGTGAAAATAGATGACTTCATTCCAATAGCAACCAGGCATCATGGACACTTTCTGGAGGGTTCTGAGACCACCTCCTCCTCCCCCCACCCCAAAAAAATGGAAACAAATCATCAGGAGGACAAGATAAAAAGATGGAATCCTTCTGGAGCCAAGCAAATTACATTCTATGTTTCCTTCAGAGATGTTGTTTGTGTTGGTGTACAAATCATCGGAGTGCCACACCCAGTGGCAAAAGGGTAATGAGAGAGAAGGAGAAAATCTTGGCATCTCAGAAAGTGTCCAATTAGCATGCAACTGTGAAATCATCCTGGAGCCACAGATAGCAAAATGGCTCTCTCAGTGTACGTGTCCTTGGGGCATTGTTATACTAGGAAACTCTATCCTTCCAGGGCCAAAACAAGGGCTTCAAGCAACTTTAGGGAACAAGAGGCAAACATTCTTAAAGAAGTAGCTCTCCCAGGGAGGTACAGGATGGGTAGAAAACGTCAAAGCAACTTGTGATTCTGCAACATGAACACATCAAGTGCCCAGAGTGTAGAGGTTAGAACAAAGGTGTGCCCACAGCCAACTCAGTTCTGGCAGCTGTGGACACGATTTCAGTTGGGTCAGTCAGCATACTTTCGTCATGGTAGGACAAACATGGAAGCATCAGTTTTTCTTTTAAGAAAACTACAATGTGTCGGAGTAGATTTTCCAACAACACACCCAAATCCACATCAGAAGGCCAGTAATGAAATGTTTCTGAAACCCAAAGTCCACCCATGCAACTGATTTTCATGATATACTGACTCATCCCCCAGTAAATGCAAAAAAGCACTAAGGGAAAATGGTGCCTTGATTTCAACAAGCTGGAGCAAAACCATTCCCAGTGTCCCAACCTTTCTTAGATATTTTTTTCTCCTGTTCAGCATTAGTCCTTGTTTCTGCTGATGTCAATGACCATTCCCAAAAACCAAAGCTCAGAGAGACATAAAACAAAATGGTCTAGTAACATAGAAATTGTGCAACTGCTGTCGCTCTGGCAGCATGGGTACAGTTATGGGAAGCCAAATGTGTTTACTAGTTTAGGGGCCTCCCTAGCAATTTCTCACCACAGATTCCTATCCTTCCCACACAGAATCTAAAGAGTCCAAGCCAAGCTGGGACCCTCAATCACTGGGGCAGGTTAGCTCTGAGTGTAAGATGAGAGAAAATGCAAGGAATAGAAGGGAAACTCGTAGATGAGAATGCCATTGAGTTCGTGGGAGCAGAGGACACAGGTCAGAAGCCATGCATGGACCAATGCTGGATTCAGGCATGGCATCACCACAGCTTAGCACAATGGATCATTAGTTTCAGCTAGAACACCTGACCCTGTGTCTGAGCCAGCTTCCGCTGTTGTTTCATCTATTGAAGAAACAAGGTGTGCTGGCTTAGAGGATTTCCAGAAGACAGACTACTCCGGTATGAGACAGAGATAACAGAAAGAACTTTTTAACAAAAGTGTAAGGGGAGAAAAACTGAAGGGCTCTGGTAACTTGCAAAGCACCCATTCAGTGTGCAAGCTGTCAGCCAATAAAATAATGTGTGAGGCTGAATGGTGGTCTTGGTGGACGTGACACTCAAGCAGTTCTCTACCTGGGAAAACCATCCTTCCTGTGCAGAAAGATGAAGATTCAAAAACACACAGGGTGCAGGCACACTTTCTCAATAAGGTAGCCCTTAGCGATAACCGCATCGTAGAATGGTAGGGAACTTAAAAGCCAGTTTTCAGATTTTGAATTATGTCAACACTGAGGTCACTCACACAGCCCAGGACTCAAGAAAAATGGACCCCTACCATGCTCAGGCTGATTCTCATTGTTCAGGGCGAGGTTTAATATGGTGATTCTACGTTTAAATGGCTCGGGATCTGATGAGAATTTGATGGTTGCTGTGGGAGAAAAAACAAGATTCATCTAAGTTCAGACAACGGACCCAAGTTCATACCTGAAAGCATGAAGAGAAATGTCCTCCCACCCACACATCATAGACTCCTCATGGCATTCTGAAACATCATGATAATATGTCTATGAAACTACCAAGAATGAGAAATGGGTGGTGTTGGGGTAGCATGAGGTCCTCATGTTTGGAGCTACACATATTCTTTTTTTTTTTTTTTTTTGACAGGCAGAGTGGATAGTGCAAGAGAGAGACAGAGAGAAAGGTCTTCCTTTTTGCCATTGGTTCACCCTCCAATGGCCGCTGCGGCTGGTGCATCGTGCTGACCCGAAGCCAGGAGCCAGGTGCTTCTCCTGGTCTCCCATGCAGGTGCAGGGCCCAAGCACTTGGGCCATTCTCCACTGCCTTCCCGGGCCATAGCAGAGAGCTGTCCTGGAAGAGGGGCAACCAGGACAGAATCTGGCGCCCTGACCGGGACTAGAAGCTGGTGTGCTGGCGCCGCAAGGCATAGGATTAGCCTGTTAAGCCACGGCACTGGGCATATATTCTTTGTTTAAACCCATTCCTTGGAATGGGTCCCAGCCTTGTCTATGGCTTGCATGTTAGCATCTACCGATGTCCTCTGAGAAGATAGGCAATAAGGCATTTGAAGTGCAGCAGATCTGGTAACTCGGCAAATGCCCACTCATTATGCCAATGGGAGCCAAGAAAGAACAATACGATGGCCAACCCATTATCTATGTTTTTACACCATGTGGATACTTCTCTGCAGGGGAACTTGGTGCCTCCCAGACAGCAAATGAAGACCTCTGTTCAGCATAGAAAAGTGCTACAAATATTTGGTCAAGTCAGCCCCACATGGACTTCTCCAGGTGTGTAGGGAAGATGGGAGAAAATCCAAAGCAACAATTCCATCTCTTGCCTACAGTAACTCAGTAGCATGAGGACAGATGGAAAGCATGGGCACAACCAACTCAGCCATGACCTTCTCCCCCAGTGGAGGAATTGGTCCAGTCATATTCTAACACTGGGTCAGAGTCTCTTGTTGGTTTCATTCACTCCATTGCAAGCAAAAACCAAAGTATCTTAGGCTAGGCTTGTAGAACACACTCCAGCCAGCATCAGAAAACAACTGAACATGATAGGCCAGTGACAGGAAGACATATTGGACACTTTATGGAGGGTTCTGGGACCACCTGAAGAAAAAGAGGGGATATTAGATATAGGGAGAACAAGCTGCAAAGATGGAATGCTCTGGACACAAGCAAATACATTTCTATTTTCCTTGAGTAGGAGTCACCAGAGCTAGCCTAGCATGGCATGGAAATCATTGCAGTGACTCTACCCAGTGGGAAGCACAAGGACAGAAAGCAAAATATCTTGGGAACAAAGTGCACTTACTTGAATTAGGGTGGATACACTTCCTGCAAAATGAGTTACCACCTCCTAAGAGAAAATGGCGCCCCGACGTCACTGAGCGGGAACACAACGATCCCCTGGGTTCCATGCTTTCTTGGATGTTTCCTTTCCATCCGTGGGTATGCTCAGTGTCCACTGAATTGCCGTGAGCCTTCCAGAAAGCCGAGGCCAACAGGAAGATGCAGGCAAGGCACATGGCAGGGTAGAGGTGGTGCCATGGGTGTCCCTTGGGCAGCCACGGGTACTGTCACGGGCAGCCAAAGTGGCTGTGTTAGTCCAGGGCCCACCCCGGCCAGTTCCCATCAAGGAGTCCCATGCTGCCCAGACAGGGTCTAAAGGGTCCAAGGCAAAGGGATCTTCATGCAAGCATGGGTGCATGTTGGCTCTGGGTGTAAGCGGAAGGGGAACACAGGGGAAAGAAGGAGGACTCCTGGGGCAGCATGCCACTGCATTTCTCGGCAGCTCAGGGCACACAGTTCAGAATTCACATCTGGGCCCAGGCCGGGCTCAGGCCAGGCAGCCCCGAACCTCTGCACACTGGGCCACGAGGTGCAGCCAGGACACTCGACGCTGAGGCCAATCAGGGCTCTGCACGTGCATCGTCTGTGGAAGAATCAAAGCATGCTAGCTTGGCAGCTTTGGCACCAGACGGATTCATGGCAGCAGCAGACATGGGCAACAGGATCCATAATTCCCTCACTAACTAGTAAGGAGACAACAACGCCAAGACCCTGAGAACTTGCAGAAAGGCCCAGTCAGTGTGCAGCCAATGAGAGAATCCTGGAGGACATGCGGCGTCTCAGTGAAACTGCCTCGCACTCTGACACTTCTCTACCCAGGAAGTACATCCTTTCTGGGCAGATAGCCTTGGATTCCACCACAGCTCAAGAGCATGGGCACTTTTTTTGGGACAAAGAATCACTTTGCAGCAGCCTCCCAGTCCCAATGGGGAACATGAAGCCAGGTCTCAGGAAATGAGCTGTGTCAACCAACCCAGTGGTCACCCAGGGGCATAGGACACAGGACACAGGGCCCCTACCATGGTCAGTCACAAATTCATCAGTCATTGTTTGGTCTGGCAAGTCGTCCAGCATCGGAGAGCACACCCGATTCTCCTGGGTGCTATTGTCTGTGGAGGAAGAAGAGACACATTTGGTCTGAGTCTCTTTTCAGGTGACAGACTGCCTCCGCCTCTGAAACCAGGCAGAGTTTTCTCCCACCCCCGCCATCACAAACTCCTGTTGTGGGTGCTTATGTCACTTCGGAGGCATCACGGGGTGGTGTCTATGAAAACACTCCAGAGGCAGAGAAACTGGGGTGGTTGGGGCCTGGGCTGGGGTTGAGGGGGGCAGTCCTCAAATGTTGGGCCACACAGCTTCTTGGTTTAACCCCACTTGGCAAGTAGGTTTCCATCCTTGTCTGCCGCTCAAGTGTTAAGATCAGCCCTTCCCTTCCACAGGGAGAGGCGACGAGGCATGGGAAGTGAAAGGATCCGGGAACTAGGGCAAGTGCTCACTCAGTGTTCCAGTGGGAGACCAGCAAGTGCCTAATGTCTGTGAGGGGCCAGGTGCGTACACCTCTAGGAATTCCCTGTCCAGCGGCACAGCAACTGAGAACCTCGATTCACATAGCCAGCTCATGTCCTGCACATGCTTTGTCGAGTCAGTCCCCGGTGGACAGCTCCCGGCACGTGGGGCAGCTGGGAGAAAATCCGAAGCCGCCACGCCATCTCTCATGTGCGCTCACTCAGAGGACAGCGGACAGCGGAAAGCGGACAGCGGGCAGACGGCAAGCGTGGCCACGCACCAGCTCGGGTCTGCTCTTCTCCCCCAGCGCAGGATGCGGCCTGCCCCACTCCAGGACACTGGGTCAGAGTCTCATGTTGAGTGGACAGACTCCACGGCAGACAAATCTCAAGGTGCCTTGGGGCAGGTTTTGAGAACACACTCGTGCCAGCATCAGAGGTCAAATCGATGACTTGACCTCGGGCAACAGCCATGCTTCAGGCACGCTTTCCCGGGGGCTCGGAACCAGCCAAAGCCGGGGCCAAAGGTTTTGCTTCCTCAGTTCCCTCAGGGGCGCTGCGACTCGGCGCTTGTGGGCCAAGCATTGGAGAGACCACAGCACCCAGCGGAAAACAGAGTGAGGCTGGAAACCTTGGCTTCCGGGAAAGTGCCCATGGAGCGTGCGGCCGTCAGACCGTGGTTGAACCCCGTGAGAAAATGGCTGTCGCAGTGGACACTGTGGCACCCAGAAACTCTCCCCATCCGGGACAAAACACACAGCCTTCAAGCAAGGTTAGGAAACCCGAAGGCAGAGGCACTTGAACAAGCAGTGCTCCAGGTGGTTCCGACATTGGTGGACACCTTCCAAGGCGCGTGTCTGCCAATGTGCTAGGAGAACACATCAAGTGCCAGGGTGCAGAGGCTTGGATGGAGCCGGGCCCACAGCCAGCTCAGGCCTGGCAGCAACGGGCCCCGTTGGAGTTGGAGGCGGTCCGTCAACATACCTTCCTCAAGATCAGCCTCCCGAGGGAGCACTGGGAGGTCTGTGAAGAGAAAACACAACCTGTCTCAAAGGACATTCCCACAACACCCCGACGCCACGTCCCAAGGAAGGAAGAGCAACGTTCTGAAGCCCAAGGACCACACGCACGCACACGCTGCATTGTGCTGACTTTGAGTTCTCATCCTGCAGCACGAGTCACCACCTCCTAAGAGAAAATGGCGCCCCGACGTCACTGAGCGGGAACACAACGATCCCCTGGGTTCCATGCTTTCTTGGATGTTTCCTTTCCATCCGTGGGTATGCTCAGTGTCCACTGAATTGCCGTGAGCCTTCCAGAAAGCCGAGGCCAACAGGAAGATGCAGGCAAGGCACATGGCGGGGTAGAGGTGGTGCCATGGGTGTCCCTTGGGCAGCCACGGGTACTGTCATGGGCAGCCAAAGTGGCTGTGTTAGTCCAGGGCCCACCCCGGCCAGTTCCCATCAAGGAGTCCCATGCTGCCCAGACAGGGTCTAAAGGGTCCAAGGCAAAGGGATCTTCATGCAAGCATGGGTGCATGTTGGCTCTGGGTGTAAGCAGAAGGGGAACACAGGGGAAAGAAGGAGGACTCCTGGGGCAGCATGCCACTGCATTTCTCGGCAGCTCAGGGCACACAGTTCAGAATTCACATCTGGGCCCAGGCCGGGCTCAGGCCAGGCAGCCCCGAACCTCTGCACACTGGGCCACGAGGTGCAGCCAGGACACTCGACGCTGAGGCCAATCAGGGCTCTGCACGTGCATCGTCTGTGGAAGAATCAAAGCATGCTAGCTTGGCAGCTTTGGCACCAGACGGATTCATGGCAGCAGCAGACATGGGCAACAGGATCCATAATTCCCTCACTAACTAGTAAGGAGACAACAACGCCAAGACCCTGAGAACTTGCAGAAAGGCCCAGTCAGTGTGCAGCCAATCAGAGAATCCTGGAGGACATGCGGCGTCTCAGTGAAACTGCCTCGCACTCTGACACTTCTCTACCCAGGAAGTACGTCCTTTCTGGGCAGATAGCCTTGGATTCCACCACAGCTCAAGAGCATGGGCACTTTTTTTGGGACAAAGAATCACTTTGCAGCAGCCTCCCAGTCCCAATGGGGAACATGAAGCCAGGTCTCAGGAAATGAGCTGTGTCAACCAACCCAGTGGTCACCCAGGGGCATAGGACACAGGACACAGGGCCCCTACCATGGTCAGTCACAAATTCATCAGTCATTGTTTGGTCTGGCAAGTCGTCCAGCATCGGAGAGCACACCCGATTCTCCTGGGTGCTATTGTCTGTGGAGGAAGAAGAGACACATTTGGTCTGAGTCTCTTTTCAGGTGACAGACTGCCTCCGCCTCTGAAACCAGGCAGAGTTTTCTCCCACCCCCGCCATCACAAACTCCTGTTGTGGGTGCTTATGTCACTTCGGAGGCATCACGGGGTGGTGTCTATGAAAACACTCCAGAGGCAGAGAAACTGGGGTGGTTGGGGCCTGGGCTGGGGTTGAGGGGGGCAGTCCTCAAATGTTGGGCCACACAGCTTCTTGGTTTAACCCCACTTGGCAAGTAGGTTTCCATCCTTGTCTGCCGCTCAAGTGTTAAGATCAGCCCTTCCCTTCCACAGGGAGAGGCGACGAGGCATGGGAAGTGAAAGGATCCGGGAACTAGGGCAAGTGCTCACTCAGTGTTCCAGTGGGAGACCAGCAAGTGCCTAATGTGTGTGAGGGGCCAGGTGCGTACACCTCTAGGAATTCCCTGTCCAGCGGCACAGCAACTGAGAACCTCGATTCACATAGCCAGCTCATGTCCTGCACATGCTTTGTCGAGTCAGTCCCCGGTGGACAGCTCCCGGCACGTGGGGCAGCTGGGAGAAAATCCGAAGCCGCCACGCCATCTCTCATGTGCGCTCACTCAGAGGACAGCGGACAGCGGAAAGCGGACAGCGGGCAGACGGCAAGCGTGGCCACGCACCAGCTCGGGTCTGCTCTTCTCCCCCAGCGCAGGATGCGGCCTGCCCCACTCCAGGACACTGGGTCAGAGTCTCATGTTGAGTGGACAGACTCCACGGCAGACAAATCTCAAGGTGCCTTGGGGCAGGTTTTGAGAACACACTCGTGCCAGCATCAGAGGTCAAATCGATGACTTGACCTCGGGCAACAGCCATGCTTCAGGCACGCTTTCCCGGGGGCTCGGAACCAGCCAAAGCCGGGGCCAAAGGTTTTGCTTCCTCAGTTCCCTCAGGGGCGCTGCGACTCGGCGCTTGTGGGCCAAGCATTGGAGAGACCACAGCACCCAGCGGAAAACAGAGTGAGGCTGGAAACCTTGGCTTCCGGGAAAGTGCCCATGGAGCGTGCGGCCGTCAGACCGTGGTTGAACCCCGTGAGAAAATGGCTGTCGCAGTGGACACTGTGGCACCCAGAAACTCTCCCCATCCGGGACAAAACACACAGCCTTCAAGCAAGGTTAGGAAACCCGAAGGCAGAGGCACTTGAACAAGCAGTGCTCCAGGTGGTTCCGACATTGGTGGACACCTTCCAAGGCGCGTGTCTGCCAATGTGCTAGGAGAACACATCAAGTGCCAGGGTGCAGAGGCTTGGATGGAGCCGGGCCCACAGCCAGCTCAGGCCTGGCAGCAACGGGCCCCGTTGGAGTTGGAGGCGGTCCGTCAACATACCTTCCTCAAGATCAGCCTCCCGAGGGAGCACCGGGAGGTCTGTGAAGAGAAAACACAACCTGTCTCAAAGGACATTCCCACAACACCCCGACGCCACGTCCCAAGGAAGGAAGAGCAACGTTCTGAAGCCCAAGGACCACACGCACGCACACGCTGCATTGTGCTGACTTTGAGTTCTCATCCTGCAGCACGAGTCACCACCTCCTAAGAGAAAATGGCGCCCCGACGTCACTGAGCGGGAACACAACGATCCCCTGGGTTCCATGCTTTCTTGGATGTTTCCTTTCCATCCGTGGGTATGCTCAGTGTCCACTGAATTGCCGTGAGCCTTCCAGAAAGCCGAGGCCAACAGGAAGATGCAGGCAAGGCACATGGCGGGGTAGAGGTGGTGCCATGGGTGTCCCTTGGGCAGCCACGGGTACTGTCATGGGCAGCCAAAGTGGCTGTGTTAGTCCAGGGCCCACCCCGGCCAGTTCCCATCAAGGAGTCCCATGCTGCCCAGACAGGGTCTAAAGGGTCCAAGGCAAAGGGATCTTCATGCAAGCATGGGTGCATGTTGGCTCTGGGTGTAAGCGGAAGGGGAACACAGGGGAAAGAAGGAGGACTCCTGGGGCAGCATGCCACTGCATTTCTCGGCAGCTCAGGGCACACAGTTCAGAATTCACATCTGGGCCCAGGCCGGGCTCAGGCCAGGCAGCCCCGAACCTCTGCACACTGGGCCACGAGGTGCAGCCAGGACACTCGACGCTGAGGCCAATCAGGGCTCTGCACGTGCATCGTCTGTGGAAGAATCAAAGCATGCTAGCTTGGCAGCTTTGGCACCAGACGGATTCATGGCAGCAGCAGACATGGGCAACAGGATCCATAATTCCCTCACTAACTAGTAAGGAGACAACAACGCCAAGACCCTGAGAACTTGCAGAAAGGCCCAGTCAGTGTGCAGCCAATGAGAGAATCCTGGAGGACATGCGGCGTCTCAGTGAAACTGCCTCGCACTCTGACACTTCTCTACCCAGGAAGTACGTCCTTTCTGGGCAGATAGCCTTGGATTCCACCACAGCTCAAGAGCATGGGCACTTTTTTGGGGACAAAGAATCACTTTGCAGCAGCCTCCCAGTCCCAATGGGGAACATGAAGCCAGGTCTCAGGAAATGAGCTGTGTCAACCAACCCAGTGGTCACCCAGGGGCATAGGACACAGGACACAGGGCCCCTACCATGGTCAGTCACAAATTCATCAGTCATTGTTTGGTCTGGCAAGTCGTCCAGCATCGGAGAGCACACCCGATTCTCCTGGGTGCTATTGTCTGTGGAGGAAGAAGAGACACATTTGGTCTGAGTCTCTTTTCAGGTGACAGACTGCCTCCGCCTCTGAAACCAGGCAGAGTTTTCTCCCACCCCCGCCATCACAAACTCCTGTTGTGGGTGCTTATGTCACTTCGGAGGCATCACGGGGTGGTGTCTATGAAAACACTCCAGAGGCAGAGAAACTGGGGTGGTTGGGGCCTGGGCTGGGGTTGAGGGGGGCAGTCCTCAAATGTTGGGCCACACAGCTTCTTGGTTTAACCCCACTTGGCAAGTAGGTTTCCATCCTTGTCTGCCGCTCAAGTGTTAAGATCAGCCCTTCCCTTCCACAGGGAGAGGCGACGAGGCATGGGAAGTGAAAGGATCCGGGAACTAGGGCAAGTGCTCACTCAGTGTTCCAGTGGGAGACCAGCAAGTGCCTAATGTCTGTGAGGGGCCAGGTGCGTACACCTCTAGGAATTCCCTGTCCAGCGGCACAGCAACTGAGAACCTCGATTCACATAGCCAGCTCATGTCCTGCACATGCTTTGTCGAGTCAGTCCCCGGTGGACAGCTCCCGGCACGTGGGGCAGCTGGGAGAAAATCCGAAGCCGCCACGCCATCTCTCATGTGCGCTCACTCAGAGGACAGCGGACAGCGGAAAGCGGACAGCGGGCAGACGGCAAGCGTGGCCACGCACCAGCTCGGGTCTGCTCTTCTCCCCCAGCGCAGGATGCGGCCTGCCCCACTCCAGGACACTGGGTCAGAGTCTCATGTTGAGTGGACAGACTCCACGGCAGACAAATCTCAAGGTGCCTTGGGGCAGGTTTTGAGAACACACTCGTGCCAGCATCAGAGGTCAAATCGATGACTTGACCTCGGGCAACAGCCATGCTTCAGGCACGCTTTCCCGGGGGCTCGGAACCAGCCAAAGCCGGGGCCAAAGGTTTTGCTTCCTCAGTTCCCTCAGGGGCGCTGCGACTCAGCGCTTGTGGGCCAAGCATTGGAGAGACCACAGCACCCAGCGGAAAACAGAGTGAGGCTGGAAACCTTGGCTTCCGGGAAAGTGCCCATGGAGCGTGCGGCCGTCAGACCGTGGTTGAACCCCGTGAGAAAATGGCTGTCGCAGTGGACACTGTGGCACCCAGAAACTCTCCCCATCCGGGACAAAACACACAGCCTTCAAGCAAGGTTAGGAAACCCGAAGGCAGAGGCACTTGAACAAGCAGTGCTCCAGGTGGTTCCGACATTGGTGGACACCTTCCAAGGCGCGTGTCTGCCAATGTGCTAGGAGAACACATCAAGTGCCAGGGTGCAGAGGCTTGGATGGAGCCGGGCCCACAGCCAGCTCAGGCCTGGCAGCAACGGGCCCCGTTGGAGTTGGAGGCGGTCCGTCAACATACCTTCCTCAAGATCAGCCTCCCGAGGGAGCACCGGGAGGTCTGTGAAGAGAAAACACAACCTGTCTCAAAGGACATTCCCACAACACCCCGACGCCACGTCCCAAGGAAGGAAGAGCAACGTTCTGAAGCCCAAGGACCACACGCACGCACACGCTGCATTGTGCTGACTTTGAGTTCTCATCCTGCAGCACGAGTCACCACCTCCTAAGAGAAAATGGCGCCCCGACGTCACTGAGCGGGAACACAACGATCCCCTGGGTTCCATGCTTTCTTGGATGTTTCCTTTCCATCCGTGGGTATGCTCAGTGTCCACTGAATTGCCGTGAGCCTTCCAGAAAGCCGAGGCCAACAGGAAGATGCAGGCAAGGCACATGGCGGGGTAGAGGTGGTGCCATGGGTGTCCCTTGGGCAGCCACGGGTACTGTCATGGGCAGCCAAAGTGGCTGTGTTAGTCCAGGGCCCACCCCGGCCAGTTCCCATCAAGGAGTCCCATGCTGCCCAGACAGGGTCTAAAGGGTCCAAGGCAAAGGGATCTTCATGCAAGCATGGGTGCATGTTGGCTCTGGGTGTAAGCGGAAGGGGAACACAGGGGAAAGAAGGAGGACTCCTGGGGCAGCATGCCACTGCATTTCTCGGCAGCTCAGGGCACACAGTTCAGAATTCACATCTGGGCCCAGGCCGGGCTCAGGCCAGGCAGCCCCGAACCTCTGCACACTGGGCCACGAGGTGCAGCCAGGACACTCGACGCTGAGGCCAATCAGGGCTCTGCACGTGCATCGTCTGTGGAAGAATCAAAGCATGCTAGCTTGGCAGCTTTGGCACCAGACGGATTCATGGCAGCAGCAGACATGGGCAACAGGATCCATAATTCCCTCACTAACTAGTAAGGAGACAACAACGCCAAGACCCTGAGAACTTGCAGAAAGGCCCAGTCAGTGTGCAGCCAATCAGAGAATCCTGGAGGACATGCGGCGTCTCAGTGAAACTGCCTCGCACTCTGACACTTCTCTACCCAGGAAGTACGTCCTTTCTGGGCAGATAGCCTTGGATTCCACCACAGCTCAAGAGCATGGGCACTTTTTTTGGGACAAAGAATCACTTTGCAGCAGCCTCCCAGTCCCAATGGGGAACATGAAGCCAGGTCTCAGGAAATGAGCTGTGTCAACCAACCCAGTGGTCACCCAGGGGCATAGGACACAGGACACAGGGCCCCTACCATGGTCAGTCACAAATTCATCAGTCATTGTTTGGTCTGGCAAGTCGTCCAGCATCGGAGAGCACACCCGATTCTCCTGGGTGCTATTGTCTGTGGAGGAAGAAGAGACACATTTGGTCTGAGTCTCTTTTCAGGTGACAGACTGCCTCCGCCTCTGAAACCAGGCAGAGTTTTCTCCCACCCCCGCCATCACAAACTCCTGTTGTGGGTGCTTATGTCACTTCGGAGGCATCACGGGGTGGTGTCTATGAAAACACTCCAGAGGCAGAGAAACTGGGGTGGTTGGGGCCTGGGCTGGGGTTGAGGGGGGCAGTCCTCAAATGTTGGGCCACACAGCTTCTTGGTTTAACCCCACTTGGCAAGTAGGTTTCCATCCTTGTCTGCCGCTCAAGTGTTAAGATCAGCCCTTCCCTTCCACAGGGAGAGGCGACGAGGCATGGGAAGTGAAAGGATCCGGGAACTAGGGCAAGTGCTCACTCAGTGTTCCAGTGGGAGACCAGCAAGTGCCTAATGTCTGTGAGGGGCCAGGTGCGTACACCTCTAGGAATTCCCTGTCCAGCGGCACAGCAACTGAGAACCTCGATTCACATAGCCAGCTCATGTCCTGCACATGCTTTGTCGAGTCAGTCCCCGGTGGACAGCTCCCGGCACGTGGGGCAGCTGGGAGAAAATCCGAAGCCGCCACGCCATCTCTCATGTGCGCTCACTCAGAGGACAGCGGACAGCGGAAAGCGGACAGCGGGCAGACGGCAAGCGTGGCCACGCACCAGCTCGGGTCTGCTCTTCTCCCCCAGCGCAGGATGCGGCCTGCCCCACTCCAGGACACTGGGTCAGAGTCTCATGTTGAGTGGACAGACTCCACGGCAGACAAATCTCAAGGTGCCTTGGGGCAGGTTTTGAGAACACACTCGTGCCAGCATCAGAGGTCAAATCGATGACTTGACCTCGGGCAACAGCCATGCTTCAGGCACGCTTTCCCGGGGGCTCGGAACCAGCCAAAGCCGGGGCCAAAGGTTTTGCTTCCTCAGTTCCCTCAGGGGCGCTGCGACTCGGCGCTTGTGGGCCAAGCATTGGAGAGACCACAGCACCCAGCGGAAAACAGAGTGAGGCTGGAAACCTTGGCTTCCGGGAAAGTGCCCATGGAGCGTGCGGCCGTCAGACCGTGGTTGAACCCCGTGAGAAAATGGCTGTCGCAGTGGACACTGTGGCACCCAGAAACTCTCCCCATCCGGGACAAAACACACAGCCTTCAAGCAAGGTTAGGAAACCCGAAGGCAGAGGCACTTGAACAAGCAGTGCTCCAGGTGGTTCCGACATTGGTGGACACCTTCCAAGGCGCGTGTCTGCCAATGTGCTAGGAGAACACATCAAGTGCCAGGGTGCAGAGGCTTGGATGGAGCCGGGCCCACAGCCAGCTCAGGCCTGGCAGCAACGGGCCCCGTTGGAGTTGGAGGCGGTCCGTCAACATACCTTCCTCAAGATCAGCCTCCCGAGGGAGCACCGGGAGGTCTGTGAAGAGAAAACACAACCTGTCTCAAAGGACATTCCCACAACACCCCGACGCCACGTCCCAAGGAAGGAAGAGCAACGTTCTGAAGCCCAAGGACCACACGCACGCACACGCTGCATTGTGCTGACTTTGAGTTCTCATCCTGCAGCACGAGTCACCACCTCCTAAGAGAAAATGGCGCCCCGACGTCACTGAGCGGGAACACAACGATCCCCTGGGTTCCATGCTTTCTTGGATGTTTCCTTTCCATCCGTGGGTATGCTCAGTGTCCACTGAATTGCCGTGAGCCTTCCAGAAAGCCGAGGCCAACAGGAAGATGCAGGCAAGGCACATGGCGGGGTAGAGGTGGTGCCATGGGTGTCCCTTGGGCAGCCACGGGTACTGTCATGGGCAGCCAAAGTGGCTGTGTTAGTCCAGGGCCCACCCCGGCCAGTTCCCATCAAGGAGTCCCATGCTGCCCAGACAGGGTCTAAAGGGTCCAAGGCAAAGGGATCTTCATGCAAGCATGGGTGCATGTTGGCTCTGGGTGTAAGCGGAAGGGGAACACAGGGGAAAGAAGGAGGACTCCTGGGGCAGCATGCCACTGCATTTCTCGGCAGCTCAGGGCACACAGTTCAGAATTCACATCTGGGCCCAGGCCGGGCTCAGGCCAGGCAGCCCCGAACCTCTGCACACTGGGCCACGAGGTGCAGCCAGGACACTCGACGCTGAGGCCAATCAGGGCTCTGCACGTGCATCGTCTGTGGAAGAATCAAAGCATGCTAGCTTGGCAGCTTTGGCACCAGACGGATTCATGGCAGCAGCAGACATGGGCAACAGGATCCATAATTCCCTCACTAACTAGTAAGGAGACAACAACGCCAAGACCCTGAGAACTTGCAGAAAGGCCCAGTCAGTGTGCAGCCAATGAGAGAATCCTGGAGGACATGCGGCGTCTCAGTGAAACTGCCTCGCACTCTGACACTTCTCTACCCAGGAAGTACGTCCTTTCTGGGCAGATAGCCTTGGATTCCACCACAGCTCAAGAGCATGGGCACTTTTTTGGGGACAAAGAATCACTTTGCAGCAGCCTCCCAGTCCCAATGGGGAACATGAAGCCAGGTCTCAGGAAATGAGCTGTGTCAACCAACCCAGTGGTCACCCAGGGGCATAGGACACAGGACACAGGGCCCCTACCATGGTCAGTCACAAATTCATCAGTCATTGTTTGGTCTGGCAAGTCGTCCAGCATCGGAGAGCACACCCGATTCTCCTGGGTGCTATTGTCTGTGGAGGAAGAAGAGACACATTTGGTCTGAGTCTCTTTTCAGGTGACAGACTGCCTCCGCCTCTGAAACCAGGCAGAGTTTTCTCCCACCCCCGCCATCACAAACTCCTGTTGTGGGTGCTTATGTCACTTCGGAGGCATCACGGGGTGGTGTCTATGAAAACACTCCAGAGGCAGAGAAACTGGGGTGGTTGGGGCCTGGGCTGGGGTTGAGGGGGGCAGTCCTCAAATGTTGGGCCACACAGCTTCTTGGTTTAACCCCACTTGGCAAGTAGGTTTCCATCCTTGTCTGCCGCTCAAGTGTTAAGATCAGCCCTTCCCTTCCACAGGGAGAGGCGACGAGGCATGGGAAGTGAAAGGATCCGGGAACTAGGGCAAGTGCTCACTCAGTGTTCCAGTGGGAGACCAGCAAGTGCCTAATGTCTGTGAGGGGCCAGGTGCGTACACCTCTAGGAATTCCCTGTCCAGCGGCACAGCAACTGAGAACCTCGATTCACATAGCCAGCTCATGTCCTGCACATGCTTTGTCGAGTCAGTCCCCGGTGGACAGCTCCCGGCACGTGGGGCAGCTGGGAGAAAATCCGAAGCCGCCACGCCATCTCTCATGTGCGCTCACTCAGAGGACAGCGGACAGCGGAAAGCGGACAGCGGGCAGACGGCAAGCGTGGCCACGCACCAGCTCGGGTCTGCTCTTCTCCCCCAGCGCAGGATGCGGCCTGCCCCACTCCAGGACACTGGGTCAGAGTCTCATGTTGAGTGGACAGACTCCACGGCAGACAAATCTCAAGGTGCCTTGGGGCAGGTTTTGAGAACACACTCGTGCCAGCATCAGAGGTCAAATCGATGACTTGACCTCGGGCAACAGCCATGCTTCAGGCACGCTTTCCCGGGGGCTCGGAACCAGCCAAAGCCGGGGCCAAAGGTTTTGCTTCCTCAGTTCCCTCAGGGGCGCTGCGACTCGGCGCTTGTGGGCCAAGCATTGGAGAGACCACAGCACCCAGCGGAAAACAGAGTGAGGCTGGAAACCTTGGCTTCCGGGAAAGTGCCCATGGAGCGTGCGGCCGTCAGACCGTGGTTGAACCCCGCGAGAAAATGGCTGTCGCAGTGGACACTGTGGCACCCAGAAACTCTCCCCATCCGGGACAAAACACACAGCCTTCAAGCAAGGTTAGGAAACCCGAAGGCAGAGGCACTTGAACAAGCAGTGCTCCAGGTGGTTCCGACATTGGTGGACACCTTCCAAGGCGCGTGTCTGCCAATGTGCTAGGAGAACACATCAAGTGCCAGGGTGCAGAGGCTTGGATGGAGCCGGGCCCACAGCCAGCTCAGGCCTGGCAGCAACGGGCCCCGTTGGAGTTGGAGGCGGTCCGTCAACATACCTTCCTCAAGATCAGCCTCCCGAGGGAGCACCGGGAGGTCTGTGAAGAGAAAACACAACCTGTCTCAAAGGACATTCCCACAACACCCCGACGCCACGTCCCAAGGAAGGAAGAGCAACGTTCTGAAGCCCAAGGACCACACGCACGCACACGCTGCATTGTGCTGACTTTGAGTTCTCATCCTGCAGCACGAGTCACCACCTCCTAAGAGAAAATGGCGCCCCGACGTCACTGAGCGGGAACACAACGATCCCCTGGGTTCCATGCTTTCTTGGATGTTTCCTTTCCATCCGTGGGTATGCTCAGTGTCCACTGAATTGCCGTGAGCCTTCCAGAAAGCCGAGGCCAACAGGAAGATGCAGGCAAGGCACATGGCGGGGTAGAGGTGGTGCCATGGGTGTCCCTTGGGCAGCCACGGGTACTGTCATGGGCAGCCAAAGTGGCTGTGTTAGTCCAGGGCCCACCCCGGCCAGTTCCCATCAAGGAGTCCCATGCTGCCCAGACAGGGTCTAAAGGGTCCAAGGCAAAGGGATCTTCATGCAAGCATGGGTGCATGTTGGCTCTGGGTGTAAGCGGAAGGGGAACACAGGGGAAAGAAGGAGGACTCCTGGGGCAGCATGCCACTGCATTTCTCGGCAGCTCAGGGCACACAGTTCAGAATTCACATCTGGGCCCAGGCCGGGCTCAGGCCAGGCAGCCCCGAACCTCTGCACACTGGGCCACGAGGTGCAGCCAGGACACTCGACGCTGAGGCCAATCAGGGCTCTGCACGTGCATCGTCTGTGGAAGAATCAAAGCATGCTAGCTTGGCAGCTTTGGCACCAGACGGATTCATGGCAGCAGCAGACATGGGCAACAGGATCCATAATTCCCTCACTAACTAGTAAGGAGACAACAACGCCAAGACCCTGAGAACTTGCAGAAAGGCCCAGTCAGTGTGCAGCCAATCAGAGAATCCTGGAGGACATGCGGCGTCTCAGTGAAACTGCCTCGCACTCTGACACTTCTCTACCCAGGAAGTACATCCTTTCTGGGCAGATAGCCTTGGATTCCACCACAGCTC